>NC_066333.1:13145500-13745500 GCF_022539315.1 Serinus canaria
TGGGATAAACACATAGCCCTCCTTTTTCTTTCCCTATTACCACACCCCTTGCCTGTAACTGGTATGGATTACATCAGAAATTCCTTGCTGAGCCAGCTCTGCTAATAATTTTTGTTCTAAATCACAGAAAAAACCTGCGAAATGTAATCATGTCCATACTTTCGTCCACTGCAAATACCCGGAAGATGAAATTAAATCTTACAAAGAGCAATCCATCTCTTACTCAATCACTCCAGGACAAACTGAAGTGCCAGAGCAATGGTTTTACTGCGTTTGTGTGAACTCGTGTTACAGGCTGAGGCCACGGGCTGGGAATCTGCGATCTGCCAGTCCAGATGGGATTAGAAATCACTGTCACGTATGAAACGTCTGGCTCTCAATGAAATTATCTTTGAGGGGAAGCTTTATAAAGACACTTTCCACAGAAGTAGGAGAGGAGTAGAAAAGGGGCTGTATGTAACTGTTCAGCTGAGATCAAATTCAATTAGAGCTGAGAGTTTGCAGCGTTTTCAGTGAACTCTTTCCCTCAGTGAGCACCACGCTGGTTATTCAGCCTCTCCAACACCAGTTTATTGACTGCTGTGGCCTGATCACTCCTTGGGACACATTTTTAAAAGCAGAAGGTGGCACACAGCCATGCTGATGCCCCTGCAGCCATGTTTCTAAAGGGAGTGTGACAGTGAGTGACACATGCTGACTGCAGGGCTGGCACATGCCGGCCCTTGCAGCACCTTCTCCCCATGTGCACAGGCAGCTCGTGGTACCCACGTGCACACACCCAGCAAATCAGCAGCAGCACTTTATCTCCCCTCAGCAAGGCCTCTGCTCCTGGAAAACCACTCACTTCAGTCCAACCATGCCTTTTTAGCTAATTGGCACAGAGAGAAGCAGTTAAATGTAACAGAAACCAGGGCTTCCAAAGGAAGATAACATTTTTGAAGCCATGATTTCTATTGCTTTTTATTACCTTTACCTATGGTTTATATGACAAGGGGTCAGAGAACAGATGCAGATGCTAGACTGGGTGACTGAGTAAATGAAGTCAACTTCTGCAGAGAAATGCAGAAGGAACTTAGAAGACATGAGTGAATTCACTTTAGTAGCCAAATGAAGTTTTGACTCACTGCTGACTCAAGTAAAATTCCAATTTAATACACCTCCAAAGCATAACCTCTTCTAGATAAAACAACAGTAATCCACTAACCAAATACACTCAGAAGAGAAAGGGAAATTCTGAGTAAGAGTACAAATATGAATCATTATTCTGATAATGTTTTTGTTATTATTTTTGCAGATGAATCCAAAAGCTCTTAGGACTCAATTAGGTTACCACAGCCAATAAAGATGAAAAGCAAAAGCAAGGCAGATACTTTCTGCCTAGACACCATGGTGATGGGCACATTAGAAATGAGGTAGATTAGATAGATGAACTAGACAGACACATCTAACTGTCCTCCAGTGCACTCATTTGTTTGACAGCCTGGAAAATGCCAACATTCCTGGGATTAAATGAAAATAGAAAATTGCATTTTCACCGTAAAGTATACCTGGAACTTTCCTATGTCAGATTCTCTTTGTTAAAATAAACCAGGGCCCAACCACGTCCTCCCAGAGTGACCAAAGCACAGTAAGATAAATGACATAGAAACCAAGGCACAACCAACTGAGAGCCCTTGGGCTGCTACCCGTGTAGCCAGTTTTTAGTGGAGTGATAATGACCTGCACACACGTTGAGACATTAATTTTTCCTGAGCTCAACAGCACCAAATATCCTAAACTGCCCATCTTGCATTGCTGTCTTGATATCGTAATTATTTTACCATGATTTCCAGCCGCTTTACCTTTACGGGCTGGTCAAACAATTTTTGTTCTGTGGTGCCTTTCCCCCACTTTCTTCTTCAAAAAAGCAAAAGTAAGTATCTTGGATGTAAAAAATACAGAAGAGCAGTGAGTGGAGTGGCTGTCCCCAGAGGCTGCCGGGCCAGGTCTGTCTCTGTGCGCTCTACCCCAGCTCCCAGAGCAGCACATACACACAGTGACACACAGTTCACACCTGTGCCCACATTCCATCCTTTCTCAGGACGTGTGCTCCATCCAGAGCTGGCTGTGGCAGCCTGGCAGCGCCCACCCCAGCCCTGGCAGCAGCACCGGGGAGCCGAGCTGAGCGACATCCCGGAGCTGCTGGGGAGAACAGCATCCAGCTCCTTGTGACAGTTTTCCCCACACAACATCACAATCAGCCAAACACACTTGTAATCTACTGCAGCTGGTGTTTCTATAATTGATAGAGATATAAAAGCCCTTTTTGCTAAAGTTGTACTTTTGTATTTTTTTTTTCTTGGGGGAGTTGTGAGAAAGCAGCTACAAAAAGCAAGCTTTAAATCTCAGATAATGTAGCTCCCTTTAGAATCCCAAGCTTAAAGCGAGTAGTTATGAGTTTTAGCAATGCAAAAAAAGGGAGCTAAAAACAAACATTTATTTTACTTGACGTAGCAAAACAGTGGATTAAAAAGTTAAATCAATGTGCCGTCTGAATGGTTCCTGCTGTAGCTGCAATTTCAAATGAAATAAGATTGTTATAAAAACTCGCCCGTATTAGGCACATTTGGAAATGTCTCCTTGTAACTGTTCTTTAAGTGTTCTGTCTATGAGCACTAACAGGTCACTGCACAGGAAATGCAAAAATATGTTACATTTTAATCAGGGCATATAAAACACTGTCTAGAATGTTACATTGCCCTTGGGAATCTGAAGTAAGTAGAGGAACTTTTACAAAGTCCAGGTCACTCTCCCCATTACATCACTGTTTAAAAAAAATATTATTAGGTTACATTACAGAGATGTCATGTATTAGAACTTTCCCAGTTGCAGGATGATGGCTAAGAGATGCTTATTTCCTTGGAGAAACTCGTAATTGCTCCCTTGCTCCCCTGCTCATACTTTGTATATTGGAAATAGTGCATTTTAACTGAGTCAAAATGTTTCCAAACAATTAGAAAGAGGCAGGACTAATATAAAAATGAGACTGTTCGTATACTCACAGCAACAACAAATTTCAGCACTTTTACCCTAACACACACACATAAATTGAAACTCTGCCTTGCTGAACCTCATAGGTGATAAAAAATGAAAGAAGGGATTTTAGCAGACGTGTTTGGGAATGATTAAGGTAAAATGTCCCTAATCCAAACAAATGGAAACCCAGATGTTGATGGCATCATAACATTCCTCTGCCTTCCTGCAACTCTTTCTCCACATGATTTACATTTGTTTAACCCAAATCACAAGTTTGTAAAATCTTTACTAAGTTCACCAAAGCAGCAAAAGAGTAATGCAGAGATGACTGTTTTCTAGATTAACATTCTCAGGATTTTAGTTATTTAATACATAAATGCTGGAGGTGACACAAACCAGTACAATAACCTGAAGGCAACCTGCTCTGCTGAGCCCGATTCGAGTCTTGTGGCTGACTTTCAGATAGAAAGATCAGATTTATAGGAAAAAACTCCCATGGGGCAGCAAACAAAATGAAATAAAATAAAATAAACCCCTGTCTCTGAGTAAAACCTAAGTGAGAGCCCCAGGGGCCCAGGGCAGGTACCCACACAGCGACCCAGGGACCAGCCCTCCACCATGGGCATGTTGGGGCAAGAGAGGAGCTCTCAGACTAGCAAGCCTTTTATCTGAACAGATATCTGTGGTTGAAACTCCTGGCAGGATTCTTTGTGTTGTCTCTGAGCTGCTTTTGTACCACAGCTACTTCACTGCCCAAAGCGCCCACACTCCCTTCGGCCTGACCCACCCCGGCCATGCCAGGCCTGGCGCCACCACTGACCAACGCCTGTCCCACACCCCAACGCCTTCCAAACACACCAAATAGATCAAAATATCAAATGTAACAATGCCACAGGTTCTATATGGGGTCACCAACCTGTCCATGTGCTGCCTGAGCTCTTCCACTCTCCTGTTGGCTCTGCCATCCGAGGGCAGCCCTGCGCCTGCCCGACATCATCTTCTCCTTGTTCCCACACCAGGAATCGGGATTTTCCTCCTTTCCCATTGGGTTTTGCACTTTTCCTGAGCTGCCTGTGCCGTGCCTGTGGATGGCATCTCATCTCTGCCATTCAGCTGGCATGGGGGGCACAGCTCTGGCCAGTTTAAAGGGGTTTTTTTGACTTTTTCCCCACAGAAGAAGGTCCCGCCTCACGCGCGCTGGGCCTACCGGGCCATGGCGGCCCCTCAGGCCTGGCGCTGCCAGCCCGGCACGGCCCGGCACGGTTTGTTCCAGCTGGGCTGGATGGATTTCCTGCACACATCTTTTCTGTCTCTGAGGTGGGGATGAGTACAGGCTTTGGGACAGCCAGCTGGGAGTCCCACGTGTGCAGCCACAAGGGTTCCCACCCAGGTCTGACCGGGCAGGAGCTGCCGGATGTGCTCCCGGCACGAGCTCACGGTTACTGCGGTGCTGACAGGGCAATAAAGCCACGCTCATGAGTTTACCCCTGTTTGCAGTGGATATTTCATAATGTTATGCTTTCTGCCCCTCTTGTCCACGTTCTGCTCCCTAAATCTCTCTGCTTCCTCCTTCAAGGCCTGTGCTCCAGCTAAACACAAAAAAAACTTGTCCTTCATTCTCCTTCTGCTCGGACCCATGGCTGCCCCGGCAGCCACTGTCCTACTTATCCCCAGCTCAAATGTTTTATAAGGGAATGTAATTGAAAAAGAGAAACCAAGAGCAGAGCATGTGTGGTGGGGATGGCACGTTGGAGAATGCTGTGTCACCTTCTAAAAATTCTTTGGCAACAGCAACTTTTAGGCTTTATAAGTCAGACAAATTTGGGTGGATTTTCTCAGGGAAAGCAGAAGATATCTCTGAAAAATGTTCACGTCACTGCCAGAAAGCTCAGTGGTCCCACAGCTTTGAAATAAACCCTGATGAACGTCTTCTAATTTTTTGCCAAATAACATCCTACCCTAAATTACAGGAAGAACATTTTAAGAAAGAAAACACAGATTTTAATAATGGAAATGGTCTCTTCGAGCAGCTCAGAACTGGAAACATCAGAACCAGTAGAAATCAAACTGCTCAACAGGAAACCCCAAACAAGCTGGACTATAAGAAATGGTGAGTCCATAACACAGAAGTTTTTGCTGCCATGCCCTGGGCTATCCAGTGCTCCCACATCCACACAACACTGTTCTCAAGGATTATGCTGGTTTTCTGTTCTGTTCAAGACTTTTCCTATTTTCCCCCTATTTTTACTATCACACATCTGAACATTTACCACATTCAAGGCCTGCCAGGCAGGTGAAGATGCTGAGCCCTGGGCACCAGTCTTGGCTACTTGCCCTGCCCTATTCACTGCACCTTGCCTCTCCAGTCTGAACAACCCAGACAGAGAAAGAGCTCCTCAGACAAAAAACAAAACAAAAAAAGACATCTGTAATTCCAACCACAGAAAAGGCTGATGACTTGTGCTGTCATATTTGAGCTGTTTTTTCTCATGCACGAGTAAAACAATAACCAGGCGAGGCTGAAAATCCCAGGTCTGAGTCCCTGATTCAGGCAGAGCAGCCCTTGGCCATAAATTCCAGCACTGCCTTAAAAATTGATAGAAACTCTTTTAAATCATCAAGTATTCAGCTGCTCATTACTGATATATACTTTAATGATGTGCCTTTAAATTTTGGTCTAGTTTAAAAATACAGTTTCCTCAAATTCCATACCAAATCCAGGCCCTGTAATTTTGTTCTGGTGCTTTTTCCTTTCTAAGGTCTGCTTGAAACACAAAATTTAAAGAGTTTGCTCTGCCAGGTGATGTTTTGTTAGCTTTTGACAAGAGAAAATATTTAATCCCTTAATTTTTTTTTTCCTGCTCTGAATATTAGTTTAATTGTCACAAATAATTAAACTCTTACGAGTTAGAGACATCTTCAGACATTTTGACAATACATATTAAGAGACACTTTAAGGCAAATCTGCACAGATCGGCTTTTATTTGTTATGCTAAACGATGATGCATCCTGATTGCATTTGTTCCTTATTTGTGTGTGCAACAGGAGACGTACTGTGAATGATCTGTAAGGAATAAAATGACAGTATTTGACAGGCTAGGAAATGTCTGGGCAAGGATACAGGAGAAGGAACCCTGAGAGGGCATTGTTTATGGAGGGGCAATGGGGAGAGACATTCCCTTCAATCTAAGGCAATGAAAGGCGCCAACAACTAAATTACAGTTAATAACAGTAAGAAATAAACATAAATTACATATACAAGGCTCGAGCTCAAGGACTTTGGACCACCAAAAATATATGTTATTATATCAATTATCAACGAGAGACAAATTCCCATCCTGGGAATTTGCATACGAACTCTAATAACCTACCATTCAGAAATAGAGGCAAGTATTAATTTCCACATGAAAAGGAGCCACGGGAGAGCTTCCCAGGTCCCCAGCTCTGGAGGAGAAAGCCCTACCTGGTGATTCAGCACCTCTGCTCAAGAGGGTAGCAGGTGGTCTCCCAGGTAAGGCAGATCAGCCCCATATTACCTAAGATTTATTCAGAGTTCCTGTCAATATAATGGCTGAAACAACCATTGCTGAGAGGTAATATGGTGTGAAAATAAACATAAACAACCCTTAATGAATCCAGAGGCTATTACCTGCACCATATTTCTTCAATAGGCAATACATACATCTCCAGTCCAGGGAGACAACATAAAAGTGCCTTTGATTGAGGCCCAATTCCAGTTTACACAAGAGAGGGAACTGAGGGGTCTATAGGAATTTGGTGCTAAAGGCTTTTGAAAATTCAGGTCTCTCTTTAGCTGCCCATGTAAGGATTTTGACCCCCAAGGACTGCAAGCTGAGCCTCCAGCTCTATCACCAGAGAATTCCAACCTCCTCTGGCAGTCTGGGTGGAGGAAAATGTGCATGGCCTGTTCAGCTGCAATTACACCAGGTTTTACATATTTCTCAGGGCAATGCTTTATAGACAGTCACATCCAGCTCTCCAAAGAAATGCAGAACAATTTATGGGAAGAAAAGTAACAGGAACCAAATTCTCAGGTCCTGAAACTTAGCATTGACCAAAAACCAGAATGTAAAAAACTTGATTATTCTGTCTAAAACTCTTGCTTAGTCAAGCTCCCTTGGCTTGGTAGAATTAACATAGCTCTGGTCTCTCAAACCATGAGCCCTCCTATTTTTGGGAGCTCCTGGCCATGAGCAAAGTGCCTCTTCCACCACCACAGGGAATTGCACGGGAGGGATGAAACTGCATTTCCACCTTCCCCAGGGTCCCAGCTGGTCCGCTCCCTTTTCTCCCCAGCACAGGGCAGGGATGCCTTGAGCTTCCAGCCCAGACTTCCCTCCTGGAAATGCTCTAATGATAGAAATGTGATCTAGTACCGCGAGCAGGGAATTGGGAGCAAACGCTGCTTGACCTTGAGCAAATCAGGTAAAACCTCCTGGGTTCAATTCGCCTTTCTGTACAGCTGAGGGGAAATATTCCACATCTCTGGGGTTATTCTGAGGAGTATCAGCAAGAAATCCGCGGAAGAAAGGTGCTAAGTGTGAAAAAATATTGCTCCACTGCCTAACAAAGGACACAAATACGAGCAGGATCCACACAGCTAATCAAAAGCACTGGAAAGCTTTTAATTTTTTAGCATTTAATGCTACAGATGATCAATATAACTACTTAGCTTCTTTCTCCTTTCACGGGTTAATTTAATGCTACTTGTACTGTGCTTATGTATGGCACGACACGGCTGAAAAACACATAAAAAAATAATTTTGGAAGAGCAATACAGCAGCTGGCACAAGGTTTCTTCGATACAAAACATAAAATCATAAAAGACCCAGCGCTTTCCTGTGAAGTCCACTCACCCTGTGGGAAGCAAATGAGTTCTTCCTATATGTACAAAGAAAATTGCAGACCTTATAAATCGTGCTGGTGATTCGCCGTGCGATTCACACAAAAAAACATTTATATATGGAAAATTCAGAGTAAAATCTCTCTATGAAAAATAGAAATTACTTCTGTCCAATTGCAGGGTGAGTGATAGAAATAAGGTTGTTGTCTGCACACACAAACCACAATGTGCAGATTTTCATTCCAGTCTCCTCTAAGCAGAGTTTCACTAGGAAAACAAAAAATCTGAGCTATCAAGGTATTCTCGAGAATCTAATTATTTTCATTAAAAACAAGAACTGTAAGCTGCTCCTTTTTTCAATAGGAATTCTGCGCCGATTCCACATAAACAGACCCAATATCACTTCAGCAAAGTTGCTTTGGGAATATGTAACAGCCTTTTTTAAGTTATGAAAGCAATATTGGATGAGATTTACTACAATTTAAGATAAGTGGGTCTTAATTTTATATGAACAGAGAGACTTAAAAAGCAGGCAGGAAGAGTTCCAATTATATTGTGCTGGAATATCAGGCCCTGTGCAAAATTGCCCCTTTTCTGTTTTACATGCATAAAAACAGGCACAACAGGCTTTTCAATTAAATGAGTCTTTTGAGAGAGATGCAGGAAGAGCCAGCGAGCTCCTTAAAACTTTATTGCTTTTTATCTTTGTCAGGTAGGGCTGTGAGTTGAAAATGACCTGTTCTTTGCAGCACACAGTCCTTCCTGTGAGCTTTTTCTTCCTGTTTGACCCATCAGTTTTAAAGGTTTCCCAAACTGGGAATGCAAGGCTTGATCTGGATTAGTTTTCCCCATCTCCTCGGTAGTTGTGCTTTTCCACAGCCATCCAGAGCTCAGGATGTTTCCCAGAGTCTCTTTAGCATTGGGAGTAACTTTAATGAGCCTCAGTATCATTAGAGGAGAGCAGTTTACAGAACACAGGGAGAAAAGACACAGAAAGGAATAAGATACAGCTCTAATAGATACAAGCCATGGAGATGAAAGAACGAAGTCAGCATCTCATTTGCATTAATACAATAAAAATACAGCATTAATGTTGCTAGTTGTAAATTTTTTTTCAATAAAGTTCAGCCTGATTATATCTGGGAAAAAGGTAGGCTGTGCATTCCTCGTAGTATTTATCCTATAAAGAGCAGTTGCTGCCTATTAACTTTCTAGATTTAATTGCCACTAAAAGCAATCTCCAGGAAACTTCAATTGAAAGTCACTCCTCAAGAACCGATGGTCTGAGCTCTCATAACTGCTTTGTTTATGGCAACACAAAGCCAGAGCTCCAATTCACACAGCTCCACTCCATCATTACGTTCAGAATTTTGTTTACTGATATTATGTGTGTGTATGTCTGTAATTATACACCCAGACACACACACACACCAGTTCATCACCAGAATCAGGCAAAAGCAATACTGCCAACCTTGTTTATACAAAAAGCACAAAGCGCAACCTCAAAAATCATGGGACTGGCTGAAAACGATGGGAAGTTAAAACCAGCCACTGTGAGAATCAAGGCATTTTTCTCCTGCAAAAGAACTTCCAGCCTGCTTGTTTTCAGGTTCCTCTCCAGAGTGAGCAGTTTGAAATAAATTTCCTTTCAAAATGCATATTGGACACTTGCATAATCATCATCAGACTCCAGGAACTGGAGGTTTGAAGAAAATAAACCCTAACAAAGGACTTTCAGGAGACACCACTGCTAACAGCATAGTTCTAACATTCGGGCAAAGATTGGTGCAATAATCAAAACCTGCTCTGAACAACCGAGCTCTCCAGGTGCATCCCTCTCCCAGACAGGCACTTTTCTCCTCTCCTTGCAGGTATGGATGTGTGCATGCCTGAAAAGGATCCGTTTCTCAGACATTTAGGACTGTTTGTTCTATTTAACTGTGGAATTTTACCAGTACTTGGGACCATCAGGCGCTGCACGTTAGAAACTCTGTATTTTTCACAATCAGATCCTGTCATTTTGAAGCTATTGTTGTGCCTTTCTTTTTCCTAGGGCAAAGGGGGAAAACATTTCTTTTAGGGAAACAAAGATTCTCTTCATTTTTCTAAATGAAACACTTAATGCAACAATTAGATCAGAAGACCAGTTTTTCCACTTCTTTTTTTTGCCTGAGAAAGCTCACAAGGTAATGGATGAAAAGCCAGCAACAGTTGAAGAGGGATGTGTAAATCTAATGGGAAACACTGTGCTTCTGTGATGCTTTTCTCCTTGAAACCTTAAAAAATACACGGTTTGCTGTCAAGGTACTTCTGAGTTGCAGAAGCCGTTATTATAACACAGTAAAAATTACTCTGTGCCAACAGCCTCAAGTGAGAAGCCACCTTAATGAGAAATAACTGCTTTTAGCCCCTAAAAGCACATGGAACTTTCAGGCTTTGGATTTGCAACCCCATTTTCAAGCATTTTCTCGAGAGCTGCCGCCCCTGTGCACAACATGAACACCATGCCTTAAAGAAGGTTTTTTTTAAAAGCCCATCTCACCTCCTGGTACCCAGGACCAGTGCTCAGTAATTAACACAGAAACGTGACTGGGGAGGGAAGTTGGCCGAGCAAGCAGAATATCTCAGTCATCCAGCCTTCAGGAAAGAATAGCTCACAAGCGTTAGGAACAGAAGTTCCAAGCAGAAGTGGCCCTGGATTTCAAGCTTAATGGAAGAGTCTGGTCCCTCTTCAGAGGCAGAATGCTTCCCCAGGAACATATCTATTGAATTTTGTAGCTGAACAGCCCAGCCTTACAGAGACAGTCCTTCCACAGGCCAGGCACCCACTGAAGCAAAGTGCTGAGTAAGAGCGGCTGAACTGGGCCCACTCTCATGTAAATGATTGTAATTAAATAGGTAATGAAAAATCCCTGCTCTTGCATGAATGAAATGGAAGACTTCAGCTCGGAGTGTAATGCGGTTCCACTTGGCTCCTGTATCAGATTGGGAGACAAATGAAAATGTCTCTCTGCTTGCGTGAGCATGCTTTGGAGGTAAAACTTCACAAATATTTTCATTTTGCAGAGAAGAGGGAAAAACAAAGGCTTATTCTAGCAGCAAAGTCTGTAGGATCCCACCTTTTTAAGGCAGCACGTGGCACACACATCTCAACCCGAGAAGCATTAAACAGAATTTGAATAATTTCACTTTGCCTTTGCTAATAATACGTCATCCAGTGGAAGAACCAGGCCTTATTCTCCCCTCCACCAGCTGACATGATATTTTTTTTACATTTGAGCTCTTAAGATCTGCACAATAGCTTAACACAATAAGTGTTTAGCCTCTGGTTCCAACTGTAATTGATAGAGTACAGTTCCATTCCCTCTGCTGCTGCTAAGTTGGGAATTGCAGCCACAGCAACTGACAGCTTTTTTTTCTCCGCGAGTCTGGAGTTGCTCTCTGGGAGTGATGTCCTCATCGGGATGGGAAGGGAAATGACGGCAGAAAAGCTCACCCTGGCCCTGTGCTACCGAGGGACTCCAGGGACCTCTGCTAGGGGAGAAAGCTCCTTGAGGTGGGTGCTGAAAATGAGAGCAAAAATCAGGAGGAGAAAAGCTCCGGGAGGAAATTTCCAAAATGCTGCCGGTTTGGAGAAAATGGGCTTCTCAGAGAGCACGGAGGAGGGAGAGCAGTTATGCACTAGAATTTCTGACAATGGACACGCTTTCAAAAGTGCTGTAAAATTGTGTTATTTGCTGATGGAAATGTCTTTTGTTTCCCAGTCACGGGGGCTGAACTCTGGGTGCGCCCCGCTCTTCAGATAGTGGGGAGATACTGGCTGGGATAAATGAGAGGAAAATTGAAATAGGGAAATAGGCACTAAAATGAGCATGATTTCAAATTGTCCCGTTCAGGCCTGAGTTCTGACACGGGGAAAAAAATTTCCGAGCAGCTTTGGGCTTAGGAGCCGACTGCAGAATTTAACGCAGATGGCGACTAATTTTGGTGCCTCTTTAGTTGCAAAAGTACCTATTTTTGAAGATATTTAATTAGCCAGGATTTAAAGGCTCCTCTTGTTTGTGAACACCTTGGCCTTTTTGTCATCTGTCAGCATGGTGATGTGCACTGTAAGTGAAGGGTTCTGAGGCATGAACTGTTTAGGTGGTTTTGATGTGCAGTTGCTTTTCTGGAGGATGTTGAAACAAAACAGTGCTGCCATTTCTACAGTTTCATTCAGCACTGCTTCCTTGGAATCTGCTGCCATTGCCCCTGTTACAAAGGATACAAACAATCCTGGAACAGCCACAGTGCTCCTGGATACATTTACAGAGATATCTGGCTGCCTTTCACCATAGAAATTCAGGGAGCAAGCCTTGCTGGTTTTTCACTCTGCTCCCTGCACAAGCAGAATTTCACATTCTAAATACAATTCTGGTTTAAATAACCTTTCCTACTAAGGTGCAAGCTGCAGCTTTAAAGAACTCCCTGCTCACCATCTTCTGCTTGCTGCTGTATGAGGACTCTTCCAAAAACAAACCCGTGTTATTCTACAGCTCCAATAAACAGAATAAATGTGCCTGAGACCTGCTTCTGCTGTCCTTCTCCCCAGCTTTGGTTGTTAGCTAGTCTGTCAGGGCTGAGAGAGAAAGAAAAGAAGAAATATAAAATTTCACCCGCAAAGGGCGTTAAGTCCAGATCCCTCTTTGCAGGCTTTAAAAAAGCAAACTACCAATTCATGATCACAAAATAAAATATGCACATTTAAACAAGCTGCAGGGGAAAGGAGAGTTTAATCCAGTGAAATTGTGTTTGAAAGCTATTTCATACCCCTAGGAATAAAATCTGAATAGCAATTCTGCTTTGCTTCCACCCTTTTTCCACCCTTCTGTTAATATATTACCATTTGTTATGGAATCGTTACGAGACTTTTGCCCCAGACCTGGCTGCATTTTGCTGAAGGATGAAGGGCTTTGTGGGCCTGAGCCTCCTCTTGCTCACAGGAGCAGTCAGAACTCAGTGATGCTCCAGGGAAGCGATGTTTGATTTGCCCCTGAGCGGGGAGGAATCGGGCCCGTTTGCAAAGCCCCAACACACACGGGCTGCTTGCTGCAGACACAGTCCCATCCTAAAGCAGGCTCTGATGGAAAGAGCTGCAACTCTCTGCCTCAAGAACTATCGACTTGGCAGTGACGCTCTCAGAACGCAAGGATGATTCAGGAAAGATTCCTGCAAAGATCAAAATGCGTTTGACATCGTCTCGGTGTCGATGTGAAATAAAGTGGCTCTAAAAGTGTAATCGGAGAGCAGAAATCCCCATCATCACACATAAATAGTGCCCCATTTATCCAATTACACTCCCTTGTTTCATTACAATGCTCGGGAATATATTTCTTAGGAATTCAAGGCTTAAAATTAATAATAGAAAAGGACAAAATTGCCATGTATATTTCTCTAGATAGATTTTCATCTAACAGCAGGACCTCACTTCTGATTCACTCGCTGGTTCTCTCTAACCTTTACATTATTCATTAATCAAACTCGAAACCTGCTTTCAAAGTCAGTGCATGGCAGTAATTATTTACAGTTGTGCATAGTATTTAATTTTAAGCAATGACAAAAGCAGGCATGTCCAGAATCATAAGGCTTATCATTTTTCTTCCCTTGGAGGTGAACTATCTGAAGAAATTAAAAGTTGCAAACTTCTCTTCAATATCTCTGCTGCCATCAAGACAAAATGCAGTGCAACTGATACCTTTGAACTCGTGCAACTAAAAATAAATAAAAGTGAAAATTAAGTAATATATAATGTATTAACTCCTTTAAATAAAAGGACTGAGGAGCTTTGCTATCAGCCTTGATGAGAGATACATTTCTTATTGCACAGTCTGTCTCCTGTCACTTTGAGGTATTTTTCACCATACAAAACAGAACCTCAGTATTATCCCTGAAAATGAAAGTCAGTTTTAAGAACTATATACAACAGGCACGTCTGCTCTTTGAAACTCCCCCCTACCCCCCACAAACAGACAAATACAACTTCAAAGCAGGAGAACTATTGCAAATGTATAAACCTACTTCAAATAGTTCTGCTGGCTGAAACTGGACTGCATTTGCAGGATTTTGCTCACCTGAAACAACACTGATCTGAAGAGAAATCTAATCAAAGAAATGCACCACTGAAGAGCAATGCACATTTTATAACGAGAATGAGAAAGGATAGATCTACTTGTGGTCATACGAGTTTCTCCCGGTCACTAAGATCTTAAAAATGCTGCAGGATCCTGGATAAAAACATCTCTTACTGTATCTCAGCAGGGAAATCCTAGGAAACAACAGCACGGGCTTTGCTTGCAAAAATTTACTTACTGTATCCTGTTTCTAAAAAAGAACACCGTGCCCCTGCCACGAAAAGATACTACACACATTCCAAGTGAAAATTCTACTTTGAAACCCAAATAAAATGAAGCCTCATGTTCCTGACAGAGAGAAAAAAGGAGCAGTTCCAGCACTGTCACTGTGCCGATCAGCATCCATGAAAAAGCAGCTATTTATTTATCCTGCAAGTTGAAAATGTGAATGCCTTATTCAGATCAAACCTCTGGGTGAAGAAAATAATACCAGCAACTCTGACAGCAGAGGCCTCCCGAATACATATATATATTTATATATTTATATATTTATATATTTTATAAACATGTGTATTTCTAGGGGAGCTGTTATTTATAGCGATCACCATAAATTGGGATCTTTGCCTGCCAGGAATGCCAGCCTGCATAGGTACCTTCACTGGGCACGTCCCAAAAGCTTCTGCCTGCAGCCCATTGTCCTGCACCCAAGGAAATGCAGCCAGAGCTGAGAGTTGATAAAAGTTCTGCGTGTCCCAGTTTCTCTGGGTGACATTTCCCCCTGCGTGGATCCCAAGCACTACTTCACAAAGTTTATTCAAGTGTGCCACTAAACTTGCCCGTACGTTTTGTCCCACATTTGCTGTGCTACACCCAGGAAATATTCACAAGGGCGAGGGACAATTTTTGAACTAAAGACATCAAATATAAGTTTTCTTTAAAGAACTAATCCGAGGAAGGACACAAAGGGAAAAAAGAAGGGAAAAAACCCGCCTACATTAAAAGCCAAACAAGATAATAATTGTGCATGTCTGGCTAAGAGAATCTAGAGGGCAAGCCTTACGTCATTGGCACTTGGGTTACCATGGTGAGTGATTTATTGATATATATCAAGAATGAATAGATCAAAGGCAGCAAGATGACAGGTGATCAATCAAATGTCAAATCAAAGCTGGCAATCAACTGGAAAGCTGATTTTTCAGTGGGTGGGTCTGGCAGAAGAAAAATGAACTTCCATATTGCGCTTCCCAGAAACAAAACCCCACCACACTATTAAAAAAAAAATAAAAAGCAATTAAGGAGCCTGAAAGAAAACTCTTTGAAAAGATTTACTATACAGACCCACTCGTCTGTTTCTTTTTCTTGGCCCCCAAAAGAAAAAGAACACCCTACAATGACAAACAAAACACTTCCAAAGTTGCAAACTATTTTCTTCTGTTAAAAAAAAAATAATAAATTGCAAAACCACTTGGCATGTGCAAATATATAAACTCGGCTACGAAACAAAAGAAGGATTTGATTTGAAAATGTGGATTGTCTCCTAACAGTCAGAACGTTTCATTTTATTTCCTGTTGCAATTTTCACCACTGATGATCAAAGGCTGAACTTCCCCACCGGGTTCATCAGCAGAGAGAGTCCCTGTACTATTTCAGGCACACACAGCGCTCTCTCACACACTCACCCGGCCAGAACTGCCACCAGAAATACGGCGAAATAAAAGATTAAACACCCCGACCCACTTCGCGAAACACACGGATCCAAAGCGAAAGCCACCGGGAGGGGGGAGAACCAGAAAGGAGGGGGAAAAATAAAAAAATCTATCCTAAAGCGAAAAGCGAAGGGAAGCCCGACTGCTTTCAGTTCGGGCAGGGTAAGGGGCAGGGGGAGAAGGGGGCCGGGGGAAGAAAGTTGGGGGGAAAAGTTTCGGCCGGGCAGCGGCAGCGGGGAGCGGCGGCGAGCCGGGGGCAGCGGCGGAGGGCGAGCGGACAGCCCGCGGCAGAGCAAAATCTTGGCAATAAGGAATGAAACTGGCTCCTCAGACTTACGGAGGGAAAGGGAGGGGGAGGGGGGATAAATAAATAAAGATCCAGCCCGGAAAAGCAAGGGTGACCCTAAATAATAATAAAGATGGGGGGTAGGAGTGGAAGGAGCGGAGAGACAGAGGCTGTGTAAGTGGATGGCTTCTCCTTACCTGCAGCCCGTTTGGGTGCTTGCTGTTTCCTCCTTGGCATCGCTCTACTTTCTCCAATCTCACTTCTGTCCCCAGATCCGAGAGCCCTGAGACGCTCCTGAGCCGTGTTCCTCTGCCTCTCAGCTGCTTCCCCAGCACCCCCCTCAAGCCTCCCCTGCCCCCCTCCTTTCCACTTCACTGATAGGAACCTGTTTGGTTTTTATTTTATTTTAGAGATCTAGGTTTCTTTCTTTCTTTCTCTCTCTCTCTCTCTCTCTCTCCCTTTTTTTTTTTTTTTTTTTTTTGGTTGGCTTTTTTTTTTTTTTTTTTTTTTTTTAACTGTTGCAACACTTGCTTTGCTTTGATTCAAACATCCAAGCTCAGGAGCAAATGAAAGGCGCCCACAGTGCCAGAGAACGGTAATAAATAAATAACAAAATAGATCTGTATATATTAAAAAGGCAGCTCTGGAGAGACTGTGGGGCTGGCTGCTTCCTCCCTTCCCTGTCCTGTCCTCCTCCTCCTGGCAGAGCCGTATGGCGGAGCGGTGCCCGGGTGTGCGCGGTGTGTGTGTGTGCGTGCGTGTGTGTGCGCGGAGCGCCGCAGGTTCCGTGCTGTCAGATGCCAGGCAGTGAGTGATATGGGAGCGGACAGGGAGGCTCGGGATGGGAGGAAATGTGGGATCCGCACACACACGCGCGCACACGCACCCCCGGCGCGGGCACACGCGCGCACACGCGCTCACACACACACACACACACACGCGCGCCCCGCACACACACGCGCGCACACGCACACACAGGCAGGGCGAGGCGATGCCAGCGAACATCGATCCGCCGAGCAAACTGAACATTAACAAACTCCTCCTCCGCGACCCGATGACAGGAGGAAATTTACTCCGCGCAGCCGGGCGGCAGAGCCGTTCATTAAAGAGACAGGGCGCCGGCACCGCGCCCGCCGCCGCCAGCGCCGCCGCCGCCCCGCCGGCCCCGCGGGGACACCGCTCCCCACGCGGGGACACCCCCTCCTCACACCACTCCCCACGCGGGGACACCCCCCGTGCGGGACCACCCCCGCTGCGGGGCCACCCCCTCCGTGTGCGGGACCAACCCGGGCTCACCCCCGGCCCCGCAGGATGCGCTTCCCAAGGGAGGGCGCTGCGGGCAGCCGGGGCCGGGGCGCTCCGTGCCATCCACCCGAGACAGGGCGGGTCCAGGGCAAAGAGGGATTTGCAGCAAGGATCCCGCCGGGCGGCCGGGTGCGCTCTGCCGCTGGGCTGCCCGCGGCTGCCGGGTCACCGGGGCCCTCCTCAGGTGTGCCCGGGGCTGGGGACCGGGGGATGCTCCCCAAGGTGTGCCCGGAGCTGGGGACCGGGGGATGCTCCCTCAGGTGTGCCCGGGACTGGGGACCGGGGGATGCTCCCTCAGGTGTGCCCAGAGCTGGGGACCGGGTGATGCTCTCCCAGGTGTGCCCAGAGCTGGGGACCGGGTGATGCTCCCCCAGGTGTGCCCAGAGCTGGGGACCGGGGGATGCTCCCCCAGGTGCTCCCTCCCGCCTGTGGATAGCGCGGGGCTGGTGACCAGGTCCCTTCCCTGCCCAGGGTGTCACTCTGCACCCTGAGGTGTCCCAGCCGTAGAAACACAAAGGGATCGGAGGGTTGGACATCGAAGTTTGGTGAAGTTTGGGTGAAACCCTTCTCCTCCCCGAATTCTGCCTGGCACCTGGATTTAGGGAGAGTCAGGTCCATTCATCAGCATTTCCTTCAGCTGCTGTGAACACCTTGAGGGTTTAAATGTGATTTGGGATTGAAAGGATAGACTAATTTCTATGTATTCAACTATAATTTGTACAAGACCTCCTAAAAGTAGCTTTTCTGATACTCCATATCTTAAACCAAGAGGTTGCTGTAGAACTGAGTTTTTACCTTTTTTTTTTTTTTTCTGTTTTGACATTTGACTCTTCCTATTGAAACTGTTTGGTTTAATACGAGTAATTTACATCCCTCTCAAATATAAAAATATAAATAAATATAATGACAAATATAAATATAAATATATGTAATATATCTGTCAGGTACAAAGCATCAGCAAGAGCCACTGTGGTGCAGCCAGTGTCACTGGGCCATCTGCAAGGCACAGGCCTGCAGCCCCCCAGGTGACCTTTGTGTTCAACACAAGGTTGTGTTTATGAAAGCGTCCCCCTAACTGGTGTCACTGAAATTATTTGATGGCCTTCCCTGTATGAACTCCAGCAATTTTTATATGCAATACCAAAGTATTTATTGGTGCGAGCAAATGCTTCATTTGAAAGATAAAATAGGAAAACACTACAATAAAATACTAATTTTTTCACTTCTGCCTGGCATAACTCACCTGGGAGTGAACAGCTCTGCTCAAATCCATGGGAATTGTGGGGATGTCTGGTACCTGTGTGCAGCAGGTGTAAAACCCTGCTGGTGCACCCCAGGGATTTCCACTTTGTCTTCAGTCCAGGCAGGTGTAAACACAGGGCCAGGAGGGGCCACAGCAGTGGGACAATTATCCCTGCCCTGGGATGAGGAGCAATGACACACTACCTGCCTTGGAAAGTGCAGCCAAGACCTGGATCAGGCAGTTCAGCACAGGGTGGCAAAGTAAAATTTTCCCTTCATGTTCTGTGTGTCTTGATTTGAGATTTTGAGCTTCTGCATGTTGGTTCCCAAATCAGAAAACACTAGATACCTCTGGCTGGTGTTCTGTTTCCTGTCCTCCCTGTGTGCTCAGAAAGGTGCTGCATCTCCTGCAGATTGTTTATTGTGAAGGACTGTGAAGGATTAAATGCAAGATTTCTCCCAGACCGTGGGGCACGATGTGTGTGCTGGGACACTCGCAGGCACGAGGGGGTGGCAAACAACAGAGTCCTGCGCTGTCTGAACCTCTCCCTGTGCTGCTCCCGTGCAAGTTGCAGAGCCAGGAGCTGTGGCTCAGGCAGGGCAGCAGCTCGGTGTGCTCTGGGATCAGAGGACAGCTATTGTTCTCCAGAGCCCTGGCTCCCATCCAAACGTGCACGCTGGGATTTGTATCGGTGCCTCTCGCAGCCTTCACGTGCAAGATGAGAAAGTCACTGTTTTAAAGGGTTACTCCTTGGGGAAAGGGGAATTGAGAAGATGGACTTGTGAGTGGAGCAGGAGTGAGATGGCACCCTATCCTCGGTGATAAATGGGAGCATTAACAAGGCTTGGTCGAGAGGAACCCTACAGATTTATGGCTTCCTGTCTCCACCAGCAGATGCCATTATGGCTGACAGAACAGAATGCCTTTCAAGAGGGAACTGGGCTGGGATTATGAAGAAGGGGGAAAAAAAGCAAGCAGAGTCTGGTGTCCATTTTTATCCGCTGGTCAGAATTGGCTGATGGGTTTGAATAGAGCTGGAACTACCCAGCGTGCGTGTGCTCCCTGCTCCTGTTATTTATAACAAACTTGGTGAAGGTCATTTAGCATCTCTTTTAGCACAGGAAGAACCCATAATATTTACTGAAAGCATTTTTGCACTCTTGAAAATTAGAGATAATAAAGTGAGCAGATAGCACGGGAGGCTTCCTTGGCTTATCCAACGGAATAATCTCGATGGGTGCTTAATGTTTACTTTGGAAATGCAGCAAATGATTCTGAAGCTATATTGAATTTTATCTATTTTTATTACATTGCAGAATAATATTTCTCTTTCCTGACAAAATGTTATGACCAGTAATAGCAATGGCAGTTATGCATGTTCAAAAAAGAGTAATCAAACCTCATGCTTCAGGGCATGAGCTGAATTCCCCACTGGGATCCAGAAGGATTTTTTCCCCCCAAATATAGCAATATACAATCAAGTAGGTATGTTCTTAGAGGATTTTCAATTTCTTGGTTAGGTGCAGATTACATGGAGCAACAGTGTGACCTGGGATTGTGAAAATCCTCTCTTGCTGCAGTTTGGGCTGGTTTGGGTCTGATTTTTCAGCTTAATGTGTGTGAGTTGTTGTGCCTTACAGGAAAGTTTACAGCCACACTGTGTGCAATAAAGGGCCAAATGCTCTCTGTGTACCTGACTCTGATAACAGTTCCATCAGTGTAGCACAACAAGCTCAGCCCTGTGACTTGCAGGGTTTTACCTCACTTATTTTTGTTGTCCATCTTTCTTTCAGTGACTGTTCTGTGGGTAATTAAACGTGGGGATTGTTTTCTTTCCTTCCTTTTTTTTCCCCTTTAGAAGTTATATGTATGTAGGTACACAACTCCTCTTGAATGAAATTCACAGTGTTGGTGAATTTCACCCTTTCACGCTTTCCCTACCACTGTAGAGAATGAAAAAGTGGAAATTCTGGTAAGTCCTGCAAACAAAGAAAGGGTTAGAAATATTTGATTTGATAAATAAATAATTTTCAGTATTGCCACTTAATGACATTGTCAGCCTCAGTGTTTACTTCTTTCTTTTTAGAATTATTGGAGGAAAATTATTTTTTAAAGGATTTTGGTTACAAAGATTTTGAAAGAATCAACTTGAGGACAGACTGATGATTCTTTAGGGAAAATAGAGCACCCTGTAGATCTGTTGCAGTCCCTGCCTAGGAACAGCTTTAACTGTGCTCATTCCACTGAGGCACATTTGACCAACGCCATGCAGATTCAACAACTCCTCTGGGCAACCTCTTCCAGTGGCTTTACCATGGGAAAATTCATCCTACTGCTGGAAAACTGTTTCTTGTTGGGGGCCTTCTCAAATAAAATGGAGAACAGTTTCTTCCCTTCCTCTTTGAGGCAGATTTTAACCCCTTTGCAGACATGTTACCCCCACTCCCCAAACCGTCCCCACTTCTTCAGCCATCCCTTGCACATCACATTCCCTGGCCCTCATTTCCCTGCTCCGTGGCTGGACAACATATGATTTGAGGTGCAGTGCCAAAGCCTGACTGCTGGATTGCGTTTTCCACCTCCCCAGCAGCGAGGGGGATTACTTCACATGTCTAACACATGACACTGCTGTTTACATGTCCCAGTTTGACACCCGCCCTTTCTGCAGCAGCATGACACCATTGACTCACGGAGAGCTCCTGATTCAGTGCAGCCCCAGCTGCTTTCCTGCAGAACTGCTTTGTAATCAGTTGTCCCCATCCTATATTTGAGCAGTTGATTATGCATCAGTGACAACTTTGCACTGATTCATCTTGAATTGCATCCTATTTTTTCCGAGTGTTCCTGCAATTTGTCAGGCTCGTTCTGGATTACAATGCTGCCTTCAAAGGCTGCTGCCGTCCCCCCTGGCTCGGCACCATCTGCAGATCTGCTGCTCAATATTTGCTGTTCCACCTCCTGAGACATTAATAAAAGTGTTGGATATTGCCAGGCCCAGGACATGCTCCAGACATTATTCCAGCCTGACAATGGGCCGTGAGGGGATAATTCTGGAGTGTGATTTTCCTACCTCTTCCAACCCCCTGCAAGTCATCTGGAGGATGTGTCACCCAGGGAACAGGGACAGGACAAGGGAAAATGGCCTCAAGCTGTGCCAGGAGAGACTCAAGCTGGACATCAGGAGGAATTTCCCCATGGAAAGGGTGCTCAGGTCTTGGAACTGCCCAGGGAGGGGTGGAGTGCCCATCCTGGAGGTGTCCCAGGAATTCCTGGAGGTGGCACTCAGAGCTCTGGGCTGGGGACAGGGTGGGGACCAGGCACAGCTGGGACTCCATGATCCTGAAGCTCTTTTCTGGAAACTCTTGGGCCTTCACAAGATTTCAGGGATGGCCACTGGTAGTCCTGAGACTCTTCTGACACCCGTTTGATGTCCTGACCTTTTCTCTGTGCTTTCCAAGTAGTCTCAAACTCTCCTCCTCCTGCAGCCAGAGCTCCCCTCCTCTGACACTGGCCTGGATTATTTTTGCAATCTGATCACAGCTGATTCCCAGGGCAAAGATGAAAGTAAAAAAGGCTTTCTTAGGGTGATCTGTCAGAAACTTTCTCCCTTTGCTGAGTGGCAGATGTAATCTTTCCTGGGTAGGGAAAGCACTTACCAAACACTTTCTGCTTTTATGTTCCTCCGAGTTGTATCTCATTTGGTGACTTTCTCTTTGTAATTCTTCCCCTGTGTGTTCATGGCCACTGTGAAGAACTCAGATAAGTTTTTCCTCACTTTTTTCACATTTAACAAGTACTCATTTGTTTACAGAATATATCTTTAGGATTTTGCTTTTGTAAGAATATTCCTTGCTGTGCTACAGAATAGTCCTTCTGCCCACAAGAGTGGAACAGCAGCACTGGGGCAAAATCCTTTTTCCTCTTGGTCTGTACACAGATAAGTGGGGTGGTAGGGAAGGTTAAATTTCCCCTCCTGGGATGAAATGCTGCTATCACCAATAATTTCTGCTTTGAGTCATGAGAGCATTTCCAGAGCTCTTTCCCTTCTAATCTTCGCTGCAGGATTCACCCTTTGGCTGCAAAACAGGCTCTGGGGTTTGAACTCCCATCTCACTGCAAAAACTCCTCTTTTGGGGCCAAGTAAGGAGAATTTCAAGCAGTGCAGGGGTTTGCAGAGCTCTGGCTGCAGCCACCTTCTCCAGCCACATCTGGGGCCCATTTCTCCCCAGTGCCAGCAGCTGAGGTGTCTCACCTGATCTCACACCTGATCTCACTGGGGGCTGCACCCCCAGCTCACGTTCACCACCACAGCCCAGCTCCGGACGTTAGCATCCACTCTTGCAAAGACTGAAACAGCCTGGAAGCTCTCTGTTTCTGAATTCCTCCTTCCTTAAGTCACAACAAGTCTCCAGTTCAAATAAAGACCAGAAATAAGCACTCTGCTTTTCCTGAAATAAGCACAGCAGGTGATATCTGAGGTATCACCCCCAACAAACCAGCAAAAGCAGCCAACTAAATTAGTTGGATCTAAAAGTTGTTCAGGCCACCATCCACAAACCTGTTTACTTCAGTGGATATCAAGTCCCTGGTCAGCAGGGACTTGGACTTGTGTATTTATTTTCTTTCTTTAAAACCAGCAAGCTAGTTAGAATTTTTGAAAATAATAACAATTTACTGGAACTGGGCAGAAACTTACCGTAGTCTTCAACAAGTCCTTGGAAAAAGACATGATTTTAAAAACAAAAGCTGAAACCTTTCATTTTTAGGAAGGAAAAGCATCAACAAGGAGGCAGTGTTCTTCCAGCTCCTTTTTTCTTAAAATACCGAATTTCATTGAAAAATCTGCTTTAAAAGATTCTTAAAAATAAACTTGGAGTGTTCAGATTATAAGTGGTGATCTTTTATGCAATGCCTGTGTGGCTGCTGCAAAGGAGAAGTTTGAAAATGATATCAGGGTTTTTTTTTTTCCCAGTAAATCCAAAATATGATGGTGCAGAACTTAATTTGAAATGAAGAAATGAACAGCACAGGGACTGCATTTGGCTGTCCATGATGCCAGCAGCAATTTTTTGTCTTTTATTAGTATGAATATTTTTTTTATTTATAGCTTTATGCTGAAAATTGGGATAATTGATATATCTGTAGAATTACATGGCCCTAAAATGGTAGTGGTGTTTGTGAAGCCTCCAGGACTGTGTCTCTTATAAATGGGGAAAAGGTGAGGCACTAAATATGTTAAAAATCTGTAACTGCCCAAACTGTCACTTGTCCCATGTCCCCCAAGTCACCCTGGGAGTTTTTTCCACGTCAAGTAAAGATAAATGGACAAACAGAGTTTACACATACCAAGCCCATTTGTTTAATAAACAATGCTGAGAAAGCCCAAGTGAACATCTAAAGCCACTAAAAGGGACACAACGCTCAATTTCGAGTCATCAACGTGTTTCAATTGAAATGTAATTTTAATAAACTGGTGTAAGGGCTGAAGTTTTTGTACAGAAGAAAGCAAGAGTTCAAAAAACCAAAAAGTGGAAAGGAATGAGTTTTTTTTGGAGAAGAACTCCCCAAAGTTTGTTCTCAATGCTCGTGAGAACGTTTGCACCTGGGTCCAAGGACTGACCATTCGTTTCTGGGCAGGGCTCACTCCCTCCAGGTGTTCCCAATCTCCATCCCAAAATTGGGTGATGCACAGCCCCAAGGAGCAGGGCAGGGGCACCATTTCAGTGCTCCAGCAGGCAGTGCCCGGGTCTGGGAGGCTCAGGGTGCTCCAGGGAGAGGATTTTCCCTTCCACTGCTCAGCCCAGCTCGGCTCTGCACATCCTTCTCTCAGGTAAGGGATCATCAGTTCTATTTCTTTGCTTGTGCTTTTACTGTGGCCTGGTTTGAGTTGGTTCTCTGCAGGAAACAAATAATTCCTTTCTCTCCATGAGCAGAGAGAAACTCAGGTTTTTTGATTTACCTGCACACTCAGGTGCTAACCTGCAGTGTGGGTGCCTAAGCTGGTAACATAGTTAATGCTTTCTCTGTAATCAATGTGTCTTTAGTTTTAAAAAATGGAGTTTTATCAGTGGATAGCAATCAATTGAGAAGCTGGAGATGGAAAGTAAAGAGTTTTCTGTAGAAATAACTGAAAGTTATAAAAGAACACCTCAGAAGTGTGGAAGCCTAAAGCACCAAGAGTAAAAACTGAGAGGAAAAGTACTTTCCTATTTGGAAATTTAGGAATGAGGAGTAAGGTGTTCAGAAACAGCAAGCCTTACTGTTGAACAATAATAATTGAGTTTGTGTTAAAAGTGTTGAAAATAAGAGTGATAAAAATCTGGAAATTGGTTGAAAATCTGAAGATCTGGTTTTGTTTTGGGGTGTGAAGGCTAACAGTGCAGTAACAATGCTGTATTTGTGGTTATTTAGAAAAAGTGCTGTGTGCTTCTATTTCTTTGATGAAAGCAAAGTTCTGGGAGTTTTTCAATGTCTCTTTCTGGCTGGAATATTCTTCCCTTTGCCCCTAAGTGAAGAGGCACTTCTGGAGCTCCTGTGTCACTGGTGCCAGCTCCTGCCATGGTGCTCTGCTCTCCCAGCTGCCCCGAGGGGCTGGAGGGGCTCTGTGCACTCCTCAGGCTGAGAGCCCAAATGCAGCTGTGGTCCATCCCCTCCTGGCAGGGCTGGGTCCCAGGCTGAGCGTGGTGCCTCCTTCCCAGAGAGAGCACACTTGGGTCCTTGGGACCTCTTGGGAAAATGTTTGGTTGTTGTTTTTTGTGGTTTTTGTGCAAAGGCTCTCTGAGAGAGAAGTCTGAGGCTGTTCAGGTTTGCTTTTAGGGTTTTCCATTTAAAAAAAATGATATTTAATGGGGGAATGGAATTTTAGGTTTGTGGAGCAATATTACAAAAGGAACCATTGAGCCATTTTCGTGGAGGTTGAATGACACTTTTATGGTCCTTTCTCTACTCCTGCTTTTAATATAAATGGTATAGCACATACAGGTGAAAAAAAAGCAAAAAAAAAAAGCCCACCTGTCAAAATATAGCTCTGTTTGGTTACCTCTGTCCATGGGACAATTTTAGTAACCTGTCAATCAATGGGCTGCTAAATAGCCTCTCCAAAGCACAATCTGCTATTTCAGACGACATCAGTGTGTCAATCATTTATTGAATCAAAGCCAAATTTGAAGCAAAGCAAGCCCAGTTTGTCAATCACTGCTCAGTATTCTCTCCACTAACCACCTGACAGCTTTTAACTTTTCACTTTTATATTCCATGCAGCTAGTTAAGATTCTTTCATTTTTTAATTGGCCTTCTTTTATGATTGGTAGCTAAGCAACTAATATGTTGTTTTATCTGGTAATAATGGGCCCAAACTTGAGAGCTTTCTTGACCATCCCTATTTGTTGTTGGGAAATTATTTTCCTTCAAGTTGCTAAATAGCAGATGTAGCAGAAACAGTTATTTAATTATGGGTTGTCCTGTTGTTTCTATCTATAAACACTTTTGGCACTGTTTAAAAATAAATACTGCATGCGCTGGCAAATATATACTGAGTGATTTTAACTCCTGATAGAGTCCTTTGGAATTTCACTGCTCATTTCCAGGGAAAACTGGGTGCAAAAAGGAAAGGATTGCCAAAAAAGCAGTTTGGAAAAATATTAGCGGCGGACAGAGCGAGAAATCTGTTTCAGAATCCCACTAGGCTTTAATCCAACCTGATCAGCTTTCAGTCTTAATTTAGGTACAATTAAATTTCTGAGGCCAAGTACAGTGCTGTGAGCCACCCTCTCTCAAAATTAGCCAAAAAGTCCTTCCCCAGCTAACTGCTCTGCCTGCTTTGTGTGTTCATTTTGTGTGCTTTGATTTAATTCAAATTTTCAGCGCTTGAGATGCAAAACTTTGGGGTTGGGAGTGGGGCTCCTGATCTTGGGGTGGTTTCCATCCCCTCTCCCCATCATGCACAAGACAAGCCCTGCCTTTCATGAGTGCAAAATGAGCCCAGAAAATGCTCCTGCCTTTCTACTCCCAAAGGCTGTCATCAGCAAAGCCAAAGTGTTGTTCTCAGACAGAAAGAATCAACTTTCTGTCCTTCCCATGAAAGGAAGTTTGGGAAAAGAACTATTTCTGTGTTACATAAAAATTCTATTTTGGGTTCAAAAGAGTTTTCTTCATCTAATTCTTTTGCATATCTGTTTGATGGGCTTCTGGCTGTCTTTTGACAGACTGCTGTCATCTGGTTTGATCCAAAACTGTGAAACTCCAGATGTGCCCAAGAACTTGGGAGAACATGGGCTTCATTTTGCAAAAAGCTGCAGGAGGTTTTGAGGCAATCTGATACAAAATGTACTTCCCAGCCCTATTTGAATTTTACATGGGGTTTTGTGCTTCTTTTTACCAAAGTAAAAAGCAAAAGGGACTGACAGCACATGAGGATTGACAGTGGAGAGGCAAATGGGAGCTGTGGAGCCTGGGGTGCTGCAGAAACCCAGCCCAGTGTTAAATGTGGGTGCTTTCCCCCCCTGAGGAGCTGAGGGAGGCTCTGGAGAGCCCTGGGAATGCTGGTGCTGAGTGCCCCTCTCAGGGTGGAGATCCCAGCAGACTGCTGAGATTGGGTAGTTGATAAACAACAACAGGAGCTGTAAAGCACATCTTCCTGGGCAGCTCCAGGAAAACAGCAAATTTGCTGACAAATGAGCTCTTGAGGAAGTGCCAGAAATCCAGTTTGGTTTTCCTCCTCTTGGTGGGAATTGTGCCTTTCCTGGATGTCCATGGCATTAACTAATGACGAGCTGGAGATCAGGGCCACGCTGACAAACGAGGTGTAAGCTGCCCAGGTGAGGCAGAGATGTTTCTGTGCACAGATTCTGCACTCTCTATTAGCCAGAGCCTTTTCAGAGAAGGTGTTCTGAACCCAGGCTGCCTCTGCAGCTTGGCACAGATTGCTGCTCTTGGCTCCCAGGGTGTGCAGGCCTGGCTGAACATGAGCTGAGCTCTGGTGGCTCAGGCAGCTGAGCACAGGGGAAACCCACACAGCACCCACCTACACAGCACCTGGCCTGTGAATTGGCATGGCCTGCTCCCTGCAGGAATCCAGAGATGCAGGATCATAAATATTATACAAATAGGAGAAGGATGGGGTCAGCCAAGCCAGGCTGCTCTCAGGGGGTTCTTACAACTGCTCTGTTTTGGTCATTCCATCGGTGTGGTGCTGAGGAGTGCCAGCCTGCCTGCATGGCTGCTGCACTCTGGTCCTTTAGCTGCTCTTAAGGACCCTCTGGACCAGCAGAAAGGACCATTTTGAAGTGTTTAAGCATGTAAATTGTACAGTGGCATTTTCAGGTGAAACCTCTTGGTCAGGAGCATCTCTGGATCTTGGTTGGCATTCCCAGCTGGGCAGGAATGCTGGAATGTTTTTTCTTGCTCAGTGTCCTGTGCATCCTCTGGCAGTCAGGGCCGTGCTTTAGTGCCATTGACTGCACAAAGGTTTAAAAGGCTCACAGAGCCATTTGTCCCTGGCAAACTTAAATGTGGGTCTGGGTCTGTTCTCTGAGCCCTGCCTGTGCTACCTGGGAGCAGGAGTCTGTGGGAATGCTGCCCAGCTCTTTGTTCCATGATACCCTGGGAGCTTTGGCCTGGGGCTGTTGCTGATTCTCTCTGGTTCCTGGAGCTCCTCTCAGAGCACCTCCTGTCCCTGGGTGAACTGTGCAGGGCTCTCCAGATGAAGTGTTAATATTCCCCATCACTTCCTGAGCCAGCCCAGTTTTCCAGCAATGTGTCAAAAAGTTGATCAGTGTCAAGCGCTGCCTTTGTTCACCCCTGCCACGGGAGCAGCACAAAGCCAAAAATGATGAATCCCTCTCCTAATTGGAAATGGAGGGAGAACTTGCCAAAGCAGAATGCAGCTACCTGTGCTGGAGCTCATCCAGGACACCCTGGTGAGCACAGCCACCCTCCCAAGGAGTGAAATGGGATTTTTAGCTGTGCTGAGGGCTGGGATTCTGTGAGTTTACATCTCAGACACCCACGGAGCAGGAGCACTGAGCAGCCCCTGACTCAGCAGGAAGCCTGCCCCTGTCACCTCGTTGTTCCTGAGTCTGCTCTGCTCTTCTCCCAACCCACTGAGCAGCTCCAGGAGCAGGGAGGGGAGCCTGTGCTTCTCACAAACCATTTTTATCATCCAGAATTGAAACAGTGGGTGCTGTAACTGGTGTCACTTAGATGTACTAACTGCTAAAGCTGCAGCTTTCACGCAGAGAAGGGAGGTGTGACCCTCCCTGGGGGACACAGGAATCTCAAATGCCAAGTGAGGCTTTCCCTGTGGGTGGGGATGGTCCAGGTGGGCTCTGTTCAGAGCCACCTTTGTCCTACAGAATAGAATGAGAGCACAGTGGGTTAGTGCACACATGCAGATGCATGCTGGAGGCAATGTAAGGGATTGAAAACCATGGAAAATCACCCTGAGAGATTTGAAAATAGCAACAAAAAAAAAATTAAGATGGCTCCATTTAGAAACCTGGCTATTGTTTGTTCTTAGCTAGCACGCTCAGCTGTGGGTTTTTATAGCTGAAGGTGAGCTGGTGTGTGGAGAGGAGAGGTTTCAGTTGGATCTTAGGGAGAATTTCTCTCCTGAGAGAACTGCCCAGCCCTGCCCAGCTGCCCAGGGCAGTGGTGGAGCCCCCATTCCTGGAGGGGTTTAGGATGTGTCACTGTGGCTCTGGGGGACAAGATTCAGTGGCAAACTTGGCACTGCCAGGGGAGTGGTGGGACTTGGTGCTCCTCAAGATTTTTCTGTGATTCTCTAAATCTGAACAGATGCCCAGGACTTCCAACACCTCTAAAGCCTGGGGGTTTGTTATTCCCAGCTGACTGATTGCACATGTTCCAGGAGAGTCTGAGTGCTGGCAGGGACAGCACCTGAGCAAAACAGAGACTGCAGGGTGAGCTCTGCACACCCTCAGCCCCTGGCAGGGGCTGCAGCAGGCACTGGGGGCTTTCCTGACCCCTCCTGCAACAATCCCCACAAAACTGCTGTAAGTGCAGGTGCTCAGGGCACCAGGGCATGTAAAGAGTTAAAATCACTTGACCTCCAGACACAGCAAGCCCTGTTCCCACAGCAGCCTGCACCCCAAGGTTTCCTGGCCCTTCAAGCTGAATGGAAGGGCTCTGGTACCATCAGGGCTCCCCTGGAGCTGGGTGGGTTTGCCAGCTTAGAAGCCACAGTAGTTACATCAGCCTGCAAAGAAATCTGTGCTCCTTCATGCCTCAGTTTCTCTGGGGATAAATATTGACAGGGTGCTTCCTTTTCAAGAGTGGCAGAGCTTCCACAGAACTTCCTTTTCAAGAGTTGCATCAAAGTTAATTTTCACTGGTTTTGGAAGGCTTTAGATGTTCTGGTAAAAGGTAGTTTCATTTGAAAGTGATGCTCTAAAATACTATTCAAGTTACCAAAGCTTGTCATTCCTCTTCAAATTACTCCTCACTATTTACTGGAAGTGTAAAGTTATATATTTATTATATTTATTACTAATACATATTCCTAGGAGAGTGCCCAGCAAAAAACTTGTGCTGTTCTTTGCTATAACTTGAAGTTTAAGGTCTCAGCTCTCCTTTCCAGGAGAAAGACCAGGTTATTCATTGGCAGGGTGGGTGCTGCCCTGGGGAGGTTGGCTTGCCCAGGAGGGGTAAATGACTCCTCCATCCCCATTTGTGTTTGACCTCCCTGCTCTGCTGTCTCTGGTGCTGTGTTGGGTGGGCTGGGGGCTGTTCCCAGCCTGTTGCAGGTTTCCTGCTTGGGAAGTGCAGGCTGTGCTGGTGTTTGGGATATAAGTGATCACCAGAGGCTGCTCCTTACACAGCCATGGACTGTCACGTTGATTATAAACTGGTTTTTACTTTTATTCCCCCACCCCGACTCATTTCACAAGTCTCTTGAAAAAAAAAGAATTTGGAAGACATAGAGGGAGTTTCTGTGCAGAATTCAGTTCTCACTTCCATGGGCAAATTTCATCAGCTTGGAATTCAAGGGCTGATTCTGCTGAAGTTCTGTTCAGTTGGCATGGGCAGCCAGTGAAATGAGAGATAAGGAAATAATTAAATGTTGTGCAATTAGGGCAGCAGCACGTCAGGGCACAAATAATGCAAGATGAGCTATCCTTCCATGGGTGAGAGCTGTGTTTATCTGGTAGCCTGTGATCTGTGTTAGCAGCCCCTCAAACCCTGGAGGGCACCAGCACTGTCTGACCCCAGGAGCAGCCCTGGCTCGGGTGGCTGCCAGGTGAGGAGCTGCAGGGCTGTGCTGACTGCAGCCATCAGGTGATCAGAGGAGAGAAAACAAGGTCCAGTTCTGAGCAATTAATATCTGGATTATACTTATTGCAGGCGCCTTTGAGCTTCAAAGGGGTTATGAATTTATCCTGAATTCCTGTAACAGATTGGGGTTTATAAAAGGCAAAGCAATAAAAGTTTAGATCAAATACTCAGTAGATAATTCCTGAAACCAGTTTGTGGGTTTGGGGCTGTTTTGTCCCCCCTTTTTGGGTGCTCTGGGCCATTGTTTGGGCAGAGCTTTCTGGAGCAGAGCAGCGATGCTCTCCGAAATGTTCAGCTCCTTCCAGCCAGGCTGGCTTTGGGAGAGGTCCCTGCTGTGGAACAAACCTGTTTCCTTCACTGGGATGTGTCAGTTAGAAACACCAACTGCAAGGATTTCTTCTGTTCTCACGAAAAAGGAAGGAAACAGCTGGTAAATGTTTCACAGATGGTAAAGCTCTTGGCATCTCTCAGGAGAGGGCCACCCATACAGATGGCTCATTATTTTAACATTTGGATTTTCATCTTATTAAAACATCTTTTTTTTTTTTTTTTCCTTTCCCCTGGTTTTATTTAGCATCATAAATTCTCTTACACTTTAGTTAACAACTCGGTGATTTGGGGGAAGTGTGTGTGCTGTAAGGAACATCATTTGGCTAAAACACAGATCTGCATCATTATTCCCTGCTCTGATGTGGAACGAGTGGACTTGAACCTGATTAAAAACACCAAATGCAAGCAAATGCTTGGAAATATGACTTTATCAAGCAAAGGTCAGCTGAGCCTGTATAGAAGCTGAATTATTCAGTAAATGAAGGAATGTAGTGAGTGAAGCAAACATTTCTATCTTGGGCATTGCATCAATTAATGCCAGACTGCTTTCTGCACACGCCCCAGGAGAGGAGCCTTGCAGGTGCTCCCAGAGCCTGGTGTGTGGGGAGAGCAGCAAGAAACACAAAACACCACCTTTACAAAAAAAAAAAAAAAAAACACCACCTTTACCAAAAAAAAAAAAAAACCAAAACAGCACCTTTACCAAAAAAAAAATACAAAACAGCACCTTTAAAATTCCTGGGGAGGGACCCGGGGAGGGGGCTCAGAGATGGCTGCCCAATGTGCTGGGCAGTTCCACCTCCTGAGGGCACGTGCAGCCATGAACATGTGAGTGGCTGGCCTGCTCAGCACACGTTCTACACAAAGCCCAGCTCCACACAGGTCTGGGAATGTCACTGGTCCCTTCTGGGCTCCTGGCAGGGGGAGGGATGGAACCAGTGCCCCGAGTGGGGGGGAAATTGGGGCACGCTGCAATTGAATTGTGCCAGGTTTTGGTGGCTCCTCTCCCTCCCTGCCCTGGTCCTGGCTGGGCTCTCCAGCCCCTGGCACTCTGCACACGCAGGGCTGGAGCAGCTGAGGCAGATCTTTGGCCCTCTCTGGCACAGAGTGCAGGAGATAATGTGGGAGAGAGCCCCAGGTGGAACACCCAATCTTCCTCTCTGTTCTTCAGTTTGGTTTTTTTTTTTGTTTGAAGTTTTAGCAGGTTTCCCTATGAAATGACTAAAATATAGGCCTGTGGTATAAATATAGATCAGCAATAGCACAGATTGCTCTATGGATCAACCCATAAAGATGAAAAGTAGCAATTGATGCATGTCCTACAGCTGCCTTGTAAATCTCTTTGGGGTCTCAACCAAGCAGAGCTGCCTGAAAAGCTCTGGGTGCTCCATGGTTAGGCTGGTGCTTCTGCAATTCTGTCTTAATTAAAAATTAAATAATCAGGGTTGGGAAGAAAGCAACCCAAGTCTTATTTTGCATTTGTATGAGCAACTCCCCATTGATTCCAGTAGGTTACATCAACAGTGAAGGCTTGACCCGAAAGCTGCCTACAAATATTCCATTAATAAATACAGGCACAGATTTGTAGCATGTAAATCACTGGAGCTCCACTGATGCCAGGGTGGCTGTGCTGATTTACATCAGCTGAAGAGTTGGCCTCTGGAATTCACATTCCTTCTGAGATCAAAGATGTGTCAGCAAATGGTGAACTTCATTTGTATTTTTTAGCCTTCTAATTTAAAAATAGCCCCATAGATTTATGATTCAATGGCAGGGCTCTTATGGCCAGACTTTGGATGCCACGTTTCAGCCAGACACCACTCAGAGGCAGGCTGTAAATCCTCCCCAAATGGGGGTTTAGCTGAAATGCTGAAAGCCCTGCAGTGCCTGTGGGTACTGCTGTGTCACATTTATGGAGGCTGGGCCAGTCCAAGCATGGCCCAAAACATGAGCAGCACCAGGGGCTGGGTGGCTCGGGGGGCTGGCAGAGCTGCCAGCTCTCATTCAGCCACAGCCAGAAGTGACAAAGTTGTTGCCATCTCTGGAAGCTGGCTCAGTCCATTTGTTGTCTTTCTTCTTGGAGAGGTTAAGAAATAAGGGAGTTGTGGAAGGAGCTGGGGCTCTGTGGGCAGCTGGGTGACATGGCACTGCTGGCACTGCCACTGCTGCCACAGCTGGGCTGGGCCTGGGGCTCCTGAATGGTCACCAGGGATGCTCCAGGTAGGGATTAACCCAGTGTGCAGACAGGAAAGGGAGGGAACCATTGTGTCCTCTTCTTTGATTTCCATGGAAACAAACTGAATACAACAACACTGTCAGGGGTGATCAATGTCAGCAGATAGCCACAAAAATCTGGTAGTTCCGAAATGGAAGGAAACTGGGTAAAGATGGGTGGCCAGATGGAGGTGGGAGAGCACCTGAATAAACTCTTTGGGTACAAGGAAACTGGGGAATCCTTTAGGGATTTAACACAGCTTCAGGTGGGTCTTGCATCCTCTTGGGTGTCATTGACTGCAAGATCCCAGTCCATACCTAGTGGGGTTGGCTAGCTCTTGCCTTATCCAGTGCCACTGTCTTGTTTTTCAGTCTTTAATTGAGTATTTAATGTGATAACTGAGCAGCCCCAGTCTCCAGCTGAGACTGAGCTGCTTTGTACCCCTGATGTCTCTGTGGTGCTGAGGTTTGGGAGCACTGTGCTCCCTGAGAAAGGGCAGAGTGGAAATGATACAGAAAGTGAAATGAGGAAAAGACTTTGTCTCTCGAGAGCTCGTATTTGCAACAAACAAATACCAGTGTTATTTTTGAGCTCTTCTAAAAGAGTTTCTTTTAGAAATATATAAATATTTCTATATATAAATATATAATATCTGCACAACAGCACATATTGCAATGAGCATCTTGAGCATAACACAAGTGCAAGTGGTGGATGGACAAACAGCTGAGGAAGTGGACTCAGGGGTACAAACCCCACTGAAATGGGTTGGTAAAAGTCCCATTATTCCATGTGGCTGAGTGTAGCCAGGAGCATTGGGTTTGGAGCCCTCTGAGCTGTGCCCTGTCTGGTCGGGGAGGAGCAGGATTGGAGAGGCTTTCCCTGTGCGTGGTGATGCCCTGTGAAGGTGCCAGTGCTGCAAGCAGCCAGCAGGAGTGCAGGAGCAGTGGCCTTCTCATCTCACAGCAGTTCAGTGTCTGCTTCACCCTCAGAAATGCATCTCCTAATTTTGTGTAGGCTCAGATGTGATTAGCTTGCAAGGGAGTGTGGATTGCATCTCTGGAATCTAACGTGGGCATGGGGCTCTCTTTTTGATCATTATAGGGTATGAGTGTTTTGTAATTCTTCTAGTGCAAAAGAAGCTGTTTGGTGACAGGCATCAAGTCAAATTCCTGCAAGAGGCTGGCAGCAGAATACATTTGTCTGTTTAACTGCATGCAAAACACTTGTCAAGGCAGATTCTGGTCCCTTTTCCTAAGCAGGGCCCCTCGCTACCTTGTGTTGCAGATAACCTGGCAGGGCTGAGCTGGGCTCAGGCTCCCACCCTCCCTGCCTCAGCAGCTGCCACAGACTCCTCTGGGGGAGAGGCAGAAACACTCACATCTGCAGGGAGATGAAAAGAGAGCAGCTAAGCCCTCCAAAGCAGTGGCAGCTTGTCTGGTTCCTCGGTGCCCCTGCCATGGTGTCCGTGGGGTGAATGTTTGGAGATGATGAAATTCCCTTGGGAGAGGACACAGGGCCTGCAGGAAGTGTGGTGGTGGTGGTGAGGCTGCTGAGCGTGCAGGGGTGGCAGGCAAAAGGGAACAAAAGCCTGGAAATGCAGCTCCAACTCCCTCTCTGGAGGAGGAAATTAGTTCTGCTTCTTTCCCCTCCCACTGTGCCTGGATGTGATGTAAAAGTTTAGAAGTGGAGGGCTGATGTTGCCACTCGTTATGCTGCTGTTCCAATTAGAGCTTTGCTGTCTTTGGGGCCCTCTCTGCTGTTCAAATTGTGCTTATCCTCTTGCTGCGCCTCTCTGTTCCTACCTGGGCTCTCCATTTCCCCTGGATGCATTCCCTTCATTCCCATCCTCCTCACTTTTTCCTCCTGCTGTCTCCACTCCCCTGCTTCCCTCCTGTGTGTGTCCCTCTGCCCCTTTGCCAATCCAGGAGAGTTATTCCATCATTTCAAGTGCTTGGAGCTGCCTCTGGGGCTGTGTCCTCCTTGAGCAGGGCTGACCTCTGCAGCAGCCAGCCTCAGGGGTCACAGAGCCAGGCAGGCTCTGGCACCTGGTGCTCAGCTCTGACAGAGGCTGGCTGAGTTTTGGGAGGGGAGGAGGGAAAGGCAGGAGTGAGAGTGACGAACCTGTGACAAAGCTCATCTCTGAGAACTGCACAAACACTGACACGTCCTGGTGAGGAATGAGCCCCCACTCTGGAATTCCTACCCTGGTCCCAGCTGTGCTCGCTCAGGGCTCCTGCTTGCTGTGCTGGCAAGGCACAGATGCTTTGTGCTGCCTTTCTGTTCCTGCTTCAGTGTGGAGAATCTGTGCTGCCTTAATAATTAACCTGTTATGCTTCACTTTCATTACCTGTGTGTTTTTTAATGTCTTCTCTTGAGGTGACAAATGAAAGTGGTGGTTGTGCCTCTGCTGCAGAGCTTTAGCTCCAGACCCTGCACTCACCTGTGCCTGTGGTAGTGACTCCAGAAAAGTGCTTTGATTGCTCTGTGATGCAAACTGAGCTCAGCAAAGATGCACCACCCTCCTTAGAACAACTGTGTGCTGCTCAGCTTCCCTGGGCACCCTCCTGGTGTCCAGCCAGCATTGGGGGGGTTAACAATAAATACTGGGGCAGGAATTTAAACACCTGCCAAGAGCCGCTCGTTCTTTTATGTGAACAGTTTTGAGCATCAGCCCTTTTTGGGGGGAATGGGGCTGAGCTCCAAAGGGGATGTGCTGGTGAAAGGCCTCAGCCCACAGCAGCCAGCTCCTGTGACACTCTCTAAGTCATCCCTGCTTGAGTCAGGGCTCAGTCTCTGTGCCTGCATCCCTGGAGTTTACAGAGGAGCTCTTCCAGCTTCTCTGAGCATCCACCAGCTCCAACAATGAAACTTCAGGGACAATAGGATTGCTAAAAATGTGCATTTCCTTCTCCAACTTCTACATATCCACTGGGGGAGAATGGTGGTGGATATGGTGGGAGGTTATGAGGTTCTGTACAAGCTTTATGGGATTTATGGCTCAACTCTTGTGTGTTTGCTGAGCTGCACCTCCATTATTCCAGCAGTATCAGAGAAGTAATTCAGTCGTGTTTGTCAAGTGCAAATGCAAAATCATAATTATCCTCTTGCAGCCCCTTGCTTGTTTATCCACTTCATGTGAAATTGTCCTCAAACTGAGCACGCTTAGCCAGGTGAGCATTCAGGTGAACCTGTCAGAGCAGAGCCTCCCCAGCCCACCTCTTGCCCTTGTCCTTTTCTAGTGCTGCCCCTCACATTTTCAACCCGAGGCCACTTGCCTGGGGCAGGAGTCCCCAGCTCCTGCCTGGATTTTTTTCCTTTGTTTGCTCAGTTCTTTGTTTGCACAGCTCGGTAGAACTTAGCTACAGCCACAGCTTCTTGGAAAAAAAAAAAAAAAACCTATTTCATCCTTTTTATGAATGCTCTAAATATAACTATTGAAGCAAAACAATGCAGTCAGATAAACAAAGAAATGCAGGCAGTGTAAGCAAAAGCCTCTTCAGCAGGTCTCGAGTCAGGCAGCTTTCCTTTCTTTTGTGTGTTTTAGCTAACAGCCCATTGAGCCAACAGTGAGAAAAAAGAGAACCCAGACTTAATGCTCCTCCTCACTGCTCTTTTCAAGACACTAATGCCAGGAGGAAAGGTGGGAGCTAAAGGAGCTAAAATAAGCTGGGACTCGGGCTTTTTATGCCTTTTCTAATTTAGATAAAGCCACCTGGTGTCTGGGGCAGGCCCATGATTAGTGGTGCTTCCTTGCTGAATGCTTGACCAGGTACATGAGGATGATTTCACTTCCTCTCCTCCCACCTGGTTTATCCAGCTCTGAACAGAGAAAAGTTCTCTCCTCTGAGCACTCTCTTCATGGGAGCCCAAAGTGGAGTCCAGCGTGCCAGGGTTTCCATTGATGCTACAGAATTCAATCTGGGGAATTCTTGGCTAATCATTAACTCACCTGTTTGCAATTCATTCATCTTTATTTCACCGTTCACTTTACGAGGGAGCATCAAAATCTGAAGACTGATCATTTTTATAAGAGCAAGCAAATGATGATATTTAATTAATTACAATGACAACAATAACCTTAATTTTCCAGCTATTCCCCAAAGAGAATTGTGTTTTAATTAGAGACACCACAAGGACAAATTAAATCTGGATTCAGGCTTTGGTTCATGGCATTTGCTTTACAAATGGAGTAAGGAGAGAAGGTGTCTTCATGTAAACATAATCTGAATTTTTGGAAGCTCCTCCAAATGGCAGGGATGGAGAAAAGATAAATTTTGCTGATGGGATTTGGTGTGACATTGGTGATTCTCAGAGGGACTCTGCAGTGCAGTGTGCCAGTGTGGATGTTCTTTGCTTTTAGGAAGGTGACAGACTTGACCTGTCATGTACTAGTTACACCCTGGACAGACTAGAAATGTCACAAACTGCTAACACTTACTACACAGCACATAAAAGCTTCTTCATGTGAAGTTGTGGCACTTAAAAAGGTGGGGAGCTGCTTTCCTGCTCTAATTTGTTGGGGTTTTTTAACCCTATCCTCCCTTAAGACAGTACAACAGAAATTTCTGGGGGGAGAAAAAGGGATTTAGAAAGGTCAAAATTGCGGCATTAAATAACCCAAATATGGTGTTAAGATTTCAGGATTTCCTCTCAAGGTGAAGTAATTTTTCTATAAAATGTCTTATCAAGTTTCATGTCTGGGTACCTTTTATTTGTCCTTCCTGACCTGTTTTTTTAGGATTTTCTAAGGCTAATGGTGCAAATGAAATACATGGTATGTAGGTGAATGTGTCATGGAAACTTTCAGTAGAATGAGTATTTGCCTGGTGTGAATTTACTCTTGACTTGAGCTTGAAGAAGACTTGAACAGTTCTGGGGCTGTCAGTGTCTGGATTTGCTTTTATTGTGTGGCTTTCACTTTGTGTCGGTTTCCAGAGGAAATTCAGCTCTGAGCAAAGCAAACAGAGCTGCCTTGCCCACCCCAGGCACACAATATCCATATCAGCAGGTGATGAATGCCCAGCTCAGGTGCTTTGGGCTGCTGGGCTCTGAGGAGCACTCAGACACAGAGCTGAGGGGCCGAGGCTGAGCCTGGCATTCCCAGAGCTGGGCTGGAGCTGGACCTCCTCCCCTTTGTGTGGGTGTTTGCCCACGATAACATTGTCCAGCACAGAAAGGCCTTTGGCCTGCCTCTGGGGGGGTTTCAGCCAGCTTGGTTTGATCTGGGGGTCAAACAGCCCAACCTGAGCTTCTGGGGCTGCCTCTGCTGGGTTTATCACAGCCTTAGTTAACGAAATCTCCTCCAGTCTTCAAAGTCAACAGCTGCTGCTCTGCAGCCCAGCCCTGGTAATTGATGTTTGAAATATTAGCTGGCCACAGAGGTGTGTGTTTACTGAAATACAGCTCAGGTTTGCCCTTGCTTGTTCACACTTCCAGGGAGCCTTTCACTTCCTTATCGCCTGACCCCGGCTTTTTGCTGGGCTCTTTGAGCTCCAGCCGTACACCAAACCTTGAGCAATAATTAATCCAGTTTATCTCCTGGAGTGAGAGCTGCCACTTGAGCATGGTGCCACTCTGAATCCTGTCCTGCTGGGCCCTCCCACTGTGGCATTTCAGGGTGGCCTCTGTCCCGTTGTGTCCTTGTTGCCTCCTCAGACCAAGCAGACCTTGGGCAAGCCTTAAGCTGGGATTGGTTTTGTGATTTTGGGTTTTTGTTAATGAGTTTGAGGTGGTGGCAGCTGTTTCTGGGTATTATTTATGGGAAGAAAGAATGAAACCTCTTCTGTGGGGACAGAAATGCTTGAAGCAAGCAGCAGTGGGCACAGCAAGGTGAGAAAAGTTGAGCACACCTAAAGAGAGCCTTGGAGAGGAGGGTTTCAAAGGGACTCCTGTCCCTGCAATGCTGCAGAGCCCCGAGGGACAGGAGCTGTCCCTTGGTAGGGATGCAGGAATTGCCAGGGAGGAGCTGAGGGGTTTGTCCAGCTCCAGCTAAACCCTGGGGTGCTGCTGGCTGTCTGCAGCTTGTGCAGGATATTGGAAACACCTGAAGATTGGGCCTCATCCAGCATTTGCTGACAACTCTGCCATTTGGAGAATATCCTTCTACTTGAAAGTGACACCAACTGGAATTGTTTCAAGTCATTTTTATTAACATGCCAACTAACCTTTACCTTCCCTCCCATATGCTGACTTGAGTGTGAAATAACCTGGGATCTGATTGCTGTGTCTGGCTCCTGATCCGACAGAGCTTCCACTGACACTGCTGAGGCCCTCAGAGGCTGCTGTGAGAGGCAGAGCAGCGAGCCCTGGACACTTCCTGAAGAATGAGAATATTTCTGTAGGCTCCTCTTGGAGCCTTATACTTTAAATGAAGTGCCAAGGAAAAAATGTCCTGGGAAAATAAGTGTGTAATGGCTTTTACAGCTGCCTTTGAGGTGCTGTAGGACCTTTATCACTTTTTATTGATAAAAACAGCATTGTAGGAGCAGAGCAGCCATGAAGTGCACACTGGCAGTGCCAGTCTGCTGCCTTGTGCTACACAGCAGCTCAGAACTGCAGGCAAGCCCTGCATAAGCTTGATTTCCATTCCCTTTTTTCATGCCTTTTAAACAGAAACTCGAGGAGAGCAGTCCAGCATCCACTCCCAGGGAATCCAGGGCGAGTCATTAGCACTGGCTCAGCTTTTAGCACCTTGGTGTGGAAGGTTCCTGCTGGTCCCTGAGGTGTGACAAGCTGCTGTCACTCCCTGATGTACAGAGGGATGGGATGTGCACCCTGCTTTGTTAGGTGGTGGCAAACCTGCGGTTTAAACCCTCAGCCTTGGCTTTATCCAAATTGTACACGGGGGAGGAAACACCCTGTGAACTTTGGGATCACAGCCCAAATGCTGCTCCAGGAGCAGGTGAGTGGCTGCCTTATGGTGACAGAAGTGAGAGTGGCAAATGCTGGAGCTGTGAGGAAGGGAGGAATCCTCAGACACTGTGGACATGTCAAGGTTGCTGATTGCATTTTTCCTGCTGGATTCCACATGTGACCTGTCAGGTCAGGCTGCATCAGTCGGGTCCTGCTGCATCCCATCCCCTGGGCAGTGCTGGAAACCACCCATGGCTCACACAGGGGCTGGGGAGAGGGTTTGAGGAGCTGGGAGGGAACTTGGGGAAAGGCCAGGAGCTTCTCCCTGGACTGCTGGGCACCATCAGGTGCAGGCAGGGCTTGGGGGTACAGCCTCATCCCACAGATTATTTCATCATGCTCTCAGAGCCTAGGGCACAAAAATGTGCAGCTTCACGAGGGAAAGGCTTTCAGCTGGAGTTGGGAAGGCTCTGACAAAGTTCTCCAGTTTTTGTCAAAAACCTGATTGGTACTTTTTTAGGATTTGCTGAATTGAAGGGGATAGAGAGGTAAAGATTGGAACTTGCAGAAATAAAAAAAGCATGTGAAGGGGAGGGAATCCGCTCAGAATACTCTTCACTTTGCCCAAAGCTTTTCCTAATAGACACAGTATTAAAAAGGAAAATACAGATGCTGGATTTTTTTTTTCTTGTTGTCATTTTTATCTTTGGATCTTTTAAATTTTTTTTCTAATAGAAACCATGGAAGTTACCTATTTGTAAACAGGAATTTTCACCCTCTGTAGAGTTCTGTTTTTAAAGACAAGCCCATCAGTGGGAACATCTTGGCTTCTGGTGCTTTCTGAGAAGGTTTCTAATCCAGCAAATGGATGCTCTGGGGTCATTTGTGGCTCAGCTCTGCAATAGAAAGCCAAGTGTAACACACAGCAAACGTTTGTTATTTCCCTGCTGGTATCTGGGTCACACAATCAAAACAGATTTCAGCAGATTTTGGCTTTATCTTTTTTTTTTTTTTCCCCAAAGATTTTGCTTCTGTTCTTGTCAGCAGCAGATCTGGCTGGGTGTCTAGAACCATGGAATACAAACTTCATCCCAACCTTGTTAGGGCCCAGTTAAGGCTGACTGAGCTTTCCAGGTTTTCCAAGTGTTTGCACAGCAGAATCAAGGGAAAAGGGGCACATCCACATTTCTCAGAAAGTAAAAGTTGATTTCTTAGCCAAATATTCCATGTAGGCTTTGCCTTCTTTTCATTTTCACTCTAAATTTGAGTTTTAAACAAGGTGTTCCAAAAGGAGTGTTAAAGAAAACCCCCTGAACCTCAACTGGCTTTATTGACAAGCTGTGGTAATTCCTGGTTTTCCTCTGGAAAGGATTTTAGCAGGACCAGTTGAGATCCTTTCTAGGATTTCCTAGCAATGTCAACGGCTGCTCTGTTTGCAAGAGTATTTCTGCAATTTCATGCATCCTCCAAGCTTTGGAGAAGATTGGACTTTTTTGGGTCCTTCCAGGCTCTTGTTTTATTTGCCAAATATGGTGGAAAACAAACATCCAAAGAGGCAAAACCCCAACCAAAAAAAAAAAATCCACCTTTAGTTCCCTTGTGAAGCTGCTGCAGCCTGGACTGGGCTGGGCAGAGGAAGAGCCAGAGGAGTTGGCTCAGGGCTGGCAGCTGGCACAAAAGGGAATTTTTAAAGGGCTTGGTTGAACTCCCCTCTTGGAGCACTGGAGTTAAACACAGCAAGTGCCTGGTGTGCCAGTGGGAGAGCAGCTCCTCAAAGGAAGAATCCATTTGCTAGCTGGGAAGTTGGTGTTGCCCAATGGCCTCGAGAAGGCACAGATGGGAAAGGGGAGCAGTTCAACCCTGTGGCTGTCAAGATCCTCCAGTGACAAGCACTTCATGCAAATGTGCTCAGGCAGAAAGCCTGGAAGATCCAGCAGGGCTCAATGTTGAGATTCCTGGTTCATATGTCTGCTTACAGTCTGTAGTAAAAACGTGTGCACCTAAAGCCATGCAGTGCAGCTGAACCTGACAGATCCTGTCTAGACTCTGTTTGTCATAATAAATGCTACTTCCTCAACTTAGGCTGAGCTGGCTCTGCAAAGAAAGAAATGCTCAGCTACTCCTTTATTTCCCTTTCTTTCCTTCCTTCCCATTATTTGGTGTTTCTGCTCATGGCAGCATGGCAAGAGCTCACTCAGCTCTTCAGGTGTGTTTTTCAAAGTAAGAACTGTGTGGTACAATTCTTTTGTAAATTAAGTCTCAGCTCTGCCTTCTCTGCCTCTGAGGTTCCATCCCAGGCTCCCCTGTTCCTCCTCTCCCCTCTGCTCTGGCTGCAGCAGAAGGCAAAGGTGGAGCTGGGCTGTGCAGAGTCAGCTGGCACAGCTCTGACTTCTGCATCTTCCTGGAATCAGATCTGTCCAAAGCAGGGTTCTGGGGAGATGAGCTCATCCCTGAGCTCCCCAGCAGCAGCGAGGGCTGGCTCCAGCTCTCAGCTCTGAGTAGAGGTGAGCTGCAGGAGAAGAGCTGGCAATGAGCTTGTTGTGAGCCAGGCACTGCCAGTCCCACTTGTAGCCTCATTCTCACTGCCTAGATGATCTCTCCTGCAAGGTCAGGCAACCCAAACCAGCACAGCCTGTTTTCTGCAGCTATGATTGATTCCTGACATCAAAAACTGCACCCAGCCCTCTCTGTAGGGGGAGGTTTCCTTCATTTTCCTTCAAGAGCACCCAGCCAAGGCAGGAGTGTCTGACAGCGTGCCTGGACCCCAGGAGAACTGCAGATCTCTTTATTGAGGTGCACTGGAAGCCCTGTCCAGAGCCTGGTTGGCCCCGTTATGGGGATGATTATCTGAGGCAGGGGATGAGAGGGGGAGCTCTGAGCTGCTTCAGACATGCAGATGTGGCTGCACAAGCATGCTCTGGCTACCTGGAGGCTCTAAAAGCAGCTTAGGGTGCATTAATTCTCACTTACTCCCATCCTCTTGGCATTAAGCTTGCTTTGGCTCTTGAACTCTAAGTGAATAAAAAGGGTGTGTTTTTGTCTAGTTTTTGTTTGGGCTTTACTTTTGTTTAAGGGTTTTTTTGGTAACTTCCCCCCCTTTTTCCAGAAAGTATTAGCATTGCAGACAAGTTTAGAGGATGTTAAATCTTGGCTTGCTAACAGGAGGCTCAAAGATACTGCAATCTGGTCACAGCATAATGAGCCCCTTGGTTATATTTAAATACTATCATACTATCCTACACACAGCCAAGCACTGGGATGTTTTATATTAACAATGCACCAGCACTAAAACCTCAGACAACTCTAAAAAGGCACTAATTATTATTATTAGTGTTTTACACTAACAATAAATGTCAAATGGAACCCTGCAAACAAATAACTACCTGTCAGCAAGTGAATGAAAAGCAATCTTAGGAAAGTGAATTAAAACCCAAACAACAGAAAACTCGGCGGGCTGGGGGCTGGGCTGGGGGCTGGTGCAGCTCCAGAGCAAGAGCAGCAGCATGTCCCTGCTGGGGACAGTGGTGTCCCCTCATGGGTGGGGAGGAACCTGGCTGTGGGAGGGATGAGCTCACATCAGCTGAGGGAGATTCTTACTCATGGCACGTGGAAGTTGGATATTAATGAGGGTCTGGTGGGTTTGTTTGCTGCAGGGCTTGCTGTGCTGGGAGTTTTATCAGGGGCACTAATGAAGTTGGGCAGTGGATTGTGTTTATTTTGGGGACACATTTCTCTGAGGTTTTTTTTTTTTTAAAGTGTGTCTCCCAAAGACTTATTTTTATAAATGGTACATTTTATTTTTCAATCTTCATGTATCTTTGATATCTGATTGACGTTTTGAGGACGCTCTAATCCTTCCCACTGAAGGAAGCTCTGAGTGGCAGCTCCTGCAATCAGCTTCCCAGAGCTCTCCTGGCTCTGCCTTTGTGCTGGGATGAGGTCTGGGACTGGGCACTGAAAGGAATTGAGGCTGCTGAGTGGCAGCACAGGTTTCACAGAGCTTTTCCTCACCTGGACCTGTTCATAAAGCCCAGAGCAGTGTCCCTGAGTCTGCCTCACACCAGGCTGGGTGCAGCTTTCCACCAGAATCAGCCCAGCTGAAGGAGTGGAAGGAAGGAACAAAAACTTTAAAAAAAGAGAGAATCAGCCCCAAAGTCTTGATTCAGCATGGATGACAGGCAGCAGTGGAAGCTGGCACACAGCTAATCCAGGTGACCCAAACAGGGAGAAAATGAGGGAGATTCCAAAGGCAATGGCTCTCAGAAGGAGGAATCCTAGGGAATCTCAATCCTCCGCTGACAAGTTAAAATGCCTTCAATTAGAAATTAATTTTCTCAGTTCAAACCAATAGTTAGTGCTCTGTAGATTGTCTGGCACTGAGGGTGACAGCCCAGTCACAGTTAGGCCAGTTTGCAGGTGGTTCTCAGTGCTAATAAATAAACTGATTTCTCTGAGCACTCCCTGTACCAGCCCTGCTGAATTACAGATCCAGCACAGGGGAGCTCCTGAAACTTTCCAGCTTCTTTCCCTTTTTCTCTCAATCTTTGCATGCTGGAAACAAATGCATTTTGAAAATTAGCTGGTTCCATTCACAGTGGGCTCCTGCTGCAGAGATGGGCTGTGATTCATCTCCAGTCCTTGCCAAATCATTCTTGGGAGGCTTGGCTCCTCTGCCTGTGAGCAATGGACACGTTTGCAGTTGCTCTAAGAATGAAAGGGTGGATTGCAGCCATCAGGTTTACAGGAGAAACTCTGCAAAAACTCTGACTTGCTTTCCCTGTTTAGTGGCCATGTGGAATGAGTGATTCTCAGTGTTTGGAGGAGCAGTGAGGACACTGCCATGCACAAAATGTGATTTTTAGAGTTGGAGGAGCAATGAGGACACTGCCATGCACAAAATGTGATTTTCAGTGTTTGGAGGAGCAGTGGGGACACTGCCCTGCACAAAAGTGGGGCCTTCCCAGCCAAGCTGGTTTCATTTTCACCTGATCTTCCCCAAACCCTGCATGGCTCAGAACCATTGGGTAGGACCCATTTTGGAGACTCTTCACACCCTCTTGTATCTGTTGAAGTTTAAGACCATGATGAGAAAGAAATGAAGTTTATACTGATGGATTAACTAGAAAAATTCTGTTAACTTTTACAGGGGTTAGTCTGAATTTTTCTAAAACTTTAAATACCTCTGCTGGAGAACTTGAGGTGCTGGGATGTGACTTTCCTTGTGCAAGCTGGCAAAGGTTTGTAGCTGCAGTCAGAGCACACCATGACTTTTCAGGAGTTGTCGATAACCACTTTTGGATAACTCCTGGTCTGAGGTGCCACCTTGGAGGTTGGAGCAAAGACCAAACTTCTGGTTTGAAATCAGCCAGTGCAAGCCCAGTGCTGGGTTATCTGGGGATGGGCTGTGGTCTCGACCACAGGGGTTCCAGGATGAGGGAAGAGACGAGAAAGTTGACTCCATGTATCAGAAGGCTTGATTTATTATTATATGATAGATAATATATTAAAACTATACTAAAAGAATAGAGAGAAGGATTTCATCAGAAGGCTAAGCTAAGAATAGAAAAGGAATGAATAACAAAGGTCTTCTCAGACCGAGACTGGCCTAACAGGTGAACTGTGATTGGCTCTTAATTGGAAACAACCAAATGAGACCAATCAGAGATTTCCTCTGTTGCATCCCACAGCAGCAGATAAGAATTGTTTACAGTTTGTTCCTGAGGCCTCTCAACTTCTCAGGAGGGGAAAAATCCTAAGGAAAGGATTTTTCATAAAACATGTCGTTGACAATGGGCAAAGCTCAGGCCCTGCTCTGCCCCAGAGCACAGCTCAGACACTTCTGTGGAATCTGGAGGGGCACCTTATGTGAGGATGAAGCAGGAGGGAGCACAGGGGCCAACAAGAAATGCAGAGATAGGGGGGAATGTAATGAACAAATCTGGAATCAACAGGAGGCTGAGTGGAGAGAGCTCCCAGTGCCGTGTGGGGACAGAATTCCTTCTGCTGGGTGTGCACCTGCCCAGGGGACTCTGCTCTCAGGGCAGAAATGGAGTTTGCTTTCTGCAGGAGGCCAGGGCACCTCGCTGCCCACCCCAAAGCCCACAGGAAGGAGCAGGACCCTGGGGGGAGCTGTGCTGGGAGCTGAGGTCAGGGCAGGATGCTGGAGCAGCCCTCAGCATCCCCTGGAGCCCAGGGTGCTGCCCTGGCCAGCCCTGAGCCTGCTCTGGGACAGGGACAGGGACAGGGGGCTGCTGCCCCTGAGCAGCCAGCCCAGCCTGGGAGCTCCCACCCTGCAGCCTGCAGAGGCTCCTGCTCAGGATTGCTTTCTGACACAGAACTCTTTCAAAATTTCCCACCAGGCGTCAGCAGCTCTTTAAGCCGTGCTGTCTATTTTGAGTTTTATTTAGATTAACAAATTCCACACCCTCGCATACAAAAGCAGAATAGAGTGAAAACACAAGCTGCCCTAACAGAGCAATATCCAACAAACATTATGCTACTCAGAAATATTTGCTGTACAATCCTCCCCACAAAAGGGACTTGTTCAGCCAAAAGATGTCAGATAGCATCTTGCTCAAAGCAATGGTGCCAGTGGAGCTTGCTTCCAAGTTCATGCAGCTGATTTTTTTTTTTTCCCTCTGTTTCCTTCATGCTACAAAAAATCAGCCATTTATTTCTCTGAACTTGGAGAAAGGGGATGGATGGACATTGCTGGGAGAGGGGCTCTGGTGGGAGCAGGAGTGGTTTGGTCTGGTCACGAGAGGTTTTCTGTTCCACAGGTTGCTTTGCTGCTGCTCTGGCTCGTTTTTACCCTCTAGACCTCCAGGAGATAACAGAGTTTTAAAAAATAGACCCTGTGGCAGTGGTTTATTTCTGTGAAACTGATAAATGTCTGTGCTGCAATCCCAGCTCTTGGTGTGTGGCCTGTGAGGAGATGCTCAGTGTGTTCAGGCAAAGAGAAGTTGTTTTGTATAGTCAGAAATGTGATTTGTGTGGATTGATTCTATTTTACATTAAAATTTGGGGATCAGGGGAGAGAAAGGAAAGAAAGGAAGGACTTGGGTGCTTTTTGACTGCCTTTAGAAAGATCAATTTTTCTTTCAAAGCTTGGCTTTTACTAATGGGGGAGAAGTAACCCCTCCATGAACTACCTGTATGAGAAGTCAGAGCTATTTCTTTGATTTATAGAGAAATGTTTGTGTAAAAGTCTGCCTTGGAGCTTTTGAAGTGGCCAGGACACAGAGGCTAATGTAAAGCTGAGCATTTAAATCCATTTATCCAAATACTCGTTGTCCCCATCTGGAGACAGATGAAATAATAAATATTGAACCAAGAAACATCCACACCATTTTATTAAAGGAAAGTTTTTTGTTTTGTTTTTTTTTTAAGTGCTAATCTTTCAGCTCTTGCCAACTTGCTTAATAATTAAAGCTTGGGCCCATGTGTCTGCTGACCCTGGCAGGCTTCTGCCAAGGTGTTTATGGATCAGAAATGTGATTTTGGATGGTGTTCTTGTGTCTCACGTCTTAGATTCTCTAGCAATGTGTAGCAGAAATTGCACTGAAGTTGTTTCTTTCCGTGGATATTTGGTTTTGGATGTGATTTAGGGAGCACTGTCCTTTGTGGAGCTGCAGCACTGCTCATTTCCTTGGTGCTGGAATGGGGGAAAAAGCAGCTGAATGGGGAAAAAAGCAGCTGAATTAACTCTTCCTGTTCTGTGAGAGGGTCTCAGCCTGACCTCAGACATGGCTCTCATGGATGTCTGCAGAGCTGCCTGCCCCAGCCCCTGCCCCTGCCCCAGCCCAGGGCAGAGCTGCCTGCTCTGCCCCAGCCCCTGCCCCAGCCCCTGCCCCAGCCCCTGCCCCAGCCCCTGCCCCGGGCAGAGCTGCCTGCCCAGCCCCAGCCCCTGCCCCAGCCCCTGCCCCAGCCCCTGCCCTGGCCAGAGCTCCCTGCCCAGCCCCTGCCCTGATCACTCCTTTGGAGCTGGGGCAGATGGAGCCAGGCTGACGTGAGCTCTGCAGTGAGTCTCAGAGCATCCCCCTCCCACACAGAGCTCCCATTCCCTGGCTGCAGCTCCCCTGGGTGCCCCCAGCCCCACAAGGAGCTCCCACCCCCCAGGTGAGCCCCTCTGGGTGGGGCAGGGATGGTGTGGGGGCTGTGCCCATGGAGCTGGGGGTGAAGCCTGTGTGGAGCCTGCAGGGACTGTGTGCTGAGGCTGCTGGGGGATATTAATGGGGTGTAAATTCTCTCCAGTTTAGAAACAACCACGTTCCCAAGCTGCAGCTCCAGCCTAGCAACACTTTGCTCCTCGTGTGGGGCTCCTGCAGCAGGGCCCAGCTCAGATTTGCTTCCTGGAGGTGCTGCAGCCCCTTTGGGGATCTCTGGATGGTTGGGGTTGGAAGAGACCTCAAACATAACCCATCCCACCCTGCCATGGAGGGACAGACACCTCCCGCTGCCCCAGGTGCTCCCAGCCTGGCCTTGGCACTGCAGGGATGCAGAACAGCCCCAGCTGCTCTGGGAATTCCATCCCAGGGCTGCCCACCCTCCCAGGGCAGGGTTCTGTGCACACCAGGAGCTGGGGGTCTCTGGTGAGCACCTGAGTGCTTGGGGCTTTTGTCACTGTGGATTTCCAGTGAGTTCCAGATCTGATCCTCTGTCCCTTCTTCCTCTTCCCAGCTCCATCAGCAGCGTCACCCCTTGGGTTCAGCTGGCTCTGGCTGGAGCAGGGGTGCCTTTTTCCTGCTCTGAAGGCCCTGCTCCAGGGGAATCTGCTGGCAGAGCTGTCACTGTGGGTTTGTCCTGCCCTGTGGCAGTGGCCACACACAGGGCATGGCCTGGGCATTTCCAGGAGCTGTTATTGCTCTGCTGCTGCAGGACTGCTCCAAATGAACTCTCCAAGCTCCCCCAGGTCCAGCACAAAGTTATTTCCCACTTGCAAACCAAGGGTGACTAACTCCTGCAGTCAGCAGAGCTGAGGGTTTGCCTGTCTGGAGGCTGAGCAGAGCCCTGGGTGCTGGAGGGCACCTTTCCCTGCCTGTCTGGAGGCTGAGCAGAGCCCTGGGTGCTGGAGGGCACCTTTCCCTGCCTGTCTGGAGGCTGAGCAGAGCCCTGGGTGCTGGAGGGCACCTTTCCCTGCCCAGGATCTGGAGAGCAGCGTGGCAGGATGGGCAGCCTGGCTGCGTCTCCTTGTCCCTGGAAATAAAGTGATTTACTGCTGCCTTGGTTAGAAACAAGTCCATGGGACACTTCTGGAGGTGGCTACTGCCATGGAACTGGGATTCATAACGAGACAAGCAACTCCAAAGTTAATTAGTGCTTCAATCAAAAGATTTATTCTAGCTCATTATAGATCCTCAAGCTGTTTGTGAGATGCAGGGAGCAGATTTGGTTGGAATATAGCATTCCTTTCCTTGGCATTTTTGAAGCCATGAAGGATTTGGTGTTTTTAAATATCAATGAGTATTTCCAGAAGGTTATGAAGTGCTTTCAACTTGGGAGTTTTAATCTCAATTTTTATGGGATTCACTCTCAAAATATTTTGATTTTCATCAAGTTTTTTGGGTTTTTTTTAAGGGTGGGGAAGAATTCTGGCTAGAGGGAAGTTTAGAAGGCCTTTTGGCCTTTTGGGATGTGGATTTCTCTGGCCTGTGAGGACACCCCGTGCAGGAGGGCTGGCAGGGGTGCAGATTTCACTGGACCAGCAGCCCTGGCCTCAGCTGATACAGACAGGACATCACCTGCCCAAGGCAGGGGGACGCTGGGGAAAAGGGATCCAAAGGAAAGGCTGCAGAAGGAAGCTGATTAATCTTGTGCTATCTCAAAACCTCCTATTAGTAGTTTCTCTTCTCAAACATATTTATAACCCATACCCTGTGTATTTCAGTTGCAGGAAACTTGCACTTTGCAAATGGCACCTCCACGCCGGCTCCCTGCCTGGAGTCCCTTTGAAACCCACTCACCCTGACACTGTAATTTACCCCACTGTTTGTCACTGTTTAATTTCCTCTGACACCCCCATTAGTTATACCTGTTCACATCTGTTCTGAATTTATCCCTTTCCAGTTAATTTATTATTCCTTGCAATGCAGAAAATCCCAAGCAGGAGCTGCCCAGTAATAAGTCCATCCTCCGGCGTGCCTGTAGCCAAGGATTTGTTGATGTCCCCATTATATATTCTGGGTGCAGGTGGAGGGAGAAAGGCCTCTCACACCCTGACAGCCTGAAAAATCAGTGCAGGGAGGGTTCAGGCCAGGATGAGATGGGTTTCTGGAGAGACTGGATGATTTCCTTAAGGGAATGGCAATAATTAATCCATTGAACTCCTGCAAACTGAAAAGACCTTCAGGAAAAAGCAGATTTACAGAGGGAATCAGTGCTCCAGCAGTCCATGGGAGCAGACTGGGGGATCCACAGGGTGGGGAACTCGTGTGGGAGGCACGTTGGGGTGGGCAAGGAAGGAGAAGCAGCAGGAGAACAATTGAGATGTGGCCCAGGAAGAAAATGAATGTGTTGGGTTTGCCACGAGATGACAGAAATCTGGAGTGGGGTTTTGTAAAAATGGGAGGGCAGAAAGCTGAAGGAACAAAACCCCTGTGGGTGTTAATGTCCCTGGAGGGGGGAGAGGGACACTGCACTGCTCTGGGTCTTTGCTCATGCACTTTCCCAATCCCAGTGGATTTATGGGATTGATCTGCTTTGCCCTGTAGGATAACAAGGATTTGGGGACCGTGTCAGTTCTGCAGACCAGCTGCTCTCCCTGTGTGATGCCTGGTGTCTGTTGTGTCTCTGATCCCTTCAGTCACCCAAATTTAGGGTCATCTCTGGGCTCTGCTGGGCAGGGGACCTGAGTTCAGCCCGTGCAAGGTCCCCAGCTTGCTCAGGACTTGTGGAGCAGCAGGTTAGACCATAAATTCTGGACTGTGAGAGGCCAGCCTGAGTCCCCCTGGCAGGAAGGGCTTCACTCCATCAGCCTGGGGGTCTGCAGGGCCCCATGGTGGGAGAGATGGGACCCCAGAGCAGGAGGGTCCTGTGGAGGCAGGCAAGGCTGGGGGTGGTGGGTAAGCAGGGCTGGGTCAGAGATGCAAGGTCAGTGCTGGCCAAGCCCTGGGGGTGCTCAGCCTGCAGGAAAGGAGACTCAGGGCTGCCCCCATCACTCTCTAAACCCCCCTGGAATGTGGCTGTGCTCAGCTGGGGCTGGGCTCTGTCTCCAGGACTGACAGAACAGAGCACACAGCCTCCAGCTGCACCAAGGAAGTTTAGGTTGGATGTCAGGGAAGAGTTCTTTACAGAAAGGGAGATAAAATATTGGAATGGCTGCCCAGGGAGGTGTGCAGTCACCACCCCTGGTGTGTTTAACAAAGCCTGGATGTGGCACTGGGTGAGTTGAGGTGTTGGGGCTGGGCTGGGCTCCATCTCTTGAAGGTCTCTTCCAACGCAGGGATTCTGGGAATTCTGTGATTCTGCTCCCCCAGAGCACCCAGGATTGTTCAGCCTGTGGGAAGGGGAAAGTCTCTGCCTTTGAAGCTGTGCCTCAGTGAATAATCTGGAACGTTATGAAAACACAGAATTCATCTCCTCATGAATAGTGTGGATATTTTTGCTTTTGTGCCATTCCCATCCACAGCAATATTTTTTGTATTAAATACTATGAATCCACTTCACCTGTCAGCACTATTCAAAACACAAAATGCTGCATGAATAGGAAGGATGTTCTGGGATCTCTCAGATGATTACTGTTGCTAGGAAAACCACTTCCTGATATCTTTGTGCTCAGTGTCTGTGTCTCTCTTTGTGTACAGCCTCCAGTGACAGGCAAATTCGTATCGAGGCACAGGGAAGGAAGAGGAAACTTGAGAAATGTTTAAAGAACAGTGCTGAGAGTGAAAAGGAGGATGTCATTGCAAATGAGAGTTAAGAGTGGTGATTTCTTTCCTGGGTGGGATTGCTGGCATTAAAGCAGGGGATTGCAGTGCTGGTGATGCTGTGCTGGGAATCTGATGCAGCCTGGCTGTGTTGGAGCTGGAGGTGGATGGGAGCTCCAAAATGCATTTACTGTGCTTTGGGCTGAGGCAGCAAAGAGGCTTTGTCAGAGGGGTCACCAATGCTGCCTCCTCAGCCCTGCCTGTCCCACTGGGGCTGCTTTGGCTCTGTTTGTAAAGCAGATCTCAGAGTCAAATGTTGGTATTTGCCACAAGGCCTTGGAGTGTGTGGGGTTCTGGACTCACAGGAATCGCTGGTTTATCTGCTGTGCCATCATGTGACAGGCACTAACTCTGAGATAATAATAGGAGGAACTAAATTCTGGAATTCAGAACATGAAGAACTGAATTCTGGAAGTTGTGGTGTGGCCAGAACCCCAGGTTTTCATCATTGAGGGCTCTGAGACTCATAGGCCCTTTTCTCATGGTGGTGATGCTTTGGCTGCTTGAGTTCCACCCTCTAAGTTGTGCTCTTCTCTCATGGATCCTGAATTAAAGGGCTGCTATTACACTCATAAAAAAATTGATCTGGAGCACAAAAATCTGCTGTCATTGGGGGGGAAAAGTCAGCTCTCCAAGCCTCTGCTCCCAGCAGGTTTTTGTGCTGCTGCTGCTGGATCCCCACCCTGGTGAGGCTGTGTGCAGTGCTCCCTTCTGCTGCACTGTGGGACTTAGCAGGGTGAAAGTGAATTTTCTGAGTTAAAATACCAAACGTTAGACTGGTTTGGAAGCAGTTTGGCATGGCTATTGTTAATTTATAACTGGCTGTAAAAAATGCGGCGTTTTTATTCAAATTTTCTTTTGTTTAATACACGGTGCCCCCACCGTGTCAGCAGTTTAATAATGGACCCAGGTGTCAGGGAGAGGAGCCCTCCAGAGGGGTGGCACAGCTGTGCCTGCAGCTCCACAGGGTCCCTGGGGCTGGAAAAGGCCTCCAGGATCACCAAGTCCAAGCTGTGCCCAGTCCCCACCTTGGCCACATCCCGGAATTCCTTGGACACCCCCAGGGATGGGGACAGGGGACCCCAGGGGCTGCAGCCATCCCTGAGGAGCTGAGCCCTGCCAGTCCCAGCTGGGGATTGGGAGTTTTATCCCAGTTTTGTGTCTGTGGGAGCACCCCAGGAGCTCTGCCCAAGGCTGGGCTGCTCCTCTCCTGGTGCCTGGCATGCAGCCCCAGCAGTGCAGATGTGCAGGCAGCTGTGGCTCTGCAGGGATGGGTTGGTACCTCCTGCTCCTGCCTGGCTCCTCTGCCTGTGCCATCCCTGCCCCAAGGAGAACAATGGCTCCCACAGGATGCTTTGTCCTATTTTTCCACTCTCTAGCTGCAGCATCCTTTTAATAAAGCAGCTCCCAGCCAAGTGCAGTCTTTCCCCAACACATTCTAATTCCTGAAAATGGCAGAAAATGTATTCTGTCCTCCTGGGCCTTTAGGTCCACGTTTTAAAATTCAAAGGGAGTAAGCAGAGGATCCTCTGCTGTGGCACAGCCAAAAAGGGAGAAATTGTGTTTTCTAAAAGAAGCTGGCTTAGTAGTTTTAATTATAAATAAAAACATGAAAAATAATAAACCCCACCAAACCAGCAGTTATGAAGGGGAGAAGTTTGTGGGCAATGACTCTGGGTAAAATAAAGATTTCCTGACTTCCCACCACAGTGTTTCACTTCCCTTCTCCTTTTCCTTTATCATTATTTCTATTTATTTGCTTTACAGCCTAGAGGGCTCAGAGGAGGAGTTCCTTTCTGTGCTTGGTGCTGTGGAAGAGCCAGGTTCCAGCCCAGCTGCTGGCTGGTTTGTGGTGCAGGGAGCAGCAGGGCTGGCACCCCGGGCTCTGGCTGGGCAGCAGGGGCAGGCACCAGGCTGGGTGGTGCTGCCAGGGCTGCAGTTGCACCTCGGGATTGTGCCCTGGCTCCAGAGGGCTGCGGGGTTTTTGTTTTCCCTGAGATTTCTCTGCCTTCCTTTGTTCATCTTTTGTTCCATTTGTCCATTCTTCTTTGTCTTCTTCAGGGTGCCAGGAAAGAGCTGAAGCCCCATCAAATAATATAACTGCTTTCCCTGGGATGGCCTAATGAATATGTGATGAAATAATTTAAGGAGACATTTAGTCTCCTAGAATTTCACAGTCTGAATGACTAAATTCCTTCCCTTTTTTTTTTTTTTTTTCCCCCTGTGTGCAGGAGTCCAAAACTTTTAAATCATTATGTGGTAAATTTACCCCCACCTACCTATTGCTTTTGCTCCCACTTTTCCTTTTTTTCTGCTAATGAGTCACGATATGTAATTACCTTCTGTCTTTGCTGCATTTGGGGAGCATGCCAGCGCAGAAGGATGGAAGAAAATAAAAAAAAGGCTTTAAAAAAAGATGAGGAAACAAGCAAGCATCCAGGCCTGCTTTGGCTCCCACTCACCATTCCTGCTTTTGCCAAGTGTAATGAATATTGCTTTTTCTCTGTGGCACTCTGCAGCAGGATTAAGTAAACTTAATCTATATTATTACATTTTAATGAATGTCTGGGTGTTAGAGTGGCTCTTTTAGAGGGGTGTCAAGGTTTCCTGGGCACTTGGGAAGGTGGTGAAATTCAAATTATTTCAAACAATTTGTCTGAATTCTTCAGCCTTGCAAGGTTTTGCAGTGTGAATTATCCTCTGTGGGGTGAGATGGGAAGGGCTGGATGTGGGATGCTCTTGCCGTGGTCCCTCTGCAAGTGCTGATATCACTCCTGGACAAACTTATCCCAAACTTATCCTGGACCCTCATCCCAAGCTGGGGCAGTTCCCATCACAGCCAGGGAACCTTGGAAGTGTCCTTTGCCAGGTTTTAAAGAGCTTTTGCTGTGTCCTGGAGAGAGATGTTCAGGGCTGCTTATCCAGAGTGGGAGCCAGGAGTTCATTGTCACTTTAGGAATTTGTTTTTAAGGATTGTCTCTTCTCTCTGATGTGGGGAAGAATGTAAAAAGCCAGCTCTCTCAGGCACTAAATAATAAATGACTGAATAGCAGAAATTCAATAGGGCTTTTTCTGTGAATAAGATGGCAAAGAAAATAACCATTTCTTTGGGATGGCTCATCCATTCATGGAGAGCTGCTTTTGGAAAATAAATATCTTGCCACCTGCAACTCTGCTCCTAAAGCTGTTGTGTAATTTCCAGTATTTTCTGATGCCTTCTGAAATCAGGTTTAGGACGACTGCTCTTGAAAGTCAACAAAAGGAAAGGAAAGAAAAAGAACTTACATCAAAGATATCAGCGTTTCTCCCCTCTCTGCATGCCTCCCCTGAATGTGGAGTTGGCAAACTCTCAAATCACTTTATCATGTTTGAACTTGGAAAAATGTATGATAATACCAGCTGAGCTAATATTTAAAGAGCTCTTCACTTCAGGATTTTATTGTCTCTCTCTGGGCTCTTCCCAGGCCTCCTGACAGGAGCGATGGAGGGGCTGGGCAGGGAGGCACCAAGGCTTTGCCCCAGGCCCGGGGCAGCCAGGGCTGCAGCAGCCCCTCAGGGTTTCTGGGGGATAAATGTGCTGCCAAAATTCAGATTGTGCCCAGCAGGCAGGTGCCAAGCTCAGTGCCAGGTGCTCAGGCTCCCCTGCCAGCTCTGCTGGATCCCCTGGAGCCTGGGGGAGCCCTGGGGCTGTGCTGGGCACCGATGGCACAGCCACCCCTGGGAAGGGTGCAGAGATCCCTTTGCACTGTCAGATGATGCTCTGAGGGGCATTTGTGGGGTTTCCCAGTGTCCCCCAGAGCTTTGGGGGTGTCAGTGTGTGCCCTGGGGGGGATTGCATCCCCTTGCAGCTGGTGGGAAGGGGCACTGTGGATGTGCAGCAGGAGAGGGGCTCTAGCCCAGCAGTGACATTTGAGGCTGTTATTTATGGCTTCCTCAGTGCCCTTTGTGCCAGGTGAATTGAGAACAGGAAGAAAGGATGGGCAAGAATAATTCTGAGCATCTTGGAGGTCCTTGGGGGGGGGGGGGGCTCAGACATTTAGGGCTTGCTCTGAAACGCTCTGAGGCTCGTGACGTGTGGGCACCAAGGCTTGGCTTTGTTGGACTTTTCCCTTCCTTGCCACCACCCCAGACAATCAAATCAGGCTCTGGCAGGAGATCTCCAGAGGCGCTTCTCCAAGATGCCTAAAGGTTAATACATCCTCCCAATCCAGTGGGCTGCAGAGATAAGGAGCCTCTGGCTGCCCTTCCTCTGTGACCCTGGGAAGGGCTGGCACTGCCCCTCAGCACCCAGGCAAGGGCTGGGGTTTGGATCCTGCCTCTGGGCTGCAGCATTGGAGCTCCTGGGTGTGCCCAAGGGTCAGCTCAGCCCTCTGAGGGTGAGGCTCTCCTTGGAACCCTGCAGAGCCCCAGTCCCAGCTCGGGGCAGTGGAGCTGTGGCCCGGGGGTGTCATTTCCTTGCCACGCCGGAGCCCTGCAGCCCAGGAGGGACCCGGTGTTTGTCACTGAGGAGTGTCATCTCATTCCATTGCAGATTGCAGTGTAATGATGTGAAATGATTAAATGACAAAATGCCAGCTCGCTGCCAAAACCCTTAAGTAGCACACTTTTATTTGCGGGTGGGAAAGCTGTTATTAATTTCTGTATGGCCCTTGCCAGATGAGATGGCACGAGCAGGCTGAGCAGGGAGGGGGGTTTGATGCTGTTCCTAATTTGCAGTGAGATGTGGGAGTGCTGTCCACCTCGAGAGCACGTGTCCAGTGCCAGGGGCACTGCCATCCCTCGGCCCCTCCGTGTCAGCAGTGACAGATCCCACGGGCACGGGGAGCTGCCACCACGGAGGAGGAATTTGTGTTAAGCAGTGTAAGCTGTGCTGTTCACAATTCTTTCTCGGTTTTAGCAGTCAGAAATGCCCCTTGCTAGATTAGAGAGAACCCAAGTGTGGCACCCAGCTGAAGGAGCCTGCCTCTGCTTTTGGGGAGGGCTGGGGCTGTGCTGGGGGCAGCAGGTGGGCACAATGGGCAGCTGGTGCCTCCAGGGTGAAAGCAGGACTGGTGCAGGAAAAGGCACCTGTTGGGGAAGATGAAATAGGAAAGCCTTACAAATATGATTGCCTGGCAAAAGATTTTGAGAATATAGAAACTATAAGTGAGATTGAAATGAAAGCAAGCTTTGAGATCCCTTAGTTACTGAACAACGGGAAAACAATGGTGTGGCTGGATGAAGGTAATCCCCTCTTGATGAAACAACACCCTCTGCAAGCAGGCAGCTCCAAGGGGCAGAGCAGACCCTGCCAGCTTGGCAGAAGGGGTCCGAAGAGTAGATTTAGGGTTTAAAATGCACCACAATATGGTAATGTAGTGATTCTTATAGGCTGTATGTAGATGCTATAGGATTTGTATCCTCTACTAGATTGGTTAGTGAGAATCAGAATATTCAACACAGAAGATGATTTATTGGATTGTAACGGGAAATTCGCTCTCTTGCTCTCTTGCTTTTGCTCTTGCTCTTACTTTTCTATGCTCTCAGCTCTTGCCTTTTACGTTCTTACCCTCTCATCCTCTCTCTTCTCTCGGGCCTGCCCCGAGCTGCAGCTGGCAGCTCCCAGCAGGGCCCTGTCCCCACGCCCTTGGCAATAAACCCCAAGTTCCACGACCTGGCTGCAGAGATCTCTCGTCTCCGTCCGGCCCGGCCGTGCAAGCCCCAGTCTCGCCCACAGGCACCAAAGTTTGTGCAGTGGCTGCCCTGCCCCTGCCTCCCTGCTGCTGAGCCTCTGCTCCTGCTCAGGGAGACTGAGCTCTGACCTCTGGTTAGTTGGACTGGGCTGGGCAGATCAGCCAAAGGCTCAGCGTGAAATGGTCTGGGGGTTTTGTGTGTTTGGGGTTTAAAAAAAATAAAAATAAAAATTGGGGGTTGCATTAAAAAGAGGAATTCTTGTAAGGACAAAATTCTTACAGTAATTCATTTTACCTGGAGCTTTTGGGCAATCCCTGCCTTGCTTAGGGTACAGACAGCCCTCACCAGGGTGTGCTGCTGCTACTAATGGCATTAATTCAGAAAAAAGGGTTTCCTGGGGGTTTTCTGGCTCCTCTGGATGCAGCAGGGAAGTGTTGTGGGCAGAGGTTTTCCAGGAGGGGGATGCTCCTGCTGCTCTGCTGGGCAAATCTGGAGCTGCAGTTCAGTTATTGCCCTCCAAGGTTTGTGCTCAGGAGTAACTCTGAGCTGAAGTTTGGGTCAGTTTTGGTCTCTCCTGGATCCTTTTAGTGTTCTTAATTATTGGTGTGTCTTAGGAAAGACCAGCAAATGGGAGGAAGTTCTTCAGAGAAGTGTTAAAAATCTGGAGCTGTTGTGGCAATACCTTTGTGTGTAGATGTAGCATTGCCAGGGTGAGCCATTGGTCACAAATACCCATTTCTAGGGGGTCTGAGGGCTTGCATCCCTGGAACCAGTGCTCAGCTGGAAGTGAGGCATTCTGCTGGAACACTCTGTGTTTGACAATACATTTCATGCCTCATTTCCTGCCACTCGTGGGCTCCAGTAAACACAAAGAGCAAATTCCTTTTTCCCCCCCTTTTTTGCTATGGAAAAAGCCCCATAGTTTGTTCCCTCTAGGATATCAGTGGTTAAATAGATTTCTGTAAGGACATATTCTGTTCACACTATAATCTGTTGTGACACTAAATCTTAATCCTTCTTCAAATTTCCATTGTTTTTGTAGGAAAAGATTATTTCTAAAATATTTTATATCTCACATTCATTTTCTTGGCCAAGAATTAATTGCATAAGCAGTGGGTATCTGACCACTATTAAGTCTTCTATCGTAACCCAAAATTAAGAATTTAATGTGGATTATTCATAACATCTATCCAGTTAATTCAAAGTAATTTTTCTTTGCACTGGGCAGAATTTACACTTTGTTGGAATGAGCTTTACCTCCTCAGGAGGTGCTGGAAACCCAACCTGGGCTGTCCCAAAGGCCTTGGAGCAGCTGTGTCAGGGCTGTGCTGAGGCTGGGGGGTACCCTGGGCTATCCAGGACTGACCCTGCTCTTTCCAGGCTGGGAGAAGGGGAGATGGAATTACAGAGCTGCTTGGCCCGTGAACAGCACAAGGGTGTGTGGCTGTGGTGCTGCTCCCAGAGTTGGAGAGCTCTGTTCTTGCAGCATTTCCCCCAAACCCCACAGGGAGGAGTTGCAGTGGCAGTGGGAGAGGGGAGAAGCTCCCTCCTATCTCAGATATCCCAGGGCCCTGTCCTGTTGATGAAATGAGCTCAGCACGGCGCTGCTGGAGCTTGCTGGGAGCAGAGTGGGCTCCTGGGAGAGGGAGCAGCAGAATTCCTGGCTGCTGGAATAGCTGGGGAGGCTCCTGGCTGCTGCTCCTGGCAGGGCAGGAGGGTCCTGGGGAGGTCCCTGCTCCAGGCTCCTGCTCTGGCCATCTCAGCAGGGTGAGATCCACCCTGGGCAGCCTCATCAGGGCTCAGTTATCCTCAGAGAGGAGAAAAGCTTCCCTGCATCCCTGCAGAAACTCCAGCCTGTGACTCCCGTGCCCATCTGTGCCCCTGCACCCAGAGCTGAGCTCAGGCTGAGCTTTGGGGATGGATCCAGCCCAGAGGAACCCCCTGGGACAGCTCTGGGCAGCTGCTGGGGCAGGGCAGGAGGCAGGGAGGCATCAGGGGACATCCTGAGCTGAAAGGAACAGGGTTCAGAGGGTGCTGGACCGAGCCAGGGCTGCCTGGATCCTTAGGCTGGGTCTAAAGTCTGTCCTGGAGGAGCCTGGACTGCTGAGAACCCCTGTGTGCAGCCCCTTCACAGAGAAGAGCAAGGCACATCCTCCCAAGAATATTCCTGGGTTTCGCATGCTCTGAACCTCAGAGAAAGAAAACACAATTCTTATCATTTGCTGTGCCTGTGTTTGTGCCAAAGCAGAATGCACCATGGAGGTTGTTTACCCAGAGTGATGGGGTTTTGTTTCCTTGGCCTGTCAGGGCCAACAGTGTGTGTGTGTGGGCTGAGAGTCACGAGATTCGGTGCAGTGTGTGCAGGGTTGAGGGCTTGGCAGATTCTGTTTCAGATGTACAGAATAATATAGGATAACAAAGTCATTAATTAGCCTCTGATATCCATGGAGTCAAAGGAATCATTGTCTCTCCTGGCTGGGGCCACCACAGCGTGGCAATACCTGTCCATGTCCTTGCACCCTCAGCTAAGGGGGGATTTTATTTCCCCTTCCCATCCCCACCGTTTCACGTGTGCACAGCCCCAAAGTGAGTAAGAATTCAGTTAATTGGCGAGGCAGTGTTGGTTTGAGTTGTGCCTCCAACATTTGAAAGCAAGCCTGCAGACTGTCACTCCGTGGGACTTGGGAGTCTCCAACAAATCCCTCTGAGGTGGGCTGTGAGCAAGGCAGGATTCCCTTTGCAGAGACAAAATAACTGCTCAGGACACAGAAATCTTTGCTTGAAGCACTTTGCTGATTGTTTTTTCCTTATTTTTTTTAACCATAAATGCAAGCTGGGCTAAAGCACCTGGCTAAGCAGAAAAGGCCCTCTCAGAGTCAGATATTTGTGAATAGTGTGGGCTGGAGCGAGGCAGTACAAATGATGTGCAGCCACTTTGGAGTGGCTGGCTCTTTCATTGAGCAGACTGATGTGCTGGCAGCAGCCAGGGAATGAGGTGCTGTTATTCTGCTTCTCCCAGGCCCCATGGGAAGGGCAGGTGAGCCCCAGCCATTTGGGGATAATTGGTGTGATCCTCCGAGACAATGGGGCTGCTCTAAACACGGGCAGCTCCTGCCAGAGGGGGAAAAACTGCAAAAGGAGCCCTGTCCTTCTTGGTTTGGTTCCTCTGCAGCTCCTCCTGCTTCATTAGCCAGATTTCAGTACCTTCCCATCTGTTCTTTAAAAACAGTTTCGTTTGTTTCGTTTATCGTTTCCAGCAGGGATCACTGCCCTGCCCAGTTTGCTTTCCTGCCCTTCCCTTCTCTTCAAGTCCTTTGACAACTCGTTTAATTCCACGTTTTTGCTCCTCTGTGCCACCCTTCCCTTCAACCAAACTGCCAGTGTTTGCTTTAAATGCCATAAAACTGTTTTCCCACTTAAAAAAATTGATATTGTGAGTTTCCCAGGGTGAGGAAAGAGGAGATTTTGAGGAGCAGGCAGTCACTGTTGATGCTTTAAAATCCACAGGTCAGATCCAAGTGAATAAATGTGGGCAGCACAACCCTGGGGTGGCAAAAATCTGCTGCCCCAGGCTGTGTGCACAGGGAAATCCTTCCTCTTCCTCTCCTCCAGAGGAGCTGCCCTTGCCACGGCAGCATCAGACATTCCCATTTCCCCTGCTCCCTTTGAATTGGGAGCTGTCATCCCTGGGATTCTTCCAATGTTTTGTATTAATCTGAAAGCAGCACCAAGATGTTGGATTTGAAATCCTTTCACTCACACTTTTTAGGATGCTGTAATAAAGAGTTGCTTCGTAACATGTTCAAGGTCTATTAAATAAATGCACTGAAGAATTCCTGCTCCCTCTGAATCGGGCTTGTCAAGCTAATCTAATTTCAGTGTCTGCACATGGAAGGTGTGCTATTTTCTCCTTTCAGTGATTTCAAAAATTAATAATTAAAGTTCCCTATTTTTACTTAATAATCAGTGCAAATTACTGCACTTTTCTGCCTTTGTGTTTTATAATATTATGGTAATTATTGCTGTGTGTACCTGGATGCATAAAATGCTGAAAACATTTTTATCAAATCATTGGAAGAAACTGCTGAGCCAGTACAACTCCAGGCTGGAGAACTCCACAGGCCCAATTTCCTGATCAATCCTGCTTTTTGTAGGGCTGCCAGCCTGTCCGTGGCCCAGTCATGGAGAATAATCCAGATATTCCTTCTTGCGCTGTGGAGAATTATTGTTTGTGGCTGCAGGCAGTCTGGGCTTCTGAGTTTCCAGAATTTGCTTCCTTCTGGTGTTTTTGAAGTGGGGTTTGTTCACAGGCTGCTCCTGCTCCTCGAGGGCAGCCAGCCCCTCTGAGAGGTCTCAGCAGACCCAGACCCCAGATTTGTCCCTCCTCCAGGTGTGAGAATCAGATTTGTCTGAGGCAGGGATCCTGCCCTGCCTGTCTGGATGGTTTTACTCTCACCTCTGAGGAAACAGAACTTCAGAGCTCTTTTCCCCTCCTGTGAGGGAGCTCTCATGGGTGGATGCTTTGCCTCCCCTCCTCTCAGATTTGGGGCTGGTGATGCGTGGCCCTCTGCAAACCAAATAAACTCTGCCCCTTTAGAGCACCTGGCAGCTCCTTTCCCTGATCCTGGGGAGGCAGAGCAGTGATGTGGGGCTGGCAGTGCTCCCTGCTCGGGGTGTTCACAGCAGTGCTCACTCAGAGGGGATTTTCCAATAAAAACTTTTCCAATAAAAACACCTTCTCCTGCTGGGCAGAACCTGCTGGGGTTGTGCTCCTGTTTCAGCCTCTGCTCATCACAGAGCCACCCTGAATGCAAGTGAACAAAGCCCAACATCCAGGGCTGTTTAAAATTATTGTAATGCACCAATAGCAATGACTAGTGACAGCCCTAAAGTCCATTTTAGATATTTAACTTTTTTTTTTTTCCCTAAAAAAAGATGTTAAACTTTTGTTTTTCCAAAAAAGTTTATACACCTTCAATAATTTCCTGTGATGCTAGTCAGTAGGCTCTAAAATCCTAAAGCTGACTGTGGACATGAACTGTGATATGATGCTAATAGTGTGTGTTTATATCCTAATCGTATATTTATGATGGTTATATATTGATATTTAATATCATATAATCTTTACTTAAAGTTAACCAGTGCAGTCAGGGAAACCTCTGGAAAAAACCAGCAGAATCAGCTCAGCTTGGTCAGTTTGTGGTGTTTGGGTGCCTGGGTGTGATCACTGCCCAAACTATGAACAAACCCCCAGGAGAACCACGGGTGAAGGGAACAGTGGGAGGGCAGAGGGCTGAAATGCAAACTTTGTGCCAGGGTGAGTGACATTTACTAAAATCAGCCCCAGTGATGGGATCAGGGATGCTGAGCTGCCCTTTAAAACTTCCTGTGGAAATTGGGCCTGATTTGAATTGCTGGAGATGAGCTGTGAGGACTTAGAGAGGATTTAGCTCATGCTGACTGTGTTTCACAGTTTGAAATTAATTTTTTTTTGTTTATTTTTGGCCTCCTGATGTCTTGACCGATTTGGTACTTTGGTGCAGAGTTTGTTTTTTGAAAGAAAAATGTAATTATCGGGGAAGATGGGTAGTGGGTGAAACAAATCAGCTTCTGCCAAGATGCTGCAGTTCATTAGTGAGGAGCAGCCACCCCGAGTGTATTTACAGCGAGTGCCCTACAGAGCTGATCACAATATTTACAGGCTGGGCTGGGGGCAAACTGAGCCTGGAAATTCAGGGGATTTATTGGGGAAAATCTGGGAAAATCCTGAGCAAACTTAGCTAATGCCACAGTGTTTCTGGTGTCCTCATTCATGACAGCTGGGAGGGGGGAGGATTGAACAGCAATAAATTTCTCTATGAATGTTTTTCCTATAAAAAACCCTATTTTTCCTATGGAACAACAAAAAAAAAATCTGTCTTGTTGAGGGTCTGCTGTTCTTTATGGTGTTTCTCAGCCTTTTTGTTTGGAGTTTGAAGGGATGTTTGCAGGAACATTGCTCTGAGCATGAACAAAATCTGCTGGGGGGGAGATGGAAATGCCCTGGAAAGGGCAGCAATCTCCAAGGGGGGGTTGTAGCCAATGTTGAGGTGAAAATATTTGTGTCAGGGGTTTAGGAGGAGTCTCAGTGCAGCTGCTCCACAAACACTTTAGTTTGAGAAGTTTCCCTTCCTGAGGAAAATGAGGATTGGGTGGGAGAGGGGATTGTGGTGCCTCCTGGAACACCTGGAGATGCTCAGTTCTGAGCATTGCTGATGTATAAAGATTGAGAATGGGAATTTCCTTCTCTCCTTTTCAGGTCTGGCTCTTCACTCATGTTACTCTCCAAAGCAGCAGCTGTCTTGAATTAGAGAGGAAAAAAAAGAGTGGGGAAATAACCTCTAGGTAGAACCACCAAGGTGTAATCAGGGTTTAACTCTGTTCCATGAAACTGGGAATAAACTTCTCTGGCATGTGGCCTCAATGGTGCGAGTTAAATAACAAAAATATTCTTAAAAAATAAAATACAGGACTGGGTATTCTACAACATTGGTAAAATTCTGTTTATTGTTTTTGAAGGATAACTGCTCGTTGTGGCAGCAGGCTGGGCCTGCTTTGTGTGCAGTGTCCTGCTGCAAAGGTGTTTTTCTCACACTCTGATCAGTTTGGGACGTCTGTTTTTAAGGGGTTTCAGAAGTTTAAAGTTTATTTCTGTGCCTGCTTTTGTGTCCAAGTTATTGGTTATCTGTTATGTATTGATTACTCACGTGCAAGCAGAAGTGAAACAAAGATTTTTCACAGAAAACCAAATTGAGATCTGCCTGCCCTGTAAATAAGGATTTAAAACAGCCACAGACAGCACCCCAGGGTCAGAGCTCCCCTCTGCCAAACCCAGCCTTTCCTACCAACAGCTGATTCGCAAATCAGATGCGAGAGGGGCTCTTATTAACTGGTTAAATATCAAGGTTTGAATTTTCATAAAAGGGCAATTTCAGAGCTCATTTGTGTGTGTAATTATTGTGCTTGTGAGAGCATCCCTGCCCAACGTGCCCGTAAATGTCACGGCAGCTCCTGCTGGGCACGGACACGCTCCCTTCCCAGCCTGGGCTCAGAACCTGAGCAGAGCAGGGCCAGGGCTCGGCCAGGAAGGGTTTTCTTAAGGAAAAGAGCAGCAAAGCTTTGTGTGGAGTTGGCCTCTGAACAAACTGCACCGGTTTTTTAAACAGCAGCACAAACTAAACCTTAGAAATTCAGTTTATCCTTCTCCCAGCCCAGAGATTTGGCAAATGCACGCTGGCAAGGCTGTTGTCACTTCCACGTTCAAGAAGGTTCAGAGATTCTTCTCATTCCTTTTTTTCATGCTGGAATTATATTTTTTTTACTCGTCCGAAAGCTGTGAAACACTTGAACTCTGAGGCTGCTGTTATCAGATAACACTCATTAAGGCTCTCCACTGAAGAATCCATGCTCCTCCTCAAACTGGAGATGAACATCACTGAAACAGTCTTGGGGTTGGGGCTTTGCAAACTGATCTGAAAATATTTATCCTGTGCTGTGAGAAACTGGAGAGAGAGAGAGGATGCAGCCCAGAATCCACCGGAGGAATGTGCTGCCAAAATGCAGCTGAGGTCAGGAGCAGCAGGATTCAAAGGGGGGTTTTGGGTTGTGTGTAAATCATCAGCCCTGAAGGGTTAACGCAGTGGGTTCTGGGGATGGGGCACGGGGAATTAACACAGAAGGGCAAATGCACCTTTGTTAAAATTCAGGGTGACATCTTGTGGGCAGAGAGGCTGAAATTCTGAGCTGGTTTTGGAGGGTTTGCCCTGCCTGTGGTGGCTGCCAGGGCAGGAATTTGGGGCTCAGAGCCCCCGAGAGCGCTGGGGTTCAGAGCTTTACCCCAAGCCCTGTGCAAAGGAGGAGGGAGCAGCGTGGGTGGAGGGCCAGCAGGAGCTGCAGGAAGGGACAGTCCCAGGCTGGCCAGGCAGAGCAGAAGGCAGGAGACGGGCTGTGCCAGAGCCCAGCCTGGGGCTGCAGCACTCGGGAGGAGCAGGCAGGAGGCCAGCCATGAATCAGAGTCAGCATGGCCCATGCTGCTCTCCAGATTGTTCCCTGCCTCACGCTCCCCCTGCACCCCCTGGGCTGGATTTGGTGCATTTTGTGCGTTTTGTGTAACATACCAGTGGTCACAGCAAATAATGATATTGTGTTTGGGAGGGAGGCCCTTGAAAGCCATTCTGAGCCCAGGGTCCAGCAAAGCATAATCTCAGTTTGATGCTTTGTTTAGTGGGGGATTCAAATCCCAACTTAATTTAATCTTTTGATTTATCCTGCAGGTACTGCCTGATTATATTCCAGGGCCACCAGTGATAGAAACGCAGGGATTTATTTATTAATTTATCTGTGCTTTCAGCGAGGAGGGGTTTGGCCAAAGGGGCTGTTGCTGTTCCCTTGCTGCACTGTGGGTGAAGAGCTGCCCCACCAGCATGTGCTGCCCCCTGATTCGGGTTCAGATCGTGGCCTTACACAAATTTTGGCTCTGCACTTCAGCTGGGGCCTGGGGAGCTGCACAGGGCTGGAGGCTGAGTGGTCAGCCTGGCACCAGAGCTGCAAAAGGCCAGAATTCCACTGGGAAGGGTCAGGGCAGCCAGGGAGCAGGAGGAGCTCAGGGGGCTCAGCTTCCTGGGAAACCATGGAGAAATCCCATAAAGCTGCACCTGGGAGGGGTTCTGTGTGTATTTCAAGGGGCTCGTGTGGCATTAAAAGGCAGGACACCCCTCCAAAGGTACAAGTTGGAAAGGCAGAATTGAAGTGCTGCCACTTCAGGCTCCCTTTCGCTGGAATATTTGGGCACCTCCCACGGTGAGATGAATGGAATTCCCTCCCATAGCTTGAACAGCCTGGTTTCTCTGTCCTGCAGTCCTTGCAAGATCAGTCCAGTCAAACCAGGCCCCAACCAGGCCCAGTTGTTGTTGCTGTAGCAGGACCCAGCAGCATTCCCAACACCCTGTGTGCTCCCACCCTTGTGTTCCAAGGGGATTTTCTCATTTGCCTCATGCTTCCCTATCCGGACCTTTAAAATATTAAACACTTTTATTTAATTTTTCCTTTTGCTTTCCCAAACAAGATACACTTCATTCATGCCCTTAAAAAAAAAAAAAAGGCTAAAATTAAATTTTTAAAAATCATATTAAATCTTTAATATTCTCCTATGGATGACAATATAGGCAAGCAGACAAGGACAGCATGAAAATCTCGTGGTATGCCTGACAAACATAATGCATTTATATTAAATCTATTGTACAGGGAGAATTTGAAGACTGCAGTGATCAGAGGGAACCATGCAATTGGATTAATAGATAATTTAGGCTGTAATCCAACAAAGCAGTTAAGCATGTGCTCACTTTTAAGTGTGCACAGCGTTACTTGATGTGAGCTGAGGTAAAGCAAGCTTAAAACTAAGCCTGTCCTAAATGTGTTTGTCTGGCTGAGCCAGTGATCTGCACGGGGAAGGGTTTGCAGCTGGAAATCCATGCAGGAGCAGAGAGTGTCCATCTTTCCTGTAACCACTGGAGCACCCCCAGTGCTTTGAAACCTTTCGAGTTTGAAAGCAGAACATTTTTACAGGGGGTTCCAAGCCAGGGCTGGCCAGCTGCAGAGTGCCCAGCTCCCAGATTGTCTGTTTACCTGCACTCCTGGTTAAACTGGGCTCAGGATAACGGGATAGCCCTGCAAGACCCACGGCTGGGGCTGTGAATCCCAGCTCAGGTTTACCTGCACTCCTGGTTAAACTGGGCTCAGGATAACGGGATAGCCCTGTAAGGCCCACGGCTGGGGCTGTGAATCCCAGCTCAGGTTTACCTGCACTCCTGGTTAAACTGGGCTCAGGATAACGGGACAGCCCTGTAAGGCCCACGGCTGGGGCTGTGAATCCCAGCTCAGGTTGTCCCCTGCAGGAGCCAATAAATGGAATTATCTCCAGCAGAGGCTTTGGGGGCTCCGTGTGCCGGGCAGGGAGGGCACTCAGGGAGAGGAGAGGAGAGCAGAGCAGAGCAGCCTGAGCTGGCCGGGTGACCTGGGGCTGTCACCCCTCTGTGCCAGCCCCTCCCTTCCCTCGCTCCCCACGCCTCCCAGTATTTGTGGCCTTAATTGAGGGACAGAACCAAACAGATTTGTCATGGCAGCCCATAAAAACGACAGAATTCATACGGTAGCATTCTTCATTCTCTCCAATTTGTTTCCCTGAGATCCCCGCAGCAATTTATTTGCTGAATACGCGAGTTTTCCTCCTTATGAAAATTACAAATTGTTGTCAAGGTTAACGAGTTAATATTCTCATTCAATATTTATTTTATGGGGGGGAGGGGGGAAGGAAGAAGAGCGACTGCTCTTACACTTTCTTCCACGGCAAAGTCTGGTTTCTTAATCAATATGACAAGGACACTGTCCTTTGGATAATACCCTGAATCATCGGGACTAAAAAATGAGCTTTATTAATCAACAGCCCCTGATTAATTATTATAAAGTGATGCTCATACATTTCTGTACATTTTAATAATTCCTGCAGAAGGCTAACAATGTCCCCAGTGATTTGAAGGCTTTGGGGTTTGAATTTTTCTAAGCAATGTCACAATAAATAGTCCAAGGGTACTACTGCTCGCTCACTAATCCAGTCTGTTTCAATCCAGCAAATGAGTAAAACCTTCTTTTTCCTATTTCCCATCTATAATTTATCATTTGCATACAAAGTAAGAAGCAGGAATCGGCAGTCTCATCAGTTTTCAAAATATCAAGGGACAACTGGGGTGATTTATAGCAGGCTGTGTTATCTAGATCATATAACCTGAATATTTCTGTAAAAACAGAGCCACGTAATCCCTCAATGAGTGTCTGGCTGGCAGATGAATGTGATGAAGGTCGTTGGGCTGGAGATCTCAGTGCAGCCCTGAGTGGCCACGAGGCTTTTCCTTGCAAAGAAACATCCCAGGCTGGAACATCTGACCAGAGCCACCTCCCCCAGCAGTGTCTGGTGCTGAGGAGCCCCTGGTGAGGCTCCCTGAGCCACGCAGGAACGGGGGCTGTGTGTTTGCTACCAGTGAGATGAGAAATATGCCACCTGTTCCTCCTGTTTGCAGGGCCCTTGTGCAGCCATGACCTGCTGGAAGGAGCAGATGCACTCCCTGCCACAGCCCCACGCAGTGTCTGAGGAGGTGCCCACAGCTGGGCAGGGCTCGTGGCCCAGCTCTGCAGGGCAGCCTGCTCCCAGCCACAGGGCAGATTTTGGGACAAATTAGTGTGACTTTATTGCAATAGTGGGAGTTTCAGAATGGCCAGGCATAAAGCCTTATCCAGCACTGGTTCTGAGCTGTTTGCTCCTCATACCAGCCCTGTGCCAGCCTGGCTCTCAGTTCTGTAAGCTGTGCCCAGCTCTGGCTGCTCAGAGGATGCTCTTACAGCACCGTGTCTCTGATCAATGACACAGGGCCTCCAAAGGCAGCAGCCTCTCCTGTTTGTGTTTTAAAATAACATCTTTGCCTCGTGAAAACACTCAGTGGCCTTCTCCCAGCCCGCCTGCAGTGAATGTTTTAATTTCCCATCAGAGCCCTGGTCCCTCCAAAGGCAGGTCCCAGGAGTTTTTCACAGGGAGGGGTTGCAGTGTGTGCCAGTAACCCAGGGGTTATCAGGGCTTAGCTTCTTGATTTCTGCTCTCATTCCAGGATGTCAATAATGAGCTCTCTCTTCATTTTATTAATTTGGACCTCTGGACAAAATGTCACTGCTGTCGGATGCTCTGCGGCGAGCAGCCCTCCTGCATTCTGCCCTCCAGAAAGGCGGGCTCCGATCACAGATAAGGAAAATGAGATTAGGATGTTAGCTTTCTCCAGAGATAACAGCAGTCTAGGTCATAAAACTACCATATGGCAGATTTGGCAGGCTTTCCAGAGGTCCATGGTTTAATTATCACAAAGACAGATTCAGCTCCCCACTTGCAAATGCCTGGGTCCTCCTGTGGCCAGGGCTGGAGATGCAATTAAGGGCAGAGCAGGATTTGCTTGGCTGCAGCAGAAACGACCTTACTGTGGCCAGCACTGTCACTTCCTAACATTTCACTCATGATTAAGTTTATCATTTCAAACAAACAACATGAAATGTCAGGTCTCTGGTCTGTTTAGCATGCGGGAGGGGGGGTGGGGAGGGGAGAGCAGCATAAACCAGGAGTGAGCCAAGCCAGAGAGCTTTTGCTCTGAAAGGAAATTCAAAGTTGACAACTACATCAGAGGAGAGGGATTGCTCTGCAGCAGAGTTTGCTGTTCTGGCCGAGCCTTTTTGTTTCTTTGGTGTTGCCTGTGTTTGCAGCCCTTTTTTCCTGTCTTTGTTTCCACCCCAGTTTCAGGCTCAGCCCCTGGTGTGTCCAGGTTTGCTCTGTCCCTCGTGCTCCCCGTGAGCACTGTCACACAGCCAGCTCGGAGAGGAGGAGCTGGCTGCAGGGAAAGCAGGATTTCACCTGGGTGGGATGGCTTTGGGCTGGTTTGCTGTGAGTCTGCTCCCTGGGCAGCACAGAGAGGCACAGCGAGGTCGGTGCGGGGGGTGTCCACCAGCCTGCAAGGAGCTGGGGCTTTGAAGCTGCCATTTCCCAGGGGAGCTCCGTGCGATGGGATGGCACTGAGGTGACAATTGTCCTCCTCCAACAGAGTAAAAAGTGTCCTCATATGGACCAACACTTCTCTAAAAGCAGATTCACTGGAGTTCCTCCTGTCCAGGAGCCGCTGTTGGCATGGCAAGGCTGAACCACAAGTTAATTTAACTCACTGGCACCTAAGAAATGACTTCCTGCAGTTGTTCTGTGAGCACTTGTAACAATGAGAATTCCTTCTGGAACATCCTCAGAGTGCAGGTTGATCTCCAGGGTTTTTGGGAGAGGGCAGGGGGCACACACCCCAAAATGCCTGCTCCTAGTCAGGAGGATGGAAGTATTTCTGAAGCCAACCAATATTAATGAGCTCAGAAAATATTAAATTGTAGGAAGGGATAATGGGTCAGTAGTGAGCTTGTAGAGGGGAAGATTCTTGGCAAATGGAGTTCAAATCCCAGACCTGTGCTGGTGTTGGGGAGCTCCTCCACGGCTGCTGTTGTTTTTACCTTCTGCAGGATCTGAGAGCCCTGAGCTGCAGGGACAGCTCCTCTCTCCCCACATCCTGGCTCATTTCATGCAAACCCTTGGAGACTGAGTTCAGTTCATAGGCATGTTCATGTCCAATTAAAAAGTAATAGATCTGAAGCACATATAACAAATCAAAAGAATGGAATACTGTCAAGCCAAGAATTAAAACCCAGCCACACAGGCCACCAGGCTTCACCAGACTATAAAAAATCATTTTTAATATATATTTAATTTCTGAATCTTTACAATGAACAAAACATATTGAAATCCACCCTCACTCTAGCCAAGGCTATATAAAAATATCACTTTTCATTATTAGGGTTTTTTAATATTCAGGGGCTTCCTAAAGCTGGGATTTTAACAAATACAACAAATTGTACGAGACACCTGATCAGATTGAGAGTGAGCATCAAACAATGCGAGGTGCCTCACCTGTTCTCAGCTGCTGCTGAGCAGAGGGAGTTTTGGAGGCTGGAGAAGGGAGCTCCTGATTGTTCCTGGCTGCTCATTTTCAGGGATAAAACATGAAACATCAGCTGGCCAGAAGCTCTGTGGAATTTTAATTATGAACCCTGCTCTCAGTTATTTGTATTTTTAATGCACGGAGTTTTAAGGGATGTGTTCAGGCCAGGATGAATTAGGTGGGACATGAGGATAAAATGAAAAGATGGTTCCTATCTCAACCAAGCCTTCTCTTTCCTTTTCCTTTCACCAAAGCACCATACAGCCAAAGCAACAATGCAGATGGAGCTCCCAGAGCTGGAAAGCCTCTCCCACCCCTATTTGTAATGCCCCCAATTCTCCATTTCCTTACGAAGTCAGCAAAGGCCAAAAAATTCATAAAAAATTTAGTGGCGAGAGAGATAGCATTACTGCTTTTAAGTAAAGTCTATGAAAGGAGCATGAGGTCAGCACAAAAATAAATCAGGCTAAATTTAAATCTTTGGACACTGGAAACTCAAACTATTGGGCGGTGGAGAGAAGATTTATTGATGTGGAGACACCCATCAGCATGGACCCAGCTTCCAGGAGGGAGGAGCAGGGGTGGAGCAGGGAAGAAATGTTCTGTGTGAGGACTGGACTAGAAACCCACTGAGTTCTTTGGTGGATTTCCTAGGAAACTCAAGGATAACCTGGTTTTTGCCCTGGAGCCCATGAATTGTTGAGTGTGGCCCCTCAGGTTGTTCCAGTGGGGGGACAGCAGTGTTTTGTTGCATAAATAAGATCAAGGAAATAAAGGAGAGGGTTCTGCCTGTGTTAGAGCTCTGAGACCTGCCAGGGATGGTCACGAGCAAGGACCTTATGGAACAAACAAATGCCATTTTTTATCACTTGCCCACTGAACCACGGGCTCAAACCAACCCCAGCCCCAGTCCTGGTGGGCTGAAGAGTTCCCATTTTGGTCTGCTGCCCTCTGTGTGCTCTTGATGGGATGCTTTTCCCCCTCATTAGAGTTGCTAATTGGCTGCAGCCCGTCTCTCACCTCTGAAGCAGCCAGTGGTTGCAGGTGTTGGTGCAGGACTGGCCAGAGCAGTGCAAACTCCCTGGAAAAGCTTTTAATTGGGATGGAGGGGAGGGGGTGGGGGAGAATCACACTCGGCTTGGAAAGGTTTTCAATTCTTGTGTGTCAGAATATCCTAATTCAAACCCAAATGGGAATCCACCATTCTGGGGGATTCACACAGCTCCAGGTAAACAACTAATGAGCAGCCTGCCAGTTTCATTTTTATCAAGAGCCCTCAGAGATTCAACTGTGCCATTTCATAAAATATGCAGATGATAGTGGAGGGAGAATAGCAAAGGCTTTGAAAATGATTCACACAACCTAAAAATGATGTTGAAAAGGGAGGAATTAAATATTCACAAAGTGTGAGAAATTAAGGCATATTAACTGTTAGAATGTGGAAATGAAGTGACTAACATGCACAGAGCTGATGAGAACTAGATGATTACAGATCTGTCAAAAGTTTCTAATTCTGACACAGTGTGATGTCGAGGTGCTACTTGGCTGGTAAGGGCAAAAAATTAGGTATGGGACAAGGAATGCAGAGCTGGCAGATCAGAGTCAGAGGCGGGCAGACAGCGCCGTGATTAACATCAGCTCAGTCCTGGAGCAAGGGTGAGCTCTCAGCTTGCAAAATGAATACTAATTATGGCTACAAACAGAACACAAGGGGCTCGATTCATCAGCTCCAGGAGGGGTGGTGTAATGAGTTAGTCGAGGGAAAAAAGTCACCTAGGGCCAAATTTGTCTCAGTGCTGAGCTCTGGCTTACACCAGGGATGGATCTGACCCCTGGGATCTGAGAGCTGGAAGTTTTGCTCTTCTGTAATTAATCAGGGGTTTATCTGGTGCTGCAGTTTTGATGGAGTGGAGGAGAGGTTGCTGGCAGATGGATTCATGCAGGGGTGGTGCAAACGAATAAAGAACAATCATTTTTAAAAAAGCTTGGAGTGTCCACAGTAGGTGAAGTCACTGATGTGGTTCTGGCAGGGCAGGGACACAGCTTCACCTTCCTCCAGGGCCATCCCACCCCTGGGAGCAGTGCTGGACCAGGGGCTGCACACAGCTGGGGGTTCCTCCTGGAAATCACCCTCTGGAAGCTCCATCTGTGTCCCCAAGTGCAGACCTTGGGGCTGGGGTCCCTCCAGTGCTGTGCCTGCACCACCTCCTCAGCCCAGCTGGGCTTGGAGTGGGTTTGCAGCCCTTTTTGGCTCTCTGGGGAGCACTGGGCTGTCCTGTCCCTGTGGAGATGGATAACTCCCAGGGTTTGCAGCCCTTTTTGGCTCTCTGGGGAGCACTGGGCTGTCCTGTCCATGTGGAGATGGATAACTCCCAGGATTTGCAGCCCTTTTTGGATTTGGGGAGCCCTGGGTTGTCCTGTCCATGTGGGGATGGATAACTCCCAGGGTCTGAAGCCATTTTGGCTCTCTGGGGAGCACTGGGCTGTCCTGTCCCTGTGGAGATGGATAACTCCCAGGGTTTGAAGCTCTTTTTGGCTTTGGGGAGCACTGGGCTGTCCTGTCCCTGTGGAGATGGATAACTCCCAGGGTTTGCAGCCCTTTTTGGCTTTGGGGAGCACTGGGCTGTCCTGTCCCTGTGGAAATGGATCCCCAGTGGGGAGCTGGGTGTGATGGCTTTCCCTTGGGCTGCCCACAGGAGATGTGATTTGGGAGCTGCAGACAGTGAAACCTCTGCTCAGGTCTGTGCAGGAATCTCTTGAGGCTGATTAATATTTTCTCTTTTTTCATGGAAAAAAATCCCTGCCCGTTCTCTGAGCCCGGGCTGCAGTGTGCAGAGCTGAGGTGTGTCCAGCCTGCACCAGCAGTGCTCAGACTGGAAATCCAGGAGCACTTACACCCTGTAGTCTCCTGTGAGTAGCTCCTCACTGGATTGCCACCATGAGCACTGCATGCACTGAGAACCCTCAACAAATTAAGATTATTCTGATGACAACCCTAGCAGGAGCATCTCGATACCTTCCAGAGACAAAAGGAACTTGAGATATTAAAACAACCCACAAAGTGATAGTGGTGGATGCCAGAGAGAGGTGGCACCACGGATGTGTTCTGCATCCCCAATTTCTTGGAGAGCCTTTCCTGTGCTCTTAATCAAGAGACAAACATAAACTCAAAGGTCACAAAAAGACTGAGCCTGGCGAGGTGGATATTCTGAATATATTAGGGATGTAAAGCAATATTGTGGCCCATCCAAACTGGAATTAGTGGTAATTATTATATAGTATGTAATGATGGGATTTAAATGGCTAACACATTTTCTCTGCTGAGATCATTTAGACATGATTCATATAAATGATTAAATTAATAGATCTTCCTCTTTTAAGACTGCTAGGCAGCTTAAACTAAATTTCTCAACAGAGACTGATCCCAGTGAAATAATATTAATAGAAAATGGAGGAAGAATTTCTGAGAAGTGGGTAAATATATGATGGAGCTTGAGGAAATTTCTGTAGACATCTTTGCTGACCAAAATACTTCCCAGATTTAAATATTCTCTAGAAATAACCCTCCAAGGACTTTGGAAGGTGAAAGAACAACAATCCTAACTTTCCTTGAAAGAAAAGAATGGCGAAATGTGCTGGAAGACAGGGACTTAAGGGATCACTGTCTACTTAGTTTGGGCTTAAACAGTAGGCTTTTCATAGCAGTAAATGGTTTTATGAAACCTAACGTGAATAGAAATGGTTTTCTTGTTCCTTTTCTGAATCAAATTTCAATGGAAGTCCCCTCGCCCCCACATGCCCAGCAGTGCTGGGGGGTCTCTGACAGGAGCCCTGTGCTCACCAGTGACAGCCAGGACAGGGAAATGGGTGGGGATGGGGCTGGACCAGCTGGGGCAGTCCCTGCCCAGACCCAGGGTCCCTGACAGGAGCTCTGTGCTCACCAGTGACAGCCAGGACAGGGAAATGGGTGGGGATGGGGCTGGACCCGCTGGGGCAGTCCCTGCCCAGACCCAGAGAGTTCAGAGTTCAAATCTGGGAATTTTAGCCCAAAGGTGCAAACAGCCAGGTGAGCTCTGAGCAGCCTGGCAGAGGGGAGGTGTGCCTGCCCCTGGCAGGGGGTGGGGTGGGGTGAGGTTTCAGGTCCCTCCCAACCCCAGCCAGTCTGGGGTCCCACGAGAGCCAGTCCTGAGCAATCCTGAGGAGTTCTGCCACCACCTTGCTGCCTCTGCACCCCTCCCACCCTGTCCCCGAGTCGCAGCTCTCTGCTGCAGGCTGTGAGGCAGAGCCTTTCTTTCCCAGGATTTTGGTGGGGCTCTGGGTGCACAGGCACCCCCTGGTCCCCCCAGGGTGGAGGGGGTGCACAATTCCATGGAGGGGATTGGTTTTCTGGCTGCTTGGGCATCAGCTCCAGGTGCTGTGCTGAGGATCACCTGCAGCCATCAGAGCTCTCCTGCAGGGGCTTGTCCTGCCCAGCACAGGCACAGGAGGGGGGATGAGACCCCCCAGGCTCAGATTCACCCCCAGGCTCTGTCCACATCTCACCTTGCTGGTCACAGAGCTGTTTGCTGTGTGCCCAGGGCCCTGCTGGCACAGCCCTGGCAGCTCTCAGCTCTCTCCTGGCTCTGACTGAGCGTTTGGTGGGTCTGCAGAGCCTTGGAGTACTCCAAGGGAGGCATCACATTTATTTTAGTGCAGCTCTGTAGCACTGCTATCACACCAGAAGAATTGCATAAAGCATCATTTGTCTTTGGGGGTTTTTCTCTTGCTTGGCAAAGTGCATGTGGTAATTTGGGTAGCTCTGTCCCAGAGGGTCACCCAAGTGCTGCACTCCAAGAGTTCCCGCTATTTTTGTTGTTAAATTCATCTTTGTTTCTTATCCTAAATATTCCCTTTTTCTGCTTAGAAGGTTAAAAATACCTGGAGCTGTGAGTCTGGCCTATTTACTACAGAATTCATGAGTCATGCACCACGCTGGAGTCTGAAATATCACAGGGCATTATTCACTGAGAGCTCAGCAAAAGGATGGCAAAGTCTGCCCTTCAGGCCTGGGGGGTCCAAACCCCAGTGCTTTGGGGGGCTGCTCTTCCAGCTCTGCCCTGCAGGAGGGACAAAGTGCAGGAGGGACAAAGGACAAAGTGCAGGAGGGACAAAGGACAAAGTGCAGGAGGGACAAAGTGCAGGAGAGAGCTGGCAGGAGGGGCCTGTGATGAGTTTGCCCAGCTTTGTCTTGCTCCCAGCTGCAGAGGGCCCTTCCCCAGGAGGGGAGCCCAGCTCAGAGCTGGCTGTTTCTCCAGAGCCCGAGGTCCCTGCTGCCTTCCCCAGCCCTGGTGCCATCAGACACTGCTGGAATGTCTCAGGGATGCTCAGGGCCCCTGGGATGGGATGGGATCAGCTGGATTGGTGATGGCTCAGCCCTGAATGTGCCCTGGAATGTGGCACGTGGAGTGTGCCCCTGCAGAGGGACAGCAGCTCTCTGGGCCTGGGCATTTGCAGATGGAGCAGCTGGAATTCCTGGGGCTGAGGCTCTGTGAGATTCATTAGCTCTGTATCATAATAGCCTTTTTTTTTACTTTTTTTCTTTTTTTTTTTACTTTTTTTTTAATTTTTTTTTTTTACTTTTTTTTTTACTTTTCTTTTTACTTTTTTTCCCACTTTTTCTTTTTTCTTTTTTTCCTTTTTCTTTTCCTCTTTTTTCCCCTTTTCCCCCTTTTTTATTTCCTTTTCCCCCTTTTTATTTCCTTTTCCCCCCTTTTTTATTTCCTTTTCCCCCTTTTTTATTTCCTTTTCCCCCTTTTTTATTTCCTTTTCCCCCTTTTTATTTCCTTTTTTCCCCTTTTATTACCTTTTTTCCCCTTTTTTCCTTTTTTAAAATTTTTTTCCCTTATTTTTCCTTTTTCCCCCCTTTTTTTATCCTTTTTTCCCTTTTTTTTCCCTTTATTTATAATTCCATCATACCCTCTATTAAAATCTTTCCCTATCCCAGTGGCTCACAGAGCATTGAGACCTGTGGGAGTCCTGGCTGTCCTTGCACGTCAGTCAAGCAGAGCCCAGAGAAACTTTGGGAGAGCTTTGGGGGAACATCCAGTGGTCCAGAAGGGCTCCAACAGTCTGTGGAAAACCATGAAACAATCCAAACTCTTGGAGCAGCTCCCACAATCACCACACTCGTGGATGCTCTGGGATTTAACAGCTCCATGGATTATGATCCCGTGTTTAAAAAACCTTCCTGGCTTTTCTTCCTGGCTGCTCACCTCCCAGTGTTTGCCATGCAGGAAAACACCTGGGAATATCTGCTTTCAGGGAGACAAAAATCAGATTTTTTGAATAGCTACACCCTGGGTGCAGTTCTTGGAGCTCCCTGGAAAATAATTCCGTGGGCATGTGGCAAAATGTAAGTTTTTCTGGCTAAGAGAAGCAGTTAAACAGAACTTTTTGTTAATATTTATGCCTTTTTTTTTTTTTTTAAGCACAAACTTTGGCATTTCATGCAGCTCCTTTTCCTCATATTTAGCTGCAGGTGAAAGAGCTCTCCTTGCACTGCTGTAAGGAAGAGGGGTAGCTCTCAGTTTTATGGAGGGGTTTTTGGCAGCTCTTTGTGAAATGACCTGGAATTCCCAGTTCCTGGGATGGGGCACAGCAGGCTCAGGAGCAAACTGGGTTCTGTTCTGGGGTGTGCTGACCTGGGGTGATTCACACGAGTTCCCTGTGCCCTTTCATCCTGCTCTGCAAAATGAGGATATTGACATTTTCATTTCTTTATAAAGTGCTTTTGGATCTATGGATGAAAAGTGCTAAGTAAACCAAAACTCTCAATTAAATTAATTGGAGAGAAGGAGCTGGGTCAGTGTTACAGCAGGGTTCATTTATGCACCTCTTAATTCCATTGGGCTCGTGTCTCCAACCCTATTTATGGCTGGAATTGCTGCTCTCTCACCTGGAGGAATCTCTGGGGTGGATTTTATCCCTTTTCCTGCACAGACACAGGAGTTGGACTGAGGGCACCCAGTCCTGAGTTTTCTTGGTACAAAGCTCTTGTACAAGTGTGTCGCCCTCAAAAACAAGATTTTAAAGATCCAGGGAAGTAGCTCTGGCACTGCAGCAGGTTTCACCCTCAGAGAATAAATTAGAAAGTCAGCAGAGAGAGAAGTGAGTGTTGGAGCTGTGCTGGTGGGGAAGGAGACAGGGAATGTTGTTCCCTTTGTGACTTTTCAAGGTCAAAATTGGATTATTGGGGTGCAGACCCACCCAAACCCACCTGAATGATTCAAAGAATCATTTGGGATGGAAAAACCTCCAGGGTCATCCAGCCCCAGCTGTGCCCAGTGCCCGCCCTGTCCCCAGCCCAGAGCTCTGGGTGCCACCCCCAGGAATTCCTGGGACACCTCCAGGGATGGGAACTGCACCCCTCCCTGGGCAGCCCCTCCAAGCCCTGAGCACCCTTTCCTCCAAAAAAATTCTCCTCCAGCTGCAGAATGAGCTGCTACCTCTGCCCAAAAATCCACATTTCAGCTTGTTCCTGTCCCATCTGGTTCCTCTGGAACTCTCCACCAAAGGCCACATTTGTGTGCCTGTGCCCCTGCAGGGATCAGGGATGGGGAAAATCCTGATTCTCATCTTGCCACTGCTCATGTTAATCACCTGGAGGCTGTGGTGTTCTCCTAGGAGAGGTTTTATACACATATATATTTTGTTTTTGCACGTCTCACTCCACAATAGCAAGCAGATGATGCAGAGGAGCTGCTTTTGCTCTGAGAATTTTGGGAACAGATGCAATCCAGGAGCCCTGATCCCTGCACAGCTCAGAGATCAGAAGTAATAAGAGGCCTCTGAATTATCTCTCTTCTGTTCACAAAGCTTGAACTTAATCTGCCAGGCTGCCTTGGAGCTGGAACTGCGGAGAATAAAACCCCAAATATCAGATCTGTGTGCTCAGGGGATGGGTGCTTGCAGAGAGAGGAAAGTAGGGCAGGAACCTTCAGCCAGAGCTGGGCAGGGGCTCTTCAGAGTGCCCCACACAGAGGGCAGGATTGTCACACAGCCCTGGCAGAGCTTTGGGTTTGAGCTGTCACTGGGCTCGGGGGCCTGTCCTGCTCCCTGGAGCAGAGCTGTAGTAGGGCTGTAGTACCTGGGGCTGCAGCAGGGTTTGGGGAAGGCAGGAGGTGAGCAAGGAGAGCACAGGAGACATTCCTCAGCAGAGTCAGCCTCCTGAGGGCCTCCAACCTATTTAGAAAGGATCATCACTCATCAGCACCATCATCATTATCTGCTGGGTCGGGAGGAGGAGGGGAGGGATAATCAGCAGGAGATGATCAGTGCCTTATCACCCAGATCCTTCATTTTGGTGCTTAAACTGCAGGATTCTTTTGGAGGGATAATTCATATTTTATCATTAAAAGTGCTGATCATAACCTGGTTAATAGGTGGGCACTGCTCACACACACCAAACAGCCACGGGAGAGAAGGGGAGCCTTCATGGAATGACTCCAACTAGCCCAGCTCACCTCCCATCCCTCCCTCCGTGCCATCACAGGCACTGCTTGTACATGGCAGGCAAAATCCATAAACTCTTTCCAGGAATACAAAAGCATTCTCTATGATGTTGATAAGAAACAGGACAGTCACTCTCCCCTGACATATTTGTTCTTTAAAAACAAATCAATGGTGCGGGGATTTGGCACCTGAATGCAGAACAACGGCTTGATGAGGCAAAGATTGTCTTCATTAGGGACATTAATATTCATAGAGAGTAGAAAATCTGACACAAGAGAGGACTCACTAACCTTTTCTCATATTAGATTTTTACTTCTTAACACAATTACAGTCCGGCAATGACTTAATTAATGCTGCTTTTTGTCAGACTGCTTTAAAGAGCTGTCAATTTGGTCCTGCAGAGGCTGTCAGTGAAAGAGAAAGACAGTCATCCAGGCTAAAAAGACACAGGAAGAAATTCAAACACTTAATAACATTCAAAGTGCTATGCAAAGTCACACATCAACCTGTATTAAGGAGAGTTTTTGTCTTCCCTCTCCTCGTAGCTATGCTAATATTTTCCAGGTGCAGTGGGGCTGCTGCCACCTCTGGTTCTGAGGCACTCAGGGAGGGTCAGCTGCTCGCACTCACTGGGCCTCAGCCCACAGAGCTCCACAGGAAATATTTCAGCGTTCTTTGACCCCTGTGAAAATGGGCACGTGGTGCTGGAACGTGAGCTCTGCTTAGGTTTAGATTATTTACTCATCTAATAATTAGATTTTATCAGAATATTTAAAGTGTAATATTAAAAATAGTTTTTAATCTACATTAAGATTAGGAAAAGCTCACAGTCTGCTTTTTGCAACTGTTTGGAATCAGAGAATATCCCAAGCTGGATGATTGAGATATGAGTCCAGCTGATAACTGACTCAGTTATCAATCATAACTGGTGATTGGTAACTGAGTCCAGCTCTCTGCTCTCATGGGAGCCCCTAAAACTGAGCTGCAGCCACGAGTGGCACCCAGACTTTGCTGCCCACCTGGGCTGGTGGTGATGCCCAAGCAGGATGTGCAATGCAGCTTTACATCACACGTGCCATTTCATTCTGCAAGGTTTGTTGGCTCCTCTGAGTTTATTTTAGTGAGTGGTTAAGGGAATAATGTAGAAAAATAGGAATGTTCTTTACATACCAGCACAATCAAAAAAAAATGGCAGGTGAAGCACACACCGAGTTTGCATGTCATGTTCTAGAAGGATAATTATCCAGAAATGTAATTATAACAAGCACCTGATTAAATCAGCACAGTTTGATCCCTGTCAGAGGTACAGGGGACCAGAGGAGGGATGGATCAAAAGGCATTGCACAAAGTCTGGAGATATTTTTAATGTGGAGTTTCAAATGCTGGATGGTGGGAAACGTTGTGAAGTTCCTGATAATTGAATGTAAATGGTACATAAAGTGTTACATGGCAGTGCAGGTGGGAGCTGCAGGATCTGCCCACGGCAGGGCTGGTGCAGGACTGGCTGGGCCATGACCCAAACACTGCTCAGCCTTCTCCAAAAATCAACTTTGAATTCAGGCAGAACTCTCCTGGCTGGGCCAGCCCTTGGTCTCACAGTGCAGCGTGGGAGGGGAGAGACAAGCTCTTGTAGAGATGAAAATGTGAGCCAGCTTCTAAACTATTCACCTTCTAAGCTGCTTATGGGGCACAGCCCTTCCTCTGCAAGCCTGGTGTGAACAAGCCTGGTGTGATTGCAGAGAGCACAGACAGTTGCCCCAGAGTCCCCCTGTTTGGAACATCTCACTGGGAGTGTGGAGGGGCCTTGGCTTTCTGGAAGTGGGGCCATCCCTGTGAGAAACCTGTCTGCATTCCAAAGCAATCAGGCAGTGTGGAGAGAACCTGGGGACTGTGGTTATGAGGATGGGCTCTCCTCCCTGGGGAAAGGTTATTTGCTTTGCACAGTGGAGCCCTGGAAGATTTGGACAGAACTGAGTTCTGCAGTCTGGGTATGATTGAAGAACCACCTTGTTGACAAGTGCAGAATTATGGATTGGGATCCATTAGCTAAAAGGGCCCACAAACATTTGAATAATGGCACTCACATTTTTTCCATTGGTCTATCAAACAAAGAATCCAATTGAAAACAAAATCTTGGAGTGCAACTTGAAGAGACTGAATTAGATTTCCTTGCACTATAGATAAGAAAGTTTTTGGTTTTTTTTAAATAGAAAGGGGAGGTTTGGTCTGTGCTTCCACTCTTAGGGCTGTGTATTTTTGGCAGCTGAAAAAAATGGGAGTATTTTGTCATAAACATAACTGCCTTCTGCTGAAATGCAAGAGGAAAGCCATGCAGGTGGTTTGTACCAGAGGCAGGGCTGGAGCAGCTGGGCTGGGGTCCAGCATCCCCTCCTGCCCACACCTGCAGGGCCTCACCTGCTCCCTTCACCCCAAATCCCAAGGGCTTCATCCCAGAGCTGGCAGGAGTCAGGGAGCTCTGCTGGGGCTCCAGAGGGACTGCACAGAGTTAATGAGGGTGTAATTAGCAACTTCCCCCTGGAAGAGGGGGATTTATTCCATCACAGATTCCCTGAGCTGGGAGGGACCCACAGGGATCGTCTAGGGGAGCAGACCCCCAGCAATCCCACCCTGGTGTCCATGGGGCAGGGTCTGAGAGCTCCTGGGGCACTGGGAGAGCTCCTGGGGCACTGGGAGAGCTCCTGGGGCACTGGGAGAGCTCCTGGGGCAGGGTCTGAGAGCTCCTGGGGCACTGGGAGAGCTCCTGGGGCACTGGGAGAGCTCCTGGGGCACTGGGAGAGCTCCTGGGGCAGGATCTGAGAGCTCCTGGGGCACTGTGAGAGCTCCTGGGGCACTGGGAGAGCTCCTGGGGCACTGGGAGAGCTCCTGGGGCACTGTGAGAGCTCCTGGGGCACTGGGAGAGCTCCTGGGGCAGGGTCTGGGAGCTCCTGGAGCTCTGGCAGGCTCAGGGCTGTGCCCATTCCCTGGGGCAGTGCCAGCACCCTCTGATGCCCAAGCTGAACCTCTCTGCCCCAGCTCCAGCCCTTCCCTGGGGGTACCAGCAGAGCAGCAAGCAGAGCTGCCCCTCAGCAGGGAGCTGCAGACAGCCATGAGCTCTCCTCAGTCCCCCAAATTCCTCCAGGGCATTATAACCTCCTCCACGTCCACGTTTCTAAGATTCCCAACTGGAAGTTTGGGAATGGGAGGCCAGCTCAGCAGGCTCCAGCCCATCCCACTTCACACAGATGGGAACTGCCCCTCACCCAGCAGGGAGGAACAAATCTTGCTGGGTTTTTTTGAGTCTCTTCCCTCTTCTTTTGAGTTCTTCTCCTCATCTTGCAGATCTTTTGTGGGTGAGCCAAATGGAATCAGGTTTGGCTCACTTGGAGGAATTAGGATGACTGCAAAGTATGCCAGATTTCAAAACAATTTCTAACAGTTTCTGTGATACTGTGTAAGCAACTGAAAATTGACATGTTGTGTTGTGCCCAAGTCAGCCAACTGCTGTCACTGAATAATTAGATTCTCTAGAAGAAGAGAAAGGGGTTGGGTTTTTTTTTCTGAACAGAATTATTAGAAAATAATGTAGTAGCTATTTTATATAGGGATAGGCTCAAATTGTTCTGCTCTTACGAGAAAATTTTTAAAAATAGTTTGCATCTGGGTCCCAAAAGTGTCTCTCCTGTATTTTTACATGTAAAAGTATAAATAAGTTGTTTGGGCATTTTTATGCCAGTGTGTGTGGTACTTGCACATGGAGAAGTCATCGTTGCAGATGGTTCAATATTGTTTTTCCTAATAGGAATTAATTATTCTCTTTAATTCTTTTTATTTCATATGGCACATCAATTCCACAAATTGAGTTCTAATATCAGACATAGGTCATGATCTAATTATAGCTGGATCTGCCAGGCAGTGATGATATTTGTGGGATAGATTTAGTGCCTGATTCCCCAGGAACTTCTGCCTCTGCCAAGTTCTGCTGTTCCCCTGAGCTGGGGAGAGCTGAACTGAGCTGCTCTGCTGGCCTTGGTGGGGGCATTCCCTGCTGGAATCACACAGCCAGGAGAGACAGGGCAGGAATCCTGGCCTGGAGGAGCACTCCCAGCCCATTCCCAGCCTCTGGAGATGCTGATCCTCTCCCATTCCCGCCCCTGGAGATGCTGATCCTCTCCCATTCCCAGCCTCTGGAGATGCTGATCCTCTCCCATTCCCAGCCTCTGGAGATGCTGATCCTCTCCCAGCCCATTCCCAGCCCCTGGAGACGCTGATCCTCTCCCATTCCCAGCCTCTGGAGATGCTGATCCTCTCCCAGCCCATTCCCAGCCCCTGGAGACGCTGATCCTCTCCCAGCCCATTCCCAGCCCCTGGAGATGCTGATCCTCTCCCAGTCCCAGCCCATTCCCAGCCCCTGGAGATGCTGATCCTCTCCCAGCCCATTCCCAGCCTCTGGAGATGCTGATCCTCTCCCAGCCCATTCCCAGCCTCTGGAGATGCTGATCCTCTCCCAGTCCCATTCCCAACCCCTGGAGATGCTGACCCTGTCTGGAGGGCAGATCCTGGTGGGATCCTGCTGTTTGCATCAGCTGGAGATTTGGGAGGGGCTGCAGAGACTCAGTCTAATGCTGATGTTGTAGCAGCTGCAGTGAAATTGGAATAAGTGAAAATACTGGGATTTTTTTCTTTCTTTGCTGATATTCTCTAAGCTGTCTTGTTGCTTTTTTGGTGATTCTATCAAGAGGCAGCACAACTTTAAAACTGTAATTTTATTTTTATCTTAGTCTGAGACTTCTGAGACAGCACCTTCTCGTGTACCCTTTCTAACTGAATGGCCCTTTCTAATTTAGTGTTTGAGCTTTCTGTCCATGAGCTCCCAGAGTAACTCCTGAAGCAATAGAAACTCTGATTTTTTCAGTATTTTTAACAACAACAAAGCCCAGTGCAAAAATTAACATGGCAGCAATTAATGGAAATATTTCTATTCTGGAAGCGTTTTTCCTGTTGGTCTCGCTCTTGACAGAGACTCCTAAGACTGTAGATATTTCAGAAGGTGATGGTAGGGATAAATATTATTTATTTTTGGAACTTCTACTCTTTTTTTCCCGTTAAATGCAGCCGCAAAATGCAGTGGGTGGCACTGGAGAGGCTGGAGATGGGACTCTTGTTTCTCCCCTGAAAATCCTCCCCTTCTCTTCTTTAGATCCAGCTGTAAAATTCCTGATACTTTGCTGGCACTCTTACAAGGGAGAGATAAATAACAAACAGCTCCTCCCCGGGCATCCAGAGCTCCATGCATAAATCTCTATTAAACCCAAGGTTAATGATGGTTTCTCTGCTTTATTGACAGTGGGGAGCACTTCTTGGAGCAGCTCCTAAGTGCTGAAGTCTCTTCTCAGAGGTTCTTTAGCAAAATGAGACTTTAAGTTTTGACCACCTTGTTCTGCCACACGTAAAAGAGAGGGGGAAAAAAAAAATCAAAATTTGTTGTATTTGTCAGCTGGGGAAAGAAATATTTCTTATTTTGCCCAAATGATTTGCTGTCTGTGCCATCCCTGATTTGATCTGGTCTTGCAGAGAGAAGTGCTGCTGTTCTCATTAGTACTTTGCAGCTCTCCCTTCCCTGGCTGAGGTGGGAGCAGCCTCAAATCAGGAGGGAGAGCGGGGAAGGGAACAGAGAGAAAACAAGCTTTTTGAACCCTGTGATGTAAATTTGCAGACAATTATTCATTATTAACTGCCTGAAGCATCACACCTCTCTCACCTTTGCTGGAATGCCTGAACATTGGGGTAAACAACACGCCGCTGTCTTATCATAATGCCGCTTGCTTCAGTGCAGCAAGAACTTGTCAGAAACAGATTGTGATGTTGGCTTCTCAATAAGGGAAAAAAAGGGCCTAAATTAGACTTCTATAAAAAGAATATTGCATATTTATTTCCACAATAACGCCAAGGAAAAACGTTAGTCAAGGAGCGAGCAATTGGGTGAATAAATAAGCTTGTCTTTGTTCTCATCAATTAAGTTATTACATCAGTTGGAAAACCAGTGAATTATAATACAGATGTTTAATGAAACACTGCTGTGCCTATAAGTCAAACTCCTATTTTGTGGTGTGATTTTGGCTGCATAGTTTTGTGTGTGTTAAACCGTATTTATTAGCTGATACCCATTATTATTTTGAGCAAGGTATAATTCAGTTGTCAGGCTCCAGCTCTGGGAAGGAGATTTAATCAGTGAGAGCCCGCTCTGCTGCTGAGCATAAAACAATGCGGGTTTCATGAAGCAATCACACCAGTGTGAAAAAATGGGATTAATTAGTATTGTACAAGAACAGGCAGCATGCTCATTAAAACCTTGTGAGCTGCCTCTTGATAAACTGCCACTTGATAGGGCCGCATTAATGTGACAAGGCAAAGACTTTATTTCCAAATCCTTTCTGATTCTATCTCACTTTTAAGTTACCTGAATTGACTCTCCAAGGCTTTTGGAACACCAAGATCAAAATTGCAGCGAGGGATCCCCAAGACACCTGGACAAAGGAGCCGTGCTCAGGTGGCCAGGCTTCAAAAGACAACTTTATTTTTGAACTCCCATTCAAGCATAAATCAATAGCTGTACAGCCAGGCAGCTCCAAAGGTGGTAAATTTGCATTTGCACTCAGCAGGTTGGGCTGGAACTTATTTGGTGATTAGCAGCTACCTAATGAATCCCCTCTCATCCTGTTACCTGCTCACCAAGGCCTCCCTTCAGCTGCTTGCCAGGGCACAGAGTCTGCTGAATATTCCTGCAGCTCCTCCAAGCTCCCAGGGAAGGGGAGAGCAAGGTGGGCACTCCCAGCTCAGCATCTGTTTCTGATAGTTCAGCCTGGCCAATGAAGATCTCCTGGTCGTATTTCTTTTTTTTACCCATTTTTAGGAAATGGGAGCTGAAAGTGCGGATCCCTGCTCGTGGATTTGTTTCTACATGACAACACATAATAGGAGACATGCCTGAATAACAGCAGTAAATGTTGCAGAGGATGTATTTTTGATCTCGGGTATTTTCCTTTAGGCAGAATGTTTTATTCCTTCCTGAATTTGTCGTGGTTCTGATGATTTACTTGCACACAACCTTGGCCTTTTTTTAAATTTGTTTTTGCCTTTCCTGTGTAAGAATTAGCGGCTGTGATGCAATTGCAGCTGCAGTGTAAGAGTTAAGCAGATCTCTCAGCTGCTCCACGAGGCAGAGGTGCTCCAAGATGCTGACTTTCCCTGTAGCTTTAGCTGACATTGTGTGTGAGGCAATTGTAATGCAATAGAGTTACCTGTCAGCATATATTTGTAGGTGTGGAAAGTGCCACTCAGAGAACACACATCTCCCATTCCCCCAAGCCTTTTTCCCAACTATTTTATTTTTTAAGCAAAAACATCTTGTTAAACCTCAACACCCCATTAAAGCAAGGCCATCCAGCAGCCAGCCAGAGGATTCAGTCACCAGTTATGGATTGCTTGCATCTCTACAGGTGCAATCCCACCCAGAGCTGCCAGGGAAAGCAGAGCCTGGAGGGCACAGCACCTGAGCTGGCTGCAGAGGGACGAGCAGGAGGCTTTGCAAACTGGTGTGTTGCAATATTATTAATTTAAGCCCTTAGATTTCATTGTTGTGATCTGGGTTACATGATGCGATGCAAGGTGACAGCCATTGAATTAATAGAAAATGGGATTCATCTCTTGAAATTTCACACAAAATAGAAGTAGGAGACAGACAAAATAAAGGGAGATGGATAGACAGAGTGATAATGCCACTAATACTTTTAAATTTAAATCGAATGGGGGGATAATTTTAAGCATTAATGGTATTTATCAACAGTGTGATACAGGGAGGGGGAATCACACTCCCTCCTCTCACCCTTCCCTCTTTCTCTTTCTCCCTTTCGTTGATTGCTTTGTTGAGCAAGTCAGTGAATATTTTACACTTTGTTTCTTTTATTTTAGCAAATGAACTGCCTCGAGCTAATGTAGTGTAAGTGGAAATTTCAAGCACCAATGTCTCCTGCATGATCCAATAATAGGAAGTTTCCTTCCCTCCCAGCTCTGTGAGGCAGTGTAACAGCAAACTCCCAGCGCCTCCAGGTAGTCACATGCCTGATTTATGATTATAAACTGCAGCTCTGGAAGAGGTTAGCTAGGTAGTTTAAATCACTGCTTTCTCTCTAATGAACTGGGGTCACAGAGAAAACACTCCATGCAGCAGCCTCAGCCGGGGGTTACTTGTGCCCCACATCCTCCTGGTGCTCTGTGTTTTCAGCTGGGGCTGTGTTTCACAGGATTTCTGAGTGCCAGTTTGGGCAGCAGTGAGCACTGAGGGGGATGAATGAGCCTTTCTGCTGCTGTGTGTGTTTGTCTTGGTGCAAACTGGAGGCAGGTGCCTGCTCCAAAGGTGCTGTGGGCAGCAGCAAAAGGAATAAAAAGAGAAGGTCAAGGCTGGCCCCACCCCAGGAGCACAGGGAGTTCCTTGCCCGGTGACAATGAGCTGAGCTGAGGGACCCCTCTGGTCTGAAATCTGTGTCAGAGCATTGGGCCAGCACCTAGACAGAGTTCCAACAATGCTAGAGGTGCCTGAGGATGCAAAAACAGGAACAGCCAAGGCATTGCTGCAGGTGGAACCTGATTCCGCTGAGGTCAGGGATGGTGGAGTTCGGGGAGCAGGGATTGCTCTGTGAGCTCCAGCTGCCCCTCGTGTCCCTGTGAGCCTTCCTGACCCTGGCCACAGTGCCAGGCTGGGATTGTCACACAAATAAACCCTTCTCAGGGGATTCCCAGTGGATTCGGTGGGGATGGACTTTTGGCACAGGGCCTGTTAACCCTTTGTTGCTCTGTCACTATGGAACACAAGAACACAGGTGCACACCGCTGCTCTCAAGGTGAAGAGTAAAAAGGGAAGTTTATTTTCTGACTCTAACATTTATAGATTTCTAAAAGTGACAGTGGATTGGAGGGTGACAGTGCCACCTCCCCAATGACACTGGACAAACTAAGTCCATCAAATTTCTCTTCCTCCATAAAAGAATGCAAAACAATGTGTTATTTACAGAAAGCGTGTGAGAAAGTTCTCTACAAGAATGTCAACATCAGAAAGCTTAGAAAATCTTTAAAAATCAGGGTGACACTGCTCTGCCTGAGTGCATTATTTGTAACCCAGCTTTCTCCTCCTGTGCCCCTCGCTGCCTCAGTGGAGCATCAGGCCCTTCCTGCACTCCCACCCAGCCCCTGTCACTCTGGAACTCGCTCCTGTGGGTTCAGGATCTTCATTCACAATCTGCTGTTTCCTCACCAATTCCCTCGAGTTCCTGGCACAAATGCTGGAGATTGGTTCTAGGCTTGGGATTGGATCCAGCAGTGCTTGTGCCAATGTGCAGGATCAGAACTGCTCCTTCTCCCAGCTCAGCTGCTGTCAGGTGCTGGGCTGACACAGAGCAGTCCTTCAGAACTGCAGCTGCTCCATCCAAGATTCAATTTGGGCCCTCTGGGTAGCAGGGAGAAATATCTCTCTGCTGTAAATCACTTAGTTCAGACAGAATCCTCAAGTTGTTTTCATGCAGAATCATACAGGGACCTAATTTTCTGTGATGGCTGCTCAGTTATTGCATCACAAAAATTCCTCACTCCGGAGCAGCAGGTTTCATTCACTCCAGCAGCACCTATAAATAAGGGCTGTGACTGGAACAGGTCACGAGTGCTCCTCCTGGGACAGCCACACACCGCATTATCTGCGAGGAAAATGTGTTTTAAATTGCATTCCTCCAGCTCCTGCCTGCTGCAGGGCTCATCTCCGAGCTGCTGAACGGCATCCTGAGCACCAGGGCTGCAGCAGGAGGAGCAGCTGTTCCCGTGCTCCTGGAATAACTCAGCTGGGAGCCACTCCTGGGAGTCACCTGCTTGGCTTGGAGGAGGTGGCAGTTGGCACCTCAGAACTGTAATTGGGAATTTCATTTCATTCCCATTGGGATGGGAATTGGCCAAAGTGCCAGGACTCTTTGGGCATGGCATGGAAATCTGTGGGAGCTGACAGTAAAAGCTCCTGGGTGCTTCAGCTCACTCTGTAGGAAAGGGAACTCTGTTTAGAGACTTTTCACTCTGAAATTTCCAAATCCCAAGTTGTTAATTATTGTTCACAATTTAGGAAATCTGCTTGCATGCACTAAGGAATGACCCTGGAAATGTTTCAGTTGAGTCTTGACAGTCCTGTGTGAGGGAAGATGTTGCTGGCTATATGTGTGGAGAAAGCCAAGGAAAACATGAATTAAATGTGTTTTCTTCCTCTGATTTATCCTGTGTGTTTGGAGCTTTACCTCTGAGCTTAGACTTCTGTGCATTGCATCCCACCTGACCATGAAAAAGTGGGATCAGTGTTGATTTCCCCACTTTTCTGAGCAGTTCTGAGCAATGCTTCTGAAGTTTATGGAAAATACATTTAAAATAATAATAATTAGCAATATATGCTGCATGGTGTTACCCAGCTGAGGATGCTGGAGAAACTCAGATTTAGGAAGGAGCACTCCAGTGTCAGGTGCAGTCTGGGACACCTTTTGTACAAGCAGGTGATGAGGAGCTCCTCTCCACCTGTGGATCTCCTGCAGCCTGAGGGGGGTTCATCTGGTGGTGTTTTAACAGCCAAGGGGCTGGTGCTGAATTATCACCCTGGAAGGGTCTGTGCAGCTGGGAGGTGTTGTGGGAAATGCACCAGCCCGGGCTGGAGCTCACCCATGGATCCCTTTGTGTCCACTCTGGACGGGCTGGCAGTGACTCCCCAAACTCCTGCAGCCCGTCCAGAAAGGGTCCTGAGAGCCCCCCAAGAGCCCAGGCTCTCTGGAGAACCAGAAACCCGTGCTGTGGCTGTTCCAAGGAGCAGGAGCAGGTCTGGATGGGCTCAGCCTTGTGGGAAGAGGGTTTCAGATGAATTCTGTGTGTGAGGCAGATCCTACAGGTGTGGTGCCACCTGCAGTGGGGTCTGTGCCTCCCCTCATTCGTGTGGGGTCAGGCTGAGCCTGAGCTGGGCTGGGTGGTGCTGCAGCCCTCCTCTCAGCCCTCTGGGGCTGCCCCAGCCCTACCCCTTCCCCTCAGCCCAGCTCCCCCAGCACCTTCTGCTCCTCAGGATGGAGGGAGGGAGGGATGGGTGAGTGATGGATGGGTGATGGATAGATGGATGGATCCAGGGATGGATGATGGATGGATGGATGATGGATGGTGGATGGATGGATGGATGGGGGATGGATGGATGGGGGATGGAGGGAGGGAGAGATGGATGGGATGGATGATGGATGGAGGGATGGATGGAGGGATGGATGGAGGGATGGATGGATGGAGGGATGGATCCAGAGATGGATGATGGATGAATGATGAACGGATGGATGGACGGATGGACGGATGGACGGATGGACGGATGGACGGATGGATGGATGGATGGATGGATGGATGGATGGATGAACAATGGATGGAGGGGTGGATGGATGGATGGATCCAGAGATGGATGGATGATGGATGGATGGATGGATGATGGATGGATGGATGGATGGATGGATGGATGGAGGGATGGATGGATGGATGGATGGATGGATGGATGGATGGATGGATGGATGGATGGATGGATGGATGGATGGATCCATCAGGCACTTCTGGGTGCCCTGGGTGCCAGCAGACCCCAAAAATACGAGCTGAGGTCGTGGGCTGTGCCCACTGCTGGGGCAGAGTTTTGTCACCCCTGATTTATACCCAGCAGTCTCGTGACAGCCACTTCAGTCCAAGGGGATGTAAATCTTTGGGTTTCTGCTCATCTGGAGAAGTTTCTGCACTCTGAATACCATGGATTTTTAGGGATTACTGGTGGGGCCCCAGTTCTGGATGTGATCTTCCATCTTCACCCGTTTCCAGTTATCCAGAGATAATCAGATATTAGAGAAGGTTGGAAATTTGTCTCCTATTAATAATTAAAAAAAAAAAGTGATAAAAGACTCTGATCTTGCCAGTGTCATAAGTAATGTCACTTAGTAAAGTGACTGGCACTAGCTGTAGGCTCAGATATGCCAATTATAATTAAAGCCATTATTTTCAAATACAGTTCAGTTTATTCCTGGGGAAAAGTAAAGAGAATTTTAGAGTGACAAATCTCTCTGGAAAATGCAAACTTGACAAAAAGGCTGTGCTTTTACACTACCTGTAGTAGCTTGGTTTCAGGTTGGAAATTAATATTATGTTAAAGCATATCCTTTAAAATGAGTGTTGACCAACCTAGCATATTGTACAACATCCAGATATGCTGTGTCTGTCAGAATCGTCTGGAGGAACCTTCTGATGCCTTGCAAAGCAGAAATTACATTAGTTCTCAGATCAACAGCTCTCAGACATCTCCAGTGAGGTTTTCAGAAAGGTCCAGAGCCACCATCCCTCACAAATCCGATGCCCATTCACAGATTGGAAGATAACCATATTGCCGTTCTTTCTGAGAATTAAAACCAAAGGTGTGGTGCTCTTTTCCAGGTAATTATGGTCTGTTAGTAGGGAATTGTTGGTAAAACTGGGACTGGTTCTTCCCCCCTCATGCAGGGGCTGTTTTGGAAAGCTGGGGAGCACCTGAGGCTCCTCTGGCCCGCGGGGGCTTTGTGCCCAAACCAAAGGGGACACAAACCCAGCACAGCTCCCCGAGCTCAGCCCATGGGCCAGAGAACCCCACGGGGATGGGAGAGAGAGGAAGGGACATGGGGGTGTCCCCGGTGGGGGATGGATGAACAGAAATGCTGTCACTGACCTTTGCCGTGCCAGTCCTGCTCGGGTGCTCTGGGGCTCCTCTCCTGCTGGCCTGGGGCAGCTCCCTGAGCTCAGGGCAGGGCTGGAGCTCCCTGCCCAGGGGCTGCTGCTGCTCCCCAGATCCCAGGGCTGTGCGCTGAGCTGGCCACCAGCCCCGGGGGAATTCCTGCTTGCACTGCAGCTCACTGGCATCCAGGCAGGAAAAGCTGCTGTAGCTGAATTATTTTCATTCTTGCCTGCTGCACCGAGCAGCTATTTTGTTATTATTGGCAGACTCAAAACCTTGGCTTTGTTTTCTGCCCTGTAATCTCGTGGTGCTGTCTGTCCCTCCTGTTCCCAAACCCTCTGTTCAAAGTGTTTCCATTTGATATGATTAATAGCTGGTGGGAGTGATCTCTATTAAAGGCTCAAAGCTCAATTTCAAATATTTTTGTGGCGCTTCTGGTGGGCCTTGCTGGGATAAATTAAGCCTATTTTTCCCCTGATTGCTTCGTTGGATCCCTTTGTAACTTCACCTTGTATTCCTTTCTGTTCAATACTTTTCAAAGTACTGAGAGTTTAAAGAGGTACAATAAATCCCAGATCAGTTTTTAATGACCATGGTAAGCCTGCTTGTAATATGTCAGTAAGCTGAGCCTAAAAGCCAATGGGGAATAGGCCATTTCTGCCTTAGTAATTGCCTCCACAGAAAGATTTATAATGTCATTATCCGAATCTACAAGAAATAACTCATAGAGCTGAAATACCCTAAAAAAATATTACAATTCTCTTAAAATCTAGTCATTCATAAATGCTAAATCATAAAACTTTTTTCAAGATGGTTTATGTTAAAAATAAAACACGGTCAAAATAGAAATGTCCTTTTTTCCCCGATCAGATCCCCGGTTCCTCATGGAGGTGTTTTCCAGGCTGGGCTTTGGGCAGGGCAGGGTGCAGAGCTCAGCCCTGCTGCTCACACGGGTGCTGAGCAGAGCACGAGCCTGCCCAGCTGTTCTTCTCCATTTGTGTGCCATTCCAGGGGGAACAGGGTTAGTTAGCACTGCAGAAAAATTAATTCCAGCCATAAAAGAGCGGTCCCCCCTTGTCCTTGCTGGGCTCTCCCCTGGCAAGCCCCAGTGAGTGCCCTGATGGATGCCCTGCAGCTCTGGGTGAGGCCCTGGCAGGCAGCTCCCCTCGCCCTCAGCGCTCCCCACTCAGGAGATATCATTCATTTCTTTCCAAAAGCAGGAAATGTGCTCTTCAATTTGCCTGGTGTTTAATAAAGTGCTGGAATTGCCATAGCTACCCTCATCTGCTGCTGCTTTAATACACCGCCAGATTTATACTAATTTCAAGCAGACTGTGTTCCTCAGTGCAGCAAGCTTGTACACTTAAAGGGGCACTGGCAGGGCTTTTTCTTCTTTTTGATCATGAGCTCCTCTAAGTGAGGGCCTGATTCCCATTGCCCTGAAGATTTGGAATTAGTTTATCTTTTTTTTTTTTTTTTTTCTGAGCTGCTTGTCCGCAGTGTCTGTGTTTGCCATGGCTTTTTTCCTCTCTCAGTTCTGTTTCAGCCATTGTTTAGGTAAATATTGTTCCCTGACATCTCTGGAGATGTGCTGTGACGCAGCTGCTTCAGCTCAGCCCAGTGGTTCCTAAAATCAGCGAGAGGTTTCTAGTCTGATACAGTCTGATTCTCCCCTGAAGTTCAAATTAAACTTTCCCAGGGTCCAATCTCTGCTCTTAGGCTGTAAATTACAGAGGCTAACACCCTTTTAAAGTGTGGCAGTTCTGTTATTAACTTGAATAGGTCCAGGATTTCATTCCATGTCCCATATACTTCAGAGCACAGACATATCCATAAGTAATAAATTATTACTCATTTCTGGTGAGCATTATAAACTTTCAGGTTCTTTGCCTCAAAGAAATGAGCTTCCTGAAACAGAAATCATTTCCCAGTCAGAGCACTCTCATCTTCATAAAGCCTCCTGGATCTGGGGCCTGGGAAAACAATACTGATCAATTTATTTCCTGAGCTTAAAAAGGATTTATCAGCAAGCAAATGTGTGCTTCTGCCTCTGGGTGTGTGCATCCAGTTCTTACTGGTGTTAGTGGGAATATTCCCTTGCTCAGAGATCAAAATGCCTTGTGATACCCCCCTGATGTGTGAACCTCTCCTGAGCACCCTTTCAGCTTTCCTTTGAAATGTTTCCCTGGTTTCTGGGCCAGTGTGATGGGTGCTTTTCAGCTCTGAGCTCCCTGAAGGAGTCAGTGACAACTAAATGAAGCTGGAATTTTGTGTGCTCTCTGTAAAGTTGATGTGTTTAGGAAAGGAAAAAAAAAAAAAAATCAGGTTTTCTCTGCAAGCCTCTTTTCCTTAAGAAATGCTGCACTGAGTGCAGGCAGATTTTTAATTTGAAATAAATTTTATTTATTGGTGATCATTAGCTCCAGGAGCTGTGCTGCTGGCTCAGGCAGTGCCAGGGGAGCAGGGAGTGCCCGCTCCAGGAGCTGTGCTGCTGGCTCAGGGCAGTGCCAGGGGAGCAGGGAGTGCCCGCTCCAGGAGCTGTGCTGCTGGCTCAGGGCAGTGCCAGGAGAGTAGCGAGTGCCCGCTCCAGGAGCTGTGCTGCTGGCTCGGGGCAGTGCCAGGGGAGCAGGGAGTGCCCGCTCCAGGAGCTGTGCTGCTGGCTCAGGCAGTGCCAGGGGAGCAGGGAGTGCCCGCTCCAGGAGCTGTGCTGCTGGCTCGGGGCAGTGCCAGGGGAGCAGGGAGTGCCCCCTCCAGGAGCTGTGCTGCTGGCTCGGGGCAGTGCCAGGGGAGCAGGGAGTGCCCGCTCCAGGAGCTGTGCTGCTGGCTCGGGGCAGTGCCAGGGGAGCAGGGAGTGCCCGCTCCAGGAGCTGTGCTGCTGGCTCAGGGCAGTGCCAGGGGAGCAGGGAGTGCCCGCTCCAGGAGCTGTGCTGCTGGCTCAGGCAGTGCCAGGGGAGCAGGGAGTGCCCACTCCAGGAGCTGTGCTGCTGGCTCGGGCAGTGCCAGGGGAGCAGGGAGTGCCCGCTCCAGGAGCTGTGCTGCTGGCTCGGGGCAGTGCCAGGGGAGCAGGGAGTGCCCGCTCCAGGAGCTGTGCTGCTGGCTCAGGCAGTGCCAGGGGAGCAGGGAGTGCCCGCTCCAGGAGCTGTGCTGCTGGCTCAGGCAGTGCCAGGGGAGCAGGGAGTGCCCGCTCCAGGAGCTGTGCTGCTGGCTCAGGCAGTGCCAGGGGAGCAGGGAGTGCCCACTCCAGGAGCTGGGTGCCAGCCCCTTCCTGCTGTGGCAGCAGGAGGCTCTGGGCACTGCAGGAGCAGCTCCTGGCACCAACCTGCTCCTCCCTCTCTGGGTGTCTGTGGGAGCCCAGCCAGGACAGGCTCTCCTGGCACTCAGAGCTCTCCTGACCCCGGGCAGCGAGGGCAGCCAGCCCTCCATCCCATCTCTGCTGGTCAGGGCTGGCCCTGCCTTGGCAGCCTGGCCTTCAGTGCCCTGCTCAGAGCTGGCACTCCTTCAGAAGTGCCCTGTTGCTGCTTTCCCCACTGCCTCAAAGAGAATGACAAGCTCACAGAGCCTCAGCACTCAGGATGCCTGTGGGAGGAGGCAGTGCACACTTCAGGACTCAGGGATGCTTTCAAAAGCCTTTTCCATTTATTTTTTCCAAAAGTAAAAGGTGTTGAATTAAACAAATTGCATTTCTGTTAGTGTAGGGAAGGAATGCCTTGGTCTGGACAAGTGGAGCAATTAGTTATGGGTGAGAAATCTCATCATGAGACATCTTGAGACAAGTAAAAAGCACCCAAATAACTCATAAACACACAGCCAATTCATTTTGTGCTTCCCTGAAGAGGACAGCTGTGGGAGGGAGGTGAATGGAGAAAACTGAGTTCCTTGCTGGAAAACATTTGAAGTGGGAAAGAGCTGGGGAGAGAGTCCATCTCAGGGAAGGCAGGCAAAGTGTATGACTTAAAATTCCTCTGCTGTCATGGCTCCTCCACAGTTAACAGAGCTTTGTTCTGCTTTCTTTTTATTCTATCATACCAACAGAAAATGTGCAAAAGTTTTAGGTGGAGACATTAAGGTTAAATCACCTCTGATTTTTTTTTTTTTAGAAACCACAGCTGTGTTCTGGGCAGTTTAAACTCTTATTTCTGTCTGGCTTCCTGCAACTTTCCACTTTCCAAACCAACTGCACCAAGAGTTTGGATAAATTCCTCTGATACTGGCCCGTGTGTAATGTATTCTAATGAAATATAAGTGTGCAGGTCAAAAGAGAAATATTTAATGGGGGTGTTTACCAGTTGGTGATGGGAAAGGAGAGCTCAGAATACACCAAGACAGAGCAGTCAGTGAATCTGTCACAGACACAAATCAGCCACACTCCCTCTGCATTTCTAATTGTCTCCCTAAAAAGGTTTTAGTCAGGCCCTTAAAATGATGATCACACAAATGCATTTTTATATCGCCTGTTTGCTTTCAGTTATGCAAATTTGTTCAAGAGAAATGATGCACTCAAAATGCTCTAAAATTTTTAAATCCTACAGATGTCTGTAGTGTGAGAGAACGCTAAGAAAAAATTAATACTTTTTATCCAGAGGGGGGAATGCTCTGGTTTGGGGGTCAAAGCTGGTTCTGGGTGGAAGCAAAGCAGGGCAGGGGAGAGTGTTATTGTGTGGGTTCGTGGTGCTCCTCAGGCATCCCAGTGCAGCAGCAGCTGGCTGCACAAGTGGATTAAGCCAGAGATGAATGCAGCCGCCAGTCAGACATTCTTTGTACCATTATTAAATTAATTTATTAAATATGGTAATTGAACGGAAGTTCCCAGAGTGCACAGGCCACTTTTCAGAAAGCCAGTTAGCCCTCTACAGAACTCGGGTTTAGCAGCAGTGGCTGGAGCAGCTTTGGAAAAGCCAGCCCTCGGATTGGGGTATTCCCAACCAGGGCTGGTCCTGGCATGGCCTCAGCCCCAGCACTCCCCTGAGCTGGAAGGGGCAGGCTGAGAGTCTGCCAGTGCCAGGCCAGCCCCAGCTGGGAGGGAGCTTGTTAGGCTGCAGGCTGAGCTCAGGCTGAAGTGTTCAGTCAGGAGCTGTGCTTGACCTGCACACCTGCGGTGTCACAGCTGTCACTGCTGCAGGGCCAGGGAGCTAACCAGGGTGTGCCTGCTGCTGGGCCTGCTACAGAGGGCAGGGCACGTCCCTGTGCCCGTCTGTCCCTGTGCCAATCCCTGTGCCCATCCCTCCCTGTGCCCATCTCCCCGTGTCCATCCATCCTTGTGCGCATCCCTGTGCCCGTCCGTCCCTGTGCCAATCCCTGTGCCCATCCCTCCCTGTGCCCATCCACTCCCGTGTCCATCCATCCCTGTGCCCATCCCTCCCTGTGCCAATCCCTCCCTGTGCCCATCCCTCCCTGTGTCTGTCCCTGTGCCCATCCATCCCTGTGCCCGTCTGTCCCTGTGCCAATCCCTGTGCCCATCCCTCCCTGTGCCCATCCCCGTGTCTGTCCCTGTGCCCATCCATCCCCGTGCCCGTCCCCATTTCCACCCCTGTATCCGTCCCCGTGTCCTTCCCTGTGCCAATCCTTGTGTCTACCCCATGCCCATCCCTGAGTCCCATCCCTGTGCCTGTCCCTCTATACATCCATCCCTATGCCCATCCATCCCTGTGTCAGTTGCTGTGTCCATCCTTGTGCCCATCCATCCCTGTGCCAGTCCCTGTGCCCATCCCTGTGTCCCTCCCTGTGCCCACCCCTGTCCCAGCAGCTGGGGCCGTGGTCCCTGCAGCAGCCCAAGCGTGCCAACACCCTCTGCTCGGCTGTGCCTGTGCTGAACTCTGAGTTCAGAGCCTTTCTGGAGGCCTTGGCTGTGCCAGGCCCATCCCTGGCATCTCCCAGAGGTGCTGAAGGGAGCCTGGAGCTCTGTGGGGCTGTGAAATCAGAGCCGTGTGCTTGGCACGGGGGTTTCATGGGCTCTGCATGCCCTCTGTCCTGGGCACAGCCCAGCCCTGCCCTGGCAGCCTCTGGCACCCAGAGCTGAGCACTCAGCCCTGGCACACAGCCTGCCCTGCTGATTTACAGCGTGGCACAGCTGGTTAAAAAGCCACTCGTTAAAAAGGGATCTTTTACTCTAATTGCTGAATGTTTTCGGTGTGGTTGGTGGGACTCACCTTGGAGGAGATGGATGGGAGCTGGCTCTCCTGCGAGCTGCCAGCCCTGGCTCTGAGCTCTGTGCCCGCTGGCAGGCAGAGGCTTTGCAGTGCTCTGTGTGCTCAGACAGAGGGACAGCAGCACGTTCCTCTGATGGGACAGCCCTTGGGTCCCAAGGACCAGCCTCCTTCAGAACAGAGAAATTATTAATTATTCAGTATTAATTATTATTACTCCTCCCCTTCCCTTTCCCAGCATCTGTAACTGAACCTCTCAGTCCCTAAATATTCCAGCAGTCCTGTATAAAACCCCACTTCCAGCCAGCTGGGGGTTGTGGGATTGGATTTTCCAAACGCTGGGAAGCTGGATCACCAGCCAGCCCCAGGGGAATGGGGCTGTGCCAGGGCTGTGCCAGGGGCAGGGCAGGAGGGAAACGGGGGGAATTAAAAATCAACAGATTGAGGTGGGGAAGGATGGCTTTGAGCATCATCAGTGCAGAGATGTGCTGGAGGTGGGGCGGGCAGGGGGACCAGGAGGAGGCAGGAACACAGGGAGAGCAGTTCCTGAGCTGCTCCAGAGGGAGCCGGGTGTCTCTGCCGGGCAGGGCAGGGCTGAGCTCTGCGGGCACTCCCGGCAGGAGGAGAGCAGCCCGGTTGGCAGGATGGGATCGGGATTTCTGGGCAGGATCCATGCCAGGAGAGAGCTGGCGTTTTTAACTCATCTCAGCCCTGGGCCCTGCACTCAGCCCTCCGACATCATCCTCACAATCAGACACTGCTTTTCTAGCAGAACAAAAGAACCATTAATGACACCAATTAACCAGGGTAATTCTCATTTACACCTCTTTATTACCTTCCACACGCAGTATGTGATACATTATACATCCCATTAATTGTTAACATACACGCGAGTCAAGATCTTTTATTATCCCGGGTCATCCATCACTGATACACAGATATAGATATTTTATAGCTGAGCAGAATCCATAACCATTCCCACAGCAAAGCTGATTGTCTGATCGAGCCCTGAGAAATGTTTGATCTGTGATTTGGCCTTCTCCCAGATGGCATTTTAGAGAGGGCAACAAAAAAGTGGGATTTGGGGTAAATAGTAATAGTTTTTTGGTGATTTTTATATTAAATTTGAAATCATCTTTGTCATTTTGAAGGCAGAGGTGTTGAACTGTAAACTCCCCTGATTTAATGAGTGCAATTGTTTCCTCTTAATTAACAGAAGACATAAAAGAATTCGTGAAGGGGAGGCATTTAAGGGGAACCTAAGTGGGAATTATTTTTTAAAGCGCCAACAATTTTTGCATTTCCGAAGGACAGAAAACCCAGATGATAACACAAGAGATGGAGCATCACCTGCTGATTCCCTGCACAGCTGCAGTCACCGCTGGGCTGCACGAGCACTGACAAATACAGCTGTGAGAATTGCCATGGTCCCAGCTCAGCTGGCTGGCCTGGCACCTTCCCTCCGAGCTGGGTGGAGCTCTGGGGCACAGGGGGGGTTTGGGGATGGGGATGATGATGATGATGGTGGTGGTGATGATGGTGGGCCATGTGAGGACAGGCAGGAGAGCACAGCTCCATCTCCTCTCTGGGCAGCTCCAGACCCTGGGCAGAGCTGTAAAATCCCCCTGCCTGCTCTGTGCTCTGCTTGTTCACTCTTACACAAGTTTACATAATAATAATAACAATAATAATAATAAATAAATTAATAATAATAATAAATAAGTAAGTAAATAAATTAATTAATAAGTAAATAAATAAAGGCATCTGTGCACCTGCTCTGCTGTTCCAGTGCTGGATTTCTGCTTCAGGCAGCATCCCCAGGACCTGGAGCAGAGCTGCAGTCCATGGAAATCCCTGCCCACTCCTGCCCTGTCCTGGCAGCAGCCCCATGCCCACCCCAGGAATCGGCTCCACCCCCTTCCAAATCCAGCTCCCATCAGCTAGATGCCTTAATTAGAGCCAATGAGCACTAATTATTCATGGTAGTGTTTTATCAGAATGAGTGGCAGCAGCAGTTGGAGGCTTTGCCCGTCGGACTTTTATCTGTTGCCCACAAAATGCTGATAAATTGCTGCTCTGGAGGGGATGAGGGTGGCAGTGCTCTGAGGCTCCTGAGCTGGGGTGGCCCTGACAGGGAGCTCAGGCTGGGTGTGAGCAGAGCCCCTGCAATCAACCTGTGCTAAACCAAATTTCAGCTCCCACAGGGCTGCTGGGTGAATAACTGCCCCAAAATTGGCAATTTTCATTGCCTGCCCTTTCTCTGTCTGGTTTTCTTCTTTAAAGGAGTTTAAACTCCTCTTCTTTAAAGGAGTTTCTCTTTAGCCAACACTTAAAATTTAATTAATTGGCAAAAAAGGAGAGAAATTTCTATAATGATACGGGTTATAAGAGGTTTACCTCAAAAAAAAAAGATGATTTTCTACTTATATCTTGTGCCATATCTGGGCTTTTTAGGTGACTCCTCAGACCAGTGTCCGTAAATTCTCCATCATTTTGTAACCTCCAGTTAAAGAAAGAGAAATCTCAGCTGTGCATGAGTTTTTCCAGTTGTTCTGGTTCTGTCCAGGGAATCAGGGAGCCCTGGAGTGGTCTGTGTGAGCTGACATGGAGCAGCAGAGCTCTCCTGCTGGAATCACAGCTGAATATTCTGTGCCTACCAGGCAGCCTGCCCTGCTGAAAACTGAAAAATCCCTCTCTGTTCTTTTAAGGAAGTGTTTAGCCTTCACAAAAATCAAATTTCCTTTGCCATGGTGTTGTTTTAAGAAGGGATGTTAAGGTTTAAGGCAGGAGAATATTCCTAGGGAGACTTTTAGAAATTGGTAAGATGATTAACAGTTGGATTTTTAGCAGGTTAAGGATTTAATTTTTTTAGGCAAAAAACCAGCAACTTCGTTGCATGTAAGTTTAGATTTCATTCACGTTGGCTGAAAGGTTGTTCAGAGTGCTTTAAAGTGATTTTGTACAGCTGGTGGGCCCTGCTTTAATTTCTCTTGGTGCAGCCCATCCTGGTGGCTTTTCTTTGGTGAATTATCCTGTGAAGTTTTTCCTAATTTGTTTAAATTTATCTCCCTTTCATCATTAACCATATCCTACCTTTTAATTATTTCATATCTTACTCTTTTTCCCCCCCCCGATTTAAAATCCAGGGCATTTATTGTCATGAATGAAAGACAAGACCACACCATGGTTCACAGATAAATGTGGCACAAATACAAAGCTCGAGCTCCCAGATGGAATTATTCATTCCAGCTCCTTGCTTGGCTCCATCTGCAGCAGCTGAGGCAGAGCAGCAGCTCGGGGGCTGTTCCCAGAAGGAATGACTGCAGGAGTGAGGAGTTCCCAGAAGGGCTGCCCACAGCAGCAGGAACATCCTTTTATTCCCACGGGGCTGCTTTTCATCATTTCCGTGTTTCCAGGCCGGGGGTTCTGAGCTGGAGCAGTAAATCCTTGCTGGGCTGGGAGCACAGCCCTGCTCTGCCCTGGGGAGCCTGGGACAGCCACTGTCCTGCACAGAAAGGCTTCTCCTGGCCTCCAGCCCTGCTGGCAGGCTGCAACCCCAGTTTTTCACATTATCTGGGGTGCAGGTGAGCTTCTGTGAGGTGAGAGAACCCCTGCAGTCTAATGGAGACCTTTTAAGTCAATCTTCCAAAGCTCTAATCTCTCAAAAGCTCCCGTGTTCTTCTCCTCTGTTCTTATTCAATTTTTAATAAGAACAATTCCATGCAGCTCTAAAGCATGGCTCAATTAAGAAATATTCCTACCAGGCATCTTTGACATCTTGGGAGGCTTTTCCTTTTTTCTTTCTTTCTTTTTTTTTTTTTTTAAATTTACCCCTAGAAATCCCAGTTTTGGTTGGCTGGAGTTGAGAGAAGGAGTTTCTCTTTAATTGCAGGCTCACTTCCCACTGTTATTTACAAGCAGACCAAATAACTTTCAAAGTCTTGTGTTTTGTGCTTCAAGGAGACCATCGAGCACATTAGTGCTGCATCCTGAAGTTACAAAAAGCATCTTTGATCTAATTCCCCAGACATCATCTGTCCAAAAAGTGTCTCTAGGTCATGAGATGTAATTAAAAAAACCCCAAGTCTGAATCAAAATTTCAAGCCCAGGTATTTTATAGCAATCAAACCTTAACTGCTTTATGATTCACTTTTATTTTTATGGTGTGTGGCACTCTTCTTGCTGCTCTGGTTAAGCTTGGATCAGCATTTCCATTATAAAATGCTGCTTTCAGGGCTTTAGAACTTAGCTGCAAAAATTTACTGGGAGTTTAGGATGGCATTATGACCCGAGTGGAAAATCACGTTTGTAGAGGACCCGTGGCTGCCAATATGCATAAAACTGTTGGAATTCTTATTTGGGCATTTGGAGCAGATTGCAGTGGGGGGGTCTGATCAGAGCAGGCATTGCTGCTGATGAGGGAAATCAGCTGTGCCTGGAGCCACCTCCAGGGCCTGGGGCAGCTCTCAGCCTCTGCTGCACCTGCTGGAGCCACCCTGAGCCTCTGAGCGGGGCTGGAGCCAGAGATCAGACTGACCCTGGGCTGGGGGGCTGCCCTGGCCCACTCCTGGGGCAGAACAGGGGTCAGAGCACACCTGGAGCTGTGAGGGGACTGCCCTGGCCCCAGAACACACCTGGGGTGTGCCCAGCACCTGGAGCTGCTGTGCCATGACTGACTGGCAGAACTCAGTGCCAGGGCTGGGTGACTCAGTGCCAGGGCTGGGTGAATGCAGTGCCAAGGGCTGGGTGAACTCAGTGCCAATGGCTGGGTGAGCTCAGTGCCACGGGCTGGGTGAATGCAGTGCCAGGGCTGGGTGAACTCAGTGCCAGGGCTGGGTGAATCAGTGCCAAGGGCTGGGTGAACTCCAGTGCCAAGGCTGGGACCTGCTGGGTGAACTCAGTGCCAAGGGCTGGGTGAACTCAGTGCCACGGGCTGGGTGAATGCAGTGCCAAGGGCTGGGTGAATGCAGTGCCAAGGGCTGGGTGAGCTCAGTGCCAAGGGCTGGGTGAACTCAGTGCCAAGGGCTGGGTGAATTCAGTGCCAAGGGCTGGGTGAACTCAGTGCCAAGGGCTGGGTGAATGCAGTGCCACTGGCTGGGTGAACGCAGTGCCAAGGGCTGGGTGAACTCAGTGCCAAGGGCTGGGTGAATGCAGTGCCAAGGGCTGGGTGAATCAGTGCCAAGGGCTGGGTGAACTCAGTACCAAGGGCTGGGTGTTGCCTCTCAGAGCCTGGGCCGTGCTGCAGATCCCCTGGCAGGGCTGGGCTGGGCTGGGCTGGGCTGGGCTGGGCTGGGCTGGTTTGTAGCAGCTGCTGCTCTCCTGCCAGGGCTCACCTGAGCTCACTAAAATGCCCTGGTGTGTCACACAGAGCACAGGAAAGATAAAGAGCACCTGGCTTTCCCTGCTGTAGCTCTGCTCTGCTGAAGGGCAGCAATGTTCTCTGCACACTTCTCTAGAAGTGTTTCCTTTACGAGGCAGTGGCTAGGTGGCTTTTCTTAGGGGGTGGAACGTCTGGATGGTATTTTCTAACCTAAGCTCCACAAAATTCAGTCTCTGGTTTGTGGTGTGGGCATGTCTGACTTTTCAAAGCAGACTGAGAGAGGGGCTGTGGCCTTTGTTACTCCCACACTATTTTTTGCTCAGTCCTTTGGTTGAGTTTCTTCTCTTTATCATTTTCTCATGCCTTTTATTTTTATTTTTTTTTAACTGGAAGGTAAATGGCAAAACGCCACAAACCATGGAGATTTAATTTTCTGCATTCCATTTTATTGTGCACTTGTATCCTAACGAGAAGCAGCTCCAGGAGTTCCCAGCCCCCCAGCTCCGAGGTGCTTTGCTGAGTTTTGGGACCCGACCTTTCCTTTTGTGCAAAACTCCTGCAGACCTCGGCCAGCTGCTGCCAGGTGTGGCCACCTCTTATTCACAAATAAATCACATCGTTTCACTCTCTGCCAGGCTCGTTGGAGCATCGTTAAGGGAACAAGAGCTACCAAAGCCAGGATGGGGGTGGGAGCAGAGTTTGGGTACCCCACTGTCAGCCCTCGGTGTGCCCCAAAACATCTGGCTGGAAAAGGAAAGGGACAGAGCTGGAGGGGGATAAAATGCCCAAAAGGGAGGAATTAGGGGAACTAATCAGAGAAAATTGGTGATTCAAGCAGCCAGGTCTCCCAGAGGTCTCTCTCTGCAGCTCCCCGTTCCCGTAAGATTTTAGCAGAGAAATCTTTGGGGCTTGGGGGATTCTGGCTCTGGTGGAGCCCTGTCCTGCCCTCCTGGGCTGTCACCTGCAGGGAGCATCTCTGAGCCACCTCAGGTGTGCTGGGGCTCAGGAGGGATCAGAGCCTGGGGGTGCTGATCCCCGGGGGATTGTTTTGTTTTCCACAATCCAATTGATTTAACCCAACTGAGCTGACACAGGAAAAGCTGGTGTGGGACAGGCCAGGGGGTGGCAAAGCTCTTGGCTGCTCAGGACCAGTTCCAAAGCTTTAGCCTTCTGAGAAATGAGGAAAAGTCATCAAACTGACAAAACTGCTTTAAACTAGGACAGGGAACAGAAGCCAGGCAGTCAGATCTGCTCTGGCAAGGGGGAAAGGGCTGAGTCTGTCACAGAGCAGGGAGAAATCACAGGATGACACTTCTGGAAGTTCACAGAAAATAACCAGGATTCTTTCCTCACCAGGGTTTTAGGTACCCTAGGTGTAGGCACAGCTAGTTAGTTCAATATCAATTTTTCCCCCTAAATTTTTACTTTTTGCTCTTTAATCAATGTTATTCTTCCAAGAATGGCGCCTAAGAATCACACTCCACTTGCCAAAATCTCCTGAAAAGAAGAAGCTTGTTTGGTTTGCCAAGGACAGTTGATTTATAGTGTGTTATAGCCCAAAACCAGCCCAGTCTTGGAACAGTTGTGAAATCTCAGCCTCACTGGAGAAGCAGGAGCTTAAATCCACCCTGTCCTTACAAACACTGATTTCTGTCCCACTAGTGCCCCATGCCCCTTCCCTGAGTTTGCCAAACTTGTGCAGAGCACCAAACAGGAGCAGACCACTCTTGGAGCTCAATTTTACTGCTGATGTGGAGCTTTTATTCCATTTATTATTCTTTTTAAGGTTTGATAGAATTTAACTCCTGCCACACCAGTAGGAAGAGTCAGAGAGACAGAAACGAGTCATTTTGATTTAAAATTTTTTTGAGAGTAATTTTCTTTAAAGAAATAAACCAAACCACAAAGCCAGCCCCCTCAACTTGCAGCTCCCCAGGACACTCCTGTTTTTCTCCCAAGAGATCTTGATCAGCCCAGGAGAAGAGCCAGGAGCCTTTCTGTCACGGGTGAATAATGCCCCACGAGTCCCCTGCAGCCCAAACTCCACCTGGTGCAGCACAGCACACTTCCAGCTCTAAATAAAGCTCCCTTTGCTGGGCCAGTGTCTCTGCAATAACAAATTTCCTCCCCTGGACGTTCATATGACACTTTATAAGGCCAAAATAGCTGCAGCAAATCTCCCATTCCTCTGTAAATCCGGGTTTGTTCTGTGCCTCTCTCAGCCCGTGGTGCCCTGCTCTGCTCAGCCCTGGTGCCTTGCTCTGCTCAGCCTTGGTGCCCTGCTCTGCTCAGCCCTGGTGCCCAGCTCTGCTCAGCCCTGGTGCCCTGCTCTGCTCAGCCCTGGTGCCCAGCTCTGCTCAGCCCCTGGTGCCCTGCTCTGCTCAGCCCGTGGTGCCCTGCTTTGCTCAGCCCGTGGTGCCCTGCTCTGCTCAGCCCATGGTGCCCTGCTCTGCTCAGCCCCTGGTGCCCTGCTCTGCTCAGCCTTGGTGCCCTGCTCTGCTCAGCCTTGGTGCCCTGCTCTGCTCAGCCTTGGTGCCCTGCTCTGCTCAGCCCTGGTGCCCTGCTCTGTTCAGCCCTGGTGCCCAGCTCTGCTCAGCCCTGGTGCCCAGCTCTGCTCAGCCCCTGGTGCCCTGCTCTGCTCAGCCCTGGTGCCCTGCTCTGCTCAGCCCTGGTGCCCTGCTCTGCTCAGCCCTGGTGCCCTGCTTTGCTCAGCCTGCTGAGGAGGAGCAGCCCCTCGGGGAGGGTTTCTGCAGCCTGCAGCCAGCCCCTGCAGAATGCCCAGGGTGTTTAATGCTCTCTGTCAGCCTTCCACATTCCTGCTGCAGACTGGAAACAGCACCCAGGGCCAGGGGCTGCAGATCCCAGCACAGTTCATCACTCAGGGCTCTTCAGCACATGAGAGGATTGCAAATATTTATATTAGCAGCTTTTGTGCTCGCCTGGGAAGATTAGAGATCTTACAGGGAGGACTGCAGGAATTACAGCTCTGGGGGTACACGTGGGAGATGGGGCTCTGCTGGAAAAATCAGCTTGCTTCATTTAAAAAAAAATCAGCTTGCTTCATTTCAGGGGGAGAAAATGTCAAAAAAAAAAAAATTAAGATCTGCTGAAAGTTTTCCTGTTGTTGTGAAAATGAGTGTGTGGCTCTGCAGTTCACCATGCAGGCAGGTGGGAGGGGGTTTTCTTGCAAGTGGTAAAAGGTGTCCTTGAGCCCAACAGAGGGAATTTCAGTGAGGAAGGGAAGGGATCTTTTGTTCTTGGTATTTTGTGGGGTTGTTTTATCCAGGCAGCACAGCACTAACAGCATCCACTATTGTCAGCACAAATGGGAACTCTCATTTTCATCGGGAGGTAACCTACTTTTAAAAGAGCACCTTGAATGCTGAATTTTATATGACCCAGAGAAAACCCAGGGAAGAGAGGCTCATCTGCTCTTTCAGGGCTATGAAAAGTGAATTTATTTGGTACAGGAAAGGGGATTATGGCCAGCTCTGTGTTTCTGTGACAGGAGGAGCTGCTTGGGCTTGTGACAGTCCCTTTTATGGGCGATCAGAAACTTGTGACTCCTTCCCTTTGATACCTGCCCCTCTCCTGAGACCCTTTTAGGTTAAAAGTGCTGCAGAGGCAGCTCAGAGGAGCTTTATTGGTGAATAACTGGCTGAACAGGAGATGCTGGGGCTGCTTGGTCACTGCTCCTCAAAAACATGAACTCTTTTTGGGAAAAAACCCACATTTAAGGCTTCTTAATGCTGTAATACTGTGATACTGTAATCCTAAGGGGGCTGCCAAAGAAACCTGTCCTGCCCAGCAATGCCACCACAGGCAGTGTCCCCTGTGGCCTGGTGGCTGCAGGGACAGTCAGGGATGGAGGTAAAATGCTGCTTTTGGTCCCCTCCAGCTGCTGGAAGAGAATGATCTGTTAGCAGCCCAGGAATTGGGATGTTAGGCTTTATTTCCTAGTGTTGAAATCAAGAATAGGCTGTCCTTGTGCCCAAATGCAGCCAGAGTTCATGGAAAATGCAGGCACTGATGGGATGGGGGTTTAAAGTGAGGTTTTAAAGAGCTGGGTCATGAGAAGAGTTCCCTAAAACGAGGGACTGACCGCTAGAAGAGTGGAAGGAATTCTAGAGGGAATGTGGAAACTGCACTCAGGCTCAGGTGGAAATGCAGCTGGAGGGCAGGCACAGGTCTGTGGAGGAAGGAGAGGGGGTTGGCTCTCCTGTTGGGATGGGAAAATGATCAGCTTAAAATATCTCCATAATCCTAAACCCCTGCCAAGCATTCCCTGCTGGACAAGTGCAAAATAGCCACAGAAATAATCATAAAAGAACCAGAGAATAACCAGGGAATAACCAGGGAATAACCATAGGAATAGGCATAGAATAACCATGGAAATAACTGTGGAATAACCATAGGAATAACCGTAGAACAACCATAGGAATAACCATTGAATTACCATAGGAATAACCACGGAATAACCATAGAATAACCATGAAATAGCAATAGGAATAACCATGAAATAACCATAGGAATAACCATAGAAATAACTAGAGAATAACCATAGAATAACTATGAAATAACCATAGAATAATCATAGAAATAACAATAGATTAACCATGAAATAACCATAGGAATAACCATACAAATAACCAGAGAAATAACCATAGAATAACTATGAAATAAGCATAGAAATAACCATAGGAATAATCATAGAAATAACAATAGAATAACCATAGGAATAACCATAGAATAAACACAGAAATAACCATAGAATAACCATTAGATAACCATAGAAAAAAAGCATAGAATAACCATGAAATAACCATAGAATAACCATGAAATAACAATAGGAATAACCATAGAATAACCACAGAAATAACCATAGAATAACTATAGAATAACTGTAGATTAACCACAGAAATAACCATAGAATAGCCACAGAAATAACCACAGGAATAAGCCCAGAATAAGCCCAGAATAAGCCCAAAGGAGGTGGCAGAGAAGGGCCAGAGCCTCTGCTGTGCCCCTTGTGCCCAGCAGCTCCCAGCCTCCTCTCCTCCAGCCCAGGCTGCCAGGGCTGATGCCAGGGTGAGCTCTGGGCTGGGGTGTGGGGAGAGCAGGTGCTCTGCCAGAGAAATGTATTTCATGGCCTGCACACTGGGAAAGCAGGGAAAACTACAAGCTATTTAAAGTTCTAATTTAGTGTTCTAAATGAATACGAAACTATTTTGCAATATTCAACGCATTTCTTAATTTAAACAAATCTAATTATGCTAAATTAAAGATTTATTTAGCTAACTTGGTATCGTTAAATACTTAAATGTTTTAGATGTCCGAGATATGTGTAATAAAATGGCTCGGTTTAATCTACAAATTAATCCCAAAAAATAAATTGCATTTTAATTCCATGGATAAGGATCAAGCCCAAGCATGATTGGCACGTTCCTTCCCCGAGACAGAGGGAGGCAAGCACTGTGGGACAGATCCAGTTTATTCCCCACAGCCTGGGCCCTCTGGGTGCTTCTGCTGAGCTCTGAACAGGCATTTCTGACTTCCCCCACCGAGCTGCACAGAACGTGGCCTGGTACCTGAAACTGCTCCAGCACATTCCCACGCTGGGGATGATTCCAGCCAGGAAAATCTGTCTGGCAAATGAGTCACTGTGCAAAGGCTGAGCTGGAGATGTTGGGAATCAGGGTGCTGTGTGGAAATGAGGCTGATCAATATGAAAATGAGGATCAGCAGTCCATCCCAGCAGAGCTGTTTGATAATAATGGGCTGGGGGAGCAGGGAGAAATGTCAGATTTGTGGTGAGTTAGGAGCTGTTCTAGAAACACCAGAGGCTGAGTGTGCAGGCACAGGAAGGAGTGTGGGGAGGTGGGATGCTGGAGCACTCCCAGCACCTGGTGTGGGAGCACAGGCAGGGATGAGCCCAGGTACTGAACCTCTGACTGTGGGACTGCACTGGCACGGTCAGGTGGGCTCTTCCTCACCTGGGGGTATTTGGGGGTGCTGAAAATGAGCCCAGGTACTGAACCTCTGACTGTGGGACTGCACTGGCACGGTCAGGTGGGCTCTTCCTCACCTGGGGGTATTTGGGGGTGCTGAAAATGAGCCCAGGTACTGAACCTCTGACTGTGCTGCTGCACTGGCATGGTCAGGGGGGCTCTTCCTCACCTGGGGGTATTTGGGGGTGCTGAGCAGAGCCCAGGTGTTGAATCTGTTTAAACCAGCGTTCCTTTGCTCAATTTGCAATTCCTCTGTGGATTGAAAGCTGTGGGACATGGGGTCTGCAACATGAAAATCTCTTTGGAAAGATGGAGGAAGAGAGCAGGGACTGATTTCTCAGAGTTCATGCAGGAGGTTTTGTAAAGAAGAGAGTCTGGGTTTGGTATCCCATGGGATAATCCTTAAATATACTGCAATGGAAACAAAATAGAGAAATTAAAAAAAAAAAAAAAAAAAAAAAAACAAATAAACCACCCTAAAAACCACAACAGATAGAAAAAATCTGCAAGGAAACAGGCCCAGAGGGCTGCAGGATCTGTGAGCTGATGGGATGCTGTCCCTCTGGTGCCTGGGGGACACCCAGGGTGACAATGGGATGCTGTCCCTCTGGTGCCCGGGGGACACCCAGGGTGACAATGGGATGCTGTCCCTCTGGTGCCCGGGGGACACCCAGGGTGACAATGGGATGCTGTCCCTCTGGTGCCCGGGGGACACCCAGGGTGACAATGGGATGCTGTCCCTCTGGTGCCTGGGGGACACCCAGGGTGACAATGGGATGCTGTCCCTCTGGTGCCTGGGGGACACCCAGGGTGACAATGGGATGCTGTCCCTCTGGTGCCCGGGGGACACCCAGGGTGACAATGGGATGCTGTCCCTCTGGTGCCCGGGGGACACCCAGGCTCCTTCCCTGTGCTGGTGGGGAAGGAGAAGTGCCCTGAAAGCCATGAACTCAGGTCTCAGCGCAGTTCACTGTTGGATTTGGGCACTCTTTGGCCACTCCTGAGTGGGGTTTGTGCTCTCTTTAGGGTGAATTTGCACGGCCAGGGAGAAGCAGGATCCTCACAGCTCAGGGGAGACTCATCCCCTGAATCCTTTCAGCTTCCACTCAGGCTCAGGGGGCTCTGTAAAGCTGCTGAGCAGCTGAGTCCCCTCCAGTTCCCTACTGGGAGCCCTGTGAGGGCTGTTCTTGCCTGGGAGAGCCCCTGAGGGTCCTGCTGGTGGCTGCTGTGAGCCCTGGCCGGGGCTTGTCTCACCTTTGTGTCTGAATGAGAGGATTCCTACAGCAAAAATCAAAAGGTGCTCAAGCCTGGGTCATTCTAACAGGGAAAACCTCTCTCTGTTTTGATTTCTGGAATTCCTTTAAACTGGGCTGCAGAGAAACAAAACCGATTGTTTATCAAATTAGGGCTTGGAAAATGCTTTTTCCCCTTGAGGTTAAAAAACAAAACATCATTCCAGTCTTGTAAGTTAATTTGGCTTCATGCTTCTTTAAATCTTCTCCAACTTCTCCTTCCTTTGTTCTTTCTCCAATACCACAAAAATGTAATAACAGCAGGAGCAGACAACACAGATTAGACAACCTGGGCATTATTTAAGTGCTCAAGCATTTTCTTAGGGGGCTGAAGGACTGTGCTGGAGTGCTCAGGGCATTTCCAGCTCCGTGGGGAAAGCTGTTTCCCCAAATTCCAGGGACAGCAGAGACCTTGCAGTGAAAGGATTTTTCCTTATGTGACTCCTTGCTCTCTTCTTGTAGCTAATGAAGTGTTTTTACAGTTGTTTAAAGTAAAGAACAAAAACTCTAAAAGCTCTTGTTAATCTAGAAAAACCCACAGGTTTCATGAAGGCAAAATTAAATTTATCCCATCTGGTTCAGCAAAGAAATATTTTGTGACATTATTGCAGTGAAATTCTTTTCAGGAGGGAAATACTGATCCAGTAAAACCCAAATGTTCAACAAGTGTGTGCCCACCAATCTTATTTGAGCAGGAAAAGGAGCTGCAGCTTTCTAGGAAAACCCTGGGTTGAAATGGATTTTTTAACAGAGTTCTAATCTTGTTTTGGAATTTACTTTGAAGTTATTTTAAAGCCACAACTTTTGTGCACAAATTCACTCCCTGCACTTTTACATGATTTGTGTGTTTGTGTCTCAGGAATCTCTCTAGAACAGATTTTGGGGGTGTTTTCCTTATTCAAAGTGCAGAGCAGGAGGGTGAATCCTTCAGAATTTCCCAAATTGTCTACTAGAAAATGAAAGTTCTATCTCTGCTTTTGGCATTTCCCTTGATGAACTTTCCAAACCCTCCCCACAGAAATCTGTGATTTTATTCTGTCTAGCCCCAATTCCTGCCCCTCTGTGCTCTCTCAGGTCCGTGTGCCCACGGTGACTGCTGCTCTCAGGTTTGGGCATCAGAACTGAAACCAAAACCAGGGATAACCTGGGATCAACTGCTCCTTGCTCTGCTTTAGGATTACATGGAAGGCTTGCTTGGAACTATATATCAGCTTTAGAGAGGGCTCAAAGAAAAACTCTTCATCAGCAGAAGAGGATGAGCTGCTACCATTTTTAATTTTTATTGAGCCCTTTCAGCACTTCAGATGACCATGAGGGAAAAACAGACAAAAAAATATTGCCCATTGTAATAAATAATTTGTCTCAAGTTTCGAGCCTGTTATTAAATGAAATTTGAGGTAATCTTCTAAGCAGAGCTGCAGGGCACCTGTGACTTTTAATGGAGCTCTGCTGTTTCCAGGGAAATCCATGCCTTTGGAAAGGAGCTGGAGGCTAAAAGCCTCCAAGACAAATCTCCCTGGGGAGGCTGCCTGCAGCAGGGCACTCAGCCTGGCTCTGGGGCTGCTCTCACACTCCTCTCATCAGGAACATCTGCCTCTCTCTAGACCTTCCTGAGCCTGCAGAATCCAAAATATCTCCTTTTGATGCCAGCCTGGCTGTGGGCTGTTTGGGTGCCTGCTGGAGCTGAGGAACTCAAAATGTCAGGCTATTTGTGGTGCTGGGAAAATAACAGTTTAACCCCAAAACTGCGCGGGGCTTGCTGGCAAAATCAGATTTTTGGCAAAGGCAGGGGTCCAGTTCAGCATTTTGTGTGCAGCTTGGAGGGTGAGATTTCCCTTTCTGTGCCCAGGAGAATTCCAGAGAGTCAGGAGCCACGGAAGATCCTCCCTGGAACAAATGGCTCTGTCTTCTGAGAAATGTTCAAGTACTGGGAAGCTGCTAAACTATTGAACCATGGAGCAGCTGCTGATTAATTTAGCACTGCCCCTTCTGAGCACTTAATAGAGGAATCCTGAGGAAAAATAAAGGCTCTGTAATTAATGCTTGAGGAGGAGGGAATGGAAGTGAGGTCTCACAGGTGTGGGGATGAGAATACAGGGCATAAATTTCTGTACTGAGGATAATCTCAGCCTCTTTGTGCTGTGGCTTTTGCTGCTGTGGAGAGGAGTGGATCTTCCTGCTGCTGAATCTGAAATGCTGCAGCAGCTGGTGATGCCACCAGCTCTGCAGCCACACCCCCAGGCACGGGAGACCCTCAGTTTATTGGGATTTTGGGATTTTGGCCAATATTCCGATGGCTTGTATGACAGTGCTGCCCAAAGTCTGTGAGAAACAACAGAAAGGTATCTGGGAAGGCAAAATAACTCATTATTGCCAGTTATCTGCCCATCAGAATCCTGAGGGGGCTGTGACCTGATTGTAACTTCCCCCCAGAGCCCTACAATAATTTTAGCAGTGAAAGGAAATTTTATGGCATGTAAGATTAGCCCACACTAATGCAAGGTCAAAAATAATAGAATCAATAAGCAAACTCAATACTGTTAACATTTTGAGAAAATTACTACCAGAAAACAATGTCAACAACAGATTGAAATGGGTCTCCAAAGTTGTCCTATTGATTTCCTTTCAGATTCATGACAATCCAACTCTTTTTCCTTTGCAATATGGTATCCATTTTTCTTGGTGGGTTTTTTTGGTTGTTTTTTTGTTCCTTGCGTTTTGCAGCCCATTTTAGCTAAGAACATTTGTTGGTATATTATTTAAAAATATGGCAAAATTACCATCTTGGAGTTTTTATTCTGAACTAGACAAAAGGCTCCGATCCCGCCCCAAAGTGGTTGCAGAGCCTAAGGCTATTTTCAAGTTTTAATTCTGTGAGCCATGCACCAGCACAAAGTGTGGGGGGGAGGGGGGAGAAAATTGAAAGCAAGTTTGACATTTGTTTAGGGCTGTCAGAATTAAGCATACTGAGCATGAGAGAGAAGTCAGGGCTGCAGTGTGTGCTCAAGTATTACACTTCATATCAGGAATGGCTGGCACCAGCAGGGGCACCACCAGTGGCTCTGTGGGGTCTCGGGAGGAGCAAAGCCAGGCTGGAGCTGTGAGATGGGTGCTGTGTGTGAGATGGGTGCTGTGCTGCCCAGGTGCCCAGCAGGGTGGGGCAGTGCCCTGGCTCCATGTGAGATGGGTGCTGTGCAGGGTGGGCAGTGCCCTGGTGCTCTGTGTGAGATGGGTGCTGTGCAGGGTGGGGCAGTGCCCTGGCTCTGTGTGAGGTGGGTGCTGTGCTGCCCAGGTGCCCAGCAGGGTGGGCAGTGCCCTGGCTCAGTGTGAGATGGGTGCCCAGCAGGGTGGGGCAGTGCCCTGGTGCTCTGTGTGAGATGGGTGCTGTGCAGGGTGGGGCAGTGCCCTGGCTCTGTGTGAGATGGGTGCCCAGCAGGGTGGGCAGTGCCCTGGCTCAGTGTGAGATGGGTGCTGTGCAGGGTGGGGCAGTGCCCTGGCTCAGTGTGAGATGGGTGCTGTGCAGGGTGGGGCAGTGCCCTGGCTCCGTGTGTCCATCAGGAACCTGCTGAGATCCAGGGCTTGCAGAGCTGAACCTCGTGCAGGGTGGGACTCTGGAATGGGTGGGTTGGAAGGACCTTAAATCTCATCCCAGCCCACCCTGCCATGGAGGGACACCTCCCCCTGTGCCAGGTGCTCCCAGCCTGGCCCTGGGCACTGCCAGGGACCCAGGGGCAGCCCCAGCTGCTCTGGGAATTCCAGCCCTGCCCACCCTCCCAGGAGGATACCCACGATCAGCATTTTGTCACTGTAAGCCAACATGTGCTGCTTGAGAAACGTGAAACACCAAAATCGTCTTTTCTGTATTTATATCTGCTTTCCTGTGTACAGAGCTACTTGGAATTTTGCTGAATTACCCTTGATGAAAATTATATCTAAGAAAAACATCCAATTTCATGGTTCCAGGTCCAGACTGGAGATCAGAATAGAGATTTTATTTTTTTTAAAAATAGAATTCCTATACTGAAAAATGAAAGCAAAATCCCTTCTGCTTTCTTTCTGCTGCAGGCCTCTGCTATGGTCAGAGTTTGGATTTCTAATTCCCTGTTTAAGGAATCCTGTAATATTTCCTTCAGTGAGTTTAGGGCTGTCTTGCTGGGTTGTACCAAATCTCCCCACAAAGCTCAGCAGATCTTTGTCACCAGAGCACTGAGGTTCTTTTCAGACCCCTTTGTTTTCCTGCCCTGACTGTGGAGCAAATTCAGAATTTAAACTACCTGGTGTTTAATTTTATAGGGATTCTTGTGCCCCAATTCACTGGAGTGGGTGCATCCAGGGCTGTGTGGGATTTCATGATGGACTTTGTGCTTCTCTGAAGCTCATCAGCTTTGCTCATTTCTGACATCTCCCAAGCACAGGACACTTCCTGGCTTTTATTTACACCAAAATCTGGTTATTCCCAGGGCAGGGTGCTGTGCCACAGCTTTGGCAATGTCACTGTGCAGCAAGGCAGGAGCTGCACCCCTGACACGCTGGGCTGCCCTGGCAGGGCAGCGCCCCAAATCTGATTTATCCAGGGGATTCTGGCACCTCCTGCTGCTCTGCTCACTGCTCCTGCCCGGCCCAGGGAGTTTGTGAATCTGAGCAAACTTTGACAACATCCCAGAACTTATTTGAAATGCATTTCTTGTCATTGCTGGAGAGAGAAAAAAAATAGAAGAAAGAAAAAACAGCGCTGAAGGGAGTTGTCACACAAAAGTGTGTGGTATGAACCCGGGGACCTAAAAAATCAATCACGGCAATTATTTTACTAAATTATTTTAAACTGTAGTGTGTCCAGAAGTCTTTCTGTTAAATGTCTGCTGTCACAGCAACAAGCTGTGCTGGTTCCATGGCTGACCTTTTCCGTGTTACAGTGCGTGTCAGGATGTAGAGCAGGAGCGCTCCCCGCGCTGCGCTGGCCGTGCCGGGCTGGCTGCGCCGCGGGTCCCGTTCTGCGGGAAATGGGGACAAAGGGACAACTGGCCTTTTCCTTGGAGGGGGAAGCACCCACCGACTCAAGCAGAGGTTGCTTTCCTCAGCGCTGGTTCTGTCACATTCCTTTGGCTCGGATCTGAGGGAAGGGGATGAAGCCCCGAGCGGCCCCCGCGGGGGATGGATGGGCTGAGGATGAAGTGTGAAATGGCCATGACAGCGCTGCTCGTTTATCCCCAGTGCTCCATTCCGAGCGCAGACCCCGGCGAAATGAGCTCGGTGGTCGCAGCTCAGTAGCCAGCGGACAGCAGCCCGTGTGTCACCGGAGCTCTGCAGTTTAATATCGATAAGGGCATCGATTCCCAGAGACGGGGGTCAGGCTGGGGGATAACGCCTTAAAGGTGTGCAGAGGATTATTCCCAGGGCAGGGTGCTGTGCCACAGCTTTGGCAATGTCACTGTGCAGCAAGGCAGGAGCTGCACACTCTGGGCTGCCCTGGCAGGGCAGCACCCCAATCTGATTTATCCAGGGGATTCTGGCATGCTCTGCTCACTGTAGTTTAAATTTTGAATTTGCTCCACAGTCAGGGCAGGAAAACTGAGGGGTCTGAAAAGAACCTCAGTGCTCTGGTGACAAAGATCTGCTGAGCTTTGTTGGTAGATTTGGTACAACCCAGCAAGACAGCCCTAAACTCACTGAAGGAAATATTACAGGATTCCTTAAACAGGGAATTAGAAATCAGAGCGGTTTTGGGCAAAGCCCTGGGCTGTTTCCAGGGTGGGTTTTGGGTTCCAAATCTGCTCCAGAAGAGGCACCAAGTGCCCAGCAGGTGCCCCTGGGCTCTGTCAGGTGAGACTGGAGTGCAGGGAGCACACCTGAGCTCTGGGTCTGCTCTGCAGTGCAGGATGTCCAGGGGGGAGCAGAGCTCCAGGGCTCCATCCCGAGCTCTCACAGAGGGCTGGGGCAGGGGGCTGCCCCTGGCACTGCAGTTCACAGCAGAGCCCATCTGACAGTGCTGCTGGCCCGTCCCCAAGTGCCCTCTCTAAGGTCACATTCATCAACTTTGTCAGAAATGTTTGCTTTTGTGCCTGTGCTGCTGTCAGGCCGGGGTTGGACTTGATGACCTTGGAGTTCCCACCCAGCCTTAATGATGCTGGGATTCTAAGTGATCATCTGATTGGGAAAATTTCATTGTTATTTTTATTATTTGTGCTTAAAGGAGCTGCAGGCCTCCCTCAGAGCAGGTGCTGGGTCATCCTGTGCTCTGTAAGAAGTGAAGAATTACCCTTCCTGAAAATCTTGGGGTCTCTGCTAAAAGAACCTCAACTGCTGTTCATCCCTAAGGTTCTGAGGATGAATTTATAAAGCTAGGGACTGCAGCTGCTGTGGGGAAGGGAAATCCAGCTGTGAGATTGTCTTGGACCAGATTTCCACTTTTCCAAAGGTAATTTTTCCAAGGCCTGGTGAAAGGAACTTTTTGCATTCCACGGTGGAATCATCACCAGAACATTCCCTACACCTCACCAGCCACCATCAAGTCGTTTCAGCACAAATCTGCTTCATGGTTGAAATTAGAAAATGACATCTCTGAGAGAGATTTTAACTCAGGGAAGTGAGGTTTGGTGTTAGCATTCCTTTCTTTTGAGATTTAAAATGATGATTAATGAAAAACAGTATATGGCAGTAAGTCAGAGGGAAATGATATCCATTCTGGGAGAGAATGGATGGAGATATAGATATATATATATATATATATTTTTTTTCCTCTTTCCCAGGAGTATAGGCTGGAGATTTCTGGACTATTAATCAGCTAATATGTAATTATGTGATCTCACAGCGAGGGTGGCACACAGAGCAGTGAGTGCCTGCCGTGCACTGCTGGAGAGGAGGAGCTGCAGAGCCCCTGTCCATGGCTGGGAGCTGGAGGGAAGCAGTGCAGGGGGAAGGGGCTGCAGCATGGCTGGGCTGCCCAGCTGCAGGGGAAGGGGAGCAGGCAGCCCTGCTGGGGAAGATTCTGGAATTGTGCTGCTGCTGGCTGTGCCTGGCCCTGCAGCAGGAGTCACTGGGCTGACTCAGAAGGGCTGGGCAGGCTGGTGCAGGGCTCCATGAGTGCAAACAGGCTGTGTCTGGGCAGGTGGGAGGCAGCTGAGTCAGGTTCCCTGTCACTCTCTGTGTCTCACTGAGCCCTGTGCTGGTTGCACACCCCGTGGGTGAAGGTGCAGCACAACCCCCGTGTCTGCTTGGGCTGGGAGCGGTGTGCCAGCTCAAAGCCACCCTGAGGAGGAAGAGGAGGGTGTCAGCAGAGCTGTGGAGCATCCTGGAAGGAGGGGTGCTGGATTTGTGGGGTGCCCCGGGGCAGGAAGGAATGACTAACCTGACTCCATGTGCTCAGAAGGCTGATTTATTATTTTATGATCTATATTATATTAAAGAATGCCATACTAAACTGTAGTAAAGAACAGAGAAAGGATACAGACAGAAGGCTAAAAAGATAATAATGAAAAACTCATGATTCCTTCCAGAGTCTGACACAGCCTGACCATGACTGGCCATTGAGTCAAACAATTCACATGAAACCAGTGAAACAATCACTGTGGGTAAACAATGTCCAAACCCATCCTAAAGCAGCAGAGCACGGGAGAAGCAAATCAGATCATTATTGTATTCTTTTTTCTGTGAGTCCTTTCAGCTTTCCAGGAGAGAAATCCTGGCAAAGAGAATTTTTCAGCAAATATGGCAGCGACAGAGGGGCTTTGGGTTGAGCTGGAATGTTCCTCCCAGGGCAGCCCCTCTCCTTTTCCCTGGGATGCAGCATGGAAGGAGCCCTGAGAGAGGCAGAGCTGGTGCAGAACTGTGCACAGAAAGGCCCAGAGCCCTGCCTGGGCTGCCCTGCAGCAGTGGGAGCGTGGCCCTGGGCTGGCCCAGCAGGGTTTGCTCAGCCCTAACTCAGAGGTGAGAGAGGTGGGCTGGGGGGTGGCAGAGCAGCATGGAGGCACTGCCATGTGCTCCTTGCCGTTCAAACTTAGCAATCCATAATGCAGGAGCATGCTTTCTCACTTTATTTTGGTATCTGGAAAGTTTCAGCACTGGCACCATATCAATATTTATTAATGCATTGTGAACCAGAACCTGTGATTATTACTCATGCTATCTGGTACTTTACAAGCTTCAGCTCTGAAGAATAAAATCACATCTGCTTTTGCTCTTCCCATATTTTATTCAATGTTTTAACAGCTTTGCCGTAAATATCTCATCCATTATGATTCAGTTGTGACTGTATCAGCTTCACATCTCCTGTTTTATTGCTGTCATTATACTTAAACAAGGCGCTGTTAATTCTGTTAACTAACAAGTTCATTGTTCTCTGCAGTCAGCACTCTCTGCTTGTGAGCCCGCGGCGCTCCGGGCTGTAAATCTCTCCTGGGCACCGGGTGAAGCCTTTCCTTGGCTTGGAAAACCCAGATGTGTCCTTGCTAGGGGCTGATGAGTAAGGGGTTAATTGTGCTCGGGGTAACCAAGCTGGCAGGGCAGCTCTGGCTCACCAGGGAGAAGAAATAAAAGCAGAGATTCTCTCCCTGCTGCCTCAGCCCCCGGACAGCAGCAATTTCCTGATACACTCGGTGTTAAAAGTGGGAACTTCATGCTGGGCGAGGAGAAACCTCTCCAGTCCTGACCAGGCAGCAAGAACTTTGAGCAGTTGTGGTAAAAGGAGTGAGCAGCGTGCTCAGGGACTGAGAAATGAAGGGAAAGGAATTCCAGGAGACACCGAGAGAGAGTGGATTGATGAGAGCTGGAGTTGTGTTTGGAGAAGAATTGAGCAAAAAGGAGTAGAAAGGAAGGTGGAGCTGCTGGGTGGGAGCAGCAGAAAGTGAAGTCAGGCAGCAAGGGACAAACCTGAGGTTAGGAAGGGGAGCAGAGGGAATTGGGAACCGCAGGCTGAGGGAAGCTAAATGGACAAAAAATGTTAATTAAAATCTGTCCCTTCCCTGCAGGGTGTGGGAACTGCTTCAGCCTGGCCAGAGCCCTTCAGAGAGAGGAGGGGAGCCCAGGCTGAGCCCCCCGAGGTGGGGCTGGCCACACCAGGGACACCAGTGACACCAGTGACACCGGTGACACCAGTGACACCAGTGACACCAGTGACGGCCAGCCCTGGGCTGGGGGCTGCAGGCTGGGGCTGGGGCTGGGGAGGGGGCAGAACCTGCCCTCTGGGGGGCTGGAATCCCCCGGGGAGGGGGCCTGGCTTCCTTGGAGGGACTCACAGCCATTGGAGCCATTTCCCATCAGCAGTTCCCAAAGGGAAAGGCACCTCTGTGTGCTCTGGGAGCTGGCTCCTGGGAAATCTTGCATTCCTGCTGCTCTTGGGAGCTCCTTCCAGTCCTTCCCTTGCTCTGTGTGTGCTGGAAATCGTTTTGGATGAGTGGAGGAAAACTCACCAGTGTTACATACCAGGATACGATGCACTCACAGGAAATGTGGCTCCAATGTAGACTTTTCCTTCTTTTTTTTAAATTATAATGAACAGGAGTGGTCAAATGCAGCTTTAATGACACATTTGATTGAGACTTTATTGGTTTGTTATCAGCAGGCAGCGTGTAATACCTTGTTTAAATAAGCTGGTTTGGAGTTGTTAAATTTCTGAGCAATTATAAATGCATGGCAGGGAATAACCACAGAGAGATGGAGCACTGCCCTTGGAATTGCAAACACGGGGAGAGAGGGAGGCAGTTTTACAGTTAAGGCCTTATTTAGGAAAGAAAAACTTTTTTTTTTTTTTTCCCTAAACACTGAGTTTTGGGGGTTTTTAGTCTTTATTTGAGAGTTTGGGGATGGTGATGTCTTGTCTGGGATCTGGCTTCGTTATTTTATACAAATTTTACTATAATTATATCAGTGCAAACCAGACCTTTTTTTTTTTTTTTTTTAATTTCAAGTTTAAGTTTTAAGGAAGAAACCTCAGGTTTTAGGTCTGTTGCCAAAGAGGGGCAGGGGGATCATTCAGCCCTGGGAGAGGGTAAAATTCCCTGTATTTCCCTGAGGATCCCCCAGCTGTGACAGGGTGGCAAGCTCCCTCTGCTCTGCTGATGTGGGGGAAAAGAATTGGCAAAAAAAGGGATTTTTGGGGCAGAGCCCAGGGATTGTCGTGGCAGTGCCTCCCCAGGCTGGGCTGCACCCACCAAAGCTGCTCCCTCCATTTCCCCGGGGTGGGGAGGGCACAGGGGGGCTCAGAGCAGCTCTGGGGGCTGGGCAGGGTCATTAATCTGTGCCAAACCCCCAGCACACCTGAGCCTTGGACCTCGCATTATTTAATTTCAGTCCAATTATTCCAGAAAAAAAAAACAATTAAGAAAATGAATAATTATAAAAGTAAGGTCAACTCAATTTTCTCTACTAATGTTTTTAGTTACTGGACTCATTATTGCTAATTTATTTCATAATCTTTGCCATCTAACCTCATTTGTTTCATTGCCAAGTGGCAAGAAGGGAGCATCATAAAACTTCCCTGAAAACAAAGCAGAAAAATCATGACATTTTAGTGATTTCCTGAGAAAGTAATTATCTGTTGTTAACCTTTAGGGAAGGAATTCTTCTGATCATCTTCACTATAGCTGTTGGATTTCCATCTTTCCATTTCTGATTGCAATTTTCCATATTAAAAGCATAGAGCTAGGTGGGTATTTTAATTTCATGTCACCTCTTCTTCTGATAGTTCTATTATTGAATCATAAAGTACTTTAAAACAGGATTTAGAACCTAAAAGAAAACTATTTGCTGTAGTATTTTTAAATGTAATCAATTTCACTGCACCAAATTTTAAACTTTTTCCTTTTTTTGGCTGCCTTAATTCCCTTGGGCTCATGAAAGGACCTTGAATTTTCCCTGTGATACTCGAGAGCTGAACCAGCACGCTCTGAGGCCAAGGGGAAACTTTCTGGCTTTTCTCCCTGGAAACCCCGAGGCTTCCAGCAGCCTCTTCCCTGGCCAGGGAGGTGGGGCTGGGGTCCCCAGGGATCCCCTGTGCCCCAGGGCTGGGGTCTGCAGAATCCCCTGTGCCCCAGGGTTGGGGTTCCACAGGTTGGGGTCCCCAGGTGCCCCCTGTCCCCCAGGGTTGGGGTCCCCAGGGGCTGTGACACCTCTGCCCATACTGCCGTGCCAGGGTGTGACACCTCTGCCCACACAGGACTGTGACACCTCTGCACACACTGCCATGCCAGGGTGTGACACCTCTGCCCACTCTGCTGTGCCAGGGCTGTGACACCTCTGCACACACTGCCATGCCCAGCTGTGACACCTCTGCACACACAGGGGTGTGACACCTCTGCACACACTGCCATGCCAGGGTGTGACACCTCTGCCCACACAGGGCTGTGACACCTCTGCCCACTCTGCCATGCCAGGGCTGTGACACCTCTGCCCACTCTGCTGTGCCAGGGCTGTGACACTTCTGCCCACACTGCCATGCCAGGGTGTGACACCTCTGCACACACTGCTGTGCCAGGGCTGTGACACCTCTGCCCACACAGGACTGTGACACCTCTGCCCACTCTGCCATGCCAGGGTGTGACACCTCTGCACACACTGCTGTGCCAGGGCTGTGACACCTCTGCACACACAGGGGTGTGACACCTCTGCACACACTGCCATGCCAGGGCTGTGACACCTCTGCACACACTGCTGTGCCAGGGCTGTGACACCTCTGCACACACAGGGCTGTGACACCTCTGCACACACTGCCATGCCAGGGCTGTGACACCTCTGCCCACACAGGGCTGTGACACCTCTGCCCACACTGCCATGCCCAGCTGTGACACCTCTGCACACACAGGGGTGTGACACCTCTGCACACACTGCCATGCCCAGCTGTGACACCTCTGCCCACTCTGCCGTGCCCGGTCCCTGGGCTGGCACTGAGCTCTGGACCAGGGTGATGTCTGACAAACTTCCTGCCAGGGGCTGTGTCCTGCTGGGGATGGAGCTGGGCTCAGTGAGCTCATAGATCTTTTCTATCTCTCACTCCTGCCAGGATGATTATGGTTTTTTAATCAGAAAAATGTGTTGCTGAAAAGTACCCAGATGAAGCACCACAATTGCCTGTAACAAAAGCAAGTTTGTTGGATGAGCAGAGATCTGATGAATGACATGATTTGAAATGTTTTCATCCTAATGGCTTCCTCTTCTGAAGTTAATTTTTTTTGTCAGTTGCCAAAACATTTATGAGCAGATTTGTGGATAATGACACTCTTAGATGGGGGTTTAAATAAAAATCTGTTCCATTTGCAACCTAAAGGACCCAGTGTTACAGCAGACAAATGGGTTTGGAGGCTGATTCTCCTCGTGGCACTGTAATGGATGAGCTGGGGTCACTGGTGCTGTGCAGAGAGCAAGACACAAACTTTCAGGCCAGTCATTCCTCCCTTGAAGAACTTTAACAGAGCAAGCGACAAATGTATTTAAAACGCAATTTTGTAAGAAATGTTCAGTGTGAAGGGCACGGGGCTGCAATCTAGGGGAGCTCTTGTTCCCTTTGTGAGCTGAAGAACAGGTAAAGAAAGAGCAGATAGAGGGCATTATGTGCTGAATAAATACCTGCATTTAGAATTGCTCCCTTTGTAAAGGGACAGCAAACCCAGCCTTTCTGAAAAGGAAGTTTGGCCTGTGGCTCAGTGGTTGAATAATGGAGTGAATGGAATAATCCAGGGCTGAATGAGCTAGGGGAGGTTGCCAGGGGCTGTTTGAGCACAGAACTCTGGTGTCAAATAAGGCACAGCAGAGAAATGCAGAGCAGGTGAGGACTCAGATCACGTGTGAGGACAAGACAGCACCCAGAGCTGTTCAAGAGTCTCCTAAAAGAGAAAAAAAAGGGCAGAAATCCTGTTTGGTTCCTACCAACAGTGGGCAGAGGTGCTGTGTCACCCTCTGTGGGGTCAGTCTGTCCCTGCACAGAAACCCTGGCACAGTCGCTGGCACTTCCAGGGAATCCCAGAGTGGTTTGGGTAGGAAGGGACATTGAAGCCCCCCCAGTGCCACCCCTGCCATGGCAGGGACACCTCCCACTGTCCCAGGTGCTCCCAGCCCTGTCCTTGGGCACTGCCAGGGATCCAGGGCAGCCCCAGCTGCTCTGCTGCCTGTCCCAGCTGTGCCACACAGTCCCTGTAGTTCAGATAGTGACAAATATCTTCTTTTCTGTGCTAATTTAGGAATATCAAACTGATCCCCTGCTCAGGGCATTTATAACAGGCCCGAAGCAGCAGCAGCACTGGCAGAATTTGTATTTACAAACACAGCCCTTGGCTGGTTTGCTCTTCATGTAAATGCTCCTGGTGAGGCGTTTGCAATCACATTTGTTTTCCTCTCCCAAATTCCACCTTTGGATCCTTCATCTCCAGCAGGAATGCAGCCCATCATCCCACCAGGGAACAGACACTTTGCCTGAAATGCTGTTTTCTTACAGACTTACCAAGGCCACCTTTCCCTCCCTGCAAAGGATCAGCTCTTCCCATCCTCCAGGAGGGCTCTGCAGTTATTTCCTGGGATCCTGTGCATTTTCTGCTCCTGAATTCTGAGGTGCATCCCTGCCACGCTTTGCAGGATTCCTAAAACACATTTGTTGCTCTATTGTCCCACATTCCACCTTTTCCAAAGCTTGGTGTGCTTGATCCAGTCTTTTTCTCCAGCTCCAGAGTCTGGGTCACACGGAGCTTCAATAATTTCTGTCATTGGAAGGGCTGAATAGCATTTTCCTTCATGAGAGAATTCATGAGAGAATTGACAAAAAGGGGTGGAAAACTTGGAAGGGAAATTGCAGGAAGTTCAGCTGCTTTGCAGACATCAGTGGCAGCTGAGGCTCATGGCAAATACCTTCAAAACATTCCCTGAAATACTTCTTCGGTTAAAATTAGTTATCATTTGTAAAAACACATTTCTTCTTTGAAGTCAGCTGGGTTACCAAGTTCTTTCAAGCTGAAATTAGAGAATTAAATCCTGCCTTTGATTAAATAAATAGTGAAACTCCATTTTATTGCTGCCAAGATCTCAGCTACACCTGTTCAGGAAAAAGAACTTGGCATTCCAGGTTTTACCTATGCACTCCCCAAGCTTCTGCAGGGTTGTCTCTTGCCATAGATTTTTCTAGAGTTTATTTTCCAGATCCTTCTAAACAGTGGGTTTTCCTTTAGTGTCCAAAGTATTTTTATGCCACAGCCCCATAGATTTTCTTCATGCTGGACTTTAAATCAACCAGCAAAAGCCCCCAGGTATCCTCAAAGGCTTCTGAAAGAAGAGAGGTTTGCAGGGGTGTTTTTTCTGTGCCAGGATGATGATTTGCCATCCATCTGGAGGGGTTTGGAGCAGACCCCAGCACGGAGCATTGCTGTTAGTGGCCTGGCTGTGTTCAGCAGGATGAAAACCCTCCAGGCCCGTGGGCATGGAGTTACACTCTGATATACACAGGGTGAAAGCTTTCTCACTCTCATCACCCCCACAGGGAGCCCTGCTAAATCACCCTCAGCACTCGGGGCAGGGTGGCACTGTGCTGGGGGTCAGCAGAGCAGCAGGCTCTGCTGCAGGAGGCTGCTCTGGGAGGGTTTGAACCCAAAAGAGAATTGTGAATTCCTGTTCTTTTCCCCTGCTCTGTTACAGCAGTGAGAGCTGGGCTTGCTCTGCCCCTGTCGCACTCAGGCTGGGCTCCTTGGTGGTTTTATTTCTCCTCCTCCTTCTCCTCTTCTTAGTTTTCTTCCTCTTTTTCTTCCTCTTCCTTCTCTTCTTCCTCTTCTTCCTCTTTTTCTTCCTCTTCCTATTCTTCCTCTTCTTCATCTTCTTCATCCATCTCCATCATCATCATCATCATCATCATCATCATCATCATCATCATCATCATCATCATCATCATCATCTTCTCCTCCTTCTCCTCCTCCTCCTCCTCTTCTTTCTCCTCTTCCTTCTCCTTCTCCTCTTCCTTCTCCTTCTCCTTCTCCTTCTCCTTCTCCTTCTCCTTCTCCTTCTCCTTCTCCTTCTCCTTCTCCTTCTCCTTCTCCTTCTCCTTCTCCTCCTTCTGCTCCTTCTCCTCCTTCTCCTCCTTCTCCTCCTTCTTCCTCCTCTTCCTCCTCTTCCTCCTCTTCCTCTTCTTCCTCTTCTTCCTCTTCTTCTTCCTCTTCTTCTTCCTCTTCTCCTCCTCCTCCTCCGCAGTCCCTGTGCTGGGCACACCCAAACAGCCCCAGCTCTGCCAGCTGGAGGCTGAAATCCCAGCCAGGTCAAGTTTATCCCATTCTGGCTGGAATTTGCTTCCCATCTGCATCTCCCAATCTATCAGATGTTCAGCTGCCTGTTTGAAATGTTTGAAATATTGGTTTTAACCCCCCCTTGCAGGCTCCACTGATGCTGGGAGCCTCCACAGCAGTGGGGAGCAGAGAAATGATGCCCCAGGGCCAGATTCCAGCCCAGTTAACCCAGCTGCCCTGACCCAACCCAACCCAGATCCACACCATTTACAGGAGACAAAGTTTGGCCCCAGGTAGAATTTCTACACTTGAATATCTTCATTTTCTGCAGTGGATCTGGCTTATTTATGTCTGTGGCCCAGCTTGAGCTGTGGTAGCTGAAGTGCCACAGCCAGTTTGGAACAGAGAGATTTCCTGCTCCTGATCCTTATCTGAGGGGGAAAATCAGTTCATTATGTGCACAAACAGAGCAAGGATTCCTGCAGGATGAGGGAAACTAATTCAGTGAACAGCCAGCAGCAGAGCACACCTTTTCCATCTCACTGGTCTCCCCTACGCTTTCACAGCATTTTCTGCTAACTTACGTTTTCATTCCTGTTATTTTTAATTTAACACAACCTTTTCTCCGGTTGCAAACATATAATCAGTGAAAAATGCCATGGTTTTCTCTTTTAATTTGTATCCCTTGCCTGTTCCTCTTCTTCCCTAAACACAGGGTTGCTTTTGCTGTTTCACTTGCTCGTGGGTGCAGGTTTGTGCTCTCTTTGTTGTCTTGCACTGCCCCACACACCCTCATCCTCTTTAGCATCTCTGCTTTTATCCTGGAGCAGAAATCTTTTACAGGATTTCTTTTTACCCTGCAATTGTGCTGTTAAAGGGAGAAAAACAAAAATAAAGAGAAAGAGAGAGAGAACCTTTAGCTTGCCTTGGAAGCTCAGCCAGCAGGAGTTCCAATGAGAGAGAAAATGGAAATAATCAATAAATGCACTTTGCAATCTGGTCAACGTCGATGGCACTCATTTGGGTTTTGTCTCAAATGATCAGAATCACTTCACTTTCTCACTTTCTGGTCACTTCCTGTTAAAATACAAACAGCATCACTCTCTGTGTGAAAACACAACATTCTTATTTTCCATAAACCTTCTAAAGACCCCTCAGAATATTCCACATGACCCGATTTGTCCCAGCCATGTGTTATGAAGAAGAATATCAGTGTTTTCTTCTGATGCCTGATAATTCAAAGGCACACAGAGCATTTCCCCAAATCATCTCCACGGCTGATGCTGTGCTGGCTCCCCACAGCCTGAGCTGTCTGTCCTTCCCCTGGGCTCACCCTGAGTGCTGCATGTGCCACATTTCCTCTGTCACTTTGGGGCACAGTTCAGATTCTACAGCAAGGCTCAGCTTTGGTGCACAGCTTTCTGTGGGACACGCCACCAGAATAAACCCTGAAAATAACCCCTTCCTGCTGGGAAGGATAAAACCAGAGCTGACTGCCCCCCAAGCCCCAAAAACCACTATAAATTGTCTTACCTAGGGCTTTGTGGCTAAAGTTGCTGTTTTAATGAAAAGCCTTTCAAATTGCTCTTTAGAAGGATATGCTTCACCACTTTTATTAGTTGTTAATTCCATTTTTAACTACCTATTGTTGGCAATATCCTCTTAGCTTGAATACAATCTCCTTTCCTAGCGACTCCATCCATTTTTAGTTCATTGATTCACTGGGTTGTGGGTTTTGGGGTTTTTTTTGTCTTGCCTGGATTACTAAAGCAGGAGAAGTTAAAAGAAATTCTTAATTGTTTACTTCATTGTTTGGGCACTGGTATCAGCATCGACATCTGGAGGAGTATAAACAGATTGGAAAGACTTTTCCTTGTTCATGCACTGAAGGGAGCTTTGCTACGTTAAATTGGTTTAAGTTTCCAAATGTGGGTGAGATAAACTGAAATAATCTTTCCTGAGTTAATGTTGTTCTTTCTGGCTACTTCTCTGCAGGGTTTTGGGTATTAAACAGTGTCTGGAGGCTGCAAACACCATCAGGTTCTGCTCTCCTGGGGATCACTGGCTAACCCTACTACAAGGGCTGGGTTTTCACTCCACTGTGCGTTGGAATTGCTGTTATCCCACCACAACTCCCTTCCTTCCCTGGCTGAATTTGAGTTTGGCATTGACCCATACTGCTGGGAATTGTGGGGAGTGCTGTCAGAGGAGAGGCAGAGCAGTGTGGAAATCTGGGCGCCCCAAACTCAAATACCCCCAGCTGGGAACCCCAACCAGGGCACCCCAAACTCAAACGCCTGCCCCAGGGAGCAGGGACAGGACACAAGAACTGTTCTGTTGGTTTGACTTGTGAGATTTCCATGGGGTGGGAGTGGATTTCCATGGAGAAATGGGAGAGGGGCTTGGAATCTGCCCTGTAGCCTTTGCCAAGAGAGAAATACTTTATAACTCATTTGTTCCTCTCAAAATCCCTGTGTTTAGGTGCCCACAGCCCTTCCCTGACGTGAACAAGCAGCCCAGGCTGGAGGTGTGGGCAGGGAGGAGCTGCTGGGGCTTTGAGCTGGTTTGTGTGGACATCAGCAGCACAGGGCATCCCTCTCACCCTTCTCTGCTCAGCCTGGACACCCTGGGGCACCAGGGCCCAGCCAGCCCTGCCACTGCCCCCTCTTCTTCCCAGAGGTGCAGCCCTGAGCATTTCCCCCTTGGCATTTCGTGTGGCAGCCCATGGGAACAGGTTCCATTATTTCCTATAACATCTAAATCATTAAAAGAAAAGCTTTGGGGTGCAAGACGAGAGTGACAAAGATAATTACAGTTTTAAAGCCTTAAGAGGTTTCATGCATCATATAAAATTTTACATTCCACCACCAATTTAAATCAATTACGATCTTTAAATCCATAATTGTGCTATTTAAAGCATTTTAGAGGGCACAATGCATGTGGTATTTCACTGCGTTCCCGAGTATTTTCACAACAGATCTATTTATTGTGTGAAAGCATCCAGAGGCTATTAAAAGCTGATCAGAGGCATTATTAACTCTTTATCTGTCTCCCTAGTGCAAGCAGCAGATATGCTGGAGCACTGTTTATCCCTCAGCTGTGCTGAATTTCTCTGTGCCTGGCTGAGCAGGGATGTGCTCTCCTCCTGCACCACGCCAAAAAACAGAGACCTCTCCAGTTTATTCTTTCCTGCTGGACCTGGATCAGTGTGCAGGGAAAGGTGGTGCTCTTTATTCTTGGTGCAAAGCCTTCTCCCTCTCTGCATTTAGTTTATATCAAGGGCTCCACCCTCTCTTTAAGATACTTTATTATTACTGTTCTTAGTAAAACCTCTGTCTTTCAAAATCCTAAACCAGGAGTTCCAAGTGAATCTCGTTTGGGTGAGCCTTGTCGTTTTTGTTTTCATGGAAGTTAAGACATCTGATGTTTCTAAATTCATACAAAAGTTGAATTTCTGATCAACGCCTTTTCCTCTAACTTTGCTTAACTGAACAGAAATAAGGAGGCACAAGTGGAGGACTGGAAGTCAATCAAATTAAAATATCTCAGTAATTGTTCTTTGATAACACATGGAGAGTCAAGGGGCTCCATAGTTCCAGTAATTCTAACAGCAAATCCTGCCTGCCCAACTCTTCACACATTCAGGATTGCAAACTCACAAAGGAAAAACCACACACACGCAAACAACAGAAAAGAAAAACAACAAAGAGCAAACAATCCCCACTGTCTTTCATCAGCAATTACTGCTGGGGAAATGGAGTTATTCCCTTGTCCACAGCACTGCAGCTCCCATGGTGGTTAGTGGGAGCTGGTGGCAATAAAATAACTCAGATAATTAGTCAGCTTTTGGGGAGGGCTGAGGGGAGGGGAGCTGCTCAGTGCTTTTCAAACGTTGTTTTAAGGGGGAGTTTTGCTGCTGTGCAGGCAAATGCCAGCCCCATTTGTGACAGGAATCTCCATCACGGTGGAAACAGCTCCCAGACTGCTGAGGGAGCGGACACAGCCTGGGTGTCTTTTTATAAAAACAGAGCTGTGGATAAAGTTCCTCTGTGCTGCTTGGACAGATCCTTTTTTACTCTAATTCCAAACCCAAACAGCCCATGGTGCCAACAGCAAAAACTGGTTTTCTTCTTAAGGAGCTCAGGCTGACTGGTTCCTGTGCTCCCCAGGAATCAGCAGTGGGTCTGCATTCGCTTCTTCTCAGATTTTTGGGTGTCAAAGATATCGAGTGCTTGCATTAAAAATCAGCAAGAAACCACCACAAACTTCCATAGTGGGAGAGGTCTGGCACTAAAAGCCATCAAGGCTGGCATGCCTGGGGGAAATCTGGGGTTTATTTCTCCATCTGTTCCTCTGAGGGCAGGCTCAGTAAAGCTCTTGGTGTTGGAGGTTGGGTGCAACAATCTCCTCTCTGAAAATGCCACCCAAGTGCAGTATTTCACAAAAAGCAAAAAAACCCTTAACCTGCATTAAAAATACTTTTCCCCCCCAAAGTATCCAGGTAAAGTGGCCCAGTAAATAATGTCACTGCAGGCTAAATAGATTTGGAGATGATAAGTCTTTTATTTTTGCAATAATAGTAGCAAATAAAAAAGGCCATTTGAAATCTGAACAATGTTTTTTATGTTCAAATAATAAATATAAATTTCCAAGTGGTTATCTCTGTATTTCCTGATGGTAATGCATTCCCAGTTCTAGCTCCAGCAAACACCCATTTTCATTTCAGAATTAAGTTATCCTATAAAGTAACAGCAACTGATAGGAGGAATTTATGGTGAATGTAGAGATTATTGATTCCTAATGTATAAAGGATTCATAACACAAACATCAGTGGCAAACATTTTGGCATTTTATTTTTATATTTATTTGGAGAGTCTATAACTGCAATGGCTCATTTTACTAAACTGAGAAAAGGTATGCAGTGCTTTGGAGTACTCCTAGCTACAAAGGTAATAAGTGCTTAGATTATGGGTAAAATGGGGATTTCTTTGAGTAGAATACATCAAAAGAATCAGTTTAGGCTTTCTGAGCACCATCATTCCAGGATATTCACTCTCCTCCAAGTGCAGCAAAGCCAAAGCATCGCTCAGAGCAATCAGAGATGGACAAACAACCAAGAATGATCATGGTGCAAACCACTCTGATTTTTATAGCAGTTCCTGGCAGAGCACCAACCCCTTAGCAGCCCTTTCAGATGCATATGAAAAGCAGTGGGAGCTCTCACAGGGGAGCAGCTCCACTTCCACTTCCCAGGATTTTTATTTTTTTGCTGTGAAAGAAATCGCTGTAGGAACAAGAGACTTTTAAACTCACAGAAATAACTCAGTGCTGCCCTTTTAAATTGTTCCCAGTGACAAGGCGAGCCACGGTGGCATTTGTTCCTGCAGATCCAGCACACACATGTATCCATAACGATCCATCCCTCGGATGGCACAGCTCTTCTGTGCCTGCTACCTGTCAGGCTTGCACTCCAGAACCTTGAATATCAGTGACTCACTAATGTTTTATGATATTTTACCTCACTTTATGGTAGTCATTTATGACAGGACCAGAATGACATAAACTGCCATAAAGCAAAGCAATGCAATCACACAAATGACCATAAATCAAGATAGCAACAGAAAAAGGTCATAAAAAAGGAAGAGAATTGGAGAAAACAACATTTGAGTTCAGGTTCCGGAGTCTGGAGTGAGCAGCAGCGAGGCTCAGGCCAGATGGATGTGGGCAGGCTGGGGATGCAGAGTGCCACTGACCCCAATCCCTCTGCAGGCACTGGCAGCGATGCACCAGGGGCTCCCGTCACTTCTGAGGCTGTTGGCATCTGTACAGAGTTTACTGCAGTGTGTGAAGGGGCTTTTTGTCTCCCTGAAGTTATCTGAGCTTTGTCCTACACCCCGAGCCATTCCCAGCTGGAATGACCTTTGGAACAACTCCTCCACAATCTCCATTTGTCTTTTGTTTCAGTGAGAGATGTTTCTCTGGCAATCAAGGCCAGCTGGAAGGGAGTGGGATGGTGATGCTCTTCCCTGGGAAGGCTTTTCTTGGTGTGAAGGAGCAGCTCCTAACCCAGCTGGGAGCTGGGATGGCCAAGGCTGCTCAGAGGGATTAGGATTTAGAGTTTAAATTTCGGATTCAAGTTTAGGATTGAGCTTTAGGCTGGGTGTGTCTGAGCCGTGGCGCTGTGTGAGGTCCCCAGGCTGCTGGGGACAAGGGCAGGAGCAGGTGACATCAGGGAGGATGAGGAGCCAGGATCAGAGCCTAATGGGGCAGCAGGAGCTGTAAGCAATGAGGTGGAACGGGATGTAAACCACACCTTAAAGTTATACCCCCATAAAAATGAGAAACTGCTGGTGGTGCAGATAACAGCATTTATGAGCAGAATTTATGGGCTGCTCATGTGGTATAAATATATACAGTACACAAACACCAGTGAGAATAAATTCCACTGGACAACCCTGTTATTTTAACAGTAACCTTGAAAATATTATGTTATTTAACTGAAGAAAGCGTTAAAGGAACAATACATAATTTAATCTCCTCCCCTGCCCTGTCCAGCTCACCTCTGTTTCAGCAGCAGTGGTGCTGCAAGGAGTCCATTAAGATAAACACTGATAGTTAATTGCATTTATTTTACCATCCCTGTGCCTCTCCATCCCCCCCTTGTGCTCTCAGCCCGTTTCTGAAGGAGCTGAAGTGCTTGAAAAACTCTGAGGACGTATTTTTATCCCTAATCTTGATCCAAGCCCTCTAATTCTTTCCCTGCTGTGCTTCTCTCTGCCCCAAGTGAGTTGCTTTCCTCTCTTGTAGTATCACTCGTGCTCACAGCTGCCAGAACCATTTCTGGTCATTTCTTTGAATTCTTCCCTGTCAGAGGACACCAGAGGAGTAAATGGAGGTGACAGAAATGTAGCAGAGAACCAAAAAAAAAGGAAAAAAAAAAAGAAAAAAGAAAAACAAACTCAGAAAGCACAGAGCACTGTGAGAGCAAAGTGAGGGTGCAGCACAGGGGGGAGCAGCTCTTGTCCTGCCCTGTGTCCCCACGGGGCTCAGGGACAGCCTGGCTCCCTCCCTGCCCCTCTGAGGAGAACACCTGCAACCTTTGGGGTGGCTCCAATTCTCTGCTTTTCACAGCAGGGCAGTTTCACCTGGCAGGGAGGGAGAAGGGATGGGGACCCATGGAGAGCTGCAGTGCCTGGTGCTCCTCCTGCTCCCAGCTCCCTGCTGACTCCCTGTCCAGAGCAGGAGAGTGTTGGAGCAGGGAAATGCCCTGCCCTGCCCTTCAGAAGAACTTTTGTTTGCATTTCCTTCCAGCTCCAGTTTTGGGAGATATTCACCAAGGTGTGAATTCCCTCTCCCTGGCTGTGCTCCTGCTGCCAGGAAAGTAAACCAGGACAAGTGAACAGAGTGATCCAAGAGGAAAGGAAAAGCTGGGGTCTTAATTTTTGATGCAGTCTATGTGTTCTCATTATTACATTGTCTGTTTGTATTACTTTTGATTTATAATGTAATTGGGGAACTATAGAAATGTTAATGGGAAAGATACTGTTCTGAATATGACAAAGTTGTTTACTAATTGTTGCCTTTAACTTGGGCTAATTTTGCAGTACTGAAATATTTAAAAATGTTTTATTTCTTTATTTTTGGGTTGTCATGAAAACGTTGTTTGGTTTCAACACCACTCTCAGATGAGCTGAGCTCCCTCCCCCTTTTAAAAGTAGGAAAATAGTGCAGATTACAAATTTGTTACACTGGGGCTCAATCTCAAACCTTTAGGCAAGCCCATCCATTTTGTTAAATATTTAGATGAGAAATCGTTGCTTGGCTGTTTATTTATTTATTTTTCCAACATCCACCGTGCTGCTCATTATCTTAGGGGAGATGGAGAATATTGCACTGATTATTAGTAAGCCTGGTAATGAGATTACTGAACCATTTGCAGTTGGCTTTTTTTTTTTTTGTGGTGCGTAATTACGGGGGTTTATTTACAGTGCCTTCAGAGGGCTTGGTTTCCTTTTTGCCTTTTAATGATTCACATTTATATCCTTTGTTCTTGGTGGAAGGGATAAGACTGAGATTGTGTCTCTGGGTGTTTTGCATTTCTCCCGTCCGAACCCTCCCCTGAAATGAGAGTTGCACTTCAGGTGGAAGAAGGAGCCCCTTATCCAGCCAGGTGATCCAGGTGATCCCCACCCTGAGAGGTGTTTTACACCCTGAGCTCTGGCTGATTTTCCCTGGGAATGCCCAGGGAAATGGGATTAGCTGTGCATCTATCCTGGGTGATTCTCCCCCCTGTGCTCAAGTCAATGGAGAGAGTCTCATCGACTCTCTCTGGCCTTGTCTGTCTCGTAAATGTGATTTATTCATAGAAAACAGTGGAAGGGAAGAGCTGCTCTGCAGGCCTTAAATATCTCATAACTGGGAGTTGTTAAGGTTGGTCACATCATTGTCACATTTATGACTCCCATTCTCCACTGTTGCCCACTTTTCCACCAGAACTGTTGCGATTTCAGCAGCTCCTGGAGCTTTCAGTGGAGCATTCTTGGCATGGAGGGGGAAAAAAAGCAGAAAAGAGAGCTGGGGCAGTTTCTGGGAGCAGGTACAGCAAAGTCCTTGGGGAAGAGGGAACCATGGAATAAGATGGTGCTACAGGACTTGTCCAGGGAGCAGAACCCTTTATTTGGAGATCACAGGGGTCAGACATGTGACAATTCAATTCCTTAGTTTGCCTGGTGGCTCAGAGTCTGTGAGGATCAGCTAAAGGTCCCCACTGCCCCAGCGGGCTCAGCTCCACTGAAACCTTTCAAGCTCTTTTTGTCTCCTTGCTTTGCCAGGTTTATTTACAATAGCTTCAAGTCTAAATTCAGGTGGAAAGATGGGAAAATTTCATGCATCCAGCTTTAATCACCTAAAAGGTGCACAGGCAAAAGATGAAAATTGGGGTTAATGTGTGACATTTAAGGGATGGCTCTAACTCAAGCTGTTATTTAGAAATCAGTGGGATGTTTCACTTATAAAAATTGCAAGTTCTGGGATTTCTTTCATGTTCAAAAGCAGGTCTGTGTTGAAAACTTGAAATTTATATAAATCCCCAGTTAAAATGCCCTAAATGCAAAATTTCTTTTTTCTTTCAGCAGCAAGCAAGTCACTTGCTGTAAAAACCCAAAATCACACAGAACATTTCAGTTTAGCTGCAAAAAAATCAGAATGTAAAAAAAACAAAACAAAACAAAAAAAAAAAAACACCAAAAGGACAAGAAGCTCCAGAATAATTGCATTTCCTTGCACAATAATGCCAAAGCTAAAACCTTGTTTATTTTATCTCAGGATGTGTCAGTTGACTGCTCCATTACACGAAGAATAAAAATGCACCACAAAAGGATCTGAGACTTATCCACGGGAATTTAGAGCCAGGTCCCAAACACCCTGGCTGTAACAGAAATAAATGAATAAATGCAATGGATAAGTTCAATGGAAGGGAAGGAAGGTGGTCACTGCCAGTGTTTAACTCCCATTCCAGCCACGAGCTGTAATGCCAAACCCTCCTCAGCCAGCATTTAGGACCCACCAGTCCCTTTTGTTTTAATGCCAAACCCACCCCAGCCAGCATTTAGAACCCACCAGTCCCTTTTGTTTTAATTGCCCCGAGTTTCTGCTCTCTGAGCTGAGGCTGTGTGAGCTGCCTCTCAGCATTGCTGCTTCCTGCTCCTTTTTTCTCTCAGAGCACATGAATAATGTCACCTGAGGTGCACCAGGCAGTGACAGCCACCCACCACACACTTGATTTCTGAACTGGTGCATTACAAAGCCAGAGAACCTCATTAGAATAAAACCTTTCTTAGAAAGAAAAGGGCCCAAAAAAACCCCTCTACTGAACAGCCAGGGTTAATTTTTACTCTGTGAAATCCCAGATTCAGCTAAACTGCCGTCACCTCGTTGGGATAACTTGTCACACTGCTGGAATTTAAGCACCACTTATCCTCTGGGAGTAAACATCCTCCTGCTCAGTGGCTAAAGGATGGGCACCCTGGGCTTTCCACCAGGCCTCCACCACCATATATCCATGCTGGGCTGGCTCCTTCCCCGGCTTCGAAGCACAATTAATCACCACTGAGGTGCCCTGTGTGGTCCATAATTAATGTTAGACATTGACTGGGCAAGAGAGCTTTGGGGGGGATCTGGGTGATCCACAAGAAATATGGATACACCTCCTTTGTATTCAGCAGCCAGCCGGGGCTGTGAGGGTTGGGCTGCTACAGTTTGAAGGATGAGGAGGGATGAGAGGGTTTCTTTCTCACCCCTCGCCCAACACTTGTGGCATTCTCTCTGTTCCAGCCCCACCCCGCTGCTAATTTTTGCCAAAAGGGAGAGAGAGGGTGAAAAAAATCATTAATTCAATTTCTCACTGGTTTGCCTCTGGTGATTGCTGTCACTTCAGGTAATAGCTTGTCCGTGGTTCTGACCCAATTCTTACACCAGTCCTTCCGTACTCAACCAATTAATCTAATGGTTCATTAATTGCAAACATCTGAAATCATTAGAACCTGATTGAGCACAAAAGCATCAAACCCCGGGAAGCTGCGACTGCTTAGCCAGCAAATGGTCTCATTGCAAAGGAATGTCAATGTTTATAGTAAATGTAACCTAAACTGGGGTGTGCATTGACATATCCCTCCATTTGTATACAACGGCTCTGACATCTATCAGTTCAAGAGTGCATGATTTATCCACTGCTATATCCTGGAACTGACAAGCCAAAGATTACAGCTTAACCTACATGAAAGCAGAGGCTGTATGTATTCCTAAAATAAATATTTAGTAACTGACAAGCTCTGGTTAATATTAATTCCTGATAGAAAGCAGTCAATTTAAGCTTACTTCATGCCAAAATCTATTTGTATTTTGTAAATCATTTTTCATGAGTACAGTCTAGAGGATCTCGAGGAAATGTGTGAGTGGGGGTGGGTGCCTGCATCAGCTGCAGTTTTTATCTCCCACATCTGCACTGAGGAGAGCCCTTGGTGTGGCTGCAAGTGGGGCAGGGCACCCACAGCCCTGGGATGGCTACTGGAAAATGGAGACTTCATCAAGGGAATGTAGCGAGTGTGAAAGTGCCAAACTGAGCGTTCTGGGGTGGTGAAGCCTCCTGTTTATCCACGGGGCACCAGCACAGGTGGCACTAAACGTCACTGCCAAATGGCATCAGGGATGTCACCTCGATGTGGAGACAAGCCCAGGCCCTGTCAGGCACTCACAGTGTCTGCTGGGATTTTCCTCTTTCTCTTTGCTTTTTCTCTTTCCAGTGCTCTGCTCTGGCTGACAGGGTGGTGACTGCTCAAAGGCTGGGCCTGAACTCAGAGGCCTTTTCCAACCTCATGGTTCTCTGATTCTGCTTCTGTTTGTTTTTAGAGGCTACTGATTGTCCTACTGACAGATCAACAGGGAAGGAGATGAAAATGTCCCTTAGAATGCTGGCACTCCCCAGAATGTTTCTGCCCTGCTGCTCTGGTGGCAGCTGCCTTCCCACAGGGTCCAGTCTGGGACCCCTGTCACCAGTGTCCCCAGCATGGCTCTTGGAAGGGGGGAAGGATATTCTCCTGTTGAGAGTTCCTATCCCTCCTGCTGAAGGATATTTCCCATGTTTTTCCATGTCTTGATAGATGTCTTCATAGGAAAACCAAGTGGGCTGCTGAGTTTCAGGTTACAAATAAGGAACTGAGTGCCTGATGCAGAAATGAGCTGATCCTGCCCTGCACAGGACAGGTGCTGCTGGTGGGGCAGCAGAGGGGAGCTCTGAGTGTTCTCCAGGCCCTGAACGCAGAGGGGAGCTCTGAGTGTTCCCCAGGCAGGATAAATCCTGAACACAGAGGTGAGCTCTGAGTGCTCCCCAGGCAGGGTAAATCCTGAACCCAGAGGTGAGCTCTGAGTGCTCCCCAGGCAGGGTAAATCCTGAACACAGAGGGGAGCTCTGAGTGTTCTCCAGGCCCTGAACACAGAGGTGAGCTCTGAGTGCTCCCCAGGCAGGACAAACCCTGAACGCAGAGGGGAGCTCTGAGTGCTCCCCAGGCAGGGTAAATCCTGAACACAGAGGTGAGCTCTGAGTGTTCCCCAGGCAGGGTAAATCCTGAACACAGAGGTGAGCTCTGAGTGTTCCCCAGGCAGGACAAACCCTGAACACAGAGGTGAGCTCTGAGTGTTCCCCAGGCAGGACAAACCCTGAACGCAGAGGGGAGCTCTGAGTGCTCCCCAGGCAGGACAAACCCTGAACACAGAGGGGAGCTCTGAGTGCTCCCCAGGCAGGGTAAATCCTGAACACACCTGCCTAGATCTGCATTTTAGCCCCCCCAAGCACCTCTGACACCAATGTGTGTGTGACTGATCCCTGTGCTCCCAGAAGGACTGCTCCTGTCCTTCCCAAACTGCAGCCACGGGCAGCAGCCCACACAGAGCTGTCCTGCCCTGGAATATCCCCAGGAAAAGCTGGATAATGGGGGTGCAGAGTGGCACCAGGGTGCTCCAACAGCTGCCCAGACGAGCAGGGTCCCTCTGCTCCTGCAGGTGACAGCAGGGAGGGCTGGGAAGGAGCAGGCTGGGTGCTCCTGGCAGGAGATGAGCAGCACCAGGAGCCCCAGTGAGCAGGGCAGTGGCCTGAGGAAGTCCTTGGAGTGAGGTTTCCTTTATCACTTTTACTGGGCTGCCCTTTGGGGATGAGTTACGACCTGCTGGTTTGATCTTTTGTATTGTGTCGGGGTTATTGCACCTTTTAGTTCCTGACAACAGCAGTAAAGCTGCCAAGTATTACTTAAAGCGTGGGGATGTTTGTAAGAGCTGAGCACAGGAGAGTGCCTGGTGCTCAGAGGGCTGCAGAAGCAGAGGCAGCAGCAGGGCAGGGTGCTGGGTGAGCCCTCCTTGGGAATGACCTTTGCCAGCTGCTGCCAGGAGCCTGTGTCAGTGTCAGAGTGCCAGGAGCAGTGGAAATCCTGAAAAGCACAACTCCAGGCTCTGTCTGTGCTGGGTTTTCAGGAGAACCTCGTGTGATTCTCTGTATTCCTGTATGTTTCCACCTGCAGAGGAAATCCCAAAGCATGTTTGTTCTGAAGGTGAAATTTTCGCTTTTTGACAGTGTTCTAATGGAATCATAGTTCAAAATATTCCGTGAAAACATTACACTCCCCCGTCATTAAGGTGAATTTTGTTTGCATGCTCTTTTCCCAGAACACTGATGTTAATTTTTGCTCAACTTTAGTCTTACAAGGTATGAAGCAATTTAACAGACTCGGTAACCTTTCATTAAAGTTCAGTGCAGTACTTAAGCATGTTGGCTGCATTAATTGTTAGCTGACAGCTATTATTTCTGCGAAACCCTTTTGTAGAAAAATTTCTGCTTGATGGATTGGATTTCACAGAATTTGCATTTCACTGAGCCAGAGTTAACTGGTACTTAGAGCTACAGCAGATATTTAAATTGGAAAACAATAATTCTTTAAACTATTGTTAAATATCTGCTCAAAGGATGAAACTTGTTTGGGATAAACTCGATTATGGGGCCGATATCCCCGCAGTGCTGGTTTGACAGATCATTAGAACAAGATGGGGTTTAATTCAGACAGAGTGAGGTCTGCAGCCAGTCCGAGTGCTGGCCCAAGGGCACCAGGGCAATCAGCAGTTTGGGGTGGCTCCGGGGCACGTTTCAGAGCAGGCAGGTGCGAGCATTGCCCGAGGATGCTGCAGGTGGTGCAAGGCCGGGTGAGCAGCTCTGCCGTGCCAGGAGCGGGCACTGCTCAGGCAGGAAACTCTGAACTCGGGGGGCTTTAATGCACGGACAGAGATCTCCTGGCTGCTGACTTTGCAATGACCCCTGCGGGCAGCCTGGGCTCTGCACCAGCCCCGGGAGCCGGGGAGCAGCCGGGCTCCAGTCTACTCACTGGAGTAGCAGCAGGGACAGGGGCTTCAGTCTACTCACTGGAGTAGCACCAGGAGCAGGGGAGCATCAGGGGCTCCAGTTGACTCACTGGAGTAGCATCAGGAGCAGGGGAGCATCAGTGTTCCAGTTTACTCACTGGAGTAGTACCAGCATCAGGGGTTCCCAGTTTACTCACTGGAGTAGCACCAAGGACAGGGGTTCCAGTTTACTCACTGGAGTAGCACCAAGGACAGGGGTTCCCGTTTACTCCCTGGAGTAGCACCAAGGACAGGGGTTCCAGTTTACTCACTGGAGTAGTACCAGCATCAGGGGTTCCCAGTTTACTCCCTGAAGTAGCACCAAGGACAGGGGTTCCCAATTTACTCACTGGAGTAGCACCAGGAGCAGGAGAACATCAGAAGTTCCAGTTTACTCCCTGGAGTAGCAGCAGGGGCAGTGAGTAAACTCCAGTTTACTCCCTGGAGTGGCAGCAGCACAGGGCAGGCCCTGGGGAAGGAGTGGGAAGCACCCAGTGTGTGCAGGAGGAGGAGGAGGAGGAGCAGGCAGGGATGAAGGAGGGTGCAGCCCCTGGGAGGAACACACTCCGTGCCAGCACTGGGCACGGCGCCCCGGGAGGGAGCAGAGCAGGGCTGAGGTGGAAATGAGAATTAAAAAAGGCCAGGCTCACTCTCAGCACAGGAGGAAGGGGATCCAGCAGCCTGGGGGCTCCTGGCTGGTCTGTCAGCCTGCAGGGAAGGAGCTGGGAGGGCTGAGGACAAGGAGGAAACCAAATCCAGCACAGAGGATGGGCTGGGCAGAGGGAGGAATTGCAGAGCACAAACCATTCCTGAACTGATAGATCAATAACACAGAGCCATTTATTTCTAGGGAGGAGCACTACATCTGTGCTGTTGTATGTACTCTGAATTTATCAGTGATCCACCAGCATTAGCAGCAGATGAATTTATTTTTTTTTAATCCACATCTGTGCATGCTCTCTGCTCACAGCCCCATCCATGCCATCGTCCTTCCTGGCTGCCAATGCATTCCTTACACTCAGAGATATCCTGGTTACACAAATCCAGGAACACACTTCTGAAGAGTCACGACCATAAATATACAAGTAACAGCACCAATAATGTATTATTTCATTTTTTTACTTAAGTGGTTAAAAATGTAATGCAATTTTTCAGTAAGGATTGAATTAATTAATATTTTTTTGATTATGCCAAAGATCTGAGTAAAAGTTGAGTCATGCTTACCTATCAGTAAATCAATTACCTGCTCTAATTTGGTAAATTTAGCTGACTTTAACCACTAATCTTGGATGCTTTATTAAATACAGAAGAGTAGCAAGAAATTCCTTAGATCATCAGCATTATCTCATCAGGAGTGGAAAGAGAATGTTACCTCCCTCCATATCCCAGAAATCTGATGGGGAAAGGAGAGACACAGACAGAAAGTGAGTTAATTATTCAAGAAGGAGTTTCCTCTTCAGCAGATTCCTCTCTCAGCTCAGCCAAACCTTGTCATTCCAGGGCTTCTGACTTTAGGAACAATTTGGATCTCAGGTCAGAGCCCATGGCACAGACAATGCTCAGGAATTTTCACTTTGTTAGTGAAGGGCTCCATCAATGCCCCAGATGAGACCCCGCAGCTCCAAGTCCTTCCTGTGTTCTCTTCCTTCAAAAACCTCCTCCATTTTTTGTGCTCAAGCAGGGAGAAAGTTGGAATAACTCAATCATGCTGCAATTCTAGCAGCATCCACCCCTCTGTCCTTTCCCCTCCCAGGGGTCCATTATCCCCCAGGTCCCTTGCATCTGTCACAGGATGGGAAAGAGCCCCCGGGGTGGAACTCAATCAATACCCTGACCTTCAGCAAAATCCTTTGTTTGGATCAAACAGACAATGAAAAAATATATTAAATGGAAAAAGTAGCATTTTCATGATAGGTAGGATAGAGAGTCTGTGGATGCTGCATTTGGGACTGCTTGGGACACGGAGGCTGTGGGGTGGAAAACATGGAAATGGGAGTTATTGTCATCCAAACTGCTCCTGAGCTGGGGGTGTGAGAGAGGGGCTGAGGTCTGTCACATTCACACCCAGGCCCCCCAAACACAGACAGTGATCTATGCAGGGTGTAAGATCTGCTAGGAAAGTGGAAATAAAAAGGGAGGAGAGCTCATGTGGGGAATCTCCATCACTGGGTGTGGCAGAGGAGGAAAAGCAGGAAGGTCTGCCAGGAGATCACGTGAGGCAGAGCTTGAGAGATCAATTTCACGTTGGTTAAAGCAGAAAATTGGCCACATTTTCATAAGGGAATTGCCATAATTGTGTTCTCAGGTTTTTAAGATGAAGCATTCCCCAAGGCAGTGAAGGACGGGGAAAAAGTCTCAGTTGAAGGGCTGGGCTTTAAAAAATACAGAAAGTGTGTGGGTCACTTGTGTGGTGCCCTGAGAGGACCTGTGACAGAAAGATGCTCTTGGGGTGTGCAGCACACCTTGAGATGCTGCTGGACTGGTTGGGAAATGTGAAAAAACATGAGCAGGAACGTTAGCAAGCAGTTTGTTTGGGGGTTTTTTTGGTGAAAATTGTATTTTGATTGAAGGATTTGGAGCAATTCTAGAAAAGAAAAGCATCAAGTCTCCTAAATTTCTGCTGAAATGAAATGTCTTCTGGAAATGTTCTAGGAGGGGATTGCAGGGATGCCTAGGACAAGAGGGTAACTCCTCCAGCAGCTTTGAAAATAGGGGAGTGAAAGGGAAACATGCTCAGTTCACAGCCTGTTACCTCAATGGATGTATTTTATTTCCTAATTTAACACATATTTCCAAAGGAGGCAGCTTCTTGCTCAAATGGTGTTTCTATATCCAAACATCTGTGGTTTAGTCTACCTTGTTTGTAAATTGGGCAGGGAAATGCAAAGTTCATCATCCCAGCTTTGTGGGCACTTTTCCTGCAAAAAAGGTGTTTGAAGAAAATTTCACATTATTAAATACAAAGGTCATTTTTGGGAAGATCTATCCTATTAACTTTCCTTTTGCGTTCTTCATGAACTCTGGTACTTTTTAGATACTCAATCCTAACCAGAGATGACCAAACCATTCCACCTTCAACTGGTTTTATTGGAAATTTTTCCAGCAAAGGGCAGAGAGAGAGAAGAATTTATAAAATGTGAGAAGCTTCTTGAAAGGAAATAGATAAATGGGAAATATATCCATTTCCCCCTGCTTTTATCAGCTCAGATTCTAAAGACAGCTTGCATTCTTCATTGACAAACAGAGAGCCACTCCAGGAGTGTAATCATAGTAAAATTCACAGCTAGGATAATGTACAACTGGAACTGTGTCTGGAGGAGCTGAGGTATGCCTTGGAGGAATGCATTAGATGCTATGGTTAATTAACTAATTTACTCAATCAAGTTTAACAGTGGTTTTAACTTTAATGGCACCATTACATCTTAATATGAAAATAACAGGCTGGGTTGCTGGCTCTGCCTGCAGCCCTCCCCTCTCCAGCATCCTCTGCCCAGCTGGGTTTGAGCTCTGAGCTCCTCAGCCTGCCTGCCCCGCCATGCCACGTCCCAGGGGGCAGGAGCCTGCCCGTGCCCACCCTGCCCAGCCCAGGGGCAGGGCAGTGCACGCTGCAGACCCCAGCCAGGCTCCTCTCAGTGCCTGGGGGTGTTCCCAGAGCAGAGCTGGAGCTGCTGCTCCCTGGCTGCTGTGGTTCCAGCTGTGCTTTCTCTGGCTCTGCGCTGAAGGCACTCCAGACAGCAGCTCATGTTCACACTCAGGTGTTTATTATTTATCAGTGACACACTCTCACTGCTGGGAGCTCTGCAGCTTTTCATCAGAAGGCACAAAGTGGCCACAATCTCTTGGTACAAGGTCTCCTAAGACCAAACTTTCCAATGAAGAGCTGACACCTGGATTATTTTCCCTTTTAACCCCATAACTGATCCCACAGAGCTGCCATGGGGACTTTCCTGCCCAATTACAAAATGCCACCCAAACCCATGGAGAAGGAGGAAGAAGAAGGTGAAGAAGAAGCCCAGGATGACACCCTGTGCCCTCCATCCTGCTTCCATCCACAACACACTGAAAACCCCAAACCCTCAATTTCTCACCCAGTGACACACCCACACTGCTCTCTAGAATCCATTGCACACTTTGGTGGGTTCCAGTCTATCTTGAAGTCTGGGAAGCTTTCTCCATGGATGAGGGTCAGAGTCAGTGCTGCCCTGGGGCTCAGGGCACCCCAGAGCAGACACAGAAATATTCCCAGTGCTGCCCTGGGTTTGCACACCTGGCAGAATTCCCTGCCTGTGCCTGGTTTCCAGCTGGGTCCTACCAGGGAAAATGAAGCAAAGGGAAAAGTGCTTCACTCTGTGCTTCTGGGTTTGGTGAGGGAAGACAATTCTGTCTCATTAAAAATGTCATCCATGGACCCTTGAGATGTTCCTGTCCCCATGGCAAAGTCCATCCCAGCTCCATTCCCCCCCACCCCACACATCTTATTGAGGTTTTGTGATCTATGAAACATAAATATTCCATGGATTCCTTGAGTTTCATCTCTTAATATTCTTAGACAACCATGACAACCATACCTCACTCTGTATCTTATTTTTGTCTGATGTAATGAATATTAAGCAGTAAATTAAATGTGACTGGGGAAATGCAGCTCCCCAGTATGGGGGGCACTGGTTTCCAGCTGCAGCCCATCAGCAAGAAGTGTAGGGGGAATTGTGCCCAGAACTGACAAGGGGATGCATCTGATGCCTTATTTCTAGAGCCATTTATTGGGATGTGGAAAATGTAGCTTCAGGTTGTGTCAGGCAGAGAATGCACAGCTCTCCCTGCCAGTGGGCTGCTGGGGGTAAAACAGAAAAAGCCTCAATGTCATGTTTGGGTTTATTTGATAGAGAACCCTTTAAAATATGGTCACCCAGAGGGTGGTGAGCATTTTTGTGAGGATTTGGCCTGGGAAGTCCCTGTGGCTTCCACGAGTCCCAGACACCCAGCTGGATGGCTGGCACAGCTGAGAGAGCTCAGTTCCTTCGTGGCAGAAAACATCTGAGTGCTCAGACACAGCATCCCAGAGCCACTGAGTGGGGAACAAAACCTCCAAGGTCACAGAGTCCCAGCTGTGCCCAACCCCAAATTTGTCACCAGCCCAGAGCTCTGAGTGCCACATCCTTGGACACCTCCAGGATGGGCACTCCCACCCTCCCTGGGCAATCCCTGGCCCCCTTTCCATGGGGAAATTCCTGCTGTGCCCAGCCTGAGGCCGTTCCCTCTGCTCCTGTCCCTGTCCCCTGGAGCACAGCCCAATCCCCATTTTGCTACAATCCCAGGTCTCCCTTGGACACTGCAGTGCCAGCACAGAGCAGAGCCAGAGCCACCGGGGCTGTCCCCAAAGGGTCACAGCCACCAGAGCAGGAGGAGGGCAGGGAGCAGCAGCTGGAAAAGGCAGGGATTCCTGGGGGCACAGCAAACCTGGCTGTGGGCACCACATCCAGCTGATAATGGATTTCATGGGAGGGTGGCAAGGCTCAGTAAATCACTGCTAAACACTTCTGTGTGATTTTATAGAGAATTTTTATCATCCTGGGTACAAAGGCCGGACTTTGGAGATTAACTGGGAAAAGTTTTACAAGGCAGTGGAGATAATGAATCACAAATTCCATGAGGGTGAACCTCCCGTGCTGAATCCCAGTGCAGCTGTCTCATATTTGCTCCGTGTGCATTTTGCTACCAGTAATTTTGTCATCAATTTTCATATTTTGTTTAAACATATTTGTCTTTTGGACAAGATAGGTCATATTTCACCCATTTGATGAATTTTCTGCTTGGTCCAGTTTTACAGGATTTGCACTTAATTAATTGCACAACCTTTAATTCGACAGACTGTTTTTAATGGCTGTGTAGTTTCAAATGCATATACAGGGGGAAATTTCAAAAAGTAATTGTTTTTATGTCGCTACCATTGAAAGTTGCAATTATTAAAATACACAGATAATGGCACGGAATTCCTTAGCTGATGGTATTAAACATGCACAAGTTTTTAATGCAGATTTTTTGGAGGCTTCATTTGGAATTTGGGATATGACCTCTGCGTAGGAATATCCATTTGCAACTTTGTACAAACTCACAGATTCCACCGGGCAAATTTTGCCACGTGTGCTTTTGGCAAGATGTGCCTCGATTTCAGTTTTTCCCCAGAATTATGCTGCAATTCCACTCAGAGTGGGTGATGGGGCTGCTTGATCAGGCTGTGCTTTAAAGAGCTGAACAACTTTCCTGCTTCCAAAGCTGGGGGAAGCCCAGGGAAGGGAAGCCCACCTTTTCCTGGAGAGCTCAGCACTGACAGCCACGCTCTCCTAGAAGCCTCTCGGTCCTTAGCAGGCTGGCAGGAGAGGGCCAGCTCACCCTGCTGCCTGCAGATGTGCCCATCAAACACGTTTGTCAAGCACCAGGCTGCTCCACGCCTGGGAAAAGGCAGACAGGAAGGAGTAGGCAAAGGTCAGTCCTTGTCAGCTCTCTGAAATGTAATTGTCCTGGCAGCTCGGGAGCTGCCTCGTTCCCTAGCAACTTTGGTGTGCAGGAAGAGTTAAATACATCTTGCTCGGGGTTGCTTTTTCCCCTAATTTTGGCAATAGGAGTTTTCTGTGAGTGTGATTTTGTTTTATTTATTTGCCTTTGTGTATGTTCGGAGGTTTGTGTGCAGAAGCTGTGAGCTCCACCAGCAATCGTGCAAGGCTTCAAAAAGAAATCTGTTCCTGAGGACTGGCTGACTTCTGAGTTGGAGGGTAATCATGGTGGTTAGTCTGGATCCTGGCTTCCTTTGTTATGTGGCTCTGGACAAATGTAATTTGTGGAACAAATTCCACATACAGAGCCCCTGTTTTTGGTGTTGGTAGGGGTGAGCTGGCAGCAGGACCTGACCTGGTGTCACAGAGTGCTTGGGGAGATTGTTTGTGCTGATGGTGATTAGATGGGGAACTCCTAAAGTATGTATTTCTCAAATTCCTCCTGCTTGTGACAGCCAAGAGAGAAGTGATTTTAAGGCAGATTTTTGTTTAGAGGAATGAATTTAGGGATTCAGCCAATGCATTCATCTCCAGTGCAATTTCTGTGGGCATTGGCAGGGCTGAGGAAGCCACTGGCAGGTGACAGGCAGGTGTCTGCAGCTGGGACCTCAGGGCTCCAGAAGTGCAGACCAGGAGGTTCTAGCGAGCAGTTGGCTGTGTGGGGCCTTCAGATGATTTTCAAATTGCCATCAGCTTCCACAGCCTCTTCAAATGGGCTCACAGCAGAGCTGACTCAGGTGGGTTTGTGCACCCAGAGCATCTTCCAGCTCCTGTCTCACAGCCTGGGGCAGAGGAGCACATCCTGCAACCCTCCAGGGCTGGCACCAGGGACTCGGGATCCTGCTCCTGGCACGGGGCCCTGGCCCCAGGTAGAGGCAGAGTTTGCTGGGTTTGCTCCTTGTAAAGATTTACAGCACCTTCATGGCTCCTTAGCAGAAAGAGCCATAAAGGAGGAGCTGGAATTCAGGCTGTGTCCTGGTGAGATTCTCATCTTTGTTCCTTGCAGATGTTAAGTCACTTTGAGATGCAAGTAATTTCTTTGAAAAAGCTTTCTTTGGGGCTGAAATGTAATGGCAGGAAATTAGCTGTTAATCCTGTCTGTTCTTGAACAGACCAGACATGCATAATAAACTCCCCCCTGCCTCCTCCTGCCTGCCCAGTGATTCAGCTTGACCTGAAAGCAAACATTTTCTTCCAAAAAGACAATGTTTATGAGGTGCAGCCCCAGCCTGGCTCTGATGATTAGAGACACATGGATCAACCTGTGTGGAAGCTGGGATGGCTGTTTGAAAGGAGCCCTGCTCAGGAGGGCTGAGATCACCAACCCTGAGAGAATCAAACCAGCAGCACCAGCCTCACATCTTCCAAAGCTGCATCCCAACTCCCAAAGCTGCATCCCACCCCCCAAAGCTGCATCCCAACCCCCAAAGCTGCATCCCAACTCCCAAAGCTGCATCCCAACTCCCAAAGCTGCATCCCAACTCCCAAAGCTGCATCCCAACTCCCAAAGCTGCATCCCAACTCCCAAAGCTGCATCCCAACTCCCAAAGCTGCATCCCAACTCCCAAAGCTGCTGGTAACCCTTGCTCCTGTGGAGCACAAGGCAGCAGAGCTCTGGGATTTGTCGGGATGGAGCCACATCTCACCCCTGTCCCTGGCTCCTCCTGGCTCTGGGAGAGCCTTTGCTCCTCGACTGATTCCATCTCTTGGTGAATTTAGAATCATGGAAGGATCATGAATCCAGCCCCAAACCCACCCTGTGCAGCCCTGGCAGTGGTGCCCAGACTGTCCTGGAGCTCCTGAAGGTCTGCAGCAGGGACCAGTCCCAGGGGAGCCTGCTCAGGGCCCCTCCACCCTCTGGGGGAAGAACCTTTTCCTGAATCCCACCCAAATCCTGCCCAGCCCAGCTCCAGCCCTGCCCTGGGCGCTGCCTGTGGTGAGTTCAGCCCCACAAACCCCTCAGGACAGCCCTGGGCACTGTGCCCACGGTGGGCACGGGTGCCAGGGTGGCTGTGAGCTGTTGCTGTCACCCATGCACGAGCTGCTCCCTCTCTCCTCGCACGCTTTGTGCTTTATTCCTGCCCTCCCTTATCTCTAAAAATAGCAGTGCTGCAACATCTGCTTGTTTAAGTCGTTCCATTTGGTCCTAGATCCATCAGGTTCTTGTAAAAAGGACTTTAATAGGTCATTTTTCCAGTGAATGGCTGGGAGTTACTCAAACTCCTCGGGCTGGGAAATGGCATTACATACTTCTCTGTTGCATTGATTAATTTTTTTTTTTTTTTTAAAGATAAAGCTGTTCTGAAATTTTAGTTAAACCAAAAGGAATTGAAGTGAAATTCGTATGCCAGGCAGTGGCCTTGTGAAATGTAAACTGAGTTATAAACCTATAGAAAATGGGTTTTATTATGGAAATGTAAACTGTCCCCTAAGCACAGCAGAGGGAGGTGACGCTGTAACAACACACAAGTAAGTAATAAACAATAGCCAGTATTATATCAGATGGCTGGGTACGGCTAGAAATGTATCTGTTTGGGTGTTGAATTATCCCCAAATTTGAATTATGGGCATATAATTCAAATTATCCCCTTCCAGCCATATAAAGCCTGACAGACATATTTTTTTAATATACTTCTTGTGCTGTTTTGCATTATGTCACATCCTCCAGCGTTAAAACCACAGCTTTCCTAGCATGATTCATCAGAAATCAGGAGGGAAAAAGAGTTGAGATCTGATATAGTGAGTGCTCTTAAATTACAGAGCAGCTTGGAGTGCACTGTGAGACAGGGCCAGGGTGAATAAGTGTGTCTGAGGCTGTCATGTCCATGAACTGGGAAACTCACAGGCTCACTGAATCATTTCCTGGTCCTCCTGCTCATCCATCGGCACCCAGAGAACCGGGCTGGGCTTGCTGAGATGAAAGCCAGAGTAATTCAGAGCCAGCTGTAATTCTTTATAAAACATACACCCAGTATTTCTGTTGACTCCTGCATGACATTTCCAAGGTGGCTGGGAAGCCAGGCCATTTGTTACACGGGATCCAGATCAATAGAAAGCACAGAGGAAAACAAGTCAAGTGAACATCCAGTGGGGAGGACAGGACACCTTCCAAGTTTGCACATCTCAGCTGTGCTCGGGGACGTGTCAGGGGAACATCCTGTTCTCCACAGCAGCATCTGCAATACTGAGGAATATGGAGCATGAGGAAAAGCTACTGCCTCAGGAATCTGTAATTGTCAGAATTGACCAGTGACCAGAGCAGAGGTTTGCTCACCCTTTTCCCCCCCTTTTCCTTCTGTAGCTTTTCTGTCTGACCACTGGCTCGTTTTTGTAATGCAGATTCCCCAAACACAGAGTGCTCTGGCACACCTGGATTCCCCTCTCACTATTGCCAGCTGCTTTAGCACCCCCAAATTACTGCATTTTAGCATAGAGAGAACACAGCCCATCCTAAAAACCCAAATGTGCACTTTTTGTCAGACATGATCTGTCCGAGATTAAAATAATTTTCTGTATTGGTTCTCAAATAATCTTGATCAAGTTTCGTAGTGAAGACTCTTGCTGACTTCAGGGCCTTGAGGAGTGAAAGTTTTCAGGGGGTCTGGGCTCATGTTTCAGGATCTGATTTGAAAACTAACTTTTCAAACATCCCTTGTTTGATTCAGAGCCTCGTACAGACTCAGGACTTTCTTCATCTCGTTTTAAGGATCAAGTGTATTCCCCCTTGTATTATGGATGCTGTCCTAGCTCAGGGAAGTTTATAACCAGGCTTTTAGAGTGCCCTATATTAAAAGATGGAAGGGTAAAAAAATTGCACCTCATAGGTTTGCCCACGAAAATTGCTCCTGGCTAAGATTTAAAAGAATTAACACATCACCTGGACTTTGCATGTGAAGCTTTAACTTTTTGATAAACAGCAAACTCATCTCCTGCTGTGCCAGCTATTTTTAACCCACCTTGTGAGTATGCTTTTTTTATTGCTTTATACAGCATATCTGATTCTCTCTAAAGCACAAACTAAAAAATCTATCGGGCTGTCATTTGCTGCAGAGTGCCATCTATCATCATGCAGCTTGGCAGCTGTAGTGCTGAGAGGGAGGGGGGCCGGGGCAGGAGGCACACTCAAGGACTTTCGCGTGTAGCACCAAAAAAAACCCCTTGTCACAATTATTTATGGCTCTTGCTGGGGCACATAATAGGACACATAAAACCTGTGTTGGGTGCGGAGCAGCCCCGCAGCCCCGGAGTCGGGCGCGGGCAGTTCTGCTTCACACATCCATTTCCTGCACATTGTTCATTTCCTGAACAATGCCGAGCGCTCGGCAAGTGACAGTGACAAATTCTGGAGGCTCCGGCTGCAGCTCTGCAGGCTGCTAGGGGAGCAGGGGTGTCAGCAATGCAGGAAGGCTGCCAATGACACCAACACGCCACCGTGACTCTCCCCGCGTTCCCTGCTCTCCTCCTGAAGCTGCGGGGAAGTTCTTGAGAAGGAAGTGTCAGAGGAACCTGTGCCAAGACACAGTCCCTCCTGGTTGGATCCTCTGTGCAGTTTGATAGCTCCAGTTCTGCCGCTGCAGAGCGGCCCATGAACACCCAGCAGCTGCTGTGAGCCTCACCCGGTGCCAGGGCTTTGGGGGGCTGTGGTGGCAGCTCCCTGTCACCCCTCTGCTGCAGGTGCCACCGATGGATTTCTGGCTGCTCCTCTCGGGGTGGCTGAGCTGTGCTGCTGAGGACACCAGGGTTTGGTAATTAAACATAAAACTCGGGTGCCATCCAATAAATTGTCGCGCTTGCAGTTGCTGCAGAAAGAGCGCAGGCAGATATTAACCTTGATGTCCCCATTAAAGTCCTCTGCTGCACGTTTTATTTCCCATATCTCATAGCATTTCTGGGCTGCAGTGTTAAGTACCAGACTCTTTAATTAGCACAAGAGAGGCCAGGCTAGGTTTGCTCCTCTGGAGCAAATCAGTTTTGAAGGGACCGTCCTTAAAACCACCAAGAATACAAATTAAACAGAAGCACCTTGAGCACAAGGTGTGTCACTTCCCTCAAGGAGCCACAGGCAGCACTCAGGTACACACAGTAACTGTGCCCAAACCCTCCTATGAATAATCAGGGTTGCTTTATCTAAGTGGGATGAAGCTGCCCTCTTCCTGCAGGAAGGAAGGTGGTGGCTTTGGGACAGCATCAAATGGAAGAACACGCTTAGGAAAAAAAAAAAAAAGAAAAATAGCTGAAAGCCCAAGTTAGCAGGAGTTGAACTGTAATTTTTTTGTGTGTTTTTTCTGTTGAACTAAGTGACAGAAGTTCACTCAAGCTTGTTTCTCAGGAGCATGCTCCCAGAGCAGCAGTTCCTCCAGGGCAGACGTGCTCCTGCAGGAAGCTGGGTGGGTTCAGGGCTTTGCATCCCCCCTCAAAGCTCCCCCAGCCCCAATTCTCTGCAGCACAGAGGGGCTCTGGGCAAGGGGCAGCTGGAACAGCTCAGTGCTCTTTGCCTCTCCTGCACCCTGAGGGTCCCAGCCCTTTCCTCTGTGTGGCTTCTCCCTTCACAGCCTGAGGGGGACAAAGCAATGACTTTTGGGGTGTCTGGGGGAAAGCACAAATGCTGTGAGGCTTTTGGGGTTTGCCTTTGATAGATCTGTAGTAGCTAGAGTAGCAATGACAGTGCTCCTCAGTGGGGCTCATCTGGTGGAGCTGATCTTGAATCCACTGCATTTATTTCCCAGTCATATGGAGGTGGTTTTTGGTTTGTAGCATGGGGACACAATAATTTACAGAATGTATGAATGGTGGATTTGGGACCTCCCACTCCCAAAAAAGTCTGCCCAAGAAAGTTCTTTCCAATGCTAATATAAGAATTCTTGGAAAGCAGAGGGGAAGGGAGCTGCAGTGGATACAGAAATTGTAGACGTGATCATTTCCTTACCAACTGTTCTTAAGAATTGTGCTCAAAATGCAGGGTGTATTTTTACATTTCTGATTTTTGGAGTGTGCTTAGAAACTGCTTTGCCCACTCTGAGGCTGTAAACTACCAAGCAATTAGTATTAGAAGGTAAAAATATCATTTAGGGTTTACATTGATGTGAAAATACAAAGAATGCCCCATCCATCCTGCTGCCACCTGAGTGCAGCACATGATGTTCCCAACAGATAAAAAGTGTGTTCTTGTAAAAGAGTTTTACGTTATTTCCAATTTTTAGAAGACAAAATATTTTTATTTATTATGCAAATACTTTTAACTCTTCGCCACCAACTGACTCTGACACAGAGCGTGACTCAGCACACGGTGTTTCCACATGGGTTGGGGTTTTTTTCCAAACCAGTCCTTCAAAAACTTCCAGCTCGTTTGGGGTTTCAATCCTCGCCCTGCCACACCACGTTGTTCCCGACAGCAGCTTAGTGAGATGTGGCAAACCTGCAGCTACCAAGGAAATCGTTCCCTTAGCAACGAGGAGCTGCCACCACCCCTCCACCCCAGCCCCTCCAACCCCACCCGTGGGCGGCTGCGCTGGGTCCTGGCTGCTCTGTGCAGCTGCACAAGCAGATGTTGGGGCCCGAGCTGGGCTCTCATCATCTCCCTGAAAGGAGGAGTCCCTGAACAGCCACCTGCAGCCTCCAGACTCTGGGATTCAGCACGGAACATGGATGTTTGGCACAGCCAGGGTGCAATCTGAGCTTAGCAAGGCTCCCCTAAGCTGAGCCCAGCTGCCAGGCCCAGCGCTGGCAGAGCTCAGGGCACAGCCGTGGCAGGGAGAGCCCTGGGGCACTGCTGACACAGGGTTTGCTCAGAACTATTGCTGTGCTGCCAGTGCCAGGGCCTCTGGAAATGCAACGTCACGTCCAGGGCTGATGAAAATAAAATAAACATTCCCCAGTCCCAAACGGGAATTGTGGCATCCAAGTCATCTCCCGTGGAAAACAGCAACAAAAATAAATGGGAATTGTTGCATCCAACTCATCTCCCGTGGAAAACAGCAACAAAAATAAATGGGAATTGTTGCATCCAACTCATCTCCCGTGGAAAACAGCAACAAAAATAAATGGGAATTGTTGCATCCAACTCATCTCCCGTGGAAAATAGCAACAAAACTGTTGCCTTTAACGGGGGAGGGAAAAGCTGAACCTCCTTCAGTGGGATTTTGGTAAAAAAAGTCCCATACAAGTTCCAAAAAAGCAGTTTCACCAGGACATTCCCTGTTGGCTGAATTTTAGCTGGTGTCTTGGTTCTGCTCTCCTGATCTGGCACCAACGTTTCACAGGATGGGCCAGTGCTGTACCCTGAGCCCAGAGATGTTTGAAAGGAAACCCCTGCTCTGCCACATTTCCCTGTGCAGGTCCCCAGGGACTCAGATTCCCAAAGGGATCAGAATATTCCCAGTTTGGGACAATCCCAAGAGACCCTTGATGAGGAGATGATCTGGGGAAGGTGCTAAATGCAGATTTAACTCTCAAAATCAGATCTCCTGGAACTGCTCCCTGATAACACCCAAATTTAAATAGCAGTTGTGCTGTTGCTTAAAAGATGTAAAGTTTAATTTAGTTATTTTTTTAAATAAAAAGGAATGAAAGGAGTTTTTTTGCCTTGCTGTACATAAGATAAAATAGCACAGATGTGCTAAATATATAATCTTTAATATAAATTAAATAATATATTAATGAATAAAATTAATATAACTTCCAAATAGCATCTAGGTAAAATTCAGTGGGTTCTCTTTGCCAGCTTTTAAGATTTGGGGCCAATTTTGAATAAAAGTCTCTCCTGGAACAGGCAGCAGTACCTGCATGGTCTTAAAAAAATGCTGTGAGAATAATTTCCACAGTAATTGGTTAATTAACACTCTGCAGCAAAAGGAGAACATTGCAAAGGTGGAAAAATTTCTGTTCTGTCTCAAACATGAGAATCAGCAGAAACTCCTTGGAATCAATAAGAATCTTTATGATGCTTTGGCCGTAGAGATCTGATTGTGAAATTAAAGCCCTTTTTGCTTGCACATAAATAAATGTAGAAGTTACTGCACAAATATCTCAAGAAATACATTTGAGATCATTAATATTTGCTGGAATTAAATTATTAGTTTGCCTTTGGCCCCACTGAGCTGAACTCCAGGTAGATCTTGCTTTGTGCTGAGCGCTTGGAAATGTTTTTCCAAAAAAAAATTAATATAACTGCAAAAAATTGTGCACCTTGAAGACCTGGAATCACCTGGTTTTGGGTCTGTTTTGTTGTGTTTTATTTCTGTATCCCTTTCAAACCTGTGCCATCCATTAAGGAACTTTTAGTGCTGAAGGGCTGTAATTAAGTTGCTGTCTCAGCAGTTCCTCACGGAGCCTCTCCCTCATTCCGAGGGGCTGGGATTTGATTATCTCTTCCCTGAGCCCTGGCAATTCTGTGGATTTCCTTTTGTGTAATTAGATGGATTTGGTCTGAAAATCAACAATATTTCCTAGCCACTGGGTTAGAAATCCTTGCTAGAAAGAGCACTTGTGATAAAATGATTTTTTTTTTATTTTTATGCAATTTGCAAGTATTACAACCTGCCATATAACTTTAGCATCAGTTCTTCAATTTGAGGAAATGTTGATTTAAAGCACAGCTTAGTACAAATTTTTCAGTGATGTGTAACAGTAAAAAAAACCCAGAAAATTCCTCCCTTAAAATTATCACATCAGTTTGCCCAAAGACAGAGTTTCATTTTAGAAATAAATTTAAACTTTGAACTAGGATAGTCTTTAAAAATATATATTTAAAAACTTCTCACTACCAAAGTAACATTTATAAGGATTAAGTAATAATTATATTCTATGTCTCTAAGTAATAAATATTAAATATTGAGAATATATTTGTGGGTACATCCATGATATCTAATGCAGGGTCAGGTTTGGGGCTGTCTTGATACATTTGTAATTTGATTTTCAGCAAAAAGATCCAAGCTGGTTACACTGGGATACCAAAAGATAATTAAAGCCTCATTTATTCCATAGTGCAATTTCCCCCGGAATATCTACTAAAATATTCCTACAAACTCATCCTGTGGAATTCTGGCTGCATCCTGAGCTCTGCTGGGTCCCTCCTGGTGGGGCAGCAGCTTCCAAACCTCCTCCCAGTCTCAGTCAACACCTGGATCAACACCTTTCCTTCCCTGGTGTGGCTGTGAAAATGGGGTTCTGCATTGCTCCTGAATCCCTGGTGATCCACCCATTGCTCCTGAAATCCTAGTGATCCATCCCTTCCTCCTGAATCCCTGGTGATCCACCCTGTCCTCCTGAATCCCTGGTGATCCATCCTGTCCTCCTGAATCCCTGGTGATCTGTCCTGTCCTCCTGAATCCCTGGTGATCCACCCATTCCTCCCGAAATCCTAGTGATCCATCCCTTCCTCCTGAATCCCTAGTGATCCATCCCCTGATCCTGAATCCCTGGTGATCCACCCATTGCTCCTGAATCCCTGGTGATCCGTCCTGTCCTCCTGAATCCCTGGTGATCCACCCATTCCTCCCGAAATCCTAGTGATCCATCCTCTCCTCCTGAATCCCTGGTGATCCACCCATTGCTCCTGAATCCCTGGTGATCCATCCTGTCCTCCTGAATCCCTGGTGATCTATCCCTTCCTCCTGAATCCTGGGGATCCATCCCCTGCTCCCAAATCCCTGCTGGTCCATCCCCTCCTCCCAGATCCCTGCTGGTCCATCCCCTCCTCCCAGATCCCTGCTGGTCCATGCCCTGCTCCCAAGCCCCTGGAGATCCCCGGTGCCCCTGTGGCTCCAGCTGGAGCAGCAGGGTCTCTGTCCCTCCCTGTGCTGCTGGTGCAGCCCAGAGCCCATTCCAGGGGCAGCCCTTCCCAGAGGCAGCTCCACAGCCTGGCCCAGCCCTGCCCGTGTCACACAGGGCTCGTTCCCCCTGAGTCCTGCTGGGCTGGAGCAGCTGGGCTGGAAGGGATTGAACCTGATCCTCTGCAGCTTTCCCAGCCCTTCCCTCCCTCACACTCAGCCCAGGTGAGATTCCTTTTCTTCCTGGAGACAGACATTTCAATTTCATTCTTCCCTCTCTGGTGGTTAACGATGCCAAAAAAGCAGCATTAGGGACACCTCAGGACTTCAGCTTTCCTGACACTTATTAAAAACTCCACCTGAGGACGGGGCTGCCTGTCGAGGTCGCTCAGGCAGAAGGGCTGTGGCACAGAGCCACGGGAAACTGGGCCACTGATGAGCTCCTGGGATCCCTCCTGCTGCAGATGCTCCAAACTTCTCCAGCAGTTTAAAAAAACGGGGGTGGGAAAGGGTGTGCATCCTTCTAAAGTCTTTTCCAAGTGGTGGGGTGGAGGAGACACTGAATTTTGCAAGAGCATGGACTCCCCAGAGCCAGATTGTGCCAGGACAGGGGAGAGCAGCTGTCACATCTGAGATCTGCAAGGGACACGGTCCAAGCAGAGCATCCTCCTGCCTGCAGCACAGAGCAGGGAATTTAGAGGGATTGATAGCCAAAATATTAATTATCCACCTCTGTGAGCTTTGCCAGGCTGCGAATTTGAGTAAACTCTGCCAGGCTGGGCTTTGGAGAGAACTCTGCCAGGCTGGGCTTTGGAGAGAACTCTGCCAGGCTGGGCTTTGGAGAGAACTCTGCCAGGCTGGGAATTTGGAGAGAACTTTGCCAGGCTGGGAATTTGGAGAGAACTCTGCCAGGCTGGGCTTTGAAGTGAACTCTGCCAGGCTGGGCTTTGGAGAGAACTCTGCCAGGCTGGGCTTTGGAGAGAACTCTGCCAGGCTGGGAATTTGGAGAGAACTCTGCCAGGCTGGGAATTTGGAGAGAACTCTGCCAGGCTGGGCTTTGGAGAGAACTCTGCCAGGCTGGGAATTTGGAGAGAACTCTGCCAGGCTGGGAATTTGGAGAGAACTCTGCCAGGCCGGGCTTTGGAGAGAACTCTGCCAGGCTGGGAATTTGGAGAGAACTCTGCCAGGCTGGGAATTTGGAGGAACTCTGCCAGGCTGGGAATTTGGAGAGAACTCTGCCAGGCTGGGAATTTGGAGAGAACTCTGCCAGGCTGGGAATTTGGAGAGAACTCTGCCAGGCTGGGAATTTGGAGAGAACTCTGCCAGGCTGGGAATTTGGAGAGAACTCTGCCAGGCTGGGAATTTGGAGAGAACTCTGCCAGGCTGGGAATTTGGAGAGAACTCTTTCAGATCTTTCAAGGCCAGGTATGGACAGAGCTTTGAGCAACCTGGCCTAGGGATAGACAGTCCCTGTGTTTGTTTCTTCTCATTCCAGAATGGTTTGGGTTGGAAGGACCTTAAATCCCACCCAGTGCCACCCCTGCCATGGCAGGGACACCTTCCCCTGTCCCAGCCCTGCCCAGCCTGGCCTTAGGCACTGCCAGGGATCCAGGGGCAGCCCCAGCTGCTCTGGGAATTCCAGCCCAGCCCCTGCCCACTCTCCCAGCCAGGAATTCTTTCCCACTATCTAATCCCTGTCCAACCTGGCCTCTTCCTGCAGCTCTTCTCCTCCATGCCCTGACTTGACTTCACTGAATGTTAAATAAGACCCAGAAATGTCTGGAAAATGTCAGTAATTCTGCTTTGGTAGCAAATGAAAGCTGAAGAGTCTTTGGGCAAATTAGTAAGGCTGATCCCCACCGTGGCATTAGAAATCTTCAGTGTACACTGAATTTCCCCTTCCCCATATTTATATCTGCTGCTTGCTGTTTGGCTGATAAAACACCAGCCTGATTCCCGTGCTCTGCCCTGAGCACACTGCACAGGAAGAGGAACATTTCCTTAACACAGCATCCCCTGAGAGGCACAGGGTGCTACAGGACCAGCTCCCCTTGGAGCAGGCATTGCCCAACACCAGAGGGTCCCAAGAGCTGAAATCCTGGGGAGCAGCAGCCTCGGGATTGGGGGGTGAGCTCCCACCAGCAGCTTGGGAAGCAGGGAAATCCAGTGACCCCTGGCTGCAGCTGCTCCGTGTCTCTGAGGTTAATGAGGGGGAATTGAGCACATTCACATGTGCTGTCTCTGAGCTGCTTCTGTAAGAGCTGCTAATGTGGCACAGAAGTAATAAACCAATAAATTAAAGGTTCTTAATTATCATTAGAAAATATTGCTATCTTTAAATGCAGATGCAAACTAGGGAGAAAAGAAGTAAAGAACTTTCTGTTTTTAAATTAGCATGAATTAAGAAAAAACAGAGCTCGGATTTTCATTCTGACTTGTTTTAACTGGGGAGATGCTGAATATGCAATGATTTTTTTTTTTTTTTGCATTAATAATAATAGGAAATGGTAGATAGTGGCATCTCAGCACAATTCTAATTTAATGAGAAACAATAAAATAGTTTTCCAAAGGGGCCTATTTAGGTCCAAGAAAGGGGGATATTAAACTTTCAAGATTTATTTTACTTTCTTTGAGGTGTGCTGATGTGCATTTTCTATTACTATATCCTATCTGCTGATTAGATCTTCTATAATTTCCGTGCTTGGAAAAGAGCTGGTTTTCTTTCAACTGGATAATGTTGAAAAGGTGTCAAGCAGGGCACCTCTCCTCTACTTGTGGTTGGGCCAATCTACATGGAAGGAAGGAAAGGAAAGGAAAGGAAAAGGAAGGAAAGGAAAGGAAGGAAAGGAAAAGGAAAGGGAAAGGAAAGGAAAGGAAAGGAAAGGAAGGAAAGGAAAGGAAAGGAAAGGAAAGGAAAGGAAAGGAAAGGAAAGGAAAGGAAAGGAAAGGAAAGGAAAGGAAAGGCAAGGAAAGGAAAGGAAAGGAAAGGAAAGGAAAGGAAAAGGAAAGGAAAGGAAAAGGGAAAGGAAAGGAAAGGAAAGGAAAGGAAAGGAAGGAAAGGAAAGGAAAGGAAAGGAAAGGAAAGGAAAGGAAAGGAAAGGAAAGAAAGGAAAGGAAAGGAAAGGAAAGGAAAGGAAAGGAAGGAAAGGAAGGGAAGGGAAAGGGAAGGGAAAGGGAAGGGAAAGGGAAGGGAAAGGAAGGGAAAGGAGGGAAAGGGAAGGGAAAGGAAGGGAAAGGGAGGAAAGGGAAGGGAAAGGGAAAGGGAAGGGAAAGGGAAGGGAAAGGAAAGGGAAAGGAAAGGGAAAGGAAAGGGAACGGAAAGGGAAAGGAAAGGGCAAGGAAAAGGGAAAGGAAAGGAAAGGAAGGAAAAGGAAGAAAAGGAAAAAGGAAAAAGAAAGGAGATTCTTGATCCACTTGTGCAGGCCTGGAGTTTGTGGAATTTAGAAAAGAAGGCGAATCACAAACACAGGAAATATCACAGAAGCTTCATGCCTTTGCCAGAAAAATTCCACCACAGTGTGAGACACCTGGCAGGGGACAGGGAGATGAGAACTGGAGTTCTAAGCACACAATCCCAAGCTCTGCTGCCTGCAGTGCCCTGGGAAGGGGTTTGGGGTGCCCTGCTCAGCCAGGTACACTTGCTGCTACTTGGGCTTCAAACATGGATTTACCTGAGAACAGCAGGATAGGAGGGCAGCATCTGGGCAGTTTTAGGTTAACAAATTAAAGAATAATTTCAGGAACAGCAAGAATGCTGGATTTTGGATCATTCCTCACTGACTTTGTTGGCAGTGATCCTGTCACTGCCAGTCCTTTGGGAGGCCGTTTTGGATAAATTTCAGCAGACACCATTATGATCAAAATATACCATGTATTTGTACTTGAAGCACATCATTAACTACTGGAATTCATATTTAAACCCCGCTTTTCTCATTTCCGTGTTCTGTGATGTCTCTTTAGTTCTCTTTTGTTGTTGTTGTGGTTCCACAGGTCTCTGTTAAAAAGCCCCTCTTCCCTGGGAAGGACACTTGCTGTACAGTCCTTTGTTAGGATAACAGGACCATCTGGGCCCATCCATCTCCCTCCAATTTGATGCTGGGTTAATTGCAGCCTGTCAGCAGGCGTGATTGACACCCTGTTTGCTCTGCTCACCAAGAGGAGTCTATTAACAATGCTGTTTGTCTGGATTCTGGGACATCTTTGCACAGCTGCTGGTGTGGGACCATCCACCCTGCCCAAGTTTTGCTCTCAGCCATTACAATGGAAATACATAAAAAGTAAATTAATCATAGCTGTGCTCAAATTTGGTGGCGAGGTGCAACCCAGTGCATTCTTCTCTAAAATGGAATAAGCTGGTTTGGAAACAGTAAATTAGGGGGTTCAATATTGCTTTAGCAGAACAACAATGGGATCTCTCCTCGTCCTGCTGTCGTGCATTGTCCCTGCAGCATGGCAGGAATTAATGGGCACAATTCCTCTGACTTCCACAGAGCTGTATTCATTTATCTCAGCCCCAGTTTGACCTCAAGTTGTAAAATACTTCATACACAATGCTTGAGTGTCTCTGTAGATGGAAGCACTGAATAAAGCTGGCAGGTGCTCCTGCAGCACGGGGTGTCACTGTCCCCGTGTCACCAAACAGCACGGCCAGCTCTGACCTGGCTCTGCTCCACTCTGCCTTTGGGATCTGTGTGCTTCATCCAGAGCATCCCTGCGGGATCCTGCCCTCCTCTGAGATCTCTTTGGTGCCCTTTGGAGCTACCCAAAACCAGAGGCCAGACAGAATTAAGGGAATAAAAAGCAGTTTTTATTGAAGGGCCTTCAGGTACATTTAGGGCAGACGAAGCCCCCCCGGGGCTGCACCCAAAAATGGATGATGGCTCACAGGTTTTCATACTTTCATCAGTTTGGTCCATTTGCATATTGGAATCTTCCAATTACAGCTCCAGGTAATGAAGTCACTGACCCCAGGTTTGCTCCCCCAGCTCACTTTTGTTCCCATCTCTGGCCCTGAGGCAGTGAGGTGTCCTTGGTTCCCAGGCCTGGAGAGGAATTGCTGTGTCTGCCCAAACTGGGAAAGCAGCAGCTCACACTGAGTGTGGGGTTTGGAGTTACCCACTAAAGAACTGCAGGGTTACAAATGTATGGAAAATACAAAAGCTGAAATGCTCAGGCATCCTCCCCACCCAGCCCAAGGTTCCTGCCCTGTCCTGCTCCCACAGCCCTGGCTGCCAGCTCGTCCTCTGATGGACAGCCCAGATTCACTGCAGGCCATGAAAAGAAATGGCCCAACTAATTCATCACTTGAAGCCAAGCCAGTTTAACAACTCCTCGGGTTTTACTGCTCAGAATCCTGCGAGCTTCAATTTGCTCTGCTTAAATCACTTGGTGGGAGAAGCTCAGCCTGGGAGCCCGGCTGGCTCCTGGCTTTGCATTGTGCTGCCAGCACAGCCCTGCCACCAGGCTGGGACATCGGGAGACCAGTTCTGGATGCCCTGACTCCTCCTCTCACACGTGCTGACATTCAGGAAATCCACTTTTCCTGAGGCTGCCCTGAGTGAAGGTGCTGCAAATAAAGCACAAACAGGTAAAACAAGGTGCAGCACTCAGCAAGGTGCTGAACATTTTGAACAGGCCAGGTCTCTGCCTGGCTGGGAATTGTACTCTGGAATGCTGCCTGACTGCAATGTGTTTCTCCAGAGTGATTTGACTAAAATTTGATGTTTTCAAGGTTTGTTGAGAAAGGCTGGCAGGGTTTTTTATGTCCAGTGTCATCTGGTCAAAGTAAGACAAAGGCTGACTTCAGAGCAGCTGAAAGCTCTTTAACAGCAGTTCTTGTGTTTGCACAAAAATCTCTCCAAAGTAACTGAGTGCTCTCGCTCACAGCTCTGTAAAACCACAATGCAGAGAGCCCTGAGCACCTCCCAGCAGGTGCCAAACCTGAGCCAACACCTGACTGGGGAAAGAGCTTTTGTGACAGAATGGCAGCAGGAAAAGTCTTGGTGTTTCTTCTGCTTCAGAACAGGAAATTTTCCTACCAGCTCAATTTCTGATAATTTTTAATTTGTTATTCTTTTTTTGTGCTGTAATTCTCTACTTCCATAATTTCAATATACTATTCATAGATCTCCAAATCCCAGCTCCCTGGTACATGTGGTTGAGAAATACTTCCTTCTCCTCAGTGAATATTAGGCCTTTACATAACATATGTGCATATCACTTACTTGCTCTAAATTTGGTCTCATCTGCTTCCACTCTGAAAATGTTAATCTGTGAACCATTTCTCCAAAATTCTTTGTAGAATTATTGGTGGTTGGCATTCCTGCTGTGAGAGATCGAGGCACCAGTGCTGCTTTGTACCAGAAGCTGTAGCTTTTGGGGGGGAAAAGTAGAACTCCTTTGGAAGCTGGCTCAGTCAGGAGCCCCAGTTTTGACTGTCACATCCCAAATGACAGACTCAGTGCAGCTCCCAGTTGTGCTGTGAGTGGGGCTGGGATGGGGCTTTGCTCCCCCCAGGGGTTGGGTAACTGGCCCATCTCCACGTGTGAGGGGTGTGAGCACTGCAGTACCCCCAAACCCCATTCCTAAGGAAATGCAATGCTTTCTGTCACTTCCATTGGTACTTTTACAGGGCAGGTGCTGTAATTTAATATAATTATATCTTTCCCTGGGTTTTATCCTCCTGTTGTACAGATACTCATGTTTCCTCTGATGATAGTTTTGATTGCAGCTCCTGGTTTTCTTATGGAGAAATTAATTTCTTACCTTGCTGCACCTCCAGAGATGTGACCCCCTCAGATCCTTGCTGGATGTTTTTCCATCTCAGGCTCCTCACTGATGAAGCAGGGAGATGCCTAAACATTTCTATTCACACTCACTCTGTCCCCTACTGGATTTTGCAATTGTCATGAGAATAGTAGTTCCTTGAATTAATCTTGTTCCTCGTCATCGAATTATTATAACTTAGTTTCAGCAAATACAGTAGCTACTCAAAAAACACATTACTTGGTGGAGCTGGGTGAAATATTGTGCACATACAGCAACTGCGACAAAATTTGCCACTTCATTGGGTTTGCAAAAAGGGAGAAAAGGAGGAAGAAATCCCCCCCTTTTCTCCTGCTGTAATATCACTAATTACCTCATTATCAAAAGGCCATTCCATCAACAAAAATGTGCTTTTTGTACATTTTATGCGAGTGACCTTGAAAGTTCTAGATGAAATGGAGGTTTTGTTGCACTTTTTTGGGACCAAAAGCAGCAAATACCTGCTGATGCAAAAGAGAGAGGAGAATGAACAGCCCCAGCCCAGGCCAGCAGCAGTGCTGGAGATTCCCCCAGGCTCAGCTAAATTCCTCTCAGCTCTGTGTCCCTGCACAAATCCAGCCAGGCTCCCCTGGTCCTGCCCTCCACACTAAGGTACTTTAGGAGGTCTTTGGGACACCAAATTGGCTTTTATTCTCTTTTATCTTTATTAATTGTATTGGAGGTGCCTGGTGGAGGCTTTCCAGGTGCAGGGTGTGTGAAGTAGTGCAGTGTTGCAGAAGTCAATTAGAGTGTGTTGATTCATGCTGGCTGATGAACTATCCATCTCCAGGAATTTCTGTCCACAGGGAATCTTCCCTTTCCCAATTTCTCTGTGTGATTCCACTGCTGTTTCTGCTGCTGAGGAAAACAGTGTTTCAGAATCAGGCACCAAGAGAAAATGAGTGGTGTTTGCATCTGCTTTTCAGAACTGATCACCAGGACATTTCAGCTTCCTGGAGAAGAGCATTTGTAGCCAGTGGGTACTCCAAGAAAAGCTAACAACTATTAGTTAAAATGAAAATATGAATCTTTTTTGTAAAAGAATTTACTTTTTTGAAGGGTCCAATGCAGGTAGAATTCAGAAGGTTCTTTGGGCCTTTTGCAATTTCAGACCAAATTCATGGGCTCAAGCTTTGCTCATGCCAAGTGCAGACCTTCACCTTGGGCAGGGGCTCAGGCTCCCTGCAAATGGGCTTTTCCCAGGAGGAACTGCAGGGAGGAATCATCCAAGGAATGCCCAGCCATGGCTGGGGTGACCCTGGTGGTTTGTGCAGCTGAGTGAAGCCAGAGCAGCCAGGGCAGAGACAGAGGCAGCCACTCTGAAGTGGGGAAAGCCGGAGTGGCTCTGCCAGGGCTGGTCAGGGCACCCTGAGCACTGCAGAGCCCAGCACTCAGCCCCTGCTGCTGCTGCTGCTGCAGGAAAAGGGTTAAAAAGCACTCAAGCAGCAGGATCCTCCCTGGCTGTCCTCTCCCTAAATGTCCAAGGTGTCCCCACCTGTGCTGCCTTTCCTGGGCACAGCCAGGACGTGCTGGGACCATGGAAAGCCAGGAAGCCGCAGAGCAGAGAAAAGGAGTGTGGGAGGGGAGGCACAGCTGATGGGATCCTGTGTTCCTGCCCTCAACATTCAGATTTAGCACCACCAGGGCTTTTGTTGCCTGCCAGGTCTGACTCCTCCAGGCACAGCCATTCCTGCAGAGCCCTTTCCCACTGTCAGAGCTGCTGGGAGGAGATGCAGCCAGCCATTAAAAGGTGGGAAAGCATCCTGCTGTTATGGATATGAGAGCAGGGCTTTGTCTTGTCACATGTCACCGGCACAGCAGTGCAGGGACAGAAAATCCTATTGGTATGAGCTGGAGTTTGCAAGATGTCCTCCAAACCTTAATTATTGGAATGTGTCCTGGGATAAGTGATGCTGTCATTGAACCCTGATTAGTTCAGAGGCAGGGTGGATGCAAGAGGGAGGAAACATAATGTCAGACTGGTTAATTAGCAAGCAAGCAAGAGCAACCCAAATGGTACAATCTGATGAGCAATTTGTCACCCACTCGTTTGAAATGAGAAATGTGGTATCACTTTGCATTTCCTTTGTGTTTTCCATCTTTGGATCTCCTTACACAGGAACCAATTTCGTGGCTCCTCTGTGGGGTAAGCAAGTGCTAGAGAGATAAACTCAGGGCTCAGAAGTGACTTGTCCACACATGAAGACCACTAGCAAAACACCTGAGGCTGAAGCAGCAGCCACACACTTTAACTTGGATTAGAGATGAGAAAACTCGATGCAAGGCAATTAGAGATGGGAAAGAATGTAAAATTCAAGGTCAGAATATTTAGTCTGTGGACGATCCTGTCCCCAGCACTTTGAGGATTTGGTTTATTTAGCATTCCCTAGTGGGTACATGAATTTTTAGGGGTATATATGTTTGGTGCTATTTTGGTGATATAAAAATGACTGAAAGCTGATTTAAAGTAGCAAGTGGGAGTTTCTGTCTGCATGTGGATGTTCTTCAGTGACACGGTGCTGTCAAGTGGCTTCTCCACCACCTCAGCACCAGGAATCTGCACAGGGCAACCAGCACTGGGGGCTCAGGAGCAACCCCACGGGTTTGGGGGGATTTTATCACTGCAGGGACTTGGCTTGCACAAAATCAGAGAGATTCCTTCCACCTTTGGATTGCTGCTCCTGAATTCCATCTCAGGAGTTTCTGAGGGCTGTTTGTGTTGAACTGCTCCTGTACTTGTGATGTTAAGGATGTGAGCAGCTCCTGGTGCTTTGAACATCTCCCAGGGCAAAGCTGGCTCTCAGCAGCCTCTCATTGCCTTGGAACCCTTTAACAAGGAGAAGGATAATCCTCCAAACCTGGAACCTGCAAGTGTTCAGCCAAAAAAGCAGTAAAATCATTTGCTGTTGTTCTTCCACCACGGGAAGAGGGGGTTTTCAGCCTTTGAAAAGCACAGAGTGCTTTGGCATTTCCTGGATCACTTTTGAAGACTTGCAGCTTCTGAAGGAGCCCTTGAGTGATCTCAGGAACGAGCAGTGCTTTAAGGAATCATATCAAGATTTTATAATAATGTCTTCCAGATGTCTATCACATTTAAAGGCAGAAGAAGGGCTTGTCCAGCTGAAGGTTTGTCTCTTTTTCACATCTATTCAGGTGATCTAATGAAAGGCAAGCTGCATATTTCTCATCTCTTTGGAGCACCACAGTCCCTGTTGTGACTGTTCCCACCTTAACAGGTGCATCTGGGCATAAATAAACATTTCCAGGAAGTGATAGAAATGACCCATTTAGGGATTGGTCTCTTTAAAGAGGAGAATAAGCAAAATTAAAGGTTTTAATTTTAAAACAATTGGTATCTTAAGGGTGCAGATTTCCCACATTAAGTCCCCTACTGTTATTCAAGGATTAAGAAATGAGAACTGCCCTGCTCTGTCCTGGTGGTACCAAAGGTTTGCTGCTCTTTGTCAGGGATTGATGCTTGGCGTGGATAAGTGGTTTCCAGCCCAGAGTTTCTAGCAGGTTTGTCGTTATGGATGAGAGATCTGTCCTGGATGCAGAGGATTCTTGATCCTTCAGAAGCCCCTTCCTTCCTGCAGCAGTGGAACTCAGGATGGGGCAGCTGCACCTGGGCAGGGAGGGGGATTTAGGAGGGCCCTTTTTGCATTCATAGAACTTTGGAAATTGATCTATTCCGAGCCCTGCATGAGCTCAGCTGAACCCCAAACCCAACACTCAACCCCAAACCAACATTCAGTGCTGGGATTTTGGCAGAGAGGCTTCCATGGCCCCCTCCAGGTGTTCCAGTGGGAACAGGAGCTCCCCACTCCCACCTGTTCCTCAGGGTAGATTTTAGACTTTGCCTCCAAGTCCAGATTAATTTGATACTGTCACAAACAGCATTTGTTTATAAAGTTTGGGTTAGATTTCAGCAAGATGTTTTGAGTGAAATCAAGGTGAGATAACCACTGCCTGCATGGCTGCAAGCGAGGTCACATCCATCAGGATCTCCACGGGTAAAACTGAGTTTTGAGGGGGTTTAGTGTTGCTTTCCTTTCCAAATGTGGATTTAGGCTGGACTGGTGCATCGCCAGTGAGTGCCCAGGAGCCCCTGGACTCTCCATCCTTTGGTTCCTGGTGCTGATGGGGTCCTTGGTGGGAGTGAGACCAGCCTGAGCCCAGCTCCTCACCCTGCAGGGCTGACTTTGGTTTTGGAGAGGTGAGATCTGCCACAGGCCTGCTTTAGCCCAGCACAAGGCAGCACCACCCCCTCTGATTGTTTCAAGTTATTCCAAGTCAGTTGCTGATTATCATTTGGGCTGAGGAATATTGACACATCAGTATTCCACCCGTGGCTGCACTGGCACAGCTCAGAAACACGAAGCTAAGCTGGCAAGTACCTTTTGTTCACAGCTCCTCAAATTACAGACAGGTACTTTGGTGTGTCTTCAACCAGAAACAAACTGTGAACATTCATTTCCCAGTGCTATTCGGGTATTTTTGTAACTCACTATGATCACACTGCATATGCAGATCCAAGTTAAAAATAAGCTTTTCAACTCTTGCTTGTTTATACAATATTAGAAGCACTTTATAAAAGTGGATGTTAATTAATGCTGTATTTTAATGGCGTTCCTATGAATTTGTAAGTACATTCTGGAGAGACTATCAAATATAATTTACTTTCAAAACAATTGGGGATTATCATGATCAAAATAATTCAAATATTATTTTTTTGATTTCCACCACCCTTACTGTGGGATGGGTTATGTTTAGATGTCTCGCACACAGAGAAAGGGAAAAAAAAATCTTAAGAATTATTTTCTTGGTTTTTTCAGAAGTGATTTTTAAAGAGACTTTCCATCTAGAGACCTTCATTTCCATCTAGTAATTTTCAAAGAGAGCTAGGAATGCAGTGGGTTTTCAAAGGGACAAGCTGTCCATTTGTGCTCCTGAAAACATGGATCTGCATTAATTTAATTTCCTATTTAAGACATCCTGTGTGCATCCAGCTCTCATCCCACGCACTCACAGGAGTTGGACAAACCTGTTGAGCACAGCAGCAATCACAAAGAAGTTCTCCACAGAGATGAACCTCTTGATAACCCAACCCAAAATACTTAGGGGGTTTAAATGTTTTTAGTGGAAGCCATTTGTGGTGCAAACTCTTCCCCTTCTACCCAAAACACAAAGAAAATAACATGTCCAGACAAGAAAATTATTCAGGTTTCTTTTTAAGGAAAGCACAGGAAATTTTTATATCTATTTATTAATTTTTATATATCGGTCAATATTTATATCTTTCTATAGATAGATTTTATATCTATCTATTACATCAAATAGCTAATAGATATAATAGATAGATATAAAATCTACTATGTCTAATAGCTAATATCTAATTGCTAGGACCCTGGGCCATGAAGCTGGCTGACAGCAGCCCCCCTGGGGCCCCTGAAGAGGACAAGAAAGAGCCCAGCCCCGAGAGCCTCTTGTCACATCAGAGTGGTGGCTCTGGGGCTCTCCAGGAGCTCTGTCCCCTGTCCTTTCCCTTCTCCAGGAGCTCTGTCCCCTCTCCAGGAGCTCTGTCCCCTATCCTGTCTCCTCTCCAGGAGCTCTGTCCCCTGTCCTGTCCCCTCTCCAGGAGCTCTGTCCCCTGTCCTGTCCCCTCTCCAGGAGCTCTGTCCCCTGTGCTGTCCCCTCTCCAGGAGCTCTGTCCCCTCTCCAGGAGCTCTGTCCCCTGTCCTTTCCCTTCTCCAGGAGCTCTGTCCCCTGTCCTGTCCCCTCTCCAGGAGCTCTGTCCCCTGTGCTGTCCCCTCTCCAGGAGCTCTGTCCCCTGTCCTTTCCCCTCTCCAGGAGCTCTGTCCCCTATCCTGTCCCCTCTCCAGGAGCTCTGTCCCCTATCCTGTCTCCTCTCCAGGAGCTCTGTCCCCTGTCCTGTCCCCTCTCCAGGAGCTCTGTCCCCTGTCCTTTCCCCTCTCCAGGAGCTCTGTCCCCTGTCCTTTCCCCTCTCCAGGAGCTCTGTCCCCTGTGCTATCCCCTCTCCAGGAGCTCTGTCCCCTGTGCTGTCCCCTCTCCAGGAGCTCTGTCCCCTATCCTGTCCCCTCTCCAGGAGCTCTGTCCCCTGTCCTTTCCCCTCTCCAGGAGCTCTGTCCCCTGTGCTGTCCCCTCTCCAGGAGCTCTGTCCCCTATCCTGTCCCCTCTCCAGGAGCTCTGTCCCCTCTCCAGGAGCTCTGTCCCCTGTGCTATCCCCTCTCCAGGAGCCGTGCTTAGAAAACATTTTCATCTGTGCTCTCCACCAGACAGCATCTGCATTTTATTATATTTCATCTCGGGGCCAAGAAAGGAATATGTTTTGGAACTTCCAAGCACCATCACATAATTTTCATTAGTAGAAGGAGGAGGGAATTCCCAGCACCCAGCCCTTGGAGTGACCTTACAGAGAGAGCCACAAAGGAAACAAAGGCTGGGGGTGGCAGGGAACTTATCCATGGGGGAAGTTCCTTGGGGATGCACCAACAGAGACCAATCCATGGCAGCATTTTGGCATTAAAATAGTGAAGAAAAAAAAGAGAAATTTTTATAAAACTGGTCCTGATTACACAGAGAACATAAAATACTGCTGTGCAGTAGTAGCCATATATCAGCTGAGCTTACACGTCTTCAGCAGTGTAACTACAACGAGCCACGGCTGCCTGGGCTTTAAAACCTTGCAGGAGCAAGCAAAGCCTTTGCAGCATTTCTTATCAGCACTTATTCCTGGAATAATCCCTGCCAGAATTCTCCACTGTCAGCAAGGAGAAGGCTGAACCAGAAAAGCAGAAAGAACCTGTGGTGGTGCAGCCACAAAACCAAAATTCCCAGGCCTTTCACACCTTGCCCCTCTCATCCTTCCATTTTTATTATTTTTTAGTAGTTTGAATTCTAGCAGTGTGTTGAGCCGAGTACCTGGTGGCCTGTGAGGAGCAGATGTTCTCTGCAGCTCAGCCTCCTTGGAAAAGCTCTTTGGGTTGCACAAGAGTGAGCTCAGCCCAAGGACCCCTCCCCTGTCCTGCTTTCCAGTGGCATTCATTTTCTCCATGGATTCAGGAGACCGTTTAATCCTCCTCAGTTTCCCAAAGTGTAAAATTGGCCTTGAAGAGCCCATAATGAGGCCAAAAAGGTCAATCAGAGCTGGAAGGTGGGAAGTGCTTTCCCAATGCAAATTCTTTTTCAGGCCTGGACTTTTCTGTGAAGTTTTGGAGATAATATTTTTAGCTTTTTTTTTTTTTTTTCCTCCCCAGTTTTAAATTGTTATCTTGAAAGTGCACAATAGCAAATTTCCCCCAACTTCAGCCAATGGGGATCAGCCCTCCCAGATAATGTAAATACAATTAGTTGATTTAAAGCACATTTCATGTTCTGCTTATCTGCTAAGTGTTTCAGTTATGGCGTTCATACAGAATGAGTCACTCATACATATTCCTCAAGGAAGAGCCAAGAGATGGAAGGAAAATACAGCCTGAGGAAAAAGTCTATAAAGATTTCTCGCTTTTCTAATCCCTTCTCTCTAATGTTTCTTTGTAAATTTGTCAGATGGGAATGAAATTGCCTCATAACTCTCCAGATGTGAAGAGCATCACTGCACAAAATTACGTACTTGTCAAAGCAAGGGGGAATTTATGTTGGTGTTCCTGAGATGTGATTTTATTCAGTCTATTTCCTTTGTGCACATCACAGCAACTAGAAAGACAAAAACAGCTAGTTTATGTATATCTTCTTTTTTGCCCCCCTTTTTTTCACCTCTGGTGAATTTTTTAGCTTCTATTTTTCCCTTTTGTTTTCTTATCCCCCTCCCCTCCCTCCTTTTATCTACTGCTTATTGCTAGTGACAGTAAACTTCATCCAACAACACTCTGATGAGAGCAGCTATGATTCTACCAGCACCAGGCAGTTCAGACACGTGCTACAGTAATTTTCCCCATGGAGCACACAGAAAGGTGTGGCTTCTCTCCTGGATAGGGAAAATGTTTGTTTAGAAACCTGCAGTGTTTCCTACAGGCAACCAAATCATGACTGCATTTGATGTTCTGCTTCATATTCTAGTATTTTAATTTAAACTTTGTGCGTTTTCCCTCCAAGGCTCCCAGAGTCAAATACTGTGGTCAAACTCACCAAAAACTTCTTCCAGTGGTGCCCAACTCCAGTTTCTTTGTGCTGCTTTTGATGATACTGCTGGCAGGTTTTGTGCAGTATTCCTTCCCTTAGTTTAAAGCTCTGGTATTAAATGCAGTCTAACACACAGGGTGCATAAACCACTCTGAATTCCAGCTCCTGCTGGCCATGAACTCCCTGAGACATTTAAAAAAGTTCAGTTCTTTAACCCTCCTATTTGTGTTTCTCCAAGACACACAAGATGGTTTTAAAACTGGTATTAATGGGGGGAAAGACAACGAGCCAAGTAAAGGAGATCTTCAAGGCATTTTTCATGGTGGGTCTCTGAACCTCTTCTGAAGGCTGGGATGACTCCTCTCCTCTCCCTCAACAGGGACTTTTAGGTCCCACCAGTGCTCCCTTATCCCTGTCCTAGCCCAGCCCAGTGATGAAAATCAAAAGCCTCCTCTTCTTCTTCATTTTTTTTTTCCTTTCTCTTTTCTCTCTTCTTTGTTTTCTTCCCTCATGTCTTTAAACCCAGCCATATTCTGAGTGCTGAAAGGGTAAAAAACCAGGGGTTGCTGGCACACCAAGACATGCCATGGATTTACAAATAAAAGAAACTCTCTCAGTTATATAAAGGTAGGTGATGTGCTGAGGATGCCAGGACTTTTCAAGGGAATGTTAGAGAAAAGTATTTATCTGGACATTGAGTTTTCTGGGAGCTGGACTGGGAGGTTATAATAATTGTAGGTGTTAAAGCCCAACTTGGTTCTGTCTCTGCAGAGAAAGCACCTTTGAACTAGGTCTGGAACTGGTTTTAAGCTGCTAAAGCCTCCATCAGGGATGAGGAGAAGACCTTGGGGGCTCTGGTAGGGCAAAGTCTGTGCAGATCCTCCTGTCTGTTTCCATATCTCATTAGAGCTTCCTTGTGACCTTCCAGGGGTCATCCTCGTGCAGTCAAGGCCAATCTCTCACTGGAGACAGCTCCAAAAATAAACACAGGGTCACTGAGCCCCTTCCTCGCCCCCACTGGGCCTGTCCTAGCAATGGAACAATGGCTGGGAGAGTCAGTCCTGGAGGGCTCAGCAGGACACAGAGGCTTTGTGCTACCCATTGGACCAAGAAATGGAAGCATTTCCTTTCCTTCATCGTGCTCTGGTCCCACAAAGAGTCTGTGTGTGAAACAGTCCTTGGAATCAGTGAGTTAATATTAATATCCATCAGCATTTAATCCTGCTGAGGTGTAAAACACTGGCTTGGAACAAGGAAGGAGAGCTCCTGGAGCCAGCCCAGTGGTTTCCTAAAGCAGTTTTCCCTGTGCTATATGGGGTATAAAATTATCACGGTGTTGGTGGAGCTGGAGGCTGCTCAGAGCAGCCTTGAGAGGCCTGGAGATCCCCTGGAAAAGCAGCAAAGTAAATGGCAAGCCACATATTGTAAAGTAACAAGAAGAATTTTTATTATTGCCTTTTTTTCCCTTTTGTATTTTTCTCACCATTTTGATCAGCTGTACATTGTTTATAACCCCTCATTTACCGGCCCCAAATATCATTACAACGTCTGCACCGTGATCTATGTTTGGTTGTTACCCTTTTAATGGATAAAAAAAGATTTAAGTACTTCATTCTGTTGCATTTTGACAGCTGTTAGCCATCATTTTTCCATTCACCTGCATTTAGCAATCCCATAAAGGGAGGCAATCTCAGAACTAACAAGAGCTGGGCACCGCAAGGTGATAATTCTGTATCACTTTGGCCTATAAATACCTGCCAGGCTTGGGCTGAGTCAGCAGTCTGTAACAAAGTGGCAGCCGTGCCCTTTTATCTGTGTGAGTGTTTCACAGCAATTGGACTATCAGCCCCTGCAGTGAAAATCCATAGTATCGATCAGGCTATTTCTCCACTGTAATTCTTTTGTAGGAAATCCCTGATGACAAATTTTATCTGCACCACTTTTTGATTGCTGGTTTGATGTAAGCGATCTCCAAGGGCAGAGTTAAGCTCCTGGCCGTTCCACATTATCAAGCACCAGCTTTATTTACTGAAACTACACTTGTGGTCACCAACCAAAATAAAAAAAGGGGGAGAGAGGGAAGGGAGGAGGCTGAAATTAAGAGCAAAAGAATATTTCAAAGCGCAGGAGTGCGGGGGTGGAATCCCTTGTACCGGCTGCTGCATTGTTAAGTAAAAGCATGTCCTGCATTAACAGATGCACAAACAGGGGAAATATGTTCTGATACAAATATCTGTGGGACACAGGGCTGTGTCTGGCCAGTGGGTTGGGCTGGGAGCTGATCCTGCAACTTCTTGTTCAAGGGAATATCCCACAGTTCCCCCAGGACTCTGCTGGGAGCTCACTGGGCTCATCAGTGGGCAGCATGGGATTTCATTCCCAGACATTGTATTGTATTGTGTTCTATTCTATTCTATTCTATTCTATTCTATTCTATTCTATTCTATTCTATTCTATTCTATTCTATTCTATTCTATTCTATTCCACTCTATTCTATTTTAGTCTATTCTGTTCCATTCCATTCCATTCCATTCATTCCATTCCATTCCATTCCATTCCATTCCATTCCATTCCATATTTATTTGATTTTTATTATTGAACTGATATTTATTATTTTATGCTCGAAAGGTTGCTGGTTTTTGTGATGATGGGGGTTGGTCTCAGGTGGGACTGAATGGTGCTGGAGGCCTTTCCCAACCTCACTGATTCTGGGATTCTTTGTTAGGGCCTTACCTGACAGCTTTGAGGTGCCAACTGATCCACTCCCACGGTGATTTTATCCTCCTGAGCTGCCTGGCCGTGCTCAGGGCAGGTGTCTCAGGGCACACAGGGTTTGCTGCTGTGCCCAGACCAGGGTTTGCTGGGGCTGTGCTCACACACGGGCTGGGAGCAGACACCAGTGCAGAGCCCCAGGGACAAACCTTGCCTGCAATCTGCTCTCAGCACAAACTCGGATTAGTGGTACCAGCCTGGGGAACAGCTGGTGCTCTTTTGCCTCCAGATTTAACCTGGAAACCCTACCAGAGGAAGCTCAGGATTCCCAGTGTCCCTCAGCTGAGTGAGGGTGGGGACTCTCAGATATTGCAGAGCCCAGAAATGCCATTGCTGGGAATTCAGAATTTACCCCAGCTTTGATTTCAGTGGAGGCTGTTGTCCCAGCAGAGTTGTTACACATTACCCCTGGACAGCCAAGTTTCTAATTCCTGCACTGCTGCTGAAAGAAGCCTTAATTGCTGAGCCTCAGGGAGGTTTTCTCGTGGCACATGGGGTGACTCACTGTGACTCTGCAGAGATGTTTGCTTTTTGCTGAAGTAATGCAGCATGAAGCAGGGAAATGATGTCTTCTGTTTTCCTGGACAGCCCTGAGTCACTGACGTGTCCCAAACATGGCACGTGCAGGCCAGAATTACTCAGGAAAATAGTCTAGCTCTGCTTTGGGGTTTTTTTCACCCAAAACACGTTAAGCACAAAACTAAAAATAGCTTGCATAGCAATGAGATCTCCATCAAGGAAATTTCTGTTTGTACTGCTGGGCTCCTGCCTCTGACTGTGTCACTCTGCTAAAATTCAGCTGCCTAGAAAATATATATCTTTGGCTGGAAACATATATCCAGAGGTGTGTGTTTACTGAGCAGCAGATATTGGATTAGGCATGGAGCCAGTCCAATTTCATGACTGCACCTTTGAAAAATTGTCTGATTAACACTGAGAGGAATAATTGTATGTGAAAGGAATAGTAAACATTCCCCACTAGAATGGATTTTCAGCAAATAATGTGAAATACCTTGTCCATTCAGAACCCCATCCAATGAAAGCACTTCAATCATTTTCTTAAGCAATAGATCAGATTAAATAAATTAATAGCAAGTAAGTATTGAGAATAATTGGGATTATTTGGCAGAAGATATTTTGGCCTTTTATATGGTTGAGCACATTCCAAGGCTGAGTAAATTCAAAGTTTGCAAATTTGATTCATAAAAGTAGAATCATAAAACCCAAAGAGAAGGCAATAAGATTTCCAGGGGGACTTGAATAAATTTAAAAATCAATGAAATTCTTTATGTAAGTTTTATGTACTGCATATCTCTCCCTAAGATTTTTAATATAACTTAGTCCTTATTTTTGATATAACTTTCGAAATAACTGAATCGAAAGGATGCAGTTTGGCCCAAAGTCTGCTGTTATTGTTGGTGAATTACCATAAATCCCAAAGCAGTGTGCTCAGAAGGTTGGTGTCATTTGTGCCAGGATTGACCAAGGTGAGATGGGTGGGGATCAGTCTCAGGTTGGACTGAATGGTGCTGGAGGCCTTTCCCAACCTCACTGATTCTGGGATTCTTTGTTAGGGCCTTACCTGACAGCTTTGAGGTGCCAATATTTGAAAAAACAGGTGACACCGATTGTTTATAAATTATTTGGATTTATTTATTTTACATTAAATTTACTCCTGATGAAAGGCACTGAACTGACACCAGCAGAATCTCCTTTCTGGGTGAGCTATGGACAGCTGCTCACTCTGTGCTGCACCAAGAGCTCCAACCCACCTCACTTAAAGCTCTGAGCAGCTGGAGTAACAATGACTCCAATCACTGCTAATGTGGGCTAGCCTGGAACCAGGGACCTGGATCCCATTAACAGCTCCCCAGTCCCAGCGTGCTTGATTGCTCTCAGTGCAGCCAGAGCTTGCCTTCACTCTCCTTGATTTCTTTTTTTTTTTAAACTCCTTAAAATCAGGGGTGGGGAGGTATTGAAATACTCAATTTGCAGTTTCCCTCTCTCTCTAATACCACGTCTAGAGGAGCAGCTTTCATTTGCACTGGGAATACCTCCTGCTGAAATGAAATTCTCTTTTCTCAGCCCTTGATGCCTTGTCTGGCACTGATGGATTTTGCACACCTAGACCTCCACAATCAGTGAAAGCTGCCCTGATTCTGCCTGGCAGGACATTACAGCATGGTCCCAGACTCTCATGGTGATTCCTGGGATATCCTCAGTGTTATGGGAGTGAACCAGACAAGAAATGAGCCATCAGATGCTAATTTCTATTTGCAGAATTCCTCACCTTAAATTTTATGTATTAATTATATTTTTGTTATTATTTTTAATAGATTCTCAGAAAATAAGTACTGAAATATTTGGTGTTTTCAGCAGGGCAAGCACCACGTTGGTCTGTTTGATAGCAGCATTGATTGCACCATGAGTGCCCAAAGCTTGGACTTGGTGATCTTGGAGATCTTTTCCAAAGATAAATGATTGTGTGACCGTGAAGAGCTGGCAGGGAAGGAGAGGACAGGGGTGGGGCTGCAGGTGTCCCTGTTGGGGTGGTTGGTGTGCTCAGGTGCCCCTCTTGGGGTGGTTTCTGTGCCCCTGTTGGGGTGGTTGGTGTGCTCAGGTGCCCCTCTTGGGGTGGTTTCTGTGCCCCTGTTGGGGTGGTTGGTGTGCTGCAGGTGCCCCTGTTGGGGTGGTTTCTGTGCCCCTCTTGGGGTGGTTTGTGTGCCCCTCTTGGGGTGGTTTGTGTGCCCCTGTTGGGGTGGTTGGTGTGCTCCCAAGAAGTTCCTTGCTTGTAGCAGAAAGGACAGCAATACCTTTGTACCTGAATACTAAAACTCAGCCCCAGTGCAGCATCCCCCCAGCTGCAGGGCTGGCCAGGTCACTTGCACTTTTCCAGGCTAAAACAGGCTGGCTGCAGCACTCTGATGCACTTTGTGACACCTCCTGTGAACAAAAGGTGGCAGCTCAGGGTGCTTTGTGACCCACCACCTGCCTGGCTCACCTCTGCATTAAAGAGTCCCTCTGAGAGTGCTGGAAATTTTCACTCCACTTTCTTCTCCCAGTTTCTGGTGCTTTGGGGCAAATTCAGCGTTTTCATTAACATTTCAGATAAGTCTGGAAGGAGCACAGACATTAATGCAGATTACAGGCCAGAAATGCTAAGCAGCAGCAGCTTCCTTTGATCTGCTGAGATATGTCAGTGGTAAATACTTCTGCAGCCCTGGAAATCAGCAGCGTGGAGCCCTTGTCCAGATAAATGGGAATTCAGCCATCCTGGGACCCCTGTGGTCCTGCAGTGCCTTCCCAGCCCCGTGGTTTGGGGCTGATCCAAGTGAGCCCCACTTTTGGCAGGGTTAGCAGACATTATCACCCCTCATCTCAGTGTGTGAGCAGATCCCCTTTGAGGGACTGATTTCAGGGCAGGTTTCTACCTTAAGCTGATGTGTTCTCCTTCAGAAAATGCACCAGCAGCAGAGTAAGGGCACTTTTCAGAGGAGGGAATCAAACCTGGATCCCCCATTTCTACCTGAGTGCCCCCACCCTGGCATCTGGGTGGGCATTGATGCTGTTATTCAGTTTTAAAAGAAAGAACTTGAGCCCTTCTCCCATACCAGAAGTGGCTCCTGAGCAGGAGAGAGCAGGAAAGGACAGGAATATTACACCTACAGGCAGGATTTACCCTATTTATTTCCTCATTTCCTGGACTTTGGTTTCTGCTCTTCCATTGTGGTTTTGGCCCTGTTCTCAGGGCTCTGGTCCACCCCATATCCTTTATAGAACATTTAAATGCCTGGCCAATGTATGATTTTACTAGAATTGTCTCAATTTAGGCTTCAAAATGGAATCCTTCCTTTACAAGGGCCTCGAGATTAACAATGTCAGTGGTGGGCTCAATCCATGGGGAATTATTCAGCTGGAATTTACAGCTGAGGGACTACTCACCTTCAGGTCTCTGACTCAGCCCTGAAAAGTGAAACAAGTGCACTAAAAACAGTATTTGTGTAGATGTTTCCTTCCTGATGGTGCCTCCTGGGGAGAGAAAGTGATTCCTTTGGGCTCAAGGACATTTACCTGGGGCAAACCAAAACTGTGGGAATGTATCTCCCAAGGAACTGAACCAATGAGTTGTGAGGTTTGTCCCTTTAAAACCCTGCTGATATTAATTAGAACTGTAAACTGCATGCCTGGTTTCATCAGACCTGTCTCCCACCATCAAACAAACACAGTCTAATGTCACATTATTGAGGTCTCCCAGCTGCCAGAAATTCCCCTTCCCAGCTTCCAAGTGTTTTTCCTTCACCACAGAATAGCAAGCGAGTCCCATGTGTTTGTGGGAGCCCTGCAAGTGCTGTCTGTAAAAGTCATGTCACAACCTCAATCAATCACTCAGCCTGGCCAGCACTCGGGTAGATGATCCAGAAATCCTCCTGCCTGGGATTGTACTGCAGGAAATAGCAGTGCTGCCTAGCAGCAGCAGCAAAATACTTTAGAAATAGGCCAAAGCACCAGAGTTGCCCAAATAGTTCCTTCCTGTAGCTCCTGGGCTGCATCTATTTCCACACGGGCCACAAAGTGCCCTGGAAGCTGGGTGACAAGTGGAGAATTTCATAACTTTTTGCCTGTTCATGAAAACATTACATTTTGTAGGTTGGAACATATTTCACTAATTAATCCATCTGTTCTGGAATAACAAAATGCCACGGACCAGTTAGAGCCATGGAGAACACAGCCTGTAGATCCTGAGCTTCCTTAGACTGGATATTCAAAATTTATGTATCTGCCAGTCAAGATATAATAAAATGCAGCAACATGCTTGTAAAAAGAAATGTGATATTTACTGTTCAGCCATGTAATATCTCCTACTTATACACCTCCCTTGAGGATATCTGGATGTTATTGGAAGAGTATTTCCTTAGACATGCTCCCTTGTCCTCCCTTCTAGTTCTCCTCTTCCTTCTTGTCATTTTCTCTTTTTTTTTTTTTTTTAATTTCCTAATTCTCTTTGGAAAGCACCAACCCTTTTATTGAAATACTAGAAATTAGTAGGGTTTGAGACTTGATAGCGGGTTTGTTTTAATTAATTTGTGATATGAAGCTGAAGAGCAGTTTAGAGTGTGTAAGTTTAAGACCACAGAGGATTTAGGCTTGAGTTATTTGAGCCAGCCTGAGCACAGCCTCCATGGACATCCACCATCACTAAATCAGTACCAGGAAAGGCAGAACTGGGGTCTTTCAGTGTCTTCCTGCTGATTTCAGCCTGTAGGGTTCTGGCTGTGCTTTCCAAGCCAACTTTGGGAACCACAGAGCTCTGGCCTGCAGGCAGAGGGTTAAAGGAGAGGTCAGGCAGCTGGGTCCAAACTGGAGTACAGCTCTGGGTTCAAAATCCTCCCAAGGTGCCTCTGTATCCCAAGGTGCAGGTCTCTGTGTCCATCAGTCTGTCTGTCCTGTGCAAAGCTGAAAGGAGGCCACTTTCAGGTCTTTGAGGAGCTGTTCTGTGATACTCAGTGAAACTAAAATCATTTAATGCTGCCTGGTGGTGAAGGAACAGAGAATGCACCCTGCTGCACACTGTATCTTCAGGTCTCCTTGCTTTTATCACTTTCCCTGCTTTCATGATGTGTGCAGTGAAAAAAAAAGATCTCTTGTGAATGGAAGTCTTGTTTGCCTGCAAGGGTTATGAAACGTGGAGAGGCAGCACAGGCCCCTCTGCTGCACCTAAAAGGCGTTGCCTGTGTGGCCACCTTCCCCTGACACCAGTCTCCATCCCGATTTATCAATAGTTTGGGAAATCCCGGCGATGGGCCGAGGAGGAGGCTGTGGATCCACCCTTGAGTCTCCACTGCTCTCTGCAATCAGCCTGGAGGAGATGGAGCTGCTCCTGCAGCATCCACAGAGGGCTACACCGTATGCCAGATTTGTTCCATGAATTTCTCTCCTCTCATTGCCTTAAGCACAATTACAAATACATTATGCAGTGTGAATTTTCACCCTTTTTTAGCATTTGGTGGTGCTGTGAACCACCAGCCTTTCCCCTCAGTGTACTGGGTTGAAATCAGTGCATTCCCCAAATATCCTGCTGCCTGTGCCACCCCGCCGTGACCCACGGAGGGGACGCCACCACCAAATGCTCGCCCTGACGGGGTTTAGTCAATCACAGCCACGGGATCCTCGAGATTCTCAGCCTTCAGAGGGGTCAGGGATGCATGGCTGAGCTGCTCCAGGGTCAGCACACAGCGAGTGCTGCCACAGACAGCTCTTCATTCCCAGCTGGGGGAGCCTTGGGCGGGCAGGACACAACAAACCAGCTCCAGTTACCCACTGGAAGGGGCGCACGTGTCCTGCAGGGCTCTGGCTGCTCCTTGCCCTGCCCTTTCCCCTGATGTTGGGCAGGAAGGCCCAGCCAGCACCGGCGCCAGGCCGAGCAGGCCGCGCCGCCTCGGCCTCCACTGCCTCCAACCGGATCTGACAGAAATTTAGCAAAACTCGTGCTGCGGATTGAGAGGCCGTGATCAATTCTGACAGCGTCCTGCTCTGCTCAATATTCCCTCTGAAGTGCCTGGAACCAAATGCCAGCGCAGAGCATTTCTCGCCCGAGTTCAAGAGGGGAGATGTAAACACAGGCCGTAAAAGACCTGCATGTCTGCCGCTCGCAGGGGTCGTAATTCTTCCCAGCAAAGTTACCTTTCCTGTTTCTATGAATTACTCTTACATTCTTGTAAGAGATACGGGTTGAGGTATTTATGGTGCATTCAATTCTGCTATCATTGATTTACTGGACTAAACCTGCTCCGGGATATGATGTAAAGCCCCTAATTCCAAAAAACTCTTCCATCTCGGCGAGAACAGCATTTTCTGCCCTGTTGCCCTCCAGCAGATGACCAACGGAGATAAACAGAGGGCACTCCACTCCCGGCTGCAATGTGCTTGGTGATGTGAAGGAATCAATCAGACAAAAGCAGATTATTAGAGTGTCTGAGAGAGATCAAACATTGCTGGCATCTTCACCCACACACGGTTGATTTACAGGCAAGCTGATAAAGTGCTGCAGCTCACTGTCAGAAGTACATGACAGCTCCTCTAGCTCTATGGATAAATTATTGCTGAAGCCCATGATAACATTTCTCCACCTAGCAACCAAACATAACAGGATGTGGCTTTTAGTACTCGGAGCCAGAATGATACAAAGAGAAAACACAGAAACTCTTCAGGCAGGGAAGGCGGGCAGGGAGGGATTTTCAGGCTCACACCCGGGGGGTGTGTCTGTCCTGGCTCTGCTGGTGGAAAACTGGCCGGGTGGGAGCTGTGGACCAGCAGAGACGCTGCCAAAATGCCTGGATTGCAGGCAGGGGTTTGAGTGGGGGTGTGGGCAGAGCCCTGGGGTGGGTGCTGGGGCTCACCTGAACACCCCACTGCAAATATCAGGTGTTCCCTTTGGCTTGGAAAGGCACAGCAGCAAATGCACTCATCGTGCTTTAAAAAAAGGCAAATCGAAATAATCCGATTATTTGGGAGACGGTGCTAAAGAAAGATGCAGTTCAGATATTCTCTTTATTTTTATCTGGTGGCTTATAAAATAATAAGGGATATAATCTGCTAAATATTGCATCGTGGCTATTAGGCATTGGGGCTGTGCTCAAAAATTAAGTTGGGTTAATTAGAGCATGTACTGTGTGCCTATAAAAGACTAAATCAGGCTCTGTCTCGGGAGCCAGACGTGAGTGCTTTTCACAAACTGAGAATGTGACCCTGACAACTTAAAATCTAAAGTACATTGAAAGTACTCACAGGTTAGAGGTTCTGCTGCCTCAGATGCCTTTCATAAATTCTCCTGCTTTGAAATGCACTTCCTTATTTAAATTTTTTTTTCTCTTTGTTGCTCTATCAGAAGTCATCCCACAGAAGAGTAGGGAAATGAATATGGAAATAACTGTATGAAAGAAATTATGGAACCTGTTTATCTGTACTGTTCTGCCAAATGAACAATCAGAAAATGTGATTATTTTTTTCTTTCCTCCCTGTGGCTTTTTCAGTTACAAGAATTTAGCAAAGGTGAGAGGTAAGTGAGAAATTCTGAGATGTAAAAGATGTAATTTGATGAGATCCCTGAAGTAATTCTTTATAGTATTTGTTAGTTTGTCATATTAAGGGCTTGGTGTTGTTCTTATGGAGGGCTCGGTGCTGTTTGTCTGCAAACAGACCTGAGCCCAGTTTGCATTTGGAGTTTTGGGGGCTTTTTGGTGTGATGGGAGGTGGCCCCAGCTCCTGGGTGCCCCAGTTAACCCCTTTGCTCTGGTCAATTCCTGCCCAGCTGTGTTACCTGCCCACACCTGAGCAGGAGGAGGGACTGCCTGCAACGTTCTCCTCACTCATCTCATGGTCCTGGTCCTGGTGGATGGCCTGGAGCACCCCTTCCCCTCCTGCCTGCCAGGGTGGGTCCTGTGCTTGTTGATCCCATTTCAAAATCCCCACCTCACTCTCCCACCCCCTCCCGAGCTCCTGCAGACATTACAGGGCAGTTTCTGTGGGACCTCACGGGGAGGATTTGCCAGAGCAACTCTTGTAAAAGCCAACAGAAATTGCGTGGCTTAATCCTCGTGTGCTGCATTGAAAAATTACCCATAAATATTTCACCATTATGTTTTATTATTACAGTCAAATTTGTTTTATGTACTTATTATTTAAGGGATAATAGGGCAGGTGTCCCGTTTTATGAGGCAATAATCTGGTTCACGTTGGCTCCATAGTTTATCCCTCCCAGAGAGCTGCATTATCACCAAGGGACATGGGGAGCTTGTCTTATTATAGTAATAATAATAATAACACCACCACCTATTCCTACAGCACCTTTCCTCTGGAACCCTAAGCATTTTATAAATCTGATTTGATTTTTGACAGCTGGGGTCATCTCAAGGATTATTTCAATAATGCCAGCTCTGGAGTGAGGACAGAAACCAGACTTTAGAGATCCTCCCCTGGATCTCTGGAAACCTTTGGTGTTTCTCTCTGTCTCTCTCAGGTATCTGGGGTGCAGGGGATGAGCCCCAGGTTCTGAGGGATGTCCTTGGCTGTGGCACCAGGGGTTCAGACACTCTGGGGGTGGAACAGGATGCCCTTTAATCCAGATGTCAGAGATCCACCAGAAAGCTGCTCTGGGGAGGCTGGGGGAGCTGGGCTGCAGGCAGGGACAGCCTCACCTTCATGGAAGGTTTGCTTGAAGCCAGATCCAGGGGGAGGGATGGATTCCCAGCCCTCCATCAGGTAATGCTCCCTTTCCAGGTGATTGGGGTGAACTGTCCTCAGCATGGCCAGGATGGTTGGAAAGTTGGTGCACACAGGGGCTGCTGGCAAGAGAAACCAGACTAAATCCCCCTGTGCCGCTCAGCTGGGCACTGCTGGCGTTGTGCTGGTAAATTACCTCTGTTTGGGGCTATATATTAGCTGTATATTACATATATTAGATTCTGTACTGGATATTAGTGATAGATATTAGCTGTATGCAATGCTTTAGCCGTACTCAGGTTGCTGGTTTTTCCTGAACACCAGGTTATAAAACTGAGGGTTTTCCCTGGCTGAGCTGACCTGTCGTGGTTGCCTTGAGCTCTCAACCCTTCAGCCAAGGGAGCCCAGGAAAGATTTCAGAGCTTGGCATCCCAGGTTTGCCCTCAGAGCCAGCCCCTCCTAGGGAAACATTCCCAAACTGAGATGAGGTTTGCATTTTATTACAAGTAAAAAGAGGATTTACCTTTAAATATTGCTGGGCTTTTGCTTCTGCTGTTGCTTCTCTCTTTTAGATTTTTTTCTTCCTTTTGTTCTCTTTCCTTCCAGAAAGGCAAAAAGCCCTGGGATGTTTGGCTGTAATGTGAGTATCTAATAATTTCCAGCAATAGAAGTGGTTTATTTCTCCTTGAAAGTTGAAGCCAGCTCTGATGAAGTTATATATTCTTTGATTAAATAAGATATATAAGGCTGAGTCTGTTCTCTTAACATCCCAGAGCCACAAGGGCTTTAGCTACTCCGAGGCTGTGTTACTCATTCCTGCCTTATCCACAATCCCAGGCTGACCTAAAAAACTTTCCCAACTAATGCCTGACTGAAAGTGCCAGATTTCCACATGAAGTCAGAATTTTACAATTTGAATTTTCCCCAAGGAAGGGGGAAAAAAAAACCTTTACAAGAAATTTCCAGAGTTTTTCTTACCTACATCTTGCATGATTCAGCATTCTCTGCATTTCTCTGGACCCAGATTTTCCTCAGTCGTGGAGGGAAAAGGGCCAATTTCTGCCACCTTCATAGCTGATCAATCAGATATTTAAAATATTAGTGCCTGGGTCTGCCAGTGGCTGCTTCAAGGATTTTTATGAGTCCCTACCTGTGTTTGTGAGTGCCTCAACACCTCCAAATGTTCCATCTCATTATACTTTGTACTGTGGGGAAGGGATAGTGCTTTCATTAGACCCATCAGCCATTCACAAAATATAGCTGTGTGCCACATTTACATCAGGAAAACAAATCATACCGTGCCTCAACTTTCCCCCGTTAGGAGCTGGATGGATGTCTTGCCTCACCCAGGCAACGGGAGATGTCAAAAGTTCATTGGATTTACGGATTACAAATCACCAGTTGTCTCTCAAGCATTGTGCAAATGATCCAGGGCTGTTTTATGGCACCGAGGGGATGGCTGGGCAGGGATTCAGGCGTGTGCTCAAGCACCTTGTTGACTTCAGCATCTAAATATCTAAAATGAACATTTTCAATGAGAACAAGAGACACGCTCTCCTCCTTGCCTGGACCAAAGTCTGGCTTAGTCCCCAGTCTCCTCCCTCAAGAGAGGGAGAGCTTTCTATCCCAACAGATGGAAATGGGAATTCCCAGGAATGCTGTCCTGGGGAAATGTAAGCAGCCCGGAGCTCAGCAGTGGCCAAATTCCTGGCCAAAAATATTGACAGAAAAGGGAAAAAAAGCTCTCCATAGTCACAGGTCTCCAAGAGCTCAGAGCAGATCCATCCAAACTGCTGGATGCTGTGAGAATTGTGGAATTTGGCTCGGCTGGGCTGCCTCCCTCCTGCACCAAAACTTCAGCGCAAACAGAAAATGAAAATTTCTTTCTTCAAACACATTTAATTGCTTTCAAGTTTTGGCATTTCTGTCACTATTGGATTTCCAGGGCGTCCCATGGTAATGATTAGAACTAAGCAAATACCTCAAAATATTTTCCATGAAAACTCCTTTGAATAAAACATTGAATAGCCTTCAGCTGTGTTCACACCCCTTTCATATTTGCTTTCTCTGAATATTCCAGTGACTGATTTATGGGCAGAAATGTTAACTGAAACAGCAATTTTAAAGGGAATGTTGCATAACATTTATGGAAAGCAGATTTTAAACATGGATGTAGTATCTAAACGTAGCCTAGTTGGAGTGAAAATAATACCAGGTGATTTAGTCCCTTCAATCTGAGAAATCATCTCAGGGTCCAAAAGTGCAGAGAGCACAAACAAAAGGAGGCTCTGTCCACCAGAAAGACCAAAACTGAGGGTCAGATGCAGGCAAAGCTTCGAGGTGCTTGGTGAGTTTGGGAGAAGTGCCTGAGCAGCGATTGTGTCCAGCTCCTGTGGACAGAAATCTCTTCATAAATCTGGCCCTGACTCAAAATAAATGTTGGATATTGAACGCATTTGAAAAATGTGAAAGTAACTCAAAGTTAATTGTGGGGAGGAGAGACTGAGCTGGCTGAACTTCAGCTGTTTGCTCTGAGTGAGTTGATTGGCCTTACTAATGATACAGGAGCCTTGGCTGCTTCTTGGAGATGTCATTGTCAAAGAGCAAATATTTGCATATTGCTCTTCAACATCATTAGTTTTGTTTTGGAAGGCGAGTCATTAAGACCAAGGTTTGAGGAAGTGTACAAATATTGCACATCTCATTTGCATCCGTGACTAATTTGTGCATAAATCAGGTGAGGTGGCTCCGAGCTGACCAATCCTGGCACCCCAGGATGTGCAAGGATGCTCGCAGGCCACTCACGTTATCGGCAGCGCTTCAAAGAGAAATTAATAATAATTAAAAAAAAAAAAAAAACAGCTGAGCAAAGCTTTAAAACTCAATTTTTGCATATGAAGCTCTTCTCCATTCTGTAGCGTGTTCCAGGGAGAGAGAGCTCTGCTGGTACAGGGAACTTGGACAGATCTGCATTATTCCCCTCGGAGTGCGAAAATATCTTCATGCCATCTCGGAGAAAAGCTCATTTAAATGCTCTGTGAATGCAGCCCTTCCCAAAGGCCACGGTGTAGTCATGTATTTTGGATGATCTGCAGCTAGAAAAGCGTGCAGCTAATGCACCCATCTCACCACGGGAAAGATTGAAACAAAACCACCAAAAAAAACCCAGAGAGGGAAGCTGAAAGCCAACCCACAGCCTCTAACCCAGATTCCTGCTCTGGAACAAAGATGGTCTGAGGATGTTCTTGTTACCCAATTCCAGCGACAGCCACGGCTTGCTCCTTAGAAATGAGGAGCCAGAGCATTTTCAGGGGCACTCACACTCCATTGTGCCTTTCTCACCCTCCTCATTAACCCTCTCTAAAATTTCCTTATCAAGCAGCAGTTTCAAGGCTGGAGAATGATTTGTGTTCTCTTTCCCTGAGAATGGGAGAATTCCCAATGATAAAAATTGCCAGCAGAGATTCGAGGAGCTTTCCCCAAGAAGTGGTGAAGTTCAGGCTGAGATTCTCCACCACCATATCTCTGGCATGGTGGATAAATGAGCACACTTCAGTTTCCCTTTCTTCCCTAAAAGATCATTTACTTACCCTCCTGCCATCACATGCTAAATTAAGTCACGTCTTTCTTTTATTAAGGAGACAGTTTTTTTCTGAGCTTCTTAAACTTTTCTAAATTTTCTTACCAGAAACACTGCTCATTTTGTTTCTTATCCAGAGACTGATAACAGGGTTTCTATAAAAATGAACATTCATGATCAAAGAGCAACTCTGTATCATAAACAAATTACAACAACTGGGCATGCTTTGAAATAGCTTAACCTAATTAAGCTCAAACACTTTCGCAAAAGCTTTAAAAAAATGGGTGTAATTGGAGCTCCGTTCAGGTTCAGCTGACTTCATATTTTTAGTTTGGTTGGCTTTTTTTTTTTTCCCTTTTAGAGCTTTGCATAAACAAAACATTTTGACAGTGTTGCCTTCCTGGGAAAAAAATGTTGGTGGTGCTGAAAATTCAGATTTCCAAATGAAACACAGATCTAATTGCTCACTTTTGCAGCTCTGGGGATGTGTGTGAGATGTGCCAAGAGCAGCCCCGAGTGCCTGTGACAGTGGCACTCGGGTGGCACTCGGGTGGCACTCGGGGCAGGGTGACTGGGCCAGTGCCCATCGTGTGCTGGGCCACCAGGAGCAACCAGGGGAGACTGGGAATGAAAATTGTTGCATTTTTCTTTAAAAAGATCAGTTCAAGGGAGGCTTTGAGGATTAAAATGGAAATCCCAGTGGTTCTCCCCTGTTAAACCCCACTGGGTGTGGAGCATGTCCAAGTGTTAGTCCAGACATGGATTCCTCCATCTTTTCCATGGCATGGTGTTGGTTCCTTGTAGAAAATCAACTTTAGGCTGAGATTACCAAACTCTCAGCTTTTCATTCCTTATTTCTCCTCTCACTCTCTCCCTCCACTTGAAAGGTGTTGTAAAAACTTTTCTCAGGTTACAAACCTCTGAGCCACAAGGATTGATCATCCCCTTAAATCTGATTCCAGGGGATTACTATATATTATTATTATTATTATTATTATATTATTATTATTATTATTATTATTATTATTATTATAATAATATAATAATAATAATAATAATAATAAAAATAATAATAATAATAGTAATAGTAATAGTAATAGTAATAGTAATAGTAATAGTAATAATAATTCACCTGCATCCTTTAATTACAATGTTTGATAGGTCCAGTAACGCCTGAAGATGGTAAAATGGCCCTCCAAAAATCTCTCTTTATTGAAGCATCAATTTTCTAAAACTTAGAATGAATAAATCTTCTGCAATCTCTACAGAGTTGTGCCCTTCCCTCATCACCATCAAGCCAGAACGCTTTGGTTATTATCTGCTATAATCTGTTGTTATCTGGTCTTTTCTGCTGTAGTGAATTATTTCCTCTTTTTCAGAAGATTTTAATTTTATTGATTTTTAATTTCGTAATGGAAACAATTTGCTGTTTGCCCAGCTGTGGAATTTCCATAAGGAGATGGTGATTTGCTGAAGGCTCTAATTTACACTTCTCAGGAATATTTGTGGGAAAAGGATTTCAAATCCGTTCTTATCTGCTCCAGGTTTTTCTGCACAAGTGTTAACACTGAATTTTGCTCTCTGCTTGTAAAAGTTTACTAATGATTACTGAAGGCCTTAATTGGAACAAATTTATGCATATAGCTCAAAAATACTTTTGTTCTGCAATGCTCATTTTTTAAAATGTATTTTTCATTTCTTTTCCATTTCTTGAGGAGAAAATCTTCCACAAAATTTCTTTTCATGATTGAAAAGCACCAGAAGTGCTAAGCCAAATTACCTGTAATTATATAACCTTCTGATTCTGCCTGTGTTTAACAGATTAAATGCTCTGTCTTTACAACTTTCAAGGTTAAGTGCCCATAATGGGACATGCTGGGGAGTAGGGTCATATAATCCCCAGCAAGTGGCACTCAGCAGCCCAAATGGAGGAGAGTTATTAAAATCCATAACATGCAACTTTCATCTAACACTCAAATTATAAGGGAGCCACTCGGAAAGAGCCAAAGGCTATTTGCAGGTTCAATATATTCACTTTGCTCTCAACAGTGATCAAAGTTGGGAGCTTCACACGGCTCGGGCTGATGGAGGAGCTAATTTGGAGGAGCTGCAGAAAATGCTGTTCTGTCCCCAAGCTACTGCAGGTTCATAATTGGAGTTTTCCACCTGGGAGGGAGCAGAGCCTGCACTGCCCAGCTCCCCACAGGGCTGCACCAGCTCTTGGGCAAGGGTTAAAAGCCAGGCAGATTAATCTGGGCACCAAGACAAATTACACTTCTATTTTTTACAGAAAGTTTCCTAACTGGAGTGGTTTTGTTTTAATTGGGGACTATTACTTTAAATGAAATGCAAGATTGAGAGTCTTTTTTGCAGGGATATTTCAGTCACTGTCAAGACCTCCCAATAAGTTCCTTCCTGCCTCTCTTCCACATTTTATTGTTTTATCTTCTAGAATTTTCTAGAGTTTACTGATATTTTCTTTTCCTAATCTACCCCAGCTACCAAGTCTATAAAGTTGGGTCTAAAACCTGTTTAGCCTCGGGTAGACACATTCCAAAACCAGGGTGGTTTTCTTCTCCCCCCAAAAGGCACTTTTGAGTGTGTCACTGTCACAGGGCAACAACTGCAGCAAAAGCCCTTGATCAAAACAACCACAGCACCTTTGCATGGCTGTTTTTGCTCTGCCAGTCCTTGAAATGACCTTGGCTTAATTACCTGCATCTCAATGAGTGAATCTACATAGCAAGTGAAGGTTAATTAATGAAGGATCATTTCTTACTTAAACCCATCAGGCAGTGGCTGACAAGCAAGTCTGGCCCGTGCAGTAGCAGCCTCTGTCTCATTAGAAATGGTCAGATTGATGTGCTGGGGCTGCTCTAGAAGCAGGGCCAGGACAGTTTGTTAATGAAGAGAACTGATGGGCTCCTGCTAGACACTCAAAAGCCTCTGTCTGTTATCACCAGCATCACTGAACTTCACTTTCTGCCACCAGCTCCTCCATTTCCAGAGTGCCATTTGTGCCTTTCCACCCTGAACTGGGAAGATTTCCACCCAAAAGCTGCTGTGAGATTTCTGCCTGGCTGAGATGGGCCAAGCACTGAGAGCCTCTCTCACACATTGGGGTGGCTGGCACCAAACCCACCCAGCTGCATCCTCCCAGAGCTGGTGGCTGCAGGAATTGCTCAGGTGAGCTGCCCACCTCCAGCTCCCTGTCCTGGAGTGCACCACTGTCCTTCAGAGCTGGATGTGCCTCTGGTGCCATTCCACAGCTGGACCAGGCTCCCCAAGGGCAGGTCCCTTCCCCTACACCCAGGAAAGCTCTTCCCTAGAAAGGGCAGCACTTCTGGAGGAGATGACAGAGAGGCACTCAAGGAGCTGCACTGAAACTCCAACACCAACATCCTCAGCCTGCAGCAGCTCCTGGGGGTAAAACACCCACAAGGAGCCTGAAAGCCAAACCAAAAATCCAGAAAATAAGAATTGGAGGAAGACAGTTCCCCAAAGCAGCTGAAACTAAAGTTCAGCAGTTGTGCTAAGAGCCCTAAAACCCCTCTGAACCTGAGCTTGTAAAGAGCCAGACTTGCAGTGCCCATAAATCCTTTCTTTCCAACCACTTGTGGTGTTCCTGATTTTAGAAAAGCTCTTGCCCTTCATCTGTTTGGAAGCCCGTGGGGGAGAATGTATTTTTCCAGCAATGAAAGCAGTCTCACCCCTGGCCATGGCATAGGGTGAGGGAGGGAACTGGGTCCTGTGTCAGGGGAGCTTTCCAAACCCCAGGTGAGGCTCAGCTCCCACAGGAAGGCTTTGCACAGGGTCACACCTGGGTCACACCTGGGTCACACCTGCAGGGACCCAACCACGCCCTATTCCAGCACCTTCCAAAGGCAAAACACAGCACAGAATAAAGCTCAGGAAGATTTCTGGGTGCTGTAACCTGAGCAGAGGGATCCAGCCTCACCAGGAAACCACTCTGGGGTTCTGAGCACTGAGGCTTTGAGGCCATTTCATGTTTTCCTTTCCTTCCCTTTCCCATCCCTCTGTTTTTGACTGGGGAGCCAGGCTAGATCCATAACTGCCAATTTCCTCACCCTCAACAGCTTTTCCAGAAGTGGCCAGAGAGGCAAACACTTCTCCTGCTGGTGAACAGAAGGTGTCAGGCCAGAGGTTTGTTCCCTTCCACATTGTGTCTGTTTGATCTTGCAGAGTTACAGATTTTGGCTGCCTTGCCTCGTCTCTCTTCTCTTTAGGTTATAATGTGCCTTTACCTTTAACAAGCTCTTCCCTTCTCACTCTTATGCACTGATCAAGAAATAACAACTGAACAAGTCTCAAATATTTGGTGTTTTCTCATCCTTGCTTTTGAAGGTTTACATGAGTGAAGGTGGGGCTGAGCTCAGAGGTGAAACTTGAACACGCTCTAAAAAATAATTTAAAAGGTGAATTGCTCCCACCTGATATTAAGTGAAAAATACCTCGTGTGACCCTGCTTCTGTCTGATCTATAAAAATTGATTTTTTTTCCTATATGCAGTATCAGGAATTGTTTCTGGCTTGAGCAGGTGCCAGAATTTAACTCACCACTCTTCTACTGTTTTCAAGTGCTGGAAAAAAAATTATATAAAAAGTTTTCTGTAACTGGGAAAAAGAGCTCATTTACCTTTGTAATTTTCTATTAATTTACTACTAGGATTCATTTTGCATTTAATTCAGTCCTCTAATGGCTTAAAACTGTGTCTTTGGTCTTTACACATTTGTGGTCTCAGCCGTGTCAAGCTTTTTCATCTACTTTATGTTCATTTATTTTAACTTTTAGTGGTCTTCTAGCCAATTCTTTATCCTTTTTATTACAAGAGCATGAAATTTTATAATGCCCTAGAGCTTTGTTAGTCAGCTGCTACAAGGTTCTTAACCTTACTTAATTTATTCTTTCACTTTTGACTTTCAGATATGGAGCATGCTTTAATATTTTGGTTTTGAATATGAAAGCAACTTTTATTAAGTAGGTTTATGGCATTAATAGATCCTTATTTCATTTTTACAGGAGTGTTTAGGTATCCTGCTAGACACAGAATGTATCATTTTCCATAATTACCTATAATTTTTGTAATATAATTTAAACTCTACTATATTAAAATATTGCTAATATAACAATCTTAACCTTTTTAGGTAATTTTACTTCAGAATCACTGTAAACAAGCATAAGGATGGTTCTTTTTCATTGTAAAGCCTGATTTTTTTTTTTTTTTTGGTTGCTTATTCCATTAACAAGTAATTAAGTCATGGCAGTTTGCTTGTGTAGAGAGAAAAAAAAAGGAGAAAATTCCACAATCACCACTTGCTGTAATTTTACAGCATTATTCTGAACACACCCTGTATCCCAGCAGGGATGCCATGCTGGCCATTCCTGCAGGTTGGGAAGTGCCCTGGGATCCATTCAGTCCCTGCAGCTCCTCCCAGCCCCAGCAGGTCTGAGTCTGTGCCCCCTTGGCTCCAGCCCCTCCAGCTCTCCTCACAAGACACGGAGGAGAAGATGCAGAAGGGAACACCTGATGAAAAGATAAAATTCACCAGCAGACAAACAGCTGGAGCTGAGCAGCTGGACAGGGGGAGCAAGAGGAGGAAAAGGAGGAAGGGGATCAACCAAAACCTCCTCAGCAGAGGAGAACAAGAGCAGGCTGCTCTGCCCAGCCTGCTGCTGCTGAGGGAGTGGGAATGAGAGCAAATCCCAGCACTGGTGCAAAGTGAGCCTTTGGTGAGGGACAGAAAGGGACTGCCAAGGGATCCTCGGGCCAGGGTCCAGGCAGGGAATCCCTGGGAAAGCGTGGGATGGATGGCATCCCTGGGAAAGTGTGGGATGGATGGAATCCCTTAAATAGGGATTGGATGGAAGGAATCCCTGGGAGAGGGATTGGATGGACTGAATCCCTAAAATAGGGATTGGATGGAAGGAATCCCTGGGAGAGGGATTGGATGGACTGAATCCCTAAAATAGGGATTGGATGGATTGAATCCCTGGAGAAGGGATTGGATAGGTGGAATCTCTGGGAAAGAGATTGGATGGATGGAATCCCTGGGAGAGGGACTGGATGGATTGAATCCCTGGAGAAATGTGGGATTGACGAATCCCTGGAAAAGTGTGGGATGGATGGAATCTCTGGGAAAGGGATTGGAGGGACCGAATCCCTAAAACAGGGATTGGCTGGATTGAATGCCTGTCCTCGTGGATAGGGATGGCAGAAGGCATGGTGGGACCCGGCCTGGAGGAAGGGAAGCCAAGGAAGGTTTGAAGCAGAAGTTCAGTGTCTGGCTGGTTCAGTTTGCCTTCCAGGCTGCATGCACCAAGAGACCAAAGTACCAATGCTGAGCAGCAGTCACCAATCCAAAGGGGGGACAGCTGGAAAATTACCAGCAAGGGAAAACAGAGTTCTTGTGGAATCCACAGGCTGGGCTTGAAACAACCACATTTGTCTGCAGTGTTCCATTTTTATACCTTTTGGCTTCCAGGAATCTCCATTAATCTGTAATTTTAATAGAAATGCATTTTCATTTCAGCCCAGGTAAGAGTCCTTGCTATAATTCTCCTTCTCAGTGTGGTGGAGTTGTTATTTCCCCTCCATTATTTACTCATGTGTAAGTACCAAACCAACTCCACTGCACTGGAGCTTCATTTCTGTTCCACGGGGAGCTAACACTTTACATGATTATATATATATATGTGTGTGTGTGTGTAAAATATATGAACATTCCTTTGTCAGCTCCAAGCTTTTAGTTATTCTGACATGAGGCTTTCACACTGCAAAAATATTACTAATACTATTTTGCCTCTAAAGTGCATTTGTTATCAATATGCACTTAAACTGGTGATCAAGAGTTGGTGGGAGAGACACCTGCTCTGCATTTCTTATCTTTTTTAATACCTTAGGGATACATCACTTAATAATTTAGTGCTAAACCATTTAGCATTTTAGCCCATCATCTCTTATATTACACATAGGATTTCAGTAATGTCTGATAAAATTATGTGTTAGCTGCCTTATGTGTGTGTAAAACTTAATAAGTCTTCTTCCCCCCCTCAAGTTTAATAACTGATTTCTTACATTTATGGATGTGAAATTTTATTGCTCATGGATATAGTTTGAACCTAAATCTTCATATCTTATAAATTGATTTTTAGTTTCCTTTTTGACCTTATGAATTTCAATCAGACATTGACCTCTTGTTGCTCATGAATCTGACTGATTTAGTGCCATATAACAATAATACTGTAGAAAAGCATTATCATAAGAGCCCACAGGGTTTGCTGAAACCCATAACTAGATTTTGGAGGCCTCTAGCAATAATAATTCTTGACCCAAGACTATTCTCTAATACCTTCATCCTTTACTGTTCTGGACTGGCCAATCCTTGTTTTAGTACATTCAAGGAAAGTGGTGGAGACTCCCAGGAGGATGAGAGCTCAAACTGTGTGGAGAAGATAATGCTGAATATACTCCTGTAAAATGAGGCTTATAAAAGACCAGCTCTGTCTGGGATTTGTCACATTTTGAAGTGAGAGGGAAAGACGATTTAAAAGGAACCTTTTGTGACAGAAATTAGTATTTACTCAGTGTTTGAGATTTTCGAAATATAAAAATTTGATAGTAATTGTCTTTACGGGAATGTGTTGTTATTCTTCAGTCTATCACTATGGCTGCAGCCTAAATAGAGAACTTGAATGATTACTGCTTTGTTTGCTTGGCTGTGCTAATTTAATTTAATTTAATTGCTTATATGCTTTGCTTTACTGAATAACTGGGTGTTGGTGTTCATTACTCCCTATTAAGAAAGAATCTTAAAGTGAAAGCAGAAGTGGGAAGGCCATGGGGCTGTGGTGTTGGTTTACAAGTGCTGACTTTGGGCACACGTTTCCTGGGTGCCTGTGCAGGTCCTGAGCTGCTCTGTGCCTGTCCACAGGGGTGGACATGGCAGTTTGATTTATGAGCTGATCACCAGGACACAGGCAGGGAGCCAACACCACGAAATCAGCTAAAACTGCTTGTGGCAAACAGGGCAGAGGGTTAAGGAGGGAGGTGTGAGCTGAGGGATGCTGCTGGAAGCAGCCCCCAAAGGCTGGACAGGGCACAGGAGCAGAGAGCCCCAGGCTGCCACAGCCTCCCAGGCAGGGCTCACCCTGCCAGGGGGATTCATGGGATAACAGGATTCCAGTATCCAGTTATTAAAACTTAGCTAAGAGACACCACTCAGATTAATCCTTTCCACTGGTGCTTGGTGATTCCATGGCTTTCACAGCAGAGTTGCCACAAAGACAGGCAGAACTTGCAGCTGGACATGAGAGTCTGTGCTGCTCCTCATCCTGGCTGCAGAACTGGATGAAGGGTGCACTTTTTGGGCTGTGAAAGCCAAAGCTGATCCCTCTCAGCTGTCTGAGAAGTGAATCTGAAGGCGCAGGTGCTGCAGGACGTGGCCACATCCCAGTCCTGTCCTTTCAGACACGCTCACAGGGCTCCTGCAGGACACCTTCACTTCATGCTGGAAGGCAAGGGAAAGGCAAAGGGCTCCTGTCCTCCTCATGAAGGCTATCACATCCTTGATGCTTGGCTTTTAAAAATGAATTTAAAGTGGTAGTCCCAAAGTGCCTGGCACAGAAAGAAGCAGGTCCATGTCCTGCAGGTCCCCTGGAGAGCCCTTGGCACCACCAGCAGCTCCCAAAGCTGCCAGGGCACACACAAAGATTTAAACTGGAATTCCCAAACAGCCACTCACAGCCTTCTCCAGCACCTCTTCCTTGGAGGGAGTGCAAGGTGGGGCTTGTGTAGTTTGGAATGAATGATGCCAAGTGTTGCTGAAGGACCAAAACTCAGACTGGATGAAAAAAGCAGATTTCACATGTAACAGAAGAGCTTCTGCTCCCCCATGGGCTGGGAGCTGTTCAAGGAGGGATCTGTGTCTGACATATTAATGTTCAAGGCTTTCCAATTTACACACAGAACACAAGAGGTGAGCAGTCCAAAATATAAATAAATGAGTAGAGCTGTGTAGCATTACTACTCTGTTTATGATGCTGAAAAGTCAGAACTGTGCCAAGCCACCGTTTCCTTATAAACTATTTAAATAATTTATTGGCATGTGAAGTTAACAATTCTCTGTGTTTACTCCAGCTTGTGTTAGATCTGATATGAATGAGGCTCTTTGGACCTTGCATTTTTATCTAATTTCCTCAATGTTGGCAATAATTCTGCTGTTTCAATAACTTATCTTATTCACCTGCTGCTAAAAACACTTGTCATGTCAAATTACATACCCTGCACAGATATTGTTGCAATTAGCAATTACAAAATATCACAACAGAAGTGTACAAAGGTTTAGGATCCAGATTTTTGACTGTGTGTAATCATGTCCTAATTTGCTGAAACATGAGCCAGCAAGTTCTGCTCATCTGTACGTGTTTTTTATTGATCTGCATGTGCAGATGCAGTAATTGCACATGTAAATTTGAAGTCAGTGATGTAAATATAATAAGAAATTCCATGTTTTCCCTCATTCCCAGAGTTTCTGACTGGGCCATCCAGCAGCACTGGGCCCAGGGGCTGGGGGAACCAAACCCAGCTGGATCCTGGGCACGCCTTTCCTCAGTGCAGCTCCTGAGTTCATGAATCTGCAAACCAAGATCTCCAAGGTAAGAGTCAACCCAACTTTTTGTGTAGAAATTGACTCCCCTCCTCTTCCACAAGCACTTCCAGGTGTGGCAGGTGTCCCCACCTGTGCCAGCAGGTAATTGCCTTTAGCACCTGGCCAGAACAAATGACACCTGCCTGGGCAGCAGTGTGGGGAGGGATGGTTTCCAGGAGGGTGCAGCTTCCTCTGCTGGGCTGGGTCACTGCAGCCCCCTCCAGGGTCCCAGTTTAGTGGGGAGTGGGAGCTGGGCAGGTGGGACCCTCTGTGGGCAGTGCAGCTCTGAGTGCAGGATGGCACAGGGTGGAGGGAATTGCTGTCTTTGAGTGCTGGTCACTTTGTCAGGAGAGGTTTTCTCCACTCACTCTTCACAACAAACAGAAAAATTAATCACTGTGCCACTGCTTTTTTTTGTTTGTTTGTTTAAGAAATAAAAAAGACAGTAAAAGATTAAAAAAACATTGTATAGAGATATATAGATAGGAGAGAAATCCTGGAAACATTTCTTGCTGCTGTTCCCATCCAGTCCCTTGGTACAACTCTAACCAGGCAGTTCCTGGGGACCCACAGCTCTGGCTTCTCTTTTGGCTCTCCAGCCACTGGAGTCTATTTTGATTTCCTGGTGTCCTTTCTGGTTGTGCTGGATTACTCATAACTGCAGCGCAGTGGTAGCTGCCAATACAAATTTAGTCTTTTCTGTTTATTCTGTGCTGTCCTGTCAAAGCAGATAAGTGTGCTTTGCATTTGAGCTCAGAACTTTAATTGTGGGGAAGTGATGAGTCACTGCAGCCAAGGTAACCCAGGGTCTGTGGCAGGGACGTTCCCCTGATGGACAGCACTGAAATGACATCGGGGCCACCAGCCAGAGGCACCAGCTCTCACACCCAGGTGTCACTTACACTCCCCTGGGACAGTGGGGCTTTTGGAACCAGCCAGAAGATTGATCCGGGGTCAAGTGGGAAAAACAGTATGGCAGGAAAAGGGAATCTTCCAAGCTCTATTAGCAATTCAGGCCACCTGCTTGGGAGCAGCTAATGAAATTCCCTCAAGTGGCTGCTCAGGACAGAGCAGGACTGTCCATTCTCATGCCCCTGAGGAGGAGCTGGGCAGGGAATGATGGCAGTGACCATCCCTGGGAACCAGAACTGCCACCATGCTGAGAGGAGCAGAGCAGAGCCTGGCACAGAACCTCAGAGTCACCAGGGCTGGAAGAGACCTTCAGGTCATCCAGTCCCACCATCAACCCAGCTCCACCACCACCCCTAACCTGTCCCCAAGTGCCACATCCAGATGCCACCTGAACACTTCCAGAGATGGAGATTCCACCACCTCCCTGGGCAGCCCAATCCAATGCCTGACCACTCCTGCACTGACAAAATAATTCTAATATCTAATCTGAACCTCTCCTGGTGCAACTGAAACCAATTTCCTCTCATCCCTTCAGCTGGGACATGGCAGAAGAGCCTGATCCCCAGCTGGGGGCTGCAGCCTCCTGTCAGGAGCTGTGGAGAGTGAGAAGGATGGAGAGAGGGAGTGATTCCCCCTTTTCCAGGATGGAGGTCTGGCAGCCTGGAGCTGAAGTTACATCTTCCCTGGCAGCACTGTTCCTTGCAGAGCTCCTCTGAAGTGAAATCCATCTCCAGAGCACAGCAGCCTGGACACCACACTCAGCATTCCCAGGAATGGAGCACTGAGCCCTCTGTGCCTGCTGGGGCTGGCTAAGGAAGGATCAACTCAGCCCAGCTCCTCTGGGCTCCCTCAGCCCAGCTGGAGTTTCCCTGGGTGAAGGTTGCCATGGCCCCTCCCTGGTGGCTGGACTGTGGCTGTGAAGTTTGTTTGGAGGGCCCAGATCACATCTGCATATCTGAGCTTGCCTGGCTGCATTCCTTCTGAGCAGACCTTCCCAAGGACAAACCACAAACCCAGCCCGGCACTCCAAGTGTCAAACAAATGTCTGCAGGATTTCCTTGTGATATGATAAATTTCCAGCAGAACAAACAGCAGAAATGGAGTAGAGATGCATAAGGAAATCCCAGGAAGGATTGATAGAAATTAATTCAAAACCTTTTTCTCCAGCATAATTTGGGCAAGGCATAATAGAGCTCACAGCTTACAAGTAAGAAGCAAAAAGCAGGAAGTACATAACTACTAAAACAGCTCAATTAATTCCCATTTCGTGCTGCATCTTTATGGGGAAACTCAGCTGTGTGCTAATGATCCTCAGAAGAACCCAGCCAACACTGATGCTCCACTTACACTTCTTGTTAAGGGTAAAATTCACCCTATTGAAGAGGACAAGCTTAAGATCTATGCATCCACTTAGTAGCACTTATCCCAATTTTCACTTAACAAGAGCCTAAGTAGTGTATACGTCTGGGCTGTCCTTCTGCACTAAAGTGAATTTTCTCCCCAGTAAATTAGATTGGTCTGATGTGTGCTTAAAAGGAAGAAAATCTTTGCTTTCATTAGGGGCTGTGCTGGGAAATTGCTGCTTGACCTAAAACTTAAACAAAAAAATGTGCAGTTGTTCACAGCTGCCCTGGCAGTGGGACATGGGATATTTGCAGCATTTCCCTCTGATCAAAGAGCAAAGCTGAAATGATGGAGCCCTTCAGTCCTGAAGGAGAATAAACTTGGTGAGGGAGCTGCTCATTGCTTTGTTATTCACATCCTTCTCGTGGATGGTTTTTAATACACATTTCTCTTGATGTTTGAGTCAAATTGGCATGGAGTGGGTTGAGAAGCATCACGAGACCATCAGCAATCCCTCAGCAGAAAGCACAGAACAGTGGAATGAAGTTTTATATTTAACTTACATCTGAGATAAACATAAACAGGAGAGTTTTGCCGGCCAAGGAGTCCTGAGAAAGCTGAATTAAAGGGCAGCTCCTGTGTGTGTGCAGCCCTGTGAGTGTCTGCTGCGCTGTTTGTCACCAGAGGCAGGTCAGAGGCTCCCCGTGTGCACCCACCCTGCCCCAGGGACAGTCCTGGGGCTGCACAAACACACATTGCCCACCCCAGTGCCACCATCCCGGGCCCTCTGGCTTCAGCCTTGGCATGGGCAGCTGCTTGTGGAGCAGCCCCAGCCCAGCACATGCAGGATCCCCTCCTGTGGCCTCAAATGCATGTTTTTATTTGCAGGAACACGGGCTCTGTGAGATACTGCCGTCACAGTTAATGAAGTCCTTAATGAACTGACAGGCCCTGCTCTTATCTCACTTATGCCAGATTTAAACCTATGTAACTCCATTAACTTGGTGAGTTGATCCTAATTTTACATAAGTGTAAAAAAGATGAAAACCAGGCGTTTTATGTTCTCATTATCTAAGAGAATACAAAGTATGGAGTTCTTGAAAATCTCTTTTCTGTTTTCTCTCAGTTGCAAAGAGATTTAAGGGCTCCTCCACCTTTGACCCTGCCCACTTTCCCTATTCCTGCAGCTCTTTACTCTGTTTCCCAAGTCAGTCTGATCATGCAGGTTTTGATCTCGTTGTGGTTTGGTACCTCCTGAAACGAGTTCTGTAAACTTTGTTCCCAGTGAGCACATTCCTCCTGGCATGAATCAAAACTCTGCATTCTTCCCCCCTTCCCACGGAGCCTCTTCTAAGAGTTCAGCCTCCCCCAGAACATTCATGGCTTTCTTTAATGCAGAGAAATTACCAGCACAGAAACCAGGCACACAACAGGGGTGTAAAATTGTGGAACTGAAGGCAAAATCATTTTCCTCCTCACAGGTTACCTCTGGAGATGTTCAATCTTGGCCGCCTGTTCTCAGCCAATTCTGCTGAACTTTCTCTGCCTGCAGTAGTTTACTTTGCACTTGAACTCTGGAAGATCAGTTTTACCCCAAGGAAACACACTCTGTGTACACAGAGAAAATGATTTCAGATGTTTTTGGTTGGCTTTTATTGTGTTTTGATATTGATACGATTTCCAGTGGAGTCCTGCAGGGCTCTGCCTCCACAGCCAGGCTGAAATGGCAGTGTGAGCCTGATCTTGCAGAAAGCCAAGGCAGGGAGGAGCTCAGTGCCAGCAGGTCCTGTGCCAGCTGCCTGCCAGCACAGCCCCCAGGGAACGGCAGAGGTGGGCAGCACCACCCAGCCAGACATGTGAAATGCTGAAAGCACGACTGCCAGCTGACCCCCCGTGTCAGCACTACAGGAATGCCTCTGACTTTGATGGAGTCACTCATAATTTACAGCTCTGGGAGATCAAACCCGCAGCCCCGAGTACAGAGATGTTAACAGGGACAGTCCCTGTCACAGGAGGGCTGCTGGATCTAATGGTACCTCCTGTCACTCAAGCCACACGCTGCGTGTCACTTCTGGGGACAACGGGTCACCCTTGTCCCTGCGCTCTGAATGGGATTAAAAATATCAAAATGAGAGGCAGAGTGGGGGAAATGAACTATCAGGAAAATAAATGGGAGGACTGGAGAGCAAAATCAGGACGAGAATGAAAGGCAGGTGCCCTGCAGAGCCCCAAGGCGATTTCCCCGGGCTGGGCAGAGGGTGAGGGGCTGCTGGTGAAGCCCATCCCTCAGCTGGGTCACAGCACTCATCCCTCACTGCAGCCCCAGGGCCAGCTCCTCCAGGCAGGGCCACGGGAGGCAGTGGGAGCTCCAGCATCCCTCTGCAGCCACAGCCAGGCAGGGAGGAGGGCAATCCCCCTGTCCAGGAGAGCTGTGTCAGAACTGTAAATCACTGCCTGAATAAACGCCATTCTGGGAGCAGCTGAAGGGGAAACCAAGCAGATTTGGGATGTGAAATGCTGATGAGGTGGTTGTTTCCCCTCTCTTTGGTCCTGCAATGTGCCCAACCCTTTCCATTTCTCATGGCAGTGACCAAAGGTTAAAGTGAAGGCCGAAACCCCTTTTGTGCCCTTTATCATGAATTAACAAGATTTTTTTTCTTTTCCTGGAAAGAATAAGAGGGCTCAGGTCCACTGCTCATCAGTAGACTTTTCTGTACCCATTTTCAGTCCTAGATGTGCTGAGAGCTCCCATCAGTTAAAGATCTGTGAGCTCTGCTCTCTGCCACGACCTCCCACTGCCAAAACCCTGAGTCTGCAGGGACTGCAGCAGGGTGGGCTCAGCTCTGAGCCCCGTGTGAGGAGCAGCTCTTGGGAGAGCTCTGGGAGCCTGGGGCACCCTCTGGGGGGAACACAGCCCTGGAACGCTGCTGGGACACAGCTCTGGCTGGGATTTTGAACCACTGCAAGGTGCAGGAGATTCCCCACAAGGTCAGCTGGGCACGATGAGGTTTTCAAAGCTCAGCAACACCTGGGTGTGACCAACACCACAGAGGGGCTAATGCTGCTGGGCAATTCCCTGGAAGGTCTGTGCAGCAGAAGTTCAGCTCGTTAACTGCTGCTGCTACCTCCAGAAGTCAGTTCAGGCTGGTTTCCTGAAATCAGACCTGAACCCAGATGGCAGAGGTGAACCTGCCTTGCCAGCCTCCACCAAGAGAGGATGCAGGATCAGAAACAATATTTATACTCCCAAATCTCCATCGCTCTCTCCTTTTTAAGCTTATTGAAATTAAAACCTTGACCTGCCACATCACATTACATCAAAACATGATGTAACTTCTTTATTTTAAAAAAGAGTTTTAATTTATGATTTCGTATTATGCCACAAAAAGCTTTTGTTTTCCCCAGAGAAACTATAAATTTTTTCCAGTGACTGTTTCTCCAGTATCTTTGGCAGACTGAAGCAGTGAGGTTGGCAAAAAGCAGATATTCAACAGCTCCTGACGAGCAGCTCATGAATCACCAGGCTGGGCTGCTGGCACACAGCTCCTGCAGGTAGCCTGAAACCCCCCAGCCTCCTCCTGCTGCTCCCTGCAGTGACCCTGGGCTCTGACTGCCCCCAGAGCTGACCCTCCCTCTGCAGCCCCTGATTTCTGCAGGAAAGCCTCTCTGCTCTGAGTGCCACTGCAGCCCCTGCCAGCAGCAGGGTCCAGCACGGACTTCTACTGCCCAGGAAAATGCTTCTCGCTGCACTTGGCATGAAATGCTCTGCAGGTAGAGGTGTGGAAATGCTCTGTGCAAACCCTGCAGCTCTGCACAGGGAGCTGAGGCAACAGGAGAGGAGAAAAGCCAGCTGTGCCCTGCTGGTGCCTGCCCCTCCAGGTGATGGATTCCTGAGCAGCCAGGGTTGGATGGATTCCTGGCTGCTCCATGTGCCCCTGGGCCAGCCCAGGCCATGGAATGGGGTCTTTGCTGGCCCGGGGCTCTCACAAACTGATGATTTTTTTGGGAATGCTCTGGCTGAAGTGAAGCCCAGTGGAATTGAGGGCAGGGATTGCTGCTGTCCAAAGCAGGGGTTTCAAGGCCCTGCTGTATGGAGTGGGCTGTGTGCTGTAAAGCTGCAGCACAGGCCATGGTCAGGCTGGACTAACTGTCCCACTCAGGCTGGGCTTACTTCTCAGCAGCTGCTAAAGCCAAGACACTGTGCTGGCTGGGCTCAGCTTTCTCTGAGTCCCAGGGGTGATCCATGGTGCCCAGGAGGGGAGCAAAGCCTTCCCAAAATCACAGCCCCTTTCCTGGGGCACAGTGTGCCTTGAGTTACACTGAGCACCCCAACACAATCACTGCTGGGCCAGTGCTGTGAATGGATCTGTTTGGGGTGGATATTCCTCTTTGGAAGGGGTAATTCTCATCCTACTGGTGATTACTGCTCGTACTGAATAACCTGGGAGGGCTGGGAAAGGTCCTGGCGTGCTTTGGGTGTAAATGTGCACAGAGATCTTGGGGAAAGGGGCCAGGGCTGTGCCAGGCTCTTGGTGGAGGAGTCACTCGGGGTGCCCTACTGAGAGCCAAGGCACAGGGTTTATGTCCTGGAGAATCCTGGGACATTCCCTGTCCCACCTCAGGGTCAGCCCGGGCAGAGTTCTGCCTCCACCCCCTGCCCAGGGGCAGGACCCTCCCCTGGTGCCATTCCTGCCTGGAGCCCCTTCCCCACGGCTGCTGTTCCTGCACTGGGGGCTGGGGATCACCTGGGGGGTTTTACAGGGATCACACCTGAGAGGTGCCACAAGGGCTGGGCAAAGCCTCACCTGCCAGGGCACCAGGCTGAGGGAGCTGGGGCTGCTCAAACCCAGCTGGGAACCCACAGCTCAAGTGCTTTGTCCCTCCACAGCCTGGAGGACACTGAGAGGAGAAGGAAGGGCTCTCAGGTGAGGGGATGGAGCCCGGCTAAAAATCTCCAAACTCTCTTCCAAACGTGGAAGGAGTTGTCTGGGATGAGTCTCCTCTTGACTTGACATAGGAGGTTTCAAGTTTCATGGCATCTTACATTATTGTTTAAATTTGTTTCAGGCAAGAAACACACTTTTTAAGGCCAGGAATACAGATTTGTGAGATGCTAAGACACCTGAAAAGCAAGAATACAGATTGTAGGATGAATATTTCACAGAGTAATTATTTAAATATATTCAAGTATGAACATCTTTAGATCCTAAATTTAGTATTCCTTAAAAACATAATATTACAATAAAATCCAGCCCGCTCTCACATTGTTCCTCACATCCCAATTCTCTGTTTGAACCAGCTGGTTTTTTTAAATTGTGTCTTGGTCTCTTATTTAAAGCATCCCACTGATATTTTTGCCCCAGACTTCGATTTTTGGCATGGCAGTGGCACACGTGGTGCTGGGTGTGTGCTGGGTGTGCTGTGTGTGTGCAGTGTGCTGGGTGTGTGTGTGTGTGTGTGTGTGGAACACCAGGGCCAGAGAATGCTCAGAAATTCTGTGTTTGGGCCCAGCTCTGGCTTTGGTAGCTCAGTTTTATGGAAGGAGCAGGTTGGAGTCACAGGAGCAGGTCCAGTCCAGCCCAGAGGTTGCCATTTGGAGCCCTGATTTATTTTCCCAATTTCTCTCCCAGTTTCCAAGCCCTGCACTCACCCAAAGTGAACCTTCCCTACCAGACAGGCCCTTCTCCTCCCAGCTCAAAGCAGAGCTCTGAGTAATTTCAGATACAAATGTGCAATGCGATCTCAGCCTGGGTGATGCTATGAGAAGAAGAGTGTGCAGTTTGCTTTATGTGCTTTTAGCTGTTCTACCCTACACTGCAACATGTGCACCCACTCTTGTAACCTTTACTGCTGTGCAAAGATGATCTGTCATTTCTACAGGAGATATATATGTATTTATTTATATATTTATTTCTTCCCAGGCAGCTCCGAGTCCTGACTGCCCTCTAGAGAAATTCTGCTGCAAAAGCTCAGAGCCACAGAGTCAGCAAAAAATAATTGCAGCCCTAATCTTGAGCTGCAGCAGCTGCACACGGGGCGGGTGACAGGATCTGGAGGAGCAGAAATGCACTCCAAGGATGATCCCTCCCACTGCCCTTGGGAGCTGTGGCCAGGCACAAACACCCCAACCCAGCCACTGCCTGGGAAAGCTCAGCCAAACTCCTCCTCCATCTTCCACTGGTCGAAGTGGAAAAGAAATGAAAACATGTTTGGTGAAGAAATTAAAAGCTGCCTGGTATTCAATTGTCTGGCAGGTAATGCTTACACTCTGGAAGCTGCACACCTGAAACTCTGTGTTCCACTTTGTTCTCACCTTGTTCTCACACTGGATGTGCCTGAGATGGGCCTGGCTGTGATTTCCTCTCTGCAGACATCCCAGCCCCTCCTGGATGTGCTCCTGGTGGCCCTGCCTGGCACTGGAGCATCCCCAGAGCTCCCTCCCCCAAATCTGGGCTTCAGAGAGGGGCTGAAGCCAGGTGAGCTCCCACAGGTACCCCTGACCCTGTAGGGACTTCAGGAGCAGCTTTGGGCAAGATTCCTTTGTGTCACTCTGCAAGGTCACAGCACCAGAAGAGAGTGCACGTTTTGCAGAGCTGGGGGATGTTACTCCACATGCTTGGGTCAGCACAGGGAAAATGGCATTTCAGCCATGAGGAACAGTGAGAGCAGCTCAGGATGCACTCAGCAAACTCACATCCTCTTTGGACCTGAGAAAAAAAGAGAGAAAAAATGTAAAATGTGTGTTTCTGCATGTATTTTTTTTCTCCAAAACAGCCAAATCCTGCTGTCCTGCAGGATCTTCCTCATGGACCAGGCTGTCACTGCAGGTTCCTGTGCAGAGCCCAGGAGAGGTGAAAGGTGGCACAGGAGCCAGCCTGGAGCAGCCTGGGCTGCCCTCTAATGGCACCTGTGCCTGGAGCACACCTGGATCCTGTTGGGATGTGCTAGAGCACACCTGGATCCTGCTGGGATGTGCCAGGGCACACCTGGATCCTGTTGGGATGTGCCAGGGCACACCTGGATCCTGCTGGGATGTGCCAGGGCACACCTGGATCCTGTTGGGATGTGTCAGGGCACACCTGGATCCTGCTGGGATGTGCTAGAGCACACCTGGATCCTGCTGGGATGTGCCAGAGCACACCTGGATCCTGCTGGGATGTGCTAGAGCTCTCCTGGATCCTGCTGAGATGTGCCAGGGCACACCTGGATCCTGCTGGGATGTGCCAGGGCACTCCTGGATCCTGCTGGGATGTGCCAGGGCACACCTGGATCCTGCTGGGATGTGCCAGAGCTCTCCTGGATCCTGCTGGGATGTGCCAGAGCACACCTGGATCCTGCTGGGATGTGCCAGAGCACTCCTGGATCCTGCTGGGATGTGCCAGAGCACACCTGGATCCTGCTGGGATGTGCTAGAGCACACCTGGATCCTGTTGGGATGTGCTAGAGACACACCTGGATCCTGTTGGGATGTGCCAGAGCTCTCCTGGATCCTGCTGGGATGTGCCAGAGCACACCTGGATCCTGCTGGGATGTGCCAGAGCTCTCCTGGATCCTGCTGGGATGTGCCAGGGCTCTCCTGGATCCTGTTGGGATGTGCCAGGGCTCTCCTGGATCCTGCTGGGATGTGCCAGGGCACACCTGGATCCTGCTGGGATGTGCCAGGGCACACCTGGATCCTGTTGGGATGTGCCAGGGCACACCTGGATCCTGTTGGGATGTGCCAGAGCACACCTGGATCCTGCTGGGATGTGCCAGGGCACTCCTGGATCCTGCTGGGATGTGCCAGAGCACACCTGGATCCTGCTGGGATGTGCCAGGGCACACCTGGATCCTGCTGGGATGTGCCAGGGCACTCCTGGATCCTGCTGGGATGTGCCAGAGCTCTCCTGGATCCTGTTGGGATGTGCCAGGGCACACCTGGATCCTGGATCCTGCCTTGTAGAAAAAAAATGCTCCAAACTTTTCTGAAACATTTGAGAGGTTCTGCTCAGTTTGAGGCAAAGTTGCGCCCAGGGTTTTGCTTTATCTGAACCACCTTTTTTTCCATGGATTTATTAACTGTCCTTTCCATTGACTCCTCCTCTCTTCTCCACGGAGTAATGTGGAGATCTGCAAAGGCTGAGGTGAAGGTTTGGGCTCAAACAGGAACTCTGCCTGGGGTCTCCCAGAGCAGCTGGGGCTGCCCCAAGGCCAGGCTGGACAAGCTGGGCTGTGGAAGGTGTCCCTGCCATGGAATGGGATGAGATCCCAGGTCCTCCCAGCCCAAACCATTCTGGGATGTGTTGGTTCTGTGACTGAATTTCTGATGCATCCCACCCCTGGCCCATGGTGTCAGACATGGACTGAACTGGGTGCTTTGGGGTGCAGTCCAACACTGGCAAATTTTCCTCATTGCACTTGTCAGCTGCATTATTCAAAACAGCTTAATCCTGTCTGGCTCCTTGCACACAAATGTAACATGCTGATAATATCCATTCCCTTTCTTCCGTACCTTTGTCTCTCTCCATTATCATAATTCTGTCTCCCAGCTTTTTCCTCTGCTGAGCTTTCAGAGACCTCCCTAATCAACATTTGACACAGAGGGAAGATGGGTGGCACCAGGGTGGGTAAAAGGCTGTGCTGCAATTTGAGGGGCTCTGCAATCATCTCCAGGAGTGACAGCACAACCCAAGCAGCAGCTACAGCTCCCTCACTCTGGGGAAAAACTATTTGATTTTAGCTAGAAATGTATTTATATTTATGTGCATATGCTTGTACACGTCAAATATTAATTTCTTTTATTCTAATTTCCTCTCATTTCCATCTGTCCCAGCTCCTCATCAGGCTGGGGCTGGGCTGGCTCTGCTCAGGCTCTGCTTGGAGGTGGCACAGAGCATCATTCCAGGCAGGAACTGTCCCCAAGGGCCACTGTCCCCATCAGGGGCTGTGGGGCCCTGCTGTGGCCCTGGCACCCAGTCCGTGCTGGGAACACTGGGAGAGGAGCCCTGGGAGGAGCTGGGGCTGCTGGGGAGAGCCCAGAGGGGGCTCCAGGATGGACAGAGGGATGGAGCACAGCTGGCACAGCTGGCATTGTTCACCTGGGCAGGAGGAGCTCTGGGTGAGCTCAGGGTGGCCTGGAGGAGCCAAGAGCAAAGGTGGAGAGGATTCCCAAGGGATGGAGGGACAGCACACAGGGAATGGCTTCAGACTGCCAGAGAGGAGGGGTAGAATAGAGATAAGGAGGGAATCCTTCCCTGGCAGGGTGGGCAGGCCCTGGCACAGGGTGCCCAGAGCAGCTGTGGCTGCCCCTGCATCCCTGGCAGTGCCAAGGCCAGGCTGGGACAGTGGGAGGTGTCCCTGCCATGGCAGGGGTGGGTGAGGTGAATTTCAGGGTCCCTTCCAAGCCAAACCCCTCCAGGGTTCCATCCCAGAGCAGGGGAGCCAGAGCCCCATGGGCTGTCCCCAGAGCCCCCAGAGGTGCCAGGCTGTGCCCCCAGCCCTGGAGGGGCACAGGGAGATGTCCTGCAGGGCCTGGAGCAGGTGAAGGCAGAGCAGGAGCGCCCTGGGCAGGCAGGGAGCCCAGCCCTGACCCCAGAGAGGGGCTGGCCAAGCCCAGACATTAAACGTGACCCCAGCACCTCCCATTTCCAGCCCCTGTAATCTGTAACCCTGTAACAAACGATGTGGGTGTGAGATCCCTGCTGGCCCTGCAGGGGAAGGATGGCTTTGGCTCCCTGCAGGCTCTGCTGGAGGCCAGCAGGTTAATCCCTGCTCCAGGCACGGATAAAGAGGAGGAGAGAGGAAAGAGCAGGTCAGGCAGTGGCAAAGGTGGAGGAGCTCTGCTTTAAACACTTCACGGGGAATTGTAAAACTTCTAAACAATTTAATAGATTAACTTCCCCTCTCAGTGGCATCAGTAAAGCTGAATTATCATCCTCCCTCCTAAGTGATGCCCAGGCCCAGTGGCCATCCATCAGGGATCAGCACTGATGAAGCCATCAATCCTGCCCGGTGCACGGGGGACAAGCTGCTCCAGATACCATCACCAAATATCCTCCCCAGCCAGAGCTCCCGGGAGGCTCTGGCAGTGAGAGGGCATTTGTCTCCCCTTATCTGCTGCAGGAGATGCAGAATGCAAAGGCAGGAAGGGAAATCTGCATTTGATGTGCAGGGGCAGAGAGCAGCCAGCCTGGAGGGTCTGCCCCTGCCCCACCAGTCAGGGACCACCCTGCAGAAATCCCCACAGGGAAGGGATGGAGGGGAAAACAGAGAGAATGGGGAAAAGGTGTTTCTGCTATCCTTGGGTTAGGACATCTTCCATGGCTTGAGCCAGAGCCTCTAAAATCCCAATTGTCTTCTCAGAGATGCAAACTGGACTTCTCTGACTCCTCCCTGGTACCAGGTTTGGGCTGGATGTTTGCCTTTCTCAGCTATTAAAGGTCTGGTTTATTTATCTTTATTTGTATCAAGAGAACTGGGGAAATTTATGCAAGTTTCTGTAACTATTTTAATCAGCAATTGGATTGTGTTAAGGTCTGTCCTAATGAGCACAACGATAATTTCAAGAAATAACTTCAAAAATATTCCTCTTACTAAAAATATCCCCACTTGTCCATTTCCACTACAAAACAGAGGGATTTTGGCAATAGGAAATCGTGTTTGACTGAAACATAGAATAACTTATTTGCTAAAATAAGAATGATTTTTAAATGACTGATTTTCCTGCTCATTGTAGTTGCATTTCTCTATTATTTGACCATAAGGTATAAAATCAGAGCAAGTCTGTTTCTCAGCCAGATATGAACTGTACTGACACCAAACTCCTTGGATATTTGTGGATGATAATTTTGTGGCCACTGGAGCAAAGAGAAACTTCTTCCTCCAGCTGAGGAGTTGGGATTTTCATCAACAACCAGGTCCAGGGTAAATTAAGAGGTTCAGTGTAGCAGAGTTCTTCAAAGGCTTTCTGGTTGTTCAAGTCCAATTAAAAGTCAATTGAATTGGACATTTCATTCCATTTGTGTCTATGAAAATCTCTCTTCTGCAATGTCCTGGGTTACAAATCTGAAAGAGCTGAAAAAGCAGGGCACAAAAATGTGTAAAGAATGCAATGAAAGTATTTGTTTTGGGGAGAATTCTGGTATTTACAATATTTAACAAAGAGCATCTCCACAAAACCACACACACCACCAGATAATAACAAATTAGGATTTTAATATTTGTATTTATGTGTGTGATCTATCAGCCAAGAAATTGTGTGGTTTTATGTCCAGAAAATAGGTTTTCTGTGGTGTGCCAAAGGCAGCTGATGGAGGACAGCCAGGACAGCCCTGCTGGTGGCACAGAACTGAGCAGCTCTTCCAGGGAATTAACAGGGGCAGCAACTGGAGTGGAGCTCAGAAGTGATGACAACAGAAAACTCTTCAGGGAAGACAGTCTGACTCTGCAGAAAGTTACTGACATATGTAGGACAGGAGGAACAGCCCAGCAGCAAACACAAACCCTGCCTGAAGGTGCCGTGGGGAGGTGCACCAGGAGGAATCACAGGAAAAATGCAGAGGTAAGGAGCCAGGCAGGGCTGTGTGTGCCTGCTGCAGAGAGCCCAGCAGGGCAGAGCAGGGCAGAGAAACCCAACGTGCCAGAGCAGGGCAGAGCAGGGCAGAGCAGGGCAGAGCAGGGCAGAGAACCCAGCAGGGCAGAGCAGGGCAGAGCAGGGCAGAGCAGGGCAGAGAACCCAGCAGGGCAGAGAACCCAGCAGGGCAGAGCAGGGCAGAGAAACCCAACGTGCCAGAGCAGGGCAGAGCAGGGCAGAGCAGGGCAGAGCAGGGCAGAGAAACCCAACGTGCCAGAGCAGGGCAGAGCAGGGCAGAGAACCCAGCAGGGCAGAGAACCCAGCAGGGCAGAGCAGGGCAGAGAACCCAGCAGGGCAGAGCAGGGCAGAGAACCCAGCAGGGCAGAGAACCCAGCAGGGCAGAGCAGGGCAGAGAACCCAGCAGGGCAGAGAACCCAGCAGGGCCAGAGCAGGGCAGCCCTGGAGGGTCCAAGGCCACCATTCCCCCCAAACACCTCGGGGTGTTCTGTCTCTCAGGGGGTGAACAGCCAGAACTCACCCTGGGGATTCTGATCTGGGGAGAGATTCCCAGGGCCTGAAGGATTTCCCTCCCTGCATCCTGGGGTGTGAGTGTGGGATCCTCATCCCCTGGGAACTGACCAGCCCCAGCAGATATGAAAGAGGAAAGGCTCCCAGCAGATTGCCAGAGCAGCCCAGGGCAGTTTCTGTGGTTCACTCCTCACAACAAACCCGTGGTTTCCACCAGGGCTCTGTTTCTGTTCAGTTCAAGAGGGCAGACCCAGCGTGCCCAGGTGTCCCCCAGTCCCACCCTCTGGGGCTCTGGCTGCAGGGCTGTGTGCTGAGAGCCTGGAAACCCAGCTCAGGCTGAGCCTGGGACAGTCTGCAAATGCACTCTGCAGTAAGCACCATTTGCATACACCAAGCTGACTCCTGGCATCCATAACTTTCCCTTGAAAATCTGATCCAGACTGTCTAGACAAGTCAAAAGGCTCACTTGTGCTTAATGTTTTATAATTTATTATTTTGTCTTCCATTCAGATTAATTTGGAAAGGGCTCCTAGCAAAGCTGGAGTGCTGGGAGGATGTGATTTTTGTGATTTTTGTGATTTTCCAGGCCATGCACACGACCCCCCTGCTCTGGTCAGACAGACCCTTGGAGTTTGCTCTGGAGCTCACACACAAAAGCCCAGCCTCATAAATCTGACTCTACCTGCTGGCACGCACTTCAGACATCCCCAGTCCATCCAAAAACACACATTTGCTTTTTATTTCCTCCTACCACTTTTTTTTCAATAGGAGCATTGTAAATGTTTCAGCAGGTGAACATTGTAGAGCCAAAAGAAATCTCAATGTGCCTTGTGTTTGCTAAGCAAAGATACCCTGGCAAGACACTGCCACACCTCTACAAGGGTCTGTCTCCCTCCTTCTTACTCAAAATAAGCTTTAACAAATATGACACCTGAAAATTAAAATGTTTGTTTTGAAAGTAATAGCCAGGACCATGGCTAATATTTATGTGATCATTAATATTTGAATTTTGAATAATGTATACTTATATTCACCAAAGGATGCAGTGTGGTGTTAAAGTCACATTATTTCCCCTGTACCAAGTGCAGCAGCAGCTTTATTTGCAGGAGTCACTTGCAGGGATGCAGTAGCAGATTACAGATAAATTCTCTTTGTTTCTGGGGGTATCCACGTGGGGCTCTGTCCCTCTGCACCCACGGGAGGTCCAGACTCAGAACAGCCTCTTTCAAAGCTGGCTTTGAAGCAGCTCCTTCCCAAATCCACTCAGTGCATTTGCTCCTCCTTGGAGCTGCTCCTCAGCACAGGTTTTCTCCCAGGGATGGTCTGTCCGTGCCTGGCAGTGCCAGGGGGTGCCAGGGGTGACAGCTCCAGGGTGAGCACAATGGCCAGAGACTCAAACACAGGACACTCCCTCCCCAGCAGAATGCCAACAGCCAAGCAGCCTTGGCCAGACACGGCTCTGCAGCCCAGCCTGGAGCTTCCAGCAGGGCTTGCACAGCTCCTGATCTAAACTCCAGCCTGGAGCTTCCAGCAGGGCTTGCACAGCTCCTGATCTAACCTCCAGCCTGGAGATTCCAGCAGGGCTTGCACAGCTCCTGATCTAAACTCCAGCCTGGAGATTCCAGCAGGGCTTACACAGCTCCTGATCTAAACTCCAGTTGTAAATAATTGCAGGTGAAATGTGCACCCTTAATTATTGTTTTGCTCACACACCAAAAAACAAAAACCCTGCTGGCATTTGATCCTTCCCTTTCTCTTGTTTTTGTTACACAGCACAACCTTCCCTCTGCACTGTGCACAGAGACCTTTCACCCTCTGAGCCTCCTAGGGAGCACCAATTGCTGTGTCCAGGTGAGTGCAGATCCTGCAGGAGGGCAGGAGCAGCCCTGGGAGCCTCCCTGTGCTGCTGGCAGTGCCACTGGGATGCTCTGGGCAGGGATGTGCCCACGGTGCTCCGGCAGGGAGCTCAGCTGTGGGGCTGAGCAGGGCTGGGGCAGCTGCTGCTCCCCTCAGCCCCACACCCAGAGGGGCTCAGCCAAACCCTGCCCCGGGCACCACACACAGCTCTGGGCTGGGAGCAGTCCTGCCAGAGGTGGCTCAGCCAAACCCTGCCCCGGGCACCACACACAGCTCTGGGCTGGGGACAGTCCCAGCCACTCCTGCCAGAGGTGGCTGAGGAATTCTCTGCTCAAGAGAGCAAATCCCATCCGTGCCTTCACCCCCGCTTTGCCAGAGTCCCTAATTAAGGGGGTGCTGCTCAGGAACGAGCACTCACAGAGCACTCACAGCCACTCTGAGCCAAGGCAGACGTCTCTGGTTCCTCTTCACGTGGATAGGATTTCTAAAAATTCACTGTAGTAATCACAAAGAGCTGCTGCAGAGAATTACTTGAGAAAACCTTCTGAGATTTCAGCCTACCTGGTCCCTTTGTTTCATAACTAGACTGAGCATAATGAATGCAAAAACTCTGTGAATAGAGCTCAGCAGGGCCTACTTTTTTCTCCTGGCTCCTGTGATAATAATAATTTGATTTTATAGGTGTCTATCCTCAGACCTGGCGAGGGAGCAATCTTTACTGAGTCATGAACTTTCACATCATTAAATCCCTCCACATTTATTTTAAACATATCAAAAGTGTCAAGTAACTTTAGATCCACTAAATTTTATGTGCTCTGGGTGGAATGAAGTTTGGCCACTGGGGAAAAGGAGTGGAATGGTTTCCTGAGCAGCTGGGAAGGGATTTGGGAGCAATTCCAGCCTCGGAGCAGAGCAGCAGGTCCCCTGTACAGGCCGAGTGTGCACAAGGACAGCAACCTGAGTAATCTCCTCCCAGGCTGAAGGGAATATTAAACTCTTCTGTCAGTTGGATCTATATTATTTATGGCCCTTTTTTTATTGTTGTTGTTGTTGATTTCAAAAAATATTTCTTTGTTGGTGCAACGCTGACTCCCGATAGAAAGTGATGAAATGCCCAATATGTTAAAAAACCTTATCACTAAATCAGAGGCAGAACTATAAATTTGGGCTTTTGAAACTGAACTGACTTTTGAGGATCATTTTGCTCCTGAAATATTACAGCAGTGATCAATTTGCTGTAAAATTAAGCAGTTTAGCTCTGCAATCTATAGATGGAAAACATGTTGTTCTTGAGCAAAGTTTATGCCCTGCCCAAGGGATAAATTAAATTTTATGGGTAAGACATGCATTATTATACGCTTATCTGTTTAACATATCATTCTTTTCCACATCAGTATTATAAATATTTTTAATCATACATTTGATCTCTTGTGCATATAGTGATATGGTAATTCCCCCTGCCCCCCTCAAAAAATGCAACCAGACACAGCTAATTCATCACAGAACAGGGGAGAATGTTCTAATCTTCCCCAGAAACGTGCTGAAGGGAAGCTGAGCATCTTGGAATTGGGGCCACTTTGCCATCACTGAGTGGGATAAAATTTTCCTGAAGGAAGGAAGGGGTGGAACTGCGTTCCCCATTTTTATTACAAGTGTTATTGTTGAATATTTATCTCACAAGGCTCTAATCAAACCTGGGGGCTGCACTCTGAGACAATTCAGTCACAGAAGTTTGGCCAAGTGGAGAAATCTGTCCATTTAGCAAACCTGTCAAAAATGGTTTTATAGATTTCTGCTGGTTTTCCTTGAATTCTCCAAATGGGAGACAAAGTTCTCAGACTGGCCCAAGCCCTGGCTTCCAACAGGGGGAAGTGTGTACAGAAATGGATCTTCTGAAGGCAGGAGGAGGAGGGAGAAGCTGGGAATCCTCTGCCTTTCCCAGAGGAGAGAGCAGAGAGAGCATCAAAAACAAACAAACAAACAAACAACAACAACAACAACAAAACAAAACAAAACAAAAAAAAAAAAAAAAAAAAAAAAAAAACCAAAAAAAAAAAAACCACCACCAACCCAAAAAAGAAGATGCTTTCAAGAAGAAACCCTCCACCTGTGGAGAAAGCACTATTATTTATATTACAAATCCACTGTAAATTTACAACTGAACACGTCTGGAATGTCCCACTTGTCAGAGCCATCCTGCAAGAGCTGCTCCATGCCCATCTCCTGGGGAGCCTGGGTCAGGACAAGCCCCAGTTTCTGCAGCAGGATGTTGGCAAAGCCCAGCCTGCCACTGAATTCAGCTTGCCACTCTCCTGGAATCTGGAACGAGTCCCAGCTGGGACAGCAAAATTCCTTCAGACTCCTCCTTGTCTCCTGGAGGAGAGCAAGACAAAGGAGGTGGTTCCAGGCCCAATATCTCACACAACTCAACTACACTTGATTATTATTTGCTTCTCTCAGCCTGAAAAGAATCCCACTCCCAGATTTGTCTGTCTCAGCCCTGCTGAAGCTGAGCACTTTCATACATATGTATGGATAGCTTAAGTTTTTATGAGCATAATTTGGGCTTTTCAAAATAGTGACACAATAACAAAGCAAAATTGAGACATGCATGTAATTTGAATACTGATTTGGTTTTATCTTTTCCTGGTGCTGGCACTTTTGATGCTGCTCTTTTCCACCCCATCTTCCCTCTGCTCTTATTTCCCAAAGAATGGGATGAGTTGGGAGGGCACCAAACCCAAGCCCAAGCCCAAGCCCAAACCCAAACCCAAACCCAATCCCAAACCCAAACCCAATCCCAAACCCAATCCCAAACCCAATCCCAAACCCAAGCCCAAACCCAAGCCCAATCCCAATCCCAAACCCAAGCCCAAACCCAAACCCAATCCCAAACCCAAACCCAAACCCAAGCCCAATCCCAATCCCAATCCCAAACCCAATCCCAAACGCTGCTCCATGACCTCCCTGGGGTTCTGGAGAGCTGCTGCTCCCTGAGAGTTTCCCAGCAGCTCTCAGATGCTCCCGATGCTCTGTCAGACAGGGACACCTCTGGCAGGTGCTTCTGGCCCCGTTCTGTGCAGTTCCAAGGCACAAGCCCTGATTTTCATTCCTGCACTCTGAGGGTGCTCCAAGGACCTTTGCTGGTTGTGTTGGGGTCCAACACCCCCTGAGCTGTTTGCATGGCCCTGCAGGTGCAGGACAGGACTCCCAGTGCTCCCCAGCCAGGTGAGCAGCACAGCAGGAGCCAGGGCTGTGTCTGGAGCATCTCCCAAGCTCGGAGAAGCAGAAATGCTGAAGCTCTGACCTGTCTCCTCACCCTTTTCTGAGGTTTCTGAGGCAAACCCCCAGCCCTGTCACACCTGAACAGCAGCACAGAGGCCCCTCAGACAGATCTGAGCAGTTCTGTGTCGTGGAGAGTCTGATCCTCAAAATTATTCATTAAAAATACCCACTTAATAATTTCAAAGAGAAAGCTGAAAGGTGCTCAGGGGCAATCTGTGAACAGAAAAAGGGGGTTAAATTCACCTAATAAATTATTTGCAGACTGAATAATTCATGGGAAATCCAAGGCACATTTAGAGGGGTTTGATGGGGGCTGTCAGCTCCTCTGGAATGGGAAGACCTCAGTACCTGGCGTTTTCTGAGGCACCATTTCAGTACAGCAGAATTTCCACCTGGAACCAGACATGTGGGTGAAGTTTCCTGTCCCTGACCCCAGCCAGTGCCTGGTGATGGAGGGAAAGCCATGAAAAACCTCACAGCTGGTTTATCCTGTCCCCATCTAACTGGAGGCTCCTGGCAGAGGGAGAAATGGGAATGAAGGGTTGGGTACAGCCTGGCAGCCACGTCCACGAGCTTGAACTGTACACTGTGAGCAGATTAAAGCTGAGCAGATGTGGCACCAAGTGTGAGGGTGCAGGTGTGGATCATTTACTGGTCACCTCCGGGATTGCTGTGCCACAGACAGGCTTCAAACTATCAGATAGAAATGTAAATGAAGATCCATGACCTGGAGGCTGTAACCACTGGGCTTCATCTCGTGGCGAAGGGTTAAACCCAGCACTAGCACTGGGTTCATTTTAACTTGGGATAAAGTTTCCAAGAGGTCCATGAAAATAAGCTGAGGTTTGTCCAAACGTAATGGAAAACCTGGAATTTTAGTACATGAAGCAGGCAAGGAAAGCAGCGCATGAAACTTTGTAAACAGAGGTGTTAAAACAAATTTAATAATAGACTTTTTAAACTCCCAGATCACTGTCAGAGTATATATGTGTTAAAAGACCTATAAATATATTTTAAAACAATCTATTTTCCTTTCACTTAGCTGCCAAGATCTCCATTAGGAGGTTTGTGTTTCCTTCCAACATTAAAGAATCTCTCTAACATCTGTAGCGATGAGCAGTGAAGAGTGTCAGCTCTGCTTCTGAAACAGGCAGTGCCACCATCTGAAGGAGGAAAAATGTGAAATAATGAATATGCCTCTGCAGATCAGGCTGCTGTGTGTACCAGGAGATGTGCAAAGCCTCGTGCCAGCCTTGATCTCCCCAGTGTCTGCTCTCCAGCTCTAAGGAGTGCAGGTAATTATGCAAAACTTGGAGAAAGTATTGCCCAGAGATGTGAACCCTGGCACAAAGAGCCACAGAGCACTGCAAGGGCTGGGCTGGGCTGGGTGCTCCCCTCCTTCCAAGGCCTGAGCTTTTTTTGGGATCACCAGGACAACCTGGCAGCCACATCCACATCTTTGACCCTGATAATGGGAGCAGGTTAAAGTTAATCAGATGTGGGACCAAGTGTGAACATTTACTGATCCAGGTGTGGATCATTTACTGATATCTTCCTTCCAAGGGCGGTGCTGGCTGTTCTCTTCCTTCCAGGAGTCAGGAACAGAGAGGGATCCCAGCACAACACGAGCCAATCTCAGCTTCACTGGAGCAGCCATGACTTCAAAAATTCTCTGCTTCTTTCCATGAAGGTTCCCAGGCCCCAGGACAGCAGCGTTGGATGGAGGGTTCAGGAGGTTTGGGAATGTTTTAATGATGTTATTGGGAATGTTATTATTATTATTATTATTATTATTATTATTATTATTATTATTGCTATCACAGAATAATAGAGTGAAAGGGACCTGAAAGCTCCACCCCTGCCATGGCAGGGACACCTTCCACTGTCCCAAGCTGCTCCAAGTCCTGTCCAACCTGGCCTTGGGCACTGCCAGGGATCCAGGGGCAGCCCCAGCTGCTCTGGGAATTCCATTCCATTCCATTCCATTCCATTCCATTCTGTTCCATTCCATTCCATTCCTCCCCACCCTCACAGGGAACAATTTCCTCCCAGTCTCTGAAACAAACCTTTCCTCTGGCAGTTTGAAGCCACTGCCCCTTTCCATCACCCTCTCCATGTCCCTTCAGGCACTGGGAGGGGCAGTTAGGTGACCCCAGAAGCTCCTTGGCCAGCAGCTGTGCCCCTCAGGAAGGAAAGCACCCCGTTTTCTGTGCTGTAATGCCTGGTGGATGTGGGAGTGCTGGCCAAGAGCTGAGGCACTGCAGGAGCAGGAAATGTCACACTGCTGACAGTCCCAGACACTGACAGGAGCTTTGCCTCAGCTCTGCCAGCACAGCACAGGCAGGACTCGTCCCCACAGGTACCTGCCAAAGGAAAGTGTCTGATCTAGACCCACAAGTGTCACAGGACCTGCAGGAGCTCCTTGGCCAGCAGAGCTCACAGACCTTGCTCCTCACTTCAAGAGGGAAGTGCAGAGCAGCCCCTGGGGGTTTTGATCTCTGGAAATGGTGTGGAATGCTCAGGAGACACAGCTGCCTAAAACTGCAGCACATTTACAGCATGAGGATCTGCACAAATATCACAGATATCCCCAAGTTTTATGCTGAAAATTGCAATTATGCATGGAAATGTCTCTTACTGAATCTAGACAGGGTGTCCTGCCAGCTCTGCAGGGGAGAGAGGGCATGGACTGCAGTGAGACTCAAAGAGAACCAATTTTTAACAATTTTCAACAAAATCTTTGGTTGTATTTAACCTCAGGACTGTCTTACCTGGCTGCCCTTATCCTTTCAGCTGCCCTGAATTGGAGAGTTTTATACCCAAATGCACAGCTACCACGATGAGTGTGTGAGATGTAATTTCTAAGGGCACAGGGGGATTCAAACCACGACATTTGCAAATCTGAAGGTTTTTAAAAGCTGGTTCCCAGGACTCCTGTGTCAAAGCCAGAGGTTCAAAACCACAGTGGTTTAAAGGAAGATAATAAACTGCTCACTACTTGACCTTAACTACAGTGAAGAGGGAAAATCAGTGCTAATCTTGCTACACAAACCTTAATCTATTTTATTTTTTGCTTAGCTTTCCTTTTTTCAGCATCTATGTAATTTTATATATAAGATATGCAAGGGTTTACATTTATTATCTGTACATATGATCAGCCCAAATTGCTAATTCATCCTTAATTTTTTTGGTTCAAGTTACTCACTCTGTGTTATTTTAACATAAGGCTTTTTTGTAACGTAATGATATTTAATTTGCATTAGCACAAGTGACATACAATAGATCATGCTATTATCATGATTGATATCAGATGAACTGGCATAAATTCAACGTTATAAATTGAGCCTATAAATGAAACTCTGATTTTACAGGAATTACTGGAGTAGAAAGGCTAAGGACCCTCAAGTCAACCTTACTCAAACCCACTCTTTAGAGCTTTATATGTTTTATGCCTGCAATAAACGCTTTTGTGAAAGCCCTTAACCTGCAAAAAATAGAAAAAAAAGTCATTGGAAGTCTATTAATTATAATAATCCCATCCAAAAAGCTGTGAGGGCTTATTTTTGTGACATCACTCTTTGATTTCTTACTGCCTTAAATTATCCCTTTGTTGGCTGGGTGAGGGTAACAGTCATACTTTTGTCATTAAATATAAGGAGTTTTAAAGCCTGATCCACCCCAGCTCTAATTGATATTGCTTTCATTTGGCAGATAGTGACCTGATTTATAATTTAAATATGCATCATTATATGCACCTCTTCTGTATAATGAAAAAGTGAAGTTACTCTCATCTTCTCCTGCAATGTTAACATCAAGGAAAAGTATCTTCCTTTTTTCCCCTTTTATACTTAGAGCCTAATTGAAAACTGTTCATTGAATTTCAACATGATAGAAAAGTCTTTTTATCTCTCAATTTGTCCATTAGCTATTATAATTGAAGTATCTGCTCCACTGCTGAATTGATATTGTTCTTGTTTAAATTCGGGATTTCTCTAAATCCTCCATGAGGCAGCAACTCAAACAAAGATTGGGGTTGGGAGGAAGGAGAGGGCCTGGGGTGTGAGCCCTGAGAGGGACCTGGAGCAGCAGTGCCCACGTGCAGAGCTCCCCGAGCAGGGAGCCAGGGCTTCTCCTGGAGAACGTGTTGCATAATAATCCCACCAGCGTGGCCAGAAGGTTTGCTAATTGCCACATCTGTTCAACAGCTGTCAGATGTTTGCCATATGCTGCCATCAATATTACAGCAGAGTACATTACAGGGAGTTTTATTGTGTTCCACTGTTATTTATTTGCCACAGACATTACCACAGCCAGTGACGTCTGCTGGTGTTAGATCACTAATTATGTTTTAGAAGCTGCATGCAAAATCCCGGGGTTTCAGCCTCCTCAGCCCCCATTTCTGATGATGTCAATGAGAATGTTTCCCCTACAGATCTCTGAGCAGGTTTATAAACTTCTATCTCTTCTCATGGTAAATAATTCTTCTGCAAAATAACTTATTCATGTTGTTTTTGAGGAATGTCTCTAAGCCCGCGTTATGTTTTAATGGTGATGCTTGTAAAAACTCAAACTTTTTCAGAACCCATTTCATTCCTTGTTTTTTTCCATCAGGGCACAGGTCAGGGATGGAGGACAATTCAGCTTTGCAGCTCAGAAGGTTGATACCCCAATTCTGCTCCCAGACCTGCCACTGACTCATCCCATGGCCTGGATTCTTGGTGTGACCCCGATTTCCCTGCTGTGCCCTCAGAGCTGGCTCCTGGGCACACTGTGGGGTGAGCCAGCACCTCCCCAGCCACCAATCTGCCTGGGTTTGCTGCTCTTTTCAGCGTTCTTGCAAGGATTTTGGAGACAACTCTTTTCAAGTGACTTTTTTGTCACCACGGCAGGGAAAGAGGAAGCAGAGATTGACAATGTGCAGACGAGGCAAAATCTGCATGATGTGATTTAATGTGAGTTGATAGGTGTCACTGATCTCTATTATAAATAGACTGTGTGAATTCCATATGATGTATTATTTATCTGTTGTAGATGCCTTTTTGTTTCATTAATAAACCTGGAAATCAGACGTATACATTTCCAATGATGAGATTTTGGCAATACAAGGCATTGTGACATTTGTCTGCAATTGCTCAATTATTTTGATGATTTTCTTCTTCTTTCTCTATAAATGATTAATGCTTGAGATGTTTGTTCAAGATTCTCCTGATTTTAGCTCATTTGTCCAGCTGAGTTCTTTTTTCCCCCTCTAATTAGGGAAGATTATTGCAGTGTAAGGACTCCCAGTGTGACCTGAATTCCAGTTCCTGGGAGATGCTGCACTGGAACACACGACAGGGCCTCTGGATGGGGTCTGGGGGGTCTGGGACATCCAGGAAATCTCACATTAACCATGAGGTTTCCATTTAAATCTGCCTCAGAGCAGAAACTCCTCTGCTGTTATTCTACCTACGCTTGAAAACATTTCCATGGTATTTCTGTGCTTGAGCAAGTTCAGAAAACCCTTTGCTGTTCACTCAGATAGCAAAGGACTTGAATTTCTCCCTTTTCTGCAGAGAACAATAAGCAGCAGCCGGAGCCTTCCACTCGTGCTCTCAGAAGGAGCACAAGGACATCTCTGAAGACACTACAGGGCAAAGAACGGTGAGGAAAAGGTAAAGCTGGGGGTTGTTCCAGGAGCCAAAGTGTCACAGCTCGGGGTCCCTGGGATGGGTGAGGACAGGGAAGGAGGGAAATGGGGCTGGCAGCTCAGGCTGCATGTGCCTGCAGGAGCAGGAGGTGCTCAGCTCCCACGAGGAGAGGAGTGCCTTGCCCAACTGCCTCCATCAGTAATCTGAAATTTGTCTGCCTTCTGCATTTGATCTCCTCATTTTCCTCTTCTATGCCTTTTTAATGCTCTTTGTAGCCATTTCAATTATGTGATTTCCTTATCTGTGTACCATGGAGAATACTGTACAAGGCTTTATAAACAGCTCCTAAGTTTATCTGCCTGTCATTTGCTTTTCATTATGTGAGATAACAATCTTCCTCATATAAGATAGAATGTGATTGTTTTGAAATGGGGAGGGGGAAAAGAGTCTGCTCTGCATTATCCTCAGCCCATAGCATTTGTAACGTCACCAGTGTCAGCACAATCTCCAACATTTTTCCTTGCTGTGGTCCAGGAAGAATTATCTCCGTGGTTTCTTGTGCCTGCTGCTATCTCCTCTTTTTCTCCATTTTAGACACAGCAAGGTTCTTATCTGGAGCGTGGTTCTGCAGCTACAGACTTGCCTAAGTTCAGTGTGATCGCTCCAAACCCTTTGGAGGAGCTCGTGCACCGAGGGGAAGGGTGAGAGGCAATTGTCAGCAGCTCGCTGGATTAAATATGGACAGATATTATTCATGTCATTTGACAGTTCCTGACTTTCAGCTGTATAATGGCAGAGCAACAGTAGGAATTCCAGCAGCCCAGCTTCTGTCTTACTTCAAGATAAGCTTATCAAGCGTAGCCTGAATCCATTCAGCTCCTCAGCAGATCAGAGCTCGTGTCAGGCTGAGCTGCTGTGCTGATTCCTGCTCCCTGCCCTGCTCTGCACGTCCCTGTGGGCTGGGCTCTGCCAGCTCACAGCTGCCTTGCAGGGCTTTTAGCAGACAGACTGTGCCCTGTCTGTGCTCAGCCCCCTGTCCAGGGCAGCCCTGGAGCAGAGCAGGGCAGGGAGGGACCAGGGGATGGCCAGCCCTGCTGGGGTTTGCTCTCTCCTGCAGCTCCTTGAGCCACCAGGAGCACCTGCTTTGTTTGGCTTCTTAAGGTGCAAACTTCATCCCGAGGTTTCTCGTGTGCCGTTCATCCCAGAGATTCAAAGGGATCTCAGAGCAGGGCAGGAATCACAGCTGTCACTGCACACTCTGGTTTAGGTTAAGAATTGACCAAGTCTCTGGAATCTCCTTTGTGTGCCCCCCAGATCACAGCACTTTCCAAACTTGTGGGATTAGTATCAGGGGAGAATCGTGGGTTCAGAGAACCTTTGGCAGGTGAACGTTCAATTTAAAAAAGAAAAAGCAAAATTGTGAAAGAAAATTCAGTGGGTTTGATCATACAGGATTTGATCTGCCAGAGTTTGATCCTACAGGAGCTGGAACTCCTCCAGGCTGGGATTGTCATTCTGGCTCTGCCTGTACAATGAAGAGCATAAAACATACAAAAATATTCAAATGTTGGCACTGGCTGTGGCCACAGGCCAGTGTCCAGCCCTTGTCCCCTCACCGCTGTGCCCGGTGTCCCCCCTCCAGCTGGCAAATCAAGGAAAACCAAAGAAAGTCAAATCACTCCAGACTTCTCCAGAATATTTTCAAATCATTTATTAAATCATTGGTGGTTTGGTTTTTCTGCTCTGAACATGGTCACTTTTTGAGGAGCAGCAAACAAAAGTGATCAGAAAAATGGAAAATATGGAAGTTTTGCAGTTTCTTATCAGTTGGAAACTCTTTGCTGCTTGACTTTTCCCAGGAATACGTTGGTAGAAATATGAGTTTGTGTTTCAGAATTAAATGCACGCCTCAACAGCTTGGTTTATGTACTCATAATTATATTTACAATTAGAAACAATGTAATTGGGAATAGAACTTTTTTTGTTGGCTGAGTGCACAAAATTTGAGTTGTGGTGAAAATGTCATTTTAAGCCGTGCTTTCTTCCCCACAATTTAGGAGCATTTAAGCTTCATCTCCGACACACATTAGGAATTAGGGGCTAATTAAGTCCACATGGGGCAGTACTCGGGTGAAAGACTGCTGGGTCCCTCCCGAAATTCCCTTCTGCACAGCAAAGCCCCAAACGTGGCACCCGACAGGACACACACCCACCCGGGCCGTGGTTCCCGGGAAGGGTTTTAATTCTTTCGGAGCAGAAAAGCCAAGCTTTAAATGGAAATGCAGATGGGGAGAGGTGGCACGGAGTAATTGAGAATTGCCTGCCCTGCCAGGCGGGGTTAATGGGCAGTGCCCTGCAGAAATCCGGCTCCTGCGAATCCTTGAAATGTCACAGCGCTACAAACCAAGGCGCTGATCCAGGTCCTCGCCGTGTTAAGTGGAGGCTGCGGGGCAGCTCTGAACCCAAACGCATAATTTGTAGACACAGGATGTCATTTACCATTGCTTACCTCTCATTAAAACTAATCAGAGCGGCTTTCTGGCAAAAATTGATTTTTAATTGGAAAAGTTACATCTGTGAACCTGTTTTCTGTTCCCCTGAAAAGCTGCGGACTGATGGACAACGTCCTTGTCTGCTGAGAGCTTCAAGAGCTCTGAATGACCTTTTTTCCCTTCAGATTTTAGCCAAAACAAGCATTAAAAATATTTGTTTGTATGCTTTGCAGGATTATTTTAGTCAAAAAAGTTATTTTCCATTAAAAAAAAATCCCGGGGACGTTTTCACTCTCCAGCTTGGGAAGCACATGGATGCTGGGATGCAAGCAGGAGGGCAGGACCCTACAGTGGCTTCCACACTTCTCAGGTACCTTTCACCAGGTCTGTCACTGGCAGCACAAGGTGCAGCAATGTCACTTTTAATTAAAACCTTTTGTTTTAGCTCACACAGAGCAGCTGCAGCATCCACAGCACAAACAAGGCCAGGGCTGTGGAGTGGAAAAGGAGACATTGGTCAAGGAAAGCCCCCAAAGCTGGTTTGTGCCAGAAATCTCAGAGAAGGCTGCTCACTTGTCCCTCTCCAGGCTGGTGGCCAGCTGGGGATCAGACAGGATGCTCTGGGGGGCTTTTCCAACCAGGATGATTCGGGGAAACAGCTGGAGGGCTCGAGTTCTTTGGGAATTTCAACACAGACCCCTCCACAAAGAGATGCTAGCTCCCATCAGATCCCTGAGGTGTGCCAAACCCTGAGTGTGACTCTGCAGGAGAGGAGAGCTCTCCTTGCCCCACTGCTGGAGTGTGCACCCAGAGCTGGTGGGGGCCCTGCCCTCCGGAGGAGCTGTTTTGGGGTGACTGTCACAGGAGAGCAGGAGCTGCTGTGTGTCACTGTCCCTGTTTTGCCCATCCCAGCCGAGCAGGGTGAGAATTCCCTTGGAAGCAGAAGGGTCCTGCCATGGCCCAGCCAGCTCTGGGTGTCCCAGCCCTGCCACCCCAACTCAGCCAGGGACCTCACAAGATCCAGTGGGGCAGGGAGCGTTTCTAGGGCTGGCCCGGGTGCTGGAGGTGGGAATGTCCCCACAGGGAGCGGGGACAAAGACCTGGAATGGCAGCTGGAGCACAGGAGGAGGTTTGCCCCAGCCTGGCACTGCCAGCTCCCCTCTCCTCCCTTCCCAAAAACACTCACCTGCAAGGAGGGCGAGGCTGTTAATTAGGTAACAACACTCAGGTTATTTTAAACAGAACAACTGCTGTGCAAGGAGGGTTTATTTCTTTGTTTTGCTGAGATATTTTTTCCCTTTGTGAGCGCTCCCAGAAATATCCTTACAGGATGTGCCTCTCATTTTCCCGAAGATTTTCTGAAGACCCCAGGGAACAGAAGTCTATTAGCTGAAGTCACCTTTCTGTCACTAGAGCCAGGCAGGAGACACAAAGGACCTCTGGAATTTAAACTTCCTTGGTGTTCTGCTCAACACAGCTGAGCAAGAATTTCTGCTGGCACCGAAGTTCTCACAGCTAGGCTGTGCTATTTAAAACGGGATTTCGTCCTAATGAGCCTAAAATAAAACAGTGTGTGGAAGGAGATTTCAAAGTATCCCCAGTCGGCTCAGGGGCTCGGGAGAAGGAGGGAAAAGGCCAAAGCCAACCGAAGAGCACCCTCTCCTGGACACCGCGCCCGGAGAGAACTGCGAGCGCTCCGCCGGCAAACCCGCCGCTCCTCCGTGCCAAGGTAAGCCGCCCTGGAGAACGCTCCCATCCATCTCCCAGGGAAAACACTGGAAATATCCACCCGCTTTGATTGTTCCTCAGTTTGCTGTAAAAGGAGGTGTGAGTTATGAACGGCTCATTTTCAGCACGGTTTTATCATTAGTGGAAGATCTTTCAGGTGGGTCACTCAGCACATCGAGGTTAATCATTTCCTGTATCCAACAGACTCTGCATTTTGACCCATTTCCAAGATTATTATGAAAAGATTTTTTTTTCACTATAGAAAAATAGCTTGTGGAGACACATTTTATTTTGTAATACTTTAAGAGAAAATATCTTTTAGTTATTTGACATTCTGCCTTCTTCAGGAGGATTCTCTTCTGTTTCTGCCTCTTGACCAAACAGATTTGATGGTGAAGTTTTCAATGCACTTTTAAAATCTGCTCTCCATGAATACCCTGCCATGTTCTCTGAAATGCACAGATGAATGAATTTTTACAGGATTCCTGGAAAGCAAACACATCTGACCACAGGGAATATTAGCCTGATAAAGATTTAATTGTAAAATGACAATGAGCAGCAGTGGAAGTTCAGATAGTATTTCCCTGGCTGTCATTTCTGCGTGCAGACATTATTCTAATAGCAGACCGTCTCATCTTTGTTACCCTTTTCATGATCTTTTCAGTGCCTGAAAAACTCAAGTACCAATATCTTGTGACACAAAGCAGAAGCCTTTTTTCCAGAAGGATTATTTTTCTTTTTCTTTTTTTTTTTTTTTTGTAGTGGGTGATACAGAGTTCATGAATAGCAGCATTGAGTTGTGATACTAAACCAAAATTTTTATTATTAATATTACTACACACCAGGACTGACTAAGCTAAATACCTGCTAACTAAGGACCAGTAAATCAGATTTTTTTAGCTGGAATATCCCAGGATGCTCTGTACAGCAGCAAAGCTCAAATTAATTTCTGATGAAGAATATGTGCAGTCACACTAGTTCTCTGTGCCATATCTGAGTAAATTAAAATCTGCACACAAAGAAAGTGTCTCCTATACTTTGTTCATCATTGTAACATTATCAAATGCCACCCAGAGTAGCATAAATAGAGATTCAACTCCTGCTCACCTGGACAATCCCACTAAAGCCAGCACAGGACTTTCCTTCCTGTAGCTCCAGTGCTGTGGGAGGTGGTATTTAATAACTGATGGATAATTAGGGAGTGCAAAAGGAATTCTCTTTTTATCTACCAGCAGCTCGTTCAGTGAGGGAATGCTGTCAGTTAGAAGCTGGAGAGGGCTGCCCTACCAGGCAGGAAATGAGAAGTGCTGCTGTCCCTGCCAGTGAAACCCCCATCTCTGACCCCACAAGGTGTTTCTGTGCCTCATTGACAGGCACTGCTTGTCCCCGAGCTCTGCAGCCTTCTGGAAGCACAGACCTCGGGAAGGAGGGCAAGATTTATAGAGCAAAACTGAAGGCAGAAGATTATTTTTTGTAAGCTTGGGAGTGCATGGATTAATAAATCCTGGTTGTCCCAGCTCTTAGGAATTCCATTCTGTCTAAATTTCAGTTTGGTTTTCTGCTTTCCCCCCCAGTAGAGCTGAACCTGGGAACAGCATCACTCAAAGGCTCGTTAGTTTGATGAAGTGGCAAAAGTGACTCCAGCTCCCGTGGGTACTCCCAGCTCCGAAACATTTACACATCCCAAGGGAGTTCTGAAAAACACCACCAAGCCTTTAGGTACTGAATCACAGGCAACTATTTTGAATCTTTAATTTTTTTTTTCTATATTCTTTTCTATGAGGATGTCAGAACTAAAATATGGAATATGCTTTTCCCACTTGGTTCCTATTACTTGTAAAGCATTCAAAAGCTTCCAGAATAAAATTACCTCTATGCCCTGCCAGGGAGCAGGCAGAGCTCCACGGAGTATCAAGGGAGTCCCTCTGCTGGTGTTGCTTTCCATTTTTAACCCAAATATAATCATAAAAATGACTAAATGTGAGACTGGAGCTGTACAGCCTTAGATTCAGCATTTATTTGTTATCATGTTCATCCCAGTGGAGTTTTACTGTGCTTTTATATTTATACAAAAAGTGCTGAAATGTATTCCATAAATTAAGGAGTTAATTTTCAGGTGTGACACATTCATCATCACCACCATCATCATCATCATGTGAGTTTGTTTTCAAACTCTGCTCGAATGAGAGCAGCCAATTTGCATTCAGGGGAAAAAAAAATTGAGAGAGAAATGCCAAGAGATGAGAGATGCAGGAAGCTGAATTCTGCCCTGAAAGGATATCCCTTCCTTTTCTATCCCAACTGCACATTTTCCATGGGGGGAAAGGCACTGAGGCACATTTAACCCCATAAACGCCTGACATTTCCCCTGGGTGGATTTGGGCCTGAGTCCTGACAGTGAAGAATTAAACAACTCACCAAAAAATACATTTCTACTTTGTTCCAGTATTCGTTTGAGGCTTAATCACAGTTGTCAATGTGCCACTGCAGTGAATAACATTTTCATATTGAGTTATTTTACAGTTCCTACAGCAGTAAGGAATATCTTAGGGTACTAAACTGATTGTTTTGGCTTTATTTATTGTACAGGAAAGCAATGACATTGAAAATATTGTATAAACAGCAAATACACTGAGCAGCAAAATCCCTACCCTGCATTATGAATTGAAATGACATTATTTTAAAACATTTGGAAAAAATCATCATAATTATATGTTCTCAACACAGAGACAAATTATCTATTATTTTAACATAATTAATTTGAGCTCAGAGCATTTATGTTGCTGTGTGTGTCATTATCCATCAAAATGCTAAAAATTGGGGGCTGAATCTTTAAGTTTTTTTCTCCAAATCTGTCATTTATTTCTCTCCACCTTCAACACCTTTAAGTTTTAATTACAGTTGACATTTCAGTTTGTTGTCTGTCCCCTAGGCCACATTTCCAAGCTCACTTGGGATGATCTTGCATCAGGGCCTTCAGGAGAGAGCTCTCCCTCTTCAGTGGCCTCAGGTTTGTAACCAAGTTTCTGTTCTTCCCCTAGGATACAGATGGGTTTTGAGGGATTTTTGCATCTTATGGGTATATCCTGATCGTTTATTCATTTATACTGCTGGTTAATGCACTTTTTCAAACGCCCCCTCCTCCTTCTGACAGGCAAAGGGAACGATGAGTGGTGTCACATTTCAAGGGTCAGGTTTGTTCTCCTGGCTGCCTGAACAGGTACCTCTCTTCCCAGCACCTGCACCTTCCCTGGGCTGCGTTTTCTCTGAGCTCAGGGAGGGATCCGCTGCTCCTGTGTGGTCTGGGGTGACAGGAGATGGATGGAAGCTCTGCATGAAGGCAGAATCCACCCATTTCTTGTTGTCCTGTCTCCAGGAGAGCGCTGAGGCCACAGCTGTCCAAACTGTGCAGGGAAGGCCTGTCTCCAAGGCTCTGACGAGCTCTGACTTTTTTATGCCTCTGATTTCCTTCTCCCTTGTCTCTCATGATTGACATTTGTCGTTTCTGGGCCTTGTTTGCTTGCACTGCACTTGTGGGGAGCCTGGAGCAGAGCAGTATTTTCATGTCAGCGGGGTTAAGGGTGAGGAACATTACACATGCACACTGATTTACGCCTCAGAGGCTGCAAATCGTGTCAAGTGTGATCTCAGCACAGCTCTGCTCCATGACTCAAGTGCTCAGTGCACTCTCAGACATCAATCCTCAGCCAGGCAAGGGAGAACTCCTCCAGAGCATCCAGAAAGTCCTGGGCTGGCAGAGTTATTAGTTATTCATGAGATAATAATGGTGTTTGCAATATTCGTGCCAAAGTCAGAGTCCCATCATCACTGAGGCTGGAAAAGACCTCCAAGCTGTGCCCAGTGCCCACCTTGTCCCCAGCCCAGAGCACCGAGTGCCACCTCCAGGAATTCCCTGAGCACCTCCAGGGATGGGCACTCCAACCCTCCCTGGGCAGCCCCTGCCAAAGCCTCACCACCCTTTCCAACAACAAATTCCTCCTGATGTCCACCCTGAGCCTCCCCTGGCACAGCTTCTTATCCTGGTCCTTCCATAATTCTGTTTTGCAGGGCCATATGTCAGGAGCTCCTGGGGGTAGCTGTGGGTCTGAAAGCTGCTGTTCTCTGCAGCAATTTCTTCAACATTTCAAGCTCTGCGTTGTGTTGAAATCAGTGCCAGTGACCAGTTTTTCTCCTTCTGATCATCCCTGTAGAGAACAAAGCTCAGAGAGAGGGATTTGTCAGTCGCAATTCCCTCAGGACACCATAGGCCTTGGCCCGCAGGCGCCTGCCCAGCCACTGCTGCTTCTGCTGCTTGTGCCTTCTCCGTTCTGCTTTTAACCACAGAGAGCTGCCACCACCTGAAAAACCTTTCCCAGCACAGCCTTGACCAAATTCAGCAATCCCTATGAAAAGCATCAACTCGGCCCCACCTCATGTTCTCCCTGAAGGAAAAGAGCTGAGAATTCCCACATTTGCAGCGTGCTGGGAAATTCCCGAGGTGAGAAGCGCAGCACAGGGAGCCGAGCAGTGCAGCTCACTCCCGAGCGAGCCCTTCTGCAGGACAGCAGGGAGGAGAGATGGAAAGGGTGCAGGAATTCCTCTTTGCCATGCCACAGCGGCCCAGCTCATCTGAATCTTCTCTCCGTTAATTTAACACATCCCGTTGGTAGTGTGCTATTAATAACGCAGCAAGTAACGCACCAGCACACCGGGGGTTCAGCCTGGGCACCGGGCACGGCTCTGGGGTTTGGGCACGGCTCTGGGGTTTGGGCACGGCTCTGGGTTCAGGCTGGGCACCGGGCACGGCTCTGGGGTTCAGGCTTGGCACCGGGCACGGCTCTGGGGTTTGGGCACGGCTCTGGGTTCAGGCTGGGCACCGGGCACGGCTCTGGGTTTCAGGCTTGGCACCGGGCACGGCTCTGGGGTTTGGGCACGGCTCTGGGTTCAGGCTGGGCACCGGGCACGGCTCTGGGGTTCAGGCTTGGCACCGGGCACGGCTCTGGGGTTTGGGCACGGCTCTGGGTTCAGGCTGGGCACCGGGCACGGCTCTGGGGTTCAGGCTTGGCACCGGGCACGGCTCTGGGGTTTGGGCACGGCTCTGGGTTCAGGCTGGGAACTGGGCACGGCTCTGGGGTTCAGGCTTGGCACCGGGCACGGCTCTGGGGTTCAGGCTTGGCACCGGGCACGGCTCTGTGTTCAGGCTGGGCACCGGGCACGGCTCTGTGTTCACCGCCGCCGCTCCGCTGCCTCACGGCCCTGCCTGCCCGGGCCGCTGACGGCCGGCACCGCCGCAGCCTGGCGGCCGCCACTGAGCATGCTCGGCTCCCGCACATCCGCCGGCGCCCGGCGGCCGAGCTGGGGGAGCGGTGCCGGTGCCGGCGGGCTCGGCCCGCACAGGAGGCGGCGGCGGGGCCGCCATGAACCGCGGCGGGGCGGGAGCGGCACCCGCCTTCCCCGGCCCCGTGCAGTGTAAGTGCTGCGCCATGCGCGCTCCGGGGCCCGCACCGCGCCAGCGCCGGGGAGCCGGGGCCTGCCCGGGCCCCGAAACCTGAGTAGCGCATGAAACGGGCGGGAGCGGGGCCCGGGAACCTGGCTGGGGGGCGGGGGGGGAACCCGGGAATCTGCGTGAGCGCCGCGGGCGCCGGGCGGGCGGGGCCGGGGGCAGCGGGGCTGGGACGGTGGCCAGGGGGGTTAGCGCGGCCGGGCGGTGGTCCGTGGGTCGTGGGGGATTGTCTCCGCTCCCTGGGCACTGGGTGGTGATGTCCGTGTGTCCCGGGCAGTGATCCGTGCTCGCTGGGTGCTGTCCGTGTGTCCCGGGCAGTGATCCGCGGTCACTAGATGCTGTCCGTGGATCCTGGGGGATTGTCGCTGGGCGCTGTCCGTGTGTCCCCGGAGGGCTCCGTGCAGCGGTGCCGCAGTCCCTGGGCAGTGTCCCTGCGGGACCCCGAGCCCCCTGGGGCTGCATCCCCCCAGCCGTGGGTCCCGGGCAGCAGGATGTCCCTGTGCCACCCGGAGCGGTGTCACCCATCCCCGCCCCCCGCGCCGAGCTGACCGCGCCGTGTCCCCGCAGTCCCCGGCAGCACCACGGTGCTGGTGGAGCTGACGCCCGACATCCACATCTGCGGCATCTGCAAGCAGCAGTTCAACAACCTGGACGCCTTCGTGGGGCACAAGCAGAGTGGCTGCCAGCTCACCAGTGCCACGGCCGGCGCCACCAGCACCGTCCAGTTCGTGTCCGAGGAGACCGTGCCGAGCACACAGGCTCAGAGCGCGAGCAGGACCATCGCCTCCGAGACACAAACCATCACAGGTACCCAAAGCTACACAGTGCACAAACCATCACTGGTACCCCCAAACCATCACAGGTACCCAGAGCTTCACCTGTGCACAAACCATCACTGGTACCCCCAAACCATCACAGGTACCCAAAGCTACACCAGTGCACAAACCATCACTGGTACCCCCAACCCTGCACAGGTACCCAGAGCTTCACCTGTGCACAAACCTTCACTGGTACCCCCAAACCATCACAGGTACCCAGAGCTTCACCTGTGCACAAACCTTCACTGGTACCCCCAAACCATCACAGGTACCCAGAGCTTCACCCGTGCACAAACCTTCACTGGTACCCCCAACCCTGCACAGGTACTCCCAAACCTTCACAGGTACCCAGCCATCACAGGCACCTCCATGTCACCTGCCAGGTGCCAGCCCTCTGTCCGTGTGTCCCCATCACCCAGCTGAAGTAACAGTTTTCGCATCACTTGTCATGTAACCAAGGAAATGAGATAATGCTGTACTGCCTTCTTGGGTTTCTTATAACAATAGTTGCTTAATTTGCTAATTGAGGTTCAAGTTCTCTCAGAGAATTGCTCAAGTCTGTTGTGTTGTGGAACCAGCTTGTGCAAATTAATTAAAATTGTCGATACTTACGAAAAATACTGAAATTACTATGCATTTTATTTTTTTTAAGAATGCTCTAGATGGAAAACACACACAGAATTGCTGTCAGGCACCCATCCAGACCTTTTTATGTGAGAACACTGCATTCCCTAGCACTGGTCCCACAACTAATTGGCAGGAAAAATATTACTCAAAATTTCTGCCTGTGTGAAGACTCAAGTGAGGTCCTGATCCTGGAGACATTTAAATAAAATTAGGATCTTGTTCCATGTGTGAAGCTTTGCCCTTCTATATATAGTTTTGTTTTATTTTGGTGTGGGACCTTGCTAAACCCCAAATTATTTGACTCTAATTTGGATAGACAGGTTAAGGCAGGGAATCTGGAAGAGCAGTGAGACAAACTGAATTCAGGGCCCACTTCCAGGAATTTTTGTATTATAATCCCTCAACTCAGTGTGGGTTTTGGGTGAGTCATTTTTCTGCTTCATATTTACTCATCTTTAAAATGAGGACAGTTCTATCCATTTGCCCTTTTGGGCTATAGTGTTGGTTAATTGATTTAAAAGCTGTTACTTTGGCTGAGATATTTTCACCTGTTATTCTTGTGAGTAACAGCTAAAAACAAGTAGAGTTGAAAGAGGCTGAACTTTTTTAACAATTACAAAAATAATTTGTGTGATGCCTTTTGACAACATTTGCCATATAAATAATGATTTTTTTTTCTCATTTGGGATGTAACACAGAGTTGAAAAACAAATATATCTTTATTTGGTATTTGGAAGAGAAAAACCTTTTTCCTTTCCTCCTCCCCCAGGTAAAGAGCAACCCAGGAACAGGAATGTTGCTGGGAAAAAAACAGAATAGAGAATTCATGAAACTAGACAATAATTTTTTTATCTGATTAGAGAAGTTAATGCTCTCACATGAAGTTTTTTATGTGTTTAGTTTCTGCCCCAGAGTTTGTTTTTGAGCATGGCTACCAAACCTACCTGCCCAGCGAGAGCACGGAGCCTCCAGCTGCCACTGTCGTCTCCACACCGCCAAAACCAAGGTCCAAGAAATCCTCCTCCACAGTGCCCCTGAAGAAACTCAGCTGCCTGTACCCAGGTGAGATGGGCATTGCCCCATTCTAATGTGGAGAGCTTTCCTCTAGTGGCACTCAGGAGGTTTGACACCTGCAGCAGTTCTGGAGTGAGTTGCCTCTAAGGGGAAGCATTAGAAAACTCAGGTTCACAGGTGAGCTGGTCACTGTTGTAAGCAGATGTGAGTAAACAACATGAGAAATTAACTTTCTGTTAACAGTGGGTTTTAAAGAATTGTTGAAAATAAACATGTCCAGAATATGGTGATGTATTTTTATTATTCTGCTAGATTTTCCTTGAATTTAATGATCTTTATCCTCCTGTTTTCAGGGTGCCAGTTCAAGACTTCCTATGGTATGAAGGATCTGGAGCGCCATCGGCGAACGCACACAGGTTTGTGTTCCTCTATTTGCTTTTGGGTTGGTTTCCTCCTTTCAGCTTTTTCACAAAAGCCATTTTCCTATGAAATAATGTCTCTATAAACAGGATGTAGACATGTCTGTACTTTCTAGCATTGTCCTGGCCTGTGCCTGAGGAACTGCCTTTTGGGGACATGCCCTGTCAGGCACAGCTGAGAACACTGGAGGTTGATTTGAGGCACAGTTTAACTTCTGAGTGCACACCACGAGTGTATCAGGGCGCAGCGTGCTGGCGGTGCACACACCTGCTTTGCTCTTTATATTAAAGCAGTTCCATGATTTTACTCCCAGTTTTGGAGTTGCAGAGGGAGAAGGCTCCAAAGGCCCTGCTGTTTGTCGCAGCTACGCCTGCAGCTCCCACAAACGAGTGCCTTTCCTGGTCAGTCTGTGCTTTCTGCTTTACCTCCCCGTGCCCCGGGCTGAGTGTGAGTGCTGCTCTTGCAGGAGACAAGCCCCACAAGTGCGAGGTGTGCGGCAAGTGCTTCAGCCGCAAGGACAAGCTGAAGATGCACATGCGCTCGCACACGGGCGTGAAGCCCTACAAGTGCAAGCACTGCGAGTACGCGGCGGCCGACAGCAGCAGCCTCAACAAGCACCAGCGCATCCACTCCAACGAGCGCCCCTTCAAGTGCCAGATCTGCCCCTACGCCAGCCGCAACTCCAGCCAGCTCACCGTGCACCTGCGCTCGCACACAGGTGGGGCTTCACTCACAGCCATGGCTCTAAAGGGTGCAGGGTCACAGAGCTGGTTTTAAGTCATGTTCAGATACCCAACAGGGACAATTTGAGTGCCCCTTCAAGTGCCAGAGCTGCCCCTAAGCCAGCTACAGCTCCAGCCAGCTCACCATGCACCTGCGCTCACACACACAGGTGGGGCTTCACTCACATCTATGGCTCTAAAGGGTGGAGGGTCACAGAGATGTTTTTAAGTCATGTATAGGTGTTCAGATACCCAACAGGGACAATTTGAGTTCCCAACGAGTTCCCCTTCCCAATGAGTTCCCCTTCCCCTGGCCAGATCTGCCCCTAGCCAGCCACAGCTCCAGCCAGCTCACCGTGCACCTGTGCTCGCACACAGCTGGGGCTTTACTCATATCCATGGCTGTAAAGGTTGGAAGGTTGCAGAGGTGATTTTAAGTCATGGACAGCTTGCCCAAAAGGGATGATTTGAGTTCCCAGTGAGCACCCCTTCAAGTGCCAGATGTGTCCCCACAACTCCAGCCAGCTCCCTGTGCACCTGCGCTTGCACACAGGTGAGGTTTTACTCACATCCACAGCTCAAAAGGTTGGAGGGTCATGGAGATGATTTTAAGTCATGTATAGGTGTCCAGATCCTCAAAAGGGATCATCTGAGTTCCCAACGAGTGCCCCTTCAAGTGACAGACCTGTCCTCACAACTCCAGCCAGCTCCCCATGCAGGTGGGGTTGTGCCCTTCTAACCTGGGCAGGTGAGCCTTGAGCGAGCACCTGGGAATGCTCATGGCTCTCTGGTATTTCCAGCAGAATTAGATTTATGTGCCATTCAATATTCCAGTAGATGGGAAGGGATTTCAGACTAACCTGTCTTTTTGGTATTTCAGCCCGTAGCATCTTAAGCAATTGAATTATGCTAAAACTCAAGTTTTAGTTTGTTGCTTCTTTTATTTTTCCAAAATTTATCTTTTTTTCAAAGCTGTCATGCACACTCCCAATTTTAGGAGAAAAGTAAGACTGGTTTGTAGAATATATTTCTTACTGGAATTAAATTAATAGTCCTCTAGAAGGTGAGTGTAATCCCCATTGCTCAGAGCGAGATCATCTTCACTTGTTGAACTAGTCACTAAACATCAGCTTCCTGGTAATTTGAGTGAAACTACTCTTAGAACTAATAATCCTGTAGTCAGACACAAATTTTTTATCCAAATCCTGGCAGTGTCAGTTAGGGATGGGCAGAAATGTAAAGAAATACAGAGTAGACTACTCTTTAAACAAACAGAACCAGCATTTGCTGTATTCTTTTTCATGTATATTGTGCTACCCTGTATATGAAAATTGAGTCATTGAAATATGAACTGTGCCTTCATCAGCAAAGCAGATAAAAATTCAGTATCTGAGTGTGCAGCTGAGGCTGTAAAATAAACTAGATGAACAAACAGTGCATCTTCATTAATAAAGTCTGTTTAATACAGATAGTACACCATGTATCTCAATTATTAAACAGATACATGGATTAGCACAGTAGGCCACAACTCGATTTGAAAAATATGCAGCTAAACCTATGACATATGTAGCTGGATAAGCAAATTATGCAAAATTATACAGTTCTCACAAACTCTATAAAATATTAACTTCTAAAATAAATCAGCCATTTACAGTTTGATTGTTAAAGAGGATAAATGCTTCTTGAACTAAATACACTTTCTTTTTCCTCCTTTCACCAAGAATGTCTTAGAACCTAAAAGCACAATTCTTCCACTTGTTCAAAATAATGCCTACCTAAGGACTTCATCCTTGGGTAAAAAATTCAGAGAACTGTATTTTCAGATTTAAGGAAGAAAAGGGAGTAGTTATTTAGTTAGGTTGCTAAGTTTGCTCTGGATTTTTTTTTTAATGGCTTTAGAACAGCCTCACTGGAATGCAGTAGGGATTAGCAGAGCTCCACCTTAACGTGGTCATGGATATTGTGACACCAGCCTGCAGATACAGAAAATGCAGAATAACGGGTTTAGATGCGAGTGTGTCAGACCAGGTGATAATCTCACATTACGAAATTTCTCCTGACTTTGAGAGCGCGTTGGGAGTTCAGGACGAGGCAGCTGTAGGGGCTCCATCCCAGCAGCGGCCCCTGGTGTCCCCTGTGTAACCCCTGCCTTCTGTTGGCAGGAGATGCCCCTTTCCAGTGCCAGCTGTGCCCCGCCAAGTTCAAGATCAACTCGGACCTGAAGCGGCACCTGCGGGTGCACTCGGGGGAGAAGCCCTACAAGTGCGAGTTCTGCGAGGTGCGCTGCGCCATGAAGGGCAACCTGAAATCCCACGTGCGCATCAAGCACAGCACGGAGAACACCCTCAAGTGCCCCGAGTGCGACTTCCAGTGCGGCAACAAGACCAGCCTGCGGCACCACATCCGCAGCCACCAGCCCGAGCAGCCCGTCAAGTGCTCTGAGTGCAGCTACTCGTGCTCCTCCAAGGCGGCCCTCAAGGTGCACGAGCGCATCCACGGCAAGGAGCGGCCCTTCAAGTGCGACCTGTGCAGCTTCGACACCAAGCAGCGCAGCAACCTCACCACCCACGTCCGCAAGGCCCACGGCGACAAGGCCAAGGGCAGGAGGCGCTCGCCGGACAAGAAGGAAGGAGAGAGGCCGAAGCAGGGCGGCTCCAGGCAGGTCGCCAGGCTGGACGCCAAGAAGGCCTTCAAGTGCGACCTGTGCGACGCGTCCTTCGTGCGGGAGGACTCTCTGCGCAGCCACAAGAAGCAGCACAGCCTGTACAACGGCTCCAAGAGCGGCGAGCTGGCCGTGCTGCAGCTCCAGATGGATCCCGGCCGCCAGCCAGGCGCCCCCATCGCCGTCAGCCACCTCCAGGTGCCGCTTCAGGCCGCTCAGGTGGCCCCGTACAACGAGGGCAGAGTCAAGATCATCGTGGGCCACCAGGTGCCTCCTCAGGCCAACAGCATCGTGCAGGCGGCCTCAGTGAACGTGGTGCCCCCGGGGCTGCTGGGCGCGGGGCAGGAGGAGGTGCTGGGCGGCGGCCGCCTGCAGCTGCTGGGCCAGGTCAGCGTGCTGGCCCCGGCCCCGGCCGCGGGGAGCGCGGGGGACGCGGGGCCGGGGGCAGAGCCGGCCGTGCTGCTGACCGCCCACGAGCAGGGCGAGGGCAGCACCCTGCACCAGGCCCTGCTCCCTGCGGCTGCCCCCGGGCACGAGCCCCCCACCGGCCAGGCCTTCATCGCCGGCTCCGGCATCAGCTGCTCCGACCTGGAGGGGCTCAACGCCCTCATCCAGGACGGGGCCACCGAGGTGACCGTGGTCAGTGACGGCGGGCAGAGCATCACCGTGTCCACGGCTGCTCCTCCTCCCCCCATCTTCTCCTCCTCCCACTCTGAGGGCCCCAAGCAGAGCTACTCCATCATCCAGAGTGGGGCCCACACAGCTCTGCTGTGTCCTGCAGACTCCATCCCCGATTAGGGACCGCTCTGGACACGGGGGCCGCTCTGGACACGGGGGCCGCTCTGGACACGGGGGCTGCTCTGGACACAGGGGCTGCTCTGGACACGGGGGCTGCTCGGCATGGAGGCTGCTCTGGACTCAGAGGCTGCTCCGAGCTCTGGACTGCTCTGGGCACTGGGTTGCTCTGGGCACTGCTCTCCCCTGGGGCAGTGCTGGGCCTGCCAGGAACACACAGCACACAACTGAATGCAGGATTGGTCCTCCAGGGCCGAATGCCTTCCACTGCCACGCTGTGTTTGTACACTGAAGCATCTCGTGTGCGAGGAGGAGGAGGGTGTGTTTGTATTTCTGTGCCTCTGCTGCAGTCAGAGGCCCTGCCCCTTGGGAAGCAGCTGCTGCCAGTGTCCCCAAGCAGTGACACCCCTGAGTATGGCTCCTGTACTGTGCTGCCTGAAGAAGAAATCCTCCCCTTGCGCTGAATTACCTCCAGAGCAGCCTTGCTGTTTGATGCACACCTGAAGAGACGATAACCTGAGCCCTGGTGGAGTTTGCTGGACTGAGGTCTCAGTTCTGTGCTCTGTGTGCATTCAGTGCTCCTGGCTGGGCTCTGAGGAGCCCCACTGCTGCTCCAGCCCAGGTGAAGTCTGAGGGGCTGCTCCTCAGGATCTGTAGAAATCCATAGCCCCTGGCACCTGAGATGCTGGTGCAGAGAGCAGGTGATTGTATTCAGAAAGTAGAAGGATGCTGCCCCTCTCTCAGTAGTAACTAACTCTGTTAGCAGCAGCACAAATCCTCTCTGGCGTGGTGATGGCTGTCAGAGTGCCTGTGAGTTACAGAGCAAAACAACTGGAAATATATTTTTTACAAACACTACTTACCCTTTGTTTTTATTTTGATGCTGGCTGTTGGGAGTTGTATGGGTGGTAAAGGTGTATTACAGTTTGGGTTTTCTTTTCATGTTAAAGGAAACACTGAATTTAATTTAATTTTTTTTTTTAAATCTTCTAATCCAAGGTTTTTCACTCCAGCAGAAATTCAGGTTGGATCACAAGGAGATGGTAATTTATTATTATCTTTATACTTATATATATATATTTTTATTTCATTAACTATAATTCATTAATTTATTATTTCTATAACTAAATAAATTAATCCATTTGATTGAGTAAATAGTATTATTAATAATATATAATATTTATAGTATTTATTATTTATTAGCTATTTTTAATTAATATAATTGAATAAATCAGTCCATTTTATTGAGGAAATATTAATAATACTTAATTTATTATTATTTATTAATAATTAATTATATTTATATACTTTACTATGGACATTTCTCTGATGAAAGGATTCTGGGCTGTACTTTGAACTATGCAATTGCCCATGCAAAGGTAGCACAGACTAAAGACAGTGGATTTGCCCATCCTCGGTGGTGGAGGTGAACTCTGCAGGCAGGCTTTCCTCAGCTCCCAGCGTTCCCTCTCATCCATAGGTGGTGCCAGAGGCCCAGGGAAGCTCTGGGGTGTGCTCTGGCTCCTGGATGATATTTCCTCTTTAACACTTCTCTGTAAAAACATTTCCAAATTCAGCTTTTTAAGACGTTGCCAAAAGCTCAGCTGTGAAAATCTCACTTAAGAGAAAAAGCTGCAGATAAAAAGAAATGCCCAAAGTTTTCTGCCAGAATTAGGTCTGTGGCCAAACCCTAACCAGACAATTTATGTTAAATTGATAATATTTTGCTCCCTGCTGATGAATTTCACCCTGTTCATCGTTCCACACTGTACAAGTGTCAGGCACTACAGGAATGACAGCACCCGAGGGATTTTGGCAAAGCTGCTGGTTTGCAGTGCAGTTTCGCTGTGCTTCCCTTGGCCAGGAGTGTCCCCTCCAGTCCAGAGCCACCCTGAAGGTGCCACAGCTCTGTTATCTGCACTGCAGCTGCTCACAGAGCCTCCAGAACCTTCTCGAGTAGGAAACCAGCAGATCTGTCATATTGTAGAGACTCACCTTGGTACTGGGCCTCCGAGATAAACAGGAAAGATAAGGAAATGGTGTGAGTGAATAGAGCTCAGTGCTGCTGCTCCAGCCTGGTTTGGCTGATTGCATCATGTGAACAATCTAGAGACTTCTTCCTCCACCCTGAGAAAAAAACAGCTGAGAGCCCCGGCTGACACGGGGGCAATTTCTTTTCAGTTTTCTCTTCCAGGATTCTGGCCTGATTTCTGTGTGTGACAGTAATGGTCTGTGTGGTTTGGAGCTGGCAGGAGCAGATTGTTTTAATCTCTGCTGTTCACTTAATACATTCTTCATGTTATCAGCAGATCCATCCCAGGAGAGAGCCTGGTAATTCAGAACAAGTGTCTCCTGTAGAGCTCTCCTGCTTCTGAACACATGGTGAATAAATCCTGTCCCTCCCTCCCCGGAGCTCTGCCACGGCCTCAGAGCTCTGAGCAGGCTGGCTCTTTCCAGGACCAAATACTGGGATGGACTTTTGTTCCTGCTGCCTGGAGATCCCCAAGCTCCCCTGGTAAGTGCTGGGCTCAGGAGCAGAGCTCAGTGTTCCAGTGCTGCTCACCCAGCACAGCCCTGTCTCCAGAGGGAAGGGAGAATGTGGATATCCCACCCAGCACAGCCCTGGCTCCAGAGGGAAGGGAGAATGTGGATATCCCACCCAGCACAGCCCTGGCTCCAGAGGGAAGGAAGAATGTGGATACCCACATCTCAAAACCAAATCAAAACATAGTCAGTCATCCTTTTTGCACTGTGCTGTTCTGGTGACCACAAAAATATTTTCTGTGTCCTCAATGGCAAGACCTCTATCCTGTAATTTCAGGAATATTGACTGGCTCCTCTAATGGCCTTTTACATCTCCAGTTGGAAAATCTTTAGCCTTGTTATTTAAATTTTAAGAAGAGAAACCAATATTGTTACAAGAAGCTGATGTCTCCTGTCACTTCCCCAGTGACCTTTCATGAGGTGACAAAGGTTTCTATAGTGACCTGAGGAAATGATGTCTCAGGTATCAGCGTGAATTAAAAGTCTGTGGCAGGAGAAGTTTTCTTTTCTCTGTCTCTCAGGTATCCAGTTCTGCCTTTGTCTTTATTCCAGTGGCTGGACATGGAGAAGGACTCATAAAACATCCAGGATTTGGTTACATGGCTGTCTTGGAGGCTTCACAATGGTGTAGGGAAGGAAGAATGGCCATGGAAAAGCAGAGGTGGATTTTTTACAAGCTGTGTCCATGGGGCCACTGAATTCTGTGAGCTGTGGGATCAGCCAGTTTATTCCACAAGCCTCAGGAGCTGTGTTTGCCTCTCAAAAACCAGGAATTGTCATGACTGCAGATTCAGCTTTGACAGAAGTGTTTAATTCCTCAATTCAGACCTTGTGTAAACTTATCTTTAATTCTGAAAGTGAAAGCTCTTGGTTAGTGAGAGTGGCTGCATTTTGTAGGGGAAAGTTGAACATGATCTGGGAAATAATTAACTGAGGGCCTGCAGAGTGCTTGGAGGTATTTTTATTTAGTTGTTGTCTTTTGGTTTGGTTTTATTTTAAAGATACGAGGATGCATTTCTGCCTTCTCGTGCTGCTGGGTGAAACAACCTGTTATCAATGTCTTCCAGTTTATCCAGCCTGATGTGAGACACCTAAAAGAGCCTTGAAGAAACCTCCAGCATTTTCAGCTTGAGTTTCCCATTGATGTCCTGCAAAGTGAAGGAAAGCTGATAAATCTTTGTGCTGTCTGTTCTGGCAGGTTTAAAATCAAGGCTGGCCCTGCTCCCTGGTGCTCTGAGCTGACAATTTTACATCATTTTCCTCCCCAAGCCCTGAGCTAGCAGAGGCAGAGCAAGGCCAGCCCTGAGCCCTCATCTCCTCTGCCTGGTGGTCAGACTGGATGAAAAAAATCCTCCCCGCATCTTTTCCTAGCACAGCTCACAGCTCCCTCCTCCCAAAGTGTGGCTGCACTTCCTGCCATAATCAATTATTGGCCATAATTCATGATTCCATCAGCAATATCAGTATTTCAGATACCATTCCTGCACTGGAGCTGTGCTGCTGCACTCCCCACCTGGAGCAGGTGCCCCAGAAGGATATGGTGAGGATGGGAATAACTGGGATACCTCAGTGATGAGCCAGATGCAAATTCCCAGATAGATCCTGCAGATAGTCACATCTCCTGATGGCCCAGAGGAAAACCTGAAAGAACAGGAATGCATAAAGCTCAGCTGCATAATGCATGGCAGTCATAATTAATAGATTAAAGTTCTTTGTGAAACATGCTTTTTTATTCTAATAACGGGAAGGGACTACAAATGGTGACACAGTTTTAACAGAGCAGCAATGTGAGATGCCATGTTAGAGTTGTAAAGCTAAAGAGGTGATAAAAATGTACCTCGGGTTTAAATTTTTACAAGGCTGATGTAAGACTTATTACCTTAAATAGCAGCTCTTTTCTTTGTCTCTGGGCACGCTGGATCCTTCTGGTTCTCAAAGTACAATAAATTGCTGGGGCATTATTAAAAACTTGCTGCTCAGTTCCTCCTGAAAAGTTCAGGATTCATCCTGTGAATCATTTTGCCTTAGCAATGTTAAATTTTGCTTTTGTTGTAAAATCATGCAGATCAGCCATTGATAGAACTTTAATTGGCTGGGGATGCTCATGATTTTTTTCCTTTAAAAAAAAAAAAAGCCTGCCAGCAAAATTGCTTTTTGGTGATGACTCTGCTTGAAAAGTGCTCTGCAGGGGCCCATTCCCAATTGATTATCTTTCACAGCTAATAGCTTCAAAGGCTATTTGGTGGACAGTCCAGTTTTACATTTAAATGTAAATCTCGATAGCCTTGACAGACTGATGGTCAGAAAAAAGAAAGGTAAAACCAGTAAAATGGATGTACAGCTGCTATAACTTTCACCAGCTCCTCCAGGGGCAACTGGAGTGAAATTTAAATGGTTGCAGTCTGACAAAGCTCTTGGGAGGGGATGGAGGGTGGGAATTCCCTGGGATGCAGCATTAATAAGGTGCTGAGTGGCCTGGCAGCCCTGAAAGTTCAGTGTGGTGTCAGTGGCTCCCATTTGTGCTGCCTTTGGGGTCAGGAGGGGAGTTGAGAGCTCTGGAGCCACCTGGGCAAAGGCAGAGCTTGGATGGAGCCACAGTAGGGACCTCCCTGGCCAGGGGAGGGGGACACACACCAGGGGGCTCAGCCCTGCTGGCCTGGGCATGGCAGAGGTGCCACAGCCCCCTGGGACCAGGGGCTGCCTGGCAGGGCTGAGCTGGCCCTGCCTGAGGGGAATGTGAGTTCCGACAGCCCTTAAATCCCAAATCACTGGGTTGGAAGGGACCTCCAGGATCATCGAGTCCAGCCCAGCACCTCAGGCAGATCCTGGCCCCCAGTGCCCCATCCAGGCTGTTCAAACACACCCAGGGATGGGGACTGCACCTCCCTGGGCAGCCATGCCAGAACTTGATCACCTTTCTGGGAAAAAACCTTTTCCTGATATCCAACCTAAATTCCTCTTGGCACAGCTTCAGACTCCCCAGAGTGACTGATGTCATCCATCCTCCCTGGGAGGAAAGGGGGACAGGGATCTCCTCAGCCCCCAAACACCTCAGCAGCTCTCAGGAGGTGCCTTTTGCCTCATTTTTAATCTTTGTTGCTGTGGAAACAGAGCACAGACACTCACTGCTCCTTCCCTCTGCCTGCTCCTCAGGGCCAAACAAGTCCAGAATTTTCCAGGCTCCCAAAGGAAGGGAAAATAAAGGAGAGGAAGGGAGAATGGTCAGTGTGGAACCCTTTGAGAAACTGGAGGTCAAGGAGGGAATGTCTGACTAAGGAAAAGAGGGAGGTGGTTCAGGGATACCTAGGGGTGGGAAGGTGTTTGTCCTGGGGACTGGCACCCTGGGAAAACACCCCTTGTCCCCTACTGCCATCTGTGGATTTCTGGAATCTTCTGCAGAATGTAAGATAAGAGAATGCTTTTAAATGAAGTTTAAATTCCACTCCAGTGGCACAATATTCCTGTGCAGTAAAGGGCATCTAAACATTTTTGGGTTTTCTTCTTCATCTTTTTTTCCCCTCTGGTTGTTTTTTTTTGTTGGGTTTTTGGTTTTGTTGTTGTTTTGGGAGTTTTTTGTTTGTTTTTCTTTGTTTTTGTTGTTATTTGACTTGGTTTGGGGTTTTTTTTTTGTTTTGTTTTGGTTTTGGTTTTTTTTTTTTTGTTTTTGTTTTTGTTTTCAACTTCCACAACTCCATAAATACTCTGCACCAAATCCCAAACTCCCTCAGGAGTGGTGTCCAGCACATTGATCAAGGCAAAATGGGATCAAACCCGGGCAAAACCCACCTGCCTTCCATCTGTCCTTCAGGGCAGCACCACTCATTAACAGTGATGCCCCCAGTGAAATCATCTCCAACTTCCAACACCAAATTCATAGAAATGCATGGCACATGTTTAACAAAACCTGACACTTGTTCCTCCTTCCCCTGATAAATTCAATGCCCCACTTTTCATTTATTCAGGATGCACAAGGCTGAGCAATCAGCAGAGCAGAGACCCCATCAGCCACAGGGAGAAGGTTTGTGCCAGGCAGAGCTCAGGGGATGGGATTGGGATGGGGATGGGGATGGGGATGGGATGGGATGGGATGGGATGGGATGGGATGGGGATGGGGATGGGGATGGGGATGGGGATGGGGATGGGGATGGGATGGGATGGGATGGCGGATGGGATGGGATGGGATGGGGATGGGGATGGGGATGGGGATGGGGATGGGATGGGATGGGATGGGATGGGATGGGATGGGGATGGGGATGGGATGGGATGGGATGGGGCTGGGGATGGGATGGGATGGGGATGGGGATGGGGATGGGATGGGGATGGGGCTGGGGATGGGATGGGATGGGGATGGGGATGGGGATGGGGATGGGGATGGGGATGGGGATGGGCTGGGATGGGTGGGATGGGGATGGGGATGGGGATGGGGCTGGGTGGGACTGGGATGGGATGGGCTGGGATGGGATGGGATGGGGCATGGGGATGGGGATGGTATGGGGATGGGGATGGGGATGGGGATGGGATGGGCTGGGATGGGATGGGATGGGATGGGATGGGATGGGCTGGGATGGGATGGGATGGGCTGGGATGGGATGGGATGGGATGGGATGGGATGGGATGGGATGGATGGGATGGGATGGGATGGGATGGGATGGGATGGGATGGGATGGGATGGGATGGGATGGGATGGGATGGGATGGGATGGGATGGGATGGGATGGGATGGGATGGGGATGGGGATGGGATGGGATGGGCAGGACTGGCAGCAAAGCAGGGGCACCCCTGGCACGGGCTGGGCAGGATTTTGAGGGAAGGCCTCAAAAGGAAGGTGGGCACAGGGAGGAGAGCCCAGCTGGGCCCTTGCAGTGCCTGAGCTGCTGCAGAGCAGTGGCAGCAGAGTATTCCAGTGGGAATGAATCCCCTTTTCCTCCCCAGGTAGGTAAGTCTGAAATAACAAATCCAGCTATCAATCCAGAGGCTGTGAAACGGAGGATCCATAAAACCCATGGGCAGAAATACAAGTTTCTGGGTGTATTAAACTCTGAATAAATTATCCACGTGGCCACTGAACTTTGCAGTGATCTTTCCACTGACTTCAGGTCAGATCCCTCATTAAAATCTGCCTTGTGAAATGACTGGTACAGAAACCAGAAACGAGCAGGAGAAAAAACTTGTCTTGTTCTTTCACCTTTTGGCAGCTTCCTGCTCTGGCTTCAGCTTTCACCCATTTATTCCAGAGGCCTTTGGCCCATTGGTGCAGAACTGGTCAATTTGCATGTGCAAATTTCTGTTCTTTGTCCTGTCTCTGTTCCATTGTGGGAGTTCAGTTTTTGCATTTGGTAAATAGAAATACTTTGTATTTGGAGAAAAAACTGGGCCACACACACAAATCTTATGTTTACTATAAGTAACAAAAAGTAGTAAAAAAAAATAAACAAACATGTTCCCCATTAAATCAGTAAAATCAGTATTAATTCACACAGAAAATCCACTTCATCAAAGGTTTTCCATTTTGTGTCTCTCCATGTTATAAAGATGTTAATTTCTTTAAATCCCAAGGACTATCATTGTTTTAGCTCATGTTTAGACACAGAGACTCTACCATAAAATTAAGAACATTCCTCCCTTTCCTTCTGCATTGTTATTAGAGGGAAAAAAACTACAAAGCTGAATTTCCTTGAAGGGGACTTCCCCAAAAGTTTTAAATTTGTAAACATTTAAGAGTCGTACATAATTTAAATATTGAGTATAATTTCCTGTGTTCATGCTGGGTGAAAATCTGGGTGTTGATTACTCTTCTGTGAGCTGTTTTTTCTGAAGGAGCGCAGTATCACTGGGGCAATCAAAGCAGTTTGGGGCATGGGGCTGTTTAGCATCCTGCTGATGAGTTATGCCATCAATACCAAACTGATTTCCAAGATAAACCCGACTGAGGCATAACAAAGCCCGAGTGATGGCCAACTGTGCTTATGTGATCATCTTACAGTGGTTACACAGCTCAGAGCTGCTTTTATCACCGGCCTGCTGATGCATTTATTGTGGCCTTTGCAGAGAAAAGGATTCAATTAAAAAGGCATCGTGGTGTTATCAGCCAAATTCTTCAGCTCGGCTCCTGGTCGTTAAAGCAGTTACTCAGTTTGCACTGAATGAATCGAAGAAAAATGGAAGCAGGAGTGATTTGTTAGAAAAGCAAATAGATGTGGGTACAGTTGCAGGAGGAGGACGTGGGGGTGAGCACAGCATCTCCCCTGTACAAACAGCTGCTAATCTTATCAATGCACAGATGCCTCCGTGCTGCATTTAAAAGCAAGCTGCCTTTATTCCAGCTCCCACTCCATTGAAATCTGCTATAAATACCGACTTTATAACACTGACCCAATGTATAAATTGCTCAGTTCAAAAGAAAAGCTTTTTTGGAGGAAGGGGGGAACGGAGTAAACGCAGTGTGTTGTAAAAGCTAAGTGGTTTTATTGGCACTTTAAAATACCCTTTCTGCTGGACTCTGTCAGCTCTGATTATATATAACAACACTGGTTATGTATTAAAAATGTGTGTCAATAGCTGTGGTAGCACTGTGATTTGTCATTTGTGTGCCAGAGGTCCCAAGAGGCTCAACTGACAAAATCTGGCTGTGGCTCAGAGGGATGGCGTGGGGGGAAGTGTTTGGCTGGTAGATTGATAAAAGAGGAGCTATCTCAGAGATTTAAATAAGAAACTTCATGGGAATGCCAGTGCAGGCTGCACTTGCACACCTCTGCCAGCCCTCTCCTGATGCCACCCGAGGAGCTGAGGCTGCCACAGGGCAGGAGGTCCTTGCAGGAGTTTGTCAATCAGGTGATGAATGAAACCTCGAGGAAAGAGTAAGGAGAAGGGAATTCCCATTCACACAGGACGTGCAATGTGTGCCCTCACAGGTACAGCTGTGAACTGCTGCTCCCTCTGCACAGGGAGTTCAGGTGTATTTGTGTTACACCTTGTGTTTTCCACTGGTGACCGACTCAGGAGTACCAGACATTTTTTTGTGTGAGGGTACAGCCAGGATGGAGCCACTCAGACGTCTCCTCTCTCCTAAACTCCCTGAATATGCAGCACTGAAAGCAAGCTGTATCCAAATAGCTTGCACAGAGCAGTCAGGCTTTTCAAAGCCTGCTTTCAAGGCAGGAGTGGATATAAAACAGGGAATAAAGCCTCCCTGCACTGGACACGAGCAAAGCTGTCCTCGGGCAGCAGGTGTGGAGCCTGTTCTGTGCAGGGAGGGCAACCTCTGCTTTTCAGCAGCTTGTTCTGCCTGCGTGTGAGCTCACAGGCTGGGAAATGAAACATCCCCCAGGACAGCTCCCCCTTTGAATCCTCTCAGCTGTATCCTACATAAATTACACTGTGCTGAGACTGGTGGAAGTAATTTAATGCTGGAGCTCTGCAAAGGCTCTGGCTGCTGCTTGTGCTGAGGTGTAGCTGTGTTATGCATTACAGATAAACAGAGACTTCTGAAGACCCCCCCCCCTCTTCCTCGTAGTCTCCCACGGGGGTGAGATCAGTGAGTTTTTGTTGATAATTGCTGAGTACTTTGGTCTCTTTTCAGACCATCCTCAGGTGAAGGCCAAGCCCAGAGGATCACCCAGCTGCTCCTCATCCTGGCTGAGCTGCTTTGGCCAACAGGCCACAGGTGGAGAACATTCCTTCCTCCCTTTCTCTGGATATCCCAGCTCCACCACCCCCAAAGCCCCCTCAGGGGCATCCTCCTGGCACCGAGCAGTGCCTGTGTGAGAGAGCTGCTCCCTGCTTTGCTGCCCTCCTGGGCAGGGGCACCGTGTGGTGCCCGCAGCACTGGCTGCCCTGCTGCTGCTCTGACCCACCCCTCCAAAGAAAATGGTGAATGGTGTTATTGTGGCTGGGCCAAGCTCTCAGAGCCCCCAGGAGAGAGCAGGAGCTGCAATGTTTGGAACCACCTGGGGGAACCTCCCGGCTCTGGACAGAGCCTCCTGCCCAGTATCAGCCCTGGCTGATAGCACTGACTCCTCCTGTGGATGGGAAACGTCAGGATTATCACTGCAGGGTGATAAAAGTGGCCTTGTTCTACTTATAAAGCACCTACTGCTCCTCCTGTGGCGTGCAAATAGAAGGTAAATGAAATCATCTTTTGAAACCATTTTTGTTTTAAAGCTTCTTTAATAACCTGGCAGTCCAGAGTGATGGGGAACAGTCACACAGGCTGGGCACTCCCCAGTGGGGCTGCTGCCATCCTGCCTGCTCTCCCTGAGCCCAGGGAAGCAGCTTTCTCCGGGCTGAGTCAGAGCAGTGCCAGCTCTGAGTCACCCTTGGGAAGTTTCTCCTCTGCACTGATCCACCGCCAAGTTAAACTCGGCAGCCTGAGCCGGGCTTTGCCAACACCCCCTGGAAGGACAAGAGATGTCTCAGGCACGCCCTTCTCTCCTCACTGCTCGGTTCAGAGACCCTGCTGGTCGGTTTACAAGTGCAAAAACTGTTAATAGTAGGGAGAGGTTATATTTTTATTATTGTTATTTTCAAACAAGTTGAACTTTCATTGTAAGCTGCATATTTTGCGGCAGCCTCTGGGTACCCAGCCCGACCCCGAGCAGTGCCCAGGTGTTTGTGGCTGAGCTCTGTGCCCGTGTAACACGAATCCATGCCCCGAGGTCCCCGGCCAGTTCTGTGAGCAGCCTTAAGATGTCACTGCCCGCCTTGGCCGGGCTGCGGCCGCTGTGTGCGGCAGGAAACGCGCTGTTATTTTTAACACATCTCCTCCTCCGGCACTGACAGACAAGGTGCTGATGGCAACTGCCGCCTCTTACAGGCATTCATTAACTCGGCTAAAAGTCCCTTTCGTTTCCATTTCCTTCTGCTGAGCCCAGCGCTGGGCTGCCCGGAGAGCCGGGAAGGAGAGCTCATCCTGGCTGGGATGGGGCTGGGCTCTGCCTGCTCCTGCTCCTGGAGAGCTCATCCTGGCTGGGATGGGGCTGGGCTCTGCCTGCTCCTGCTCCTGGAGAGCCGGGAAGGAGAGCTCATCCTGGCTGGGCTGGAGCTGGGCTCTGCCTGCTCCTGTGGTGCCTGGAGAGCTGGGAAGGAGAGCTCATCCTGGCTGGGATGGAGCTGGGCTCTGCCTGCCCCTGGAGTGCCTGGAGAGCTGGGAAGGAGAGCTCATCCTGGCTGGGATGGAGCTGGGCTCTGCCTGCCCCTGGAGTGCCTGGAGAGCTGGGAAGGAGAGCTCATCCTGGCTGGGATGGGGCTGGGCTCTGCCTGCCCCTGGAGTGCCTGGAGAGCTGGGAAGGAGAGCTCATCCTGGCTGGGATGGAGCTGGGCTCTGCCTGCCCCTGGAGTGCCTGGAGAGCCGGGAAGGAGAGCTCATCCTGGCTGGGATGGGGCTGGGCTCTGCCTGCCCCTGCTCCTGGAGAGCTGAGAAGGAGAGCTCATCCTGGCTGGGATGGGGCTGGGCTCTGCCTGCCCCTGCTCCTGGAGAGCCGGGAAGGAGAGCTCATCCTGGCTGGGATGGAGCTGGGCTCTGCCTGCTCCTGCTCCTGGAGAGCTGAGAAGGAGAGCTCATCCTGGCTGGGATGGGGCTGGGCTCTGCCTGCTTCTGGAGAGCCGGGAAGGAGAGCTCATCCTGGCTGGGATGGGGCTGGGCTCTGCCTGCTCCTGGAGTGCCTGGAGAGCTGGGAAGGAGAGCTCATCCTGGCTGGGCTGGAGCTGGGCTCTGCCTGCCCCTGGGGTGCCTGGAGAGCTGGGAAGGAGAGCTCATCCTGGCTGGGCTGGAGCTGGGCTCTGCCTGCCCCTGGGGTGCCTGGAGAGCTGGGAAGGAGAGCTCATCCTGGCTGGGATGGAGCTGGGCTCTGCCTGCCCCTGGGGTGCCTGGAGAGCTGGGAAGGAGAGCTCATCCTGGCTGGGATGGGGCTGGGCTCTGCCTGCTCCTGCTCCTGCATCCATCCTCCCTGCGAGGGCTGAGCACCTTCCCTGGCAGCCCTATCCAAACATCCCACTGCCTCTCTCCCCTTTCCCAATCCTGTCCTTTCTCCAGGTTCAGCACTCTCTGCTCTCTCCCTGTGCTGAGCTGCTGAGCCTCTCCCCAGGCCCTCCTTGTTCCCAGAAGTTCCTTTGCAGCTCTCCTGCTTTTCCTCAGCTGGGTCCTGGCTGGAACTCATTTCCTTGGGGCTGTGGTGGTTTGCAGTGCCTGCACTGAGAGGGGATGGCTGCAGCTGGGCACAGGGAAGTGTTTGGAGGGAGAATTGGGTTGTCCTGCTCCAGGGCAGGTCCTTGCAGCCCCTCCTGCCCTGGGATGCTACAGGGAGGTTTCTGGGGCCTGAATAAACCCTGTGAGTCAGTAAAAGTCTGACTTCCATAATAAAATTATAAAAAATTATGAAACCCTTATTTCTCATGCAGCAGGCTGCTGGAGCTGCCTGCAGGGCTGGGCAGTGCCACGCTGTGGTCAATCCCACGGTGCAAACCTGTGAGAGCAGTGCTCACTCCTGTGTCATTGCCATGGGCAGGGACAGGCTGGGCAAAGCCAGGGCTGGGGGCTGACCTTTAATATTTATTTTTGATTTTTTTATTTTTATGTATTTATTTATTTAAAAATTTATTTTAAAATTTTGATTGTTTGTTTTGGTTTTTTGTTTGGTTGGTTGGTTTTTGGTGGTTTTTTTTTTTTTTTTTTTGCTATTCTACCAGCTCCTCCATCCTCTCACAAAGAAACTTTTTTCCCTATAATTCTACCACTGCTGAACTGGGCTCTGGTCTGCATTTTAGTTCTTCACCAGTACAATAATTGAGCTGGTGGCTCCTGCAGGAGCCCTCTGTTGTTCCTGCACAGCACATCCCCAGCAGGCCAGCAGCTGAGGTGACAGAGTGCCATGGACAGAGCCACCATCCCACAGCTCAGGCTGCTCCCTTCCCACCCTCTGAGCATTCCCAGCTCGTGGATTTTGGCAGGGAATGCTGCTGCCTGCCAGGCTCCTCCCAGGGACTGGGCAGTGAGGGGAGCTGCACCCCTCTACCAGGGCTCATTAATTAGGAGTACCAGGGTGAAAAGAATTGCCTGGGTGTTGAGGAGTGCAACGTTGAACTCCTGTTAAACGTTTAAATCTCCAAGAAAACAATCTATTCACATCTTATAAAATTTATGGCTTTAAAATAAAACAAGCAATGGATGGTAAACAGCAGAGTGTGGAAAAGCACAGCAAGGGAGGGTGTGCTGGCTCTGGGGCAGAGCTCTTGATTCAAGGTTTACTACTCGACCATGGCTTCGTGAACCTTTTTGTGACCCCGAGCAAGTTACTCCCATCTCATTATTCTTCCATTTCCTCTTTCTGTAAAATGATATTAATAGCACTTCAGCTGCAGAGCAGGTTTATTGTACAAGGCTTAATGAATGTTTGTCTCCCTGTGATTGAGATTCTTTCCTGCTGGAGGCAAGAATTTTAAGCAGGTTGATTAAGTAGAAAAGGTCTCTAACTGAAGCTATTATTAAAAGCAGAAGGAATTATTTCTTAGGGAAATTTTAATCTTATGTGCATTACAATTGTCAAAATACAGCAGCTTTAGTTCTTCTGGTATTTAGCAACTTTAGTTTTGTTTCTGCCAGAAATTCTGCTGGGGGATGCTCTGAGCTTTGAAATGATCCAAGGCAGACCCTACTAAATTAATTCTTCTTGCTCTGAGGAGCAACAGTTACACGGTGAGAAAATGTGTCACTGTACCAGCACTGCACACCGAGCTCTGGAACTGTAGGAAAGAGGAATTTTGGGATCCAGACAGATCCAGTCCTCCTCCCTAAGGCTGCTCCTGTGATGCTCTGAGGTCTGAAGCTCTGGGACATGCAGAACTTGGTGTCCACAAGGAGCAAACTCAGCAGCCCACAGAGGCTGGGTGAAAAAGGCTGTGCTGGGCTTGGAACACCAAATCCACCCAGGAGGGAGCACTGAAGGCAGCTCCAGGACACCCTGAGTGCCTCAGGGAGGCAGCAGCACCCACCTGTGCTGAAATCCCAGCAGCATCCCAAAGGTCCTGGCCTGGGAAAGAGGATTGCCACTGTGCCAGGCTGCCCAAGCTGAGGCTGTGCCCTCCTGTGCCAGCTCTCTGCTCACACCCTCATTGACCAGCCCTCCCTCACCCAGAGCTTTGTTAAAGATGAACCTCCCTGCCCACCAAGGAGGGCTCACAGCCAGAGGTGCCAGGAGCAGCTGTGTGAATTTAATCTCTGCTCTGTGGCATGATGAAAAGCTGGGCAAGGATTTGGGCAGTGCCCACGGGAGTGTTGCAGAGCACCATGGTGGGGCAGAGACAAAAGATGGGATGTTTTAAGGGTTAGGCCCAAGAGTATGCACAGAGCTGCCATTCTTATACAAACAGGGCTTAAAGTCCTTGTCTTTCTCCCTGATGTGTTCAAAGCAGTTGCTCTGGTTAATAAAAACCAGGGACAAGTTTTGGGGTTTGTCAGAAAATGGAGTGGCTGGAGCCTCTTCAGAAGCTATGGGATGAAATTCTGTTAATAACTGCAACTTAGAGCTGAGAAAGAGAGTTCCCTTGTTAGAGGTGAAATGGCCAACAGAGGCTTTCTAAAACCTGCAGAGAGAGAAAAAACAGGGGGCTATATTAAGGAATATTTTAACATTGGCCAGCAAATCTTCCTTTTTGTCCCTCTTTACTTTGATCCAGTGCCCTGATGGTTCCTCCTGAGCCTGATCTGCCTCCTGTTCCTGGTATCAGCTGTGGAATGGGCAGATGCAGGCAGGAGGCAGCAGCGTGGTGGGGACACTGCTGAAAGGGCTGCAGAGTGCTCCTGGTGGCACATCCAGCACTCCCAAGGGACTGCTAAACCTCTCAATGGAGTTGTATTTCTCTTTCTGCAAGGCTGTTTAAGGATAAACTGTCTAATTAAGACATGAAACTTACATTATTTTCACCTTAATTCAATAACTAACTACTTGTGTTTCCCAGTGTGGACTTTTTAATCTAATTACACAGTGCCACCTAAACTCATGAAGAAGAAGGTGAAGAAGAAGGACTAGCTTCCATTTTAAAACTTCCATCTTGTTTTATATATACTGATATATTCTAAACCTTTTAACTCCAAGTTTTTTACTAGGTGATATTATACACTTCTGTTCAAACTACACACTCATAATCTCAGTTTTATTATTTCATTTTGGAATTTTTCCTTATGGCCTCAGGTGACACGTAGTGTTCTCTTGGGGGTCAGTGTCTGCCCCTGCCCTTGCCCAGGGCCCAGCCTGGTGCCACCAGCCTGGTGCCATCTGCAAGGAGGCTGGCCTGGAGCAGAGCAGGGGCTGCTGTAAAACCCATCCTGGGCCAGTTTTGCTGGGGGTGGATTCAGGTAACAAATTAGGCTCAGCTCTGTGAGGAGACTTCGGAGGGTTTGAATGAATTCACGGTTTGCTGATGTTTCTGTGCTAGCAGCAATGTGTTCTTTCTGTTTGGCAGAGCAGTTAAATGTTCAGCGTCAGCCTAATCCTTCTGATGTTTGGGAGGCTTTCATTAATGAAATCCTCAGGTTTTTCACATCCTGCTCATGTAGAAGTGACTACAAAATTAGCACGAAATCTCCCAGCAGAAATCAGAGGTTTCATGGAGCTTTTGCAATGGAAGAACAATAACAACAATCATTTCTTGAAACCTCTTCACAATGTCATAGTACATTTAGGACGTGTTTAAAACATCAAATAGATCGTTCCTGTCATTCAGTTCTTTCCAAATAAATTGTGAGAGTCTAATTCAGAGGGGGTTTGCTTCCATTACCTTTTGGCATTCTGAGGCTATGATAATCTCCCCCATGCAAAAATATGTTTAATAAGCTATAAAACTGCATTCTGTCCTCTCTCCCTGTTATGGAGATCCATCAGCATCTGTAAAGAACTGCACACATAAACATGTACTCAAATGGAACCTGCAGGGAAAATCAGATTTACCATCTTCTTTCACAAAGAATCATGCTTTTCTCAGGCTGTTTGCAGAGGTTTTAGAGCCCATTAAAAACAGAGCTCCTCTTTTTCCATCCTTAGTCTTTAATTTCTCAGGCGTGGGTAGAGTGTTTGTGTCTTCCTAATAACGTTGCAGGGGTGGTTTGGTGGGAAACTGCACATTTATGCAGACACTTTTATGCAGCTTTTAATTCCAAGTTTATTAAAGACAGTTTTGAAGAGACAGTTCTGAAAAAAAGAATCCATGCTTGCAATTTTTCACGTTAATAATTTAATTACTGATTTATTTCAGCTGCTGACCACTCCCTAACTATTGCATCCCCAATCACTTTTCTGCCATCAGAGGAAACAATCAGAAAAAGCTGCCATTGCCCCTCCAGGTTTCTCCTGGGCTAATGGGAGTTTTGGGCTCTTTATCCCGTTGATTAAAAGAACAGCTGAGTGGAAGTCAGAATGCAATGCGTTTACCGAGCTGCCACACCCAGCCCTGCTCTTTGCTTTACTCTGATTAATTTAGCAAATGAAAAACCCCTGTAAACTCACATATTTTGCCCATAGTTGCTCTATAGTTCGCAGTAAGCCTTGGGTAAACTGGCCTGGAGATAACAAAATCAGTGCAACAAAGGCTTCCAAAAAGCTTTTTGTTGAAAAGTGGAGTTCTGTAAAGTTACATTTTGTGCTGGGGCACATGGACGGTGTGAAATGGAACAGCCCTTTCGGAGAAGCTGCCTTTAATTCGGTGTATGAGAAAAACAACTGTCACTGTTTACACTCCTCGCTCAAGGTAAGCGTGTTTGTCTAAAGTATTACCCCAGCCTGCCTTGCAAACACTCGAAGCTCGCTTACCATTTTTCTATATATAGACTGCTCTGTGGAACTGTCTTTATCAAAACTTTGGGGGAAATCTTTAACAGGATCTGAGAGACTTGCCTAATTTATGCAGCCATCTATTCTCCTCCTATTGATTCCCTCCATGATATATGTTTATCCTCCCCGCCTGTGAAAACCTGGAATTAAAACCGAAGCATTTCTGTTTTATGCCTGTAATTGCTGCCAGGGAAGAGATGGGGGTTATGCATAAAAGCTGTAATCTCTTTAGTGAGCTTTAAACAAATCATCCTGTAAACCCCAACACGAAACCACGCCAAGTTTACAAGACAGAAACTCCCAAACAGCAAACCCTCACCTCACCACAGTTTTTGAAACTATTTCAGAGGCCCATTCCCCCACCTTTTGTGGGAAATGCCCTAAAATGAAGCAGCTTTCCGATTTGAGAGGGGACAGAGACACTGGGGGAGAGACGTGGTCCCCACTTCAAAACTGCCCTGGAGAGATCAACCATTGCTGATCTAAATCTTCGCTGCTTTATCTCTTTGTTTGCTGCTCGGAATGCTATCGATACCTCCTTTGTCTTTGTAATTGTTTTAATTAGCCGCCCAGCGTGGCCCCTGTGCCGCGCTTTGTGCCCCGCAGCGGGACGGAGCCTGGAGCGGGCACGGCCGCTGCTCCGCGCCCCCGCTCTGCCGCTGTGCCCTGTGCCCTGTCCCCTGGCCGAGGCTGTTCCTGCCGAGCAGGGCTCAGAAACCTCCCCAGAAACCTCCCCGTGCTCGGCCTGTGCCGGGGGACAGCGAGGGAAAGGCGCTCGGGCGTTTCTGGGCTGGCTCATCCCGGCCCGTGGGGAGCGGGCGCACAAAGCGCGGAGCTGCCCCTTGGATTGGGCTTTTCAGCAGCCGTGTCCTCAGCAATTAGGCCGATATTTATGGCTCTTACTGTACTCTCCTCTCGGCAAATTTCTTCTAAATTATTATTTCTCTGGCTCTCTAGTGTTATTTGTTCTTGTTGACCACATCCTTCTTTTGTAAGTGGAAATCTGGATGTTCAATTACGATGTAGATCTGCAACTCATTAGCAGTAAGCTGCGGTGCTGTGGCCATTTGAAGACAATTCTGTCATTTAACTTCTGGGAACTTCTGGCAGCGTGTATGTTCTGGGGGGGGGAACCCCAAAACCCAAAAGTTTGGTTTTAAAGTTGATCAATAACATCAAAACCTCAAATCTTTTCATAGTATAGCTCCCCCCCCGAAAAAAAAAATTAAAAAACAGAAACAAAAGAAAACCACCACAGAAAAAGAAACCTGTGCCTGGAACAGAGGAATGTGACTAGAGAGAGGTGCTCCATGAAAGCACAAGTTTCCTTTGGAGTTGGTTTGTTCAAATTAGCCCAAGGTCAGCCCTTGCCAATTATTGCCCCACTTCAGCTGCTCTCTGGGCATTAATAAAAGCATGTGCTGTATGAGCCAGGAATCCAGGCTGGGGCTCCCAAAGGGAGGAGCTGGGGTGTTCCCCCTCTGGGATGAGTTTTAGCTCATTAGCCTGTGTGCTCCATCCCATTGCTCTCCTTGAAATGTGCCCAGGATAAAGGACTCGTTTGGGATTTGATGGACTGGGTTGAGATAATTTTCTGCTTGGAGCTGAATGGCAATCCCAAATGCCTGGGGATGTCTATGCTGTGCTAACCTTCAGGCACTGCTGATTTCCTCTGTTGCAAGTCCTTGCACTTTCCCTTTGCTGGAGGGATGTTAGAAAGGTGTGTGGTGGGGGGAGGCCTGGAAGTTCTCTGTTAGAACCCACAGACAAATAATGTCACCTCAGGAGAAGTGGGAGGGACAGGGGCTCCTTCAGGAGGGGAAGCAGCAACACATTCCCTGCCACATTTTACCCCTCTTCAAGATAAGAGCTAATTTCAGTTTCTCTGCTCCATTTCCTTGGCTGTCAGATATGAGGGGGCAGAGAGGGGTCTGCAGTTTGCCTCAGCACTGCTCAATGCTGTTGGTGGGATGGGGAGTGGCAGAAATTAAGTTGTCTCAAGATTTACTGATTTTTACTTACATTTATAAATCATGAAGCAAAAAATCTTGGATGCAGATTTCTTGTTTGACCTTGGGCACCTTGTTCAGCCCATGGTGAGCCTCAGCCTCCTCCCCAGGCAGAAGCTGTGGCTCCTTTTGCTGTTCTAGAATGTGGCTAAAGCCATGAAGATTGCAAAGAGCTCAGAGGCTGCTTTTAGTACAGCTTTTGGGGTTGAGGAAGAAATCTGAGAGTATCTCTGATGGCAGTGCTTAACCAACCTTTACAGAAAAACAAGTAATCCCATTTATATCTGTTTATGTCTATTTGTTTCCCTTCTCCAAAGAGAAACAGAACTCTTGAGTGGCACTCAGGCTCAGCTGTGCCCTGCCATGGGTGCCAAACTGATACTTGTAGGTGATATTTGAGTATTTTAATCAAAACTGAATCAGTTAAACACTGCAGATGTCTTTGCACTGTGAAATCATGCCCTTGCAAACTGTGAATTTATATTTCTGGAGTCTCCATGTGGATTACTGAATTTGGATGTGCATTTACTGCAGGCAGCAGTGGTGGCTCTGCTGCTGGGGCAATTCAGTTTGGATGAACTTATTTCCTGATGTATTCGTGGACAATGCCTGTACAAATTAAAGGCACAATTTGGTGTTTGATGTGCCAGATGCTGTGGCCATGTCTGATGAGCCTGAGTGCAAAGCAGGAGCTGCATTTCTGGGGTGCCATTACAGGGCAGGTGTGGGGCAGCTTTTTCTCTCCAGTGTTGTGATAATGCTCACAGTGTGGTTGCACGGGAGGGAAACTGGCTGAGCACTTGGATTCCATGCCTGCCTTGTAAAGGCACAAAACCAGAACAAGCTGAAGCCAGAAAGAATCCCCTGCCTGCAAAAAGCTTGTGGAAAAAGGCAGAATTACCCCAAAGGAAGGCTGACGTGTTATTAAGAGATTAATGTGCTCTTTGTGATTAGGATGGAGCCCTTGGTCTGGAGTCGATTTTCTTTTCAGATCAACAAACCTTGTTCACTGGTTATTTACTAGATGAAGGCTCCTATAAAGCACCAGTGCAGAGCTTTTTGTGTCCCTCCATCTGAGTCACAATTTATAAATAATAGCTGTGTTTACAGAGGAGCCCTGAGCAGAGCTCTGCTGGGTGAGGCAGTGTCTCAGCTGAGACACTTTAATTAGCTCTTACTCAAGAGATGCTGCTCAGCAAAGGCCATGCCAGTGCCAGCAGCACTTGGTGCTGTCCTCATGGAGAGCTGGCTCCGTGATCTGGTGACCACTGTGGACACACGATGGTGTTTTGATGTTGGAAATCTTGCATGGGGGAGCTCTGTTAGTCCTGTGAGCTCTGGACCCTGGCAGGGAGGAGCAGAGCCTGACTTGGGCCTCTCCTCTCCCCAGGCAAGCCCCTGTGTTGGAGAGTTTAAAGAGAAACGTGCCCTGGCAAGGCCCAGGAGAACATATCCACTCTTCATTCCTGGGGCTCTTGCTGACCCAGGTGCCCAGGCTGGGCTGGTGGAGATGCCCATGGAGGGGGGGGTCACCTGTTGGGAACACACCCACCTTGAGAGACCAACATCAAAGCTGTCCTGCTGGAGAAGCTGTGCTGGGGAGGGGGTTCCTGTCCCTGGGGTGGGGAGGGTCACTGTAAACCTGCTCTGGGGCTGGGCTGGGGCCTGGACTGAGCTAGAAGTGCTCATTTCTTACACAAGAGCTCTTGTGGTAATGCATTGACCCAAAGGCAGCTTGAGTGTAAACAGCTAATTGGAAAGGTCGAGTGATTATTTTCTAGTTTTCATTTTGAGCTAGATGGTGAAATGTTTACATCTCCTATAGATATGATTGATGTGGAGAGCAAACAAGAAAAAAATCCTCTGCTGGGTCAACAGGTTACTTAGAAATGTGTAGAAAGGTTAATCCCAAAGCTTCTGTCCTTCTTAAGTGACCATTGTTATTTATGTATTCATAACCCTGGAAAAATCATAAAGACCTTTCCCCCCACTCCAGGAAGTTATACTCCTGCATTTACCTGTTACAAATGACTAACTAAAGTAATCCACAATTTTTATGACCTCTCACGGCCCTTTCAAATGAGGTTTTCTTGCTTTGTGAGAGCTTGCTGAGGTATTACTTTCTGCTCAGGTGTAACTGAAGTCCTGGGTCATCCATTCAAGAATGTTGTTGCCTGTGAGATATTAATTGCTTCTCCAGCCTCAGAGCTGCTCCAGCTCCCAAAGGTTAATGGAGCAGATAGATTTAGGACATGTTCCTAACCACACAGGTTATCCTCCCTTCCAGAAATATGACACTGGCTGAGATGGCTCATTCATTTTTATTGTTGAAAATGTAATGAAGCGTGGCATTTATAATCCACTGGCTGGGAACATCTTACTTGGGCAAAGAGGCCATGATGTAGAGCTTCAGAGGGTGCTGGCACATGAAGCTTTGTCCCTGCTCTCTGGAAACAAACCCACCTGGCACGTCCCTGTGCCACCTGCCTGGGCAGGGGCTTGGCCCGGGCCACCTCCAGAGGTGCCCCCTCCCCAGAGCTGAGTCTCTGTGCCCTGGGCTCTGCTCCCCTCAGCTGGCACAAGCCTGCTTTGTGGGCTGTAAGACCCACCCAGGGACACTTGCAGTGAGATGTTGCTTTCTTTAAACATCACCAGGCCAGGACCCTTGAACTCCGTGCCAGACAAAGTTCCTGAGCAGCGCCAGCAAAGTCCTCATGGAGCTTCATGAGCCCCTCCTCGTTTCCAGGAGTTATCTAAATTCTATCAGGAACCCTTGGCAAGGCAGCTGCTAAGTTTTGATAAATATTTGATAAGCCCCAGGATTTACTGGGAAGATTCATGAGGGTCCCCTCTTCCCTCCCACACACACTGTTGGCTCTGGAATTTTAAAAATATTTGCACAGGTTGTGTGTGAGCAGGATGTGAGGATGCATGGCTGCCCCTGGTGTGGATGACCTCCAGCTTCTCCTCTGTCTTACAAATGGAAGCAGCAGTTTGGCTTGCCAGGTCCTGCACCCTCTGTGTCCTGAGAGCACAACCAAGCAGGTCTAAATCTGGTTTATATCAGTTAAAAGCCATATCTTGGCCAGTTAATGTTTTGACTGATAAATATTATCAATGCTCTGTGCAAAAGAACAGAAATTCTTTTTCTGGCTTTTTGGTGTCTGCCAGTGAAGTCAGCTATTTTAAAAGGTTGAAACTGTGATATAAAAGTGATAATTGTGATATGAAAGTGTCATCCCTGTGGTTATTAAAACAGGTCATATTAAAAATAATGATGGCAGATGTTTTTAGAATGATAAGGAAAGCAAAAAAGAGCTTTCAGCAGGGTTTGGGAGAGGTCCATGCAAGCCCTGATCTTCAGGGGCCGTCCCAGGGAAATCACCAGGTTCTGTGCACAGGCAGTGTCGCCCAGACCCTTCCCTTTCACCTAAAGGTGAAGGCCCAGAGAAATACTGCCCTCAAATCTGGGAGGGAATTTTACCTGGGGAGCAGAAGGCAAAGCTTGTGCTGCAGGTTTTGGTCCTGTGGAAGGGTCCCTCCAGCATTCCTGACTGCAGGGCTGGTGCACTCCAGGCTGCTTTACCTCAGGGCTGCTCTCCCTGCACTGAGCTAGTGGCAAGAGCTTGCTGAGACAATCTCAGAAGTATTTAATAGTCTTGCTTTGTTATTTTAATTTAAAAATTAATTGAAAACCTTTGTGGAAAGGGTGCTCAGGCCTTGGAGGGGCTGCCCAGGGGAGTTTGAGTTTGGAGTGCCCATCCCTGGAGGTGAAGGAAGGGCTGGAGGTGGCACTCAGAGCTCTGGGCTGGGGACAAGGTGGGGATGGGCACAGCTGGGACTGGATGGACTGGGAGTCTTTTTTATTTCCAACCTCAATGAATCCATGATTCTGTACAGACTGGAAAATATATATATATATATAGGAAGAGCCTGTAGACTTGTTTTCTGCCCACAGAGAGGGGTGGAAAATTGTGATGCTCCACAGGATCTTCTCTTGTGGAAACTCAGCTTTATAGACTGCAGTGCCACACTGTAGAGTAGGAGGGAGGGAACTTTGCTCCTTAATCACTGAGTGATACTGAGGATGAAAATATTTCATCACTTTGGGCAGAGCAAATGGAAGATGAATAGATACAGGGGTTAAGAGCACCCAAAACAGACACATGTTGGTGACAGGGCTGGGCAGGGCAGAGTGAGATGTTTGCTGCTCCTGATGCAGTCTGGGCTCCCCTGCTGCTGCCCAGCACAGCTCCTCAAGGGTTATGCACACCACAAGGGGAGAACAGTTGTTTAACAGAATCCCTTTGCTCCTGCCTTTGGATTAATTGAATCCTGTGCAGGCCTTATCAGGAAGAGCTGTCAGCAAAGAATTCCAATAATCCAATCAGGAGGTCAGGAGTGCCAGAATAAGTATCTACAAATCGGATTGAGGGAGCCTAAGCTGAAGGCAAGCAATATTCCAGAGATGGCAGAAGAGATGATTTCACCATGTTGCTGATATCATTAATGGAGATTGATAAGCTCAGCACAACAGCCATGTTTTGTTTATTGTGCTGGAAAGGTGATAATTTAAAATCCTGATTCAAAAGGCAACAGAACAAACCAAGGGGTGTAAATTGGGTGGTAATAGCACCTAAACAGTCTCTCAGGTTACAGTCTGTGCATTTTTATGAATATCAAGGACTTTGAAAGAGGTGGCCAGTGTTAACCACCAGGTGAAGTACAAAGCTGTTGATAACTAATGAGTTAAGAGTTTGTTAAAAAAATAAAATCATTGGTCATGGGACTGCTGCTGTCAAACAATCACCTAAAACCAGCAGCTATTCCACAGTGCAGATATTCAGGAATACTGTGTGTATCAAACTGTTCTTAGGAGGAAATATTGCAAGTGAATGACTCAAACCTCAATCACTCCTTGCTGCGTGTTTGCTGTCGTATTTATCAGAGGAGCCTCTTAAGCTGAGCTGTCATGTAAAAACGAGGCTGTCCAGAGGGGACTGGAATACACTGAGTCCACCTTGCAGCCTGCTCTCACCTGTCAGGCTGTTGATTTAAGTTTTGGGATGGGATTTTTGAGGTTTTTCCTGTAGGAAATGATAGCCTCAAGAAGAGAACTGCAGTGTGTGCCCAGGGCAGGCTGTGATGGGGAAAGCTTTGCCCCAGGTGGAGTTGAGCCAGCAGAGACCTGGGGAGTTGTGGCTGTCCAAAGGGAAGGAGCCAGAGCTCTGTCAGCCAGGGCAGCTTTGGGTCTGGTGATGTCAAACCCAGCTCCCTGATGTGTCCTGGGACCAGAGGTCTTCTCTCACTCTAGCTGAACAATTTCAATTTCCTGCCTGCAGACACAGAGTGTTTGTCTGCATTTCCATGAGTGCTTGTTTTATTCCTGCATCAGAGGGTGATATCCAATGGAATAATCTGCATATGTCAATTAAAGAGAATGGACTGAAGGTGGGAACTAGTGAAAAGTGCTCAGTTCACTTCCCTCACCCAGGACTGGCTGGCAGTAACTTTGTGATGTAAGCCAGTGTGACTGGCAGTTGGTTTGGTCTCTTGCTGACTGCAGAGAGGCTGTCCTGAGCCAAGAGGTGCCCCTCTATTGTCAAACCTTGTATTTCTAACCTTTAACATCTTACCAGGAGTACTGTCCATTGCTTTCACATCATTATCTGAGTTTAAATACCTCTCCTCTGAGCTTAATCTTTAAACCTTGCTTAGTGCTACCTTCATACTTAATCATTCTCTTGCTTTGCAAAGCACTTGGGCATCATTCCGATGATAAATTTCAGCTTCATCAGCTACTGACCCACATCTGCTCTGCAACTGCTTGTCCCCACAGGTCCTGGGGTAATGTTATAATTAAAGAGCAGCTGCTGGCACATACAGCCTCCATGGACTCTGTCATCAAAGGGCAACTGATGTCCCACATTAACTGAATGGATCTCTGAGGAATTTCAGTGATAGAAACCAACTTTTGTCCTGGGGAGAAATCACAGCACATCTGCCTTGTCCTGGTGCTCCTGCCTCAGCCAGGAGGTTTGGCCATGAGGTCCTGGAGAACACAGGGACCACCACCCATGCCCACAAGTCTGATTAAAGCTAAATGGCAGAGGAATCGAAAAAGTCCATTTATAAATCAGCAAAAATGGATACAGGCAAATAATCTTGTGTTTGGTGTATGATTAACCCTCGGAATTTACTGCACTAGGATATTACTGAGGCAAATAGTTTAGTAGGATTTAGGGATTAGAGAGATGAATAAGAGGAGCATTTACTGGTTACCTTCTCCAGGTTTAGGAAAGGTAATTTCTTCCCTGTGTAACTCGATACACGAGTTCAGCAAACACCCTCCAGCGTGAGGACAGGCAATGTCTTCTCCAGCCTGTGGCTCCCAGCAGCAAACCAGGGCCAGGCTCTCCTCTCCTCTCCTCCCTGGGGCCAGGCTCTTCTCCCCAGGCTCTCCTCTCCTCTCCTCCCCGGGGCCAGGCTCTCCTCCCCGGGGCCAGCTCTCCTCTCCTGGAGCAGGATGAGGCATCAGTGTGTTTGTCAATCAAACACTGCCCTGAGAGCCCAACTTCTCCCTGCTCTGGGAGGATTATTTTGGCCCTGTGCTTCAGGCCAGGACTGTTCCACACCCTCAGCATTTTGGGGCTTTGCCCTCCCACCCTTTTTTATTCCTTTCTTTATTCTAAAGGCCAGTGATCATTGTGAGTAATGGACAAGCTCATTTATTATAAAGCTGTTTGGGGGTAGTTAACGAGGCCAGGTTTCTGTTTAACTGTCCCACTGTAACCTGCTCGGAGCAGAGCTGCACTCTACATATAATGACCTCTTAATGCTTCTTATTTATTTATTTAGAGGCAGTATAAACAGCCTAGGCCAGAACCTCTGTGGCTGCATCAGCCTGCCCCCAGCAGCCAGGATCTGCTGAAATCAATGGGGCTTTACTGATTTACATCCCCTGGGAATCTCCATGTAAAATAAATTCCAGCCAGGAGGTAGAAGATATATGGATATGCAGAAGTCAGATAAATTGGTGTGTTTGTATGACACACAGACATTTCAGGGTCAGCAGTAGGTACAGAAATCAGAGTTCCTTTAAAAGAAAACTTAACGACTAATCCGACTTATTAAAGCTGATTTATGTTTGTTAAAAAACAGTCAGGTGACAACTGGCTGATGCATATCTTTATTTGCCTTGGTGTAATCCTGCATTTCTGTTTTGCACTGGCAGCCCTGATGTCTCACTGTTTTCAGGTCAGAGTCTGATTTCAGCTGTCCCCAGGAGGGTGGTGCAGGGAGCAGCACAGCCCTGCTTTGTGTGCATGCCCAGAAAAAACAGCTTTTGCAACACTGAACCCCCCCAGCCCGCACTCCCAGGAGCTGTAAACTGCCTCATCCACCCTAAAACAACAAAATACCTTTCAATCAAGAACTTGCAAAATGCTTTTTGAACTGCCAGCCCGGCCAGCCGGGTTTTAATAAATTGCAATAGTCCTCATTTTGCCCCCGCCCTGACTGAGGTTATCCCTCAGAAAATGCCATGCAGGTTTTGCTCCAAGTGAAATGAGCATGCATCCCATTTGCTGAGGCCACAGTCCATGGTGTGCACAACTGGAAGTTGGATTAAGCTGAAATAGGTGGATTTCTACTAAGGAATGTTAGTGTTGCATATTTGAAGTACACAGTCCTAAGTGACTCATTTCTGTGCTGCTTTTCCCCATCCCTCAGCATGAAAGAACAACCCAAAACTTCCAAAACAACAATTTCTGTGGGTTTTAGTGATGTAGCCTTGTCCCTTAAGCCATGACTACTGTACTATGACTTATTATAATGCTGTGCCATGAAACACCTCATAAAAATGTTATTTCCTCTGCTTTCTTCTGAGCCTTTACAAGAAAATTGCTTTCAGTCTGCTCAAATCCTGTTACTTTTCATAACAACCTCTGCTAAATAGAAGCAGTGTAATTAACTTAGGTTGATAAGAACAGACCAGAAAAATAAGGGAGATGTTTAACTTTCTTTCCCCCCATTTTGTTTATTGCTTTGTCACTTACCAAAGGTTGGAAGGAAGGAAAAAAAAAAAAAAAGTAATTGGATGGTTTATAATTTGTGACCATTTAAAAGAATAAATGACCTGAATCAAAGGTCAAAGCCTTTGTGCTTTCTGCAGTAGAGAGGTTTTTGTTTTGTTTTCCCCTGAATCTTTTTATACTGGAAAAAAAGAAAAGAAAAAAAATTGAAGCAGAGTGAAATAAAAACCCTCCCTGCGCGTGTTCCCGCACGCCGCGGTTCCGAAGGGCCCTTCCCAGCTTCTGATCCAAACGCCTTTTTTCCTTAAAGCTTGCAAATATCAACAACATTCCTGCACACTGTAATCAAATACTTTCCCAAAAAGCCATGGAATGTGCCATAATTTGTCAAAGATCCTCACTGACAAGTTTTTAGTAAAGTCCACTACAGCAAACCCTCCTCGGCCCCCTTGACCCACGTAGCAAGAGACCTTTGACCCTATTTGGGCCTCTTTTATGAGCTTCTTTCACTCTGACCAGATGGCTAAACTATCAAAGGTTTTTATGAGTAAAAACTGCTTTTCAAACTCACAAGTTGTATATTTCTCTCCATGTTAATGTGAACTATCAACCCAAAGGCTTTAAATTGAAAACACAAAAGGTGCAGCGCAGCTGCCGCATTGTGCCGGCTGGGTGGGGATGTTTGCAGAGTAAACAGCTGATGGCCACATGAAGACAGTTTAAGGCCAAATAGTTTAAAAAAACACCCATCCAAACCCCAATAAATTATTTTTCCCCCGGATATTGTTTGGAGCCTCTGAGCAGGGTGTTTGCATATTCATTCACAGCTCCCCCAGCCCAGCCTCCCTCCCTGCCTGCCTGCACTGCCCCAGTGGCAAATTAGGACTCATTACACCAAATTGTGTCAGAAACAAAAATAGAGAGGTTACAGACTTCGAAATCAGTCTGAATTTCAATGCAAACATCTCTGAACACCTGGACATCACTTTCTTAGAGCTGTTTTGTCCCTTGCTGCCTGTGTGCTCTCAAATTGCACCGGGGAGGATTTTTAATCTGAGATTTGTTGTTACTGTACGGTTCAGACAGTTTTTTGGGGTTTTTTAGTGTAATATACTCCTATATATCTTTTATATAAATTATCAATATACTGTATGTGTTTCACAGCGTTTGCTCTCCCTGTTTTAACCAACTTTCAAATCAAGATCCTATAAATCACAGCGAGATTAATAGCAAAAAATCATAGCCCCCTAGGTTTCCCCAAGAGAGCTAGGGAATATAATCTGCTCTTCCTCTTTCTCACAGGTCTCCAAGAGCTCTTTTTTAACCCTTCCCATTCTGGCATGCCATTCTCTCTGTGGAGTATTTGTTTCATTAATGGAAAGTCCTGTGTTGTTCAAGTCGGAGAGCTGCACATTTGGGAACAACTCCATTTGACATCCTTAATGAAATTACTTTTATGCAAGATGTTCCTTTAATTCACTTGGAAATTAGGGACTTAACTGGCTATGTATCTTTTTGAGTCAGATATTCTCTCCTCTCACTTAAAATCACAAAAGGGTTTTGTTTGGAGGAGAGCAGTGTTGTCCAAGTAAGATAAAAGACAAATACTGGGAAGAAGTCCCTGCTGTAGTAAACCAAGGTGTCTGGTAACACCGGGCTGGTAGTTCACCGTGCTCACCATGCATCCTGAAATCCCAAATCCCACAGGCCAGGGCTGTGTCCTCCCATCAGATGCTGCTCAGCCCTACTGTACTTGGAGCTGTCAGTCATGTCAGCACGCCGTGCAGGAGAACATCACGGACACAGAAAGAGATGTAAAAATGTGTCAGTTTTTCTCATACCTGAGAGAAAAAAAGAAATCAGCTTATCCTTCCCTCCTGTCTAAAGCTTTTCACTTTCTCAGATTTCTTTACATGTGACTTGTTAATCCATCAGTCTTGTTTATCCAACCAGGTTTATTAATGACAAATGTTGCTGGCCTTGCTGAGTTATGACTGTAAACTGAAAGAATATGAGGGCCAAGGTGAAAAGGTGATTTCTTTATAACAGCTGTAATTTATCCTGGGCTTTGGCCAGGCCTTTGATTTTGGACTGGCCCTGGATATAGTATTCCTACTGATTGCATTAGAATAGCCCTCAGGGGTCATGCTGAATTCCAGGGCCCTGGAACCAGTTAGAAGAATGGAAGATGACCATATGTGCAGGGTTAGGGAATGATAATAAGGTGCAGCACAATACCAGCCCGGGTGTTGTGGAAATCCTCTGCTCTGCCTTCTGCAGGCTGTCATTCATATCAGCATTGCATAAGAAATGCACCCCAGCCTGGGCAGGGGGAGGAGAAAAGAAAGCAGGAAAAAAGAAATTAAGTCTCTTAGTTAGTCCTTGGGTTCATTAAATGCCTGGTGCACTGAGAGGGCTGGAGTGTCTCCTGTCTCCTCTGAGGCGGTTTCTGAAAGGACAGGGGAGGTCGGGGCCATCCAAAGCAGCTTCAGCAATTGTTGTCCCCAGGTATCAGTTCCTGTGCCAAAGCCACCCTGTCCTTGTGCCACAAAGCAGGAGGAGATGAGAATGTGAGGGTGCCATCCCTGGCTGAGTGTTCCTGAGCTCAGGGCACGGCCCAGGGATGGGCAGGGCTGCTGCCAGGGGCAGGGCTGGGCTGCAGGGGTGGCCTCCCCTCCTGAGCTCTCCCCCCAGCTCTAGGGGAGCTCTCACCTCTCCAGCCTGCCCAAAAGCATCTCTCAACCAGCAGCACATCCTCAGCCTTTCCCCTTGAAACTGTTTCACTTTCCATGGAATAAGGAGTTTAAAATGGAGTTGTAAGGAGAGCACAAGGCTGTGTGTAATTTTCCTGACTTGGGGTTAGGGCACCGAATGGAGAGGTAAATGGGGCTCTGCCCCAGCAAATACCTGCATTATTTAATGTCCCATCCTGAACTGCAAATCATAAGAAACAGCAGGAAGCAGGAGCTCTGGGCTCACCTGCCCTCCAGGCAGCTGGATTTCCACTTTGTAGGTGCAAACAGCTGATCCCACTGCAGTGCCACTTGCAGAGCTCAGTGACACACACTGCTAGGGACAAGTTTTCACAGGTGCAAGATTGCCTTTGAAAAGAGATCAATCCACCTCTTAAAGCAGTTTTATTAACTGTTGACAATTCCCATTATTTCTCAGGCATGGCTGGTTGCACTGTCACTTTTGGCCAGTCCTGGGGAGCTTGTGCTCTCTGCTGGCCTCAGAGGCTCTGGGCAGGGCAGGGCTGTACCTGAGCTTCCCAGAGCACAGCTCGTGTCCCAGCCAGGGCAAACCTTCCAGGGGACCCAGGCCTGGCTCTGGGGCTGCACATCAATCTGGACATGCTAATCCTGCTGCCTGCCAGGCTGTCACTGCATGCTCAGCTGTGATTTGCAGCCAGGCTCTGCCTCCAGTCACTGTTTTCACACCAGTCAGTCTCTATTAACACACAGCCTGGCCTCAGCTCTTCCTCTCATGTGCCTCTCTTGGCCTCTGCAGGGTTTCATCCTTACCATACATTAACTTATTAATGCTCCAGCTGTACTTCATAAATTCAAATGGTCCAGGTTGTACCCGAGGTCAGGATGAGCCTACTCTGACTCACCTTGTCAGGGCATGTCTGAGCATCTTCCTGAAGTGCAGTAAATGCTGTTCCTAATCAGTGAAATGCATGTTCATCCTCCCTCCAAGGATGAGCTCAGGCAGTGGAAAAGCTGGGATCAGGAGGGAGACATCAGGGTTTGCTGGGAGGTGGGAAGGAGAGGGTGAGCATTTGTAAGGCACTCGCTGCAAGAATTTAACATACAAAGACACTCAGGCCCCAGGTTTGTGCTCTTCACAGCCAATATTTCAGAAAATGCAGCCTTAAATTCCTTTATTTACAGCAGGGCATCAGTCTGCATTAGCAGAATGCAACTTATTCAAAGTTTCATTACTAACTGTGGAGAGGCTGTGGGGTTTTCCCTCAAAATCCACTTTCCATTTCTAATGAAGGAAAACAAGAACATGCTTTCCTTATTGTTATGGCCTTGTTTCTGAGCTGTGTTTCATATCTGTATCTGTAGTACCCAGAGCCTACAGGCACGGGGATACGGCACCTGAGTATTTGGGGAGGAGGCAATCAGTGGTCCTGCTAGAAATGCTCCACAGTTATCCATACCTCATTGCTTCATTAAGAAACACCAAAATAGTCACCTCAGCACCAATCCTCAGCACCAGCTGGAGTTAGTGGTGCCGTGGTGGGCTGGTGTATTCCCAAACCATGGCACCACGGTGGCATAAATACAAATTCCCTGGACAGGAGCAGGGCAGTTTGTCAGCACAGGGAGTGACAGACGCTTGCAGGTCTGGCTGCTGCAGCTCCCTGCCTGCCCCTGTGTCATTCTGGCTCTGCCTTGGTGATAACCTGGGAGGTGGGAGCAAACAGACAAGGAACTTCTTCAGTTGTTCCAGGTAGATCCGTTGGTCAGCCTGCTGTGTGCTCAGTCTGACACTGCTGCTTGTTTGCCCAAAATTTTGGCACTGTTCATTTCAACAGGCACGTTAAAAAGACCAACATTAGAATTGTGTCCCTCAGTTTGGTCCTAGAGGGCTGGGCAGAGCCCTGGAATGAGCAGGAGGAAGGGAAATGCAAGCCTTCCCCAGGTAGCTGCACCTTGGGCTCACATAAAGCAGAGCCCTGGTTTTATCTGCACATCTGACATGCCACTGGCCTCACTTGCAGAAAGCTGACCTTGTGTCAGACAAGATGATCTGAGTGACATTTTCTATTTCTGGAAATGATTAATCTGTTTAGAAAAAGTTCCCTTAAGAAAAGCCTTGAAGTTTCCTTCTAGGTTTTCATTGATTTCTGAAAGATTGAGTTACATTTCCCATTGGTTAGAGTCAGAGGAGCTGCTATTCAGAGAAATTCTGATCCCAGTGCTCTGCCTGGTGCTTTTGAGGTATTGGCAGGGGCTGCCCAGGGGGCTTTGGAGTGCCCATCCCTGGAGGTGGCCTCAGTGCAAAGCAATGAGCAGCTGCAATTTCCTTTTACCTTCACCTCCACTCTGGACAACAATCACATCTCCAAAGCCACACAATGCCTTCTTTACCCCACAGAATGGCACTCTGGGTTCTCTCCAGTTCTTTCTGCATTTCATTTTTTCCCCAGCCTGTTCTGAGCTATAAATACTCTCAGGAGCCATTAGGCCCCTCTCAGATACATTCATATTTGCCCTTCTTTTGGCATTCCAGTCCCCAGCTGAATCTGATAAGCAGATCAGTCACTGCCATGTCAGCTGAGAAGAGCAATGTTGTACCTTAATATTTGTCATCATTACCCAACACACCCATGCAGAGCAAGCTGTGAGGAATGCAGGTTTTCATGCTTTATCAGCTGTAACTAAACATCTGGTTACAAAAAAAGAAATGAATCACTCAAAGTTAATGAAGGTTATGATTTCATATAATCCTTTTCAAGCAAAACAAATTCCACTGGAAGAATATAATAGATTAACTGTGGAACTGAATCAATTGAGGTTTTGCCATCAGTTATTTATAACCCATCCGGTTCCCATTCTCAGCTCAAACTCTGTTTTGTCATTGCCAGCAGGACTTTTGCATTTCTTTTGAAATGTGCTCTCGAATGCATTCATTTGGTAGTTTCCTAGAAACATAACCACTGGTTTAGTTAGGAGTTCAAGCAGATTAGTTCAGTTTGTGTTACTGCTGCTTTTAACAAGTGAGAATAAAATGCAGGCGTTCCTTGAACTCAGCTCTTGTGTGCAGTACCAGGTCCAGCTGCAGAGGTGCAGGAAGGTGGCTTTCTCTCCACCAGCAGATCTGAACGATTTCACACCCAGCAGGAAGATCTTGGCAGTGCCCTGCCAGGATGAGGAAGGAAATCTCAATTTCCCTTCTGAGATGGGAGGGGCTGAGGCACTCTGGTGTCCAGAGCTGCTGCCCACGGTGGGAAGGGCTGGAGCGGGCAGTGCTGGGCAGGACCGAGAGCTCCAGGGAAGCCAGAGGCAAAGGAGGGAGACATTTCATGCTGGTGCTCTTGGAGAGAAGGCTGGAATTGGCTGGAAGAGCAGGCAGGCAGTCTGACAGCTCTGGGCAGGGCAAAATGGCAGAGCGGAAGTCTCCCAAATTGAAAAGGGATGCATGAGTGCTTTAAAATCACTAAACAATTTCCTGGCACATGGGTGACAGAATCTTAGGATGTATGACAGAGGAAAAGTGCTGTAATGAAGCTTCTGAATTTTATTCCCTATCAGATTATTATTTATCTTAATGTAATTTAGACTATTCATTTGATTTCGTGCTGAAAGCAAAACTAAATAATACTGTTTGCTTTTTAAGAATGCTTCTCCCTGCACCCCTGAGTCTGGGATTTAGCAGACTAATGGGATCAGTCATCCCCTACTTAAATACATCCTGGACAGCATCCAAAGGAATGTGGTTGTTTGTGTCCAAACTGGGCTGTCCTCCTCTTTTTAGCATCTCTGAAAATAAGTGAAGATCGTGGAAGTGCTGATGGTGCCAGGTCAGGGCAGGCTGTGCCTGCAGGAGCCTCTCTGCCAGGGCCTGCTCTCCTTGACCTCCCCCTCTGGGTGTGGGGTTCAGTGTGCCCATGGCTGGTGACAGCCTGTGGCCCCAGCCCGCTCTGGGCTGGTCCCAGGGCTCATCACCAGCAGGGTGGTGCCAGCCCCAGTGCCACTCCTGTGCTGGAGGGGGTGAGGGACATCGTGGCCAGCTGGGCTGGGGAATGGGCAGTGGGAAACGCCAGGGAGCAGAGGGAGCAGTGCATTGGCACCCAGCCTGCGGCTGTCTGAGCCCCCAAAAACTCAGGAAAACGAGAGATAATTCACATTAAATAAAGGGCAGTAGTGGTGGTTACAGAGCAGTTCAGGTCTGACCCCCAGGGCAAACCAAACCTTCCTGTGGGAGCAATCCCTGTGGGCTCAGCTCTGTCCCCTCCTGCTGCCATGTAAATCCAGAACAGTTTCCTTTGGTAAATCTGAGAACCAAGCCACTGCAATTAATCACTTAGTGATGAAGTATGAAAGCAAATGGATTCAGGATCTTTCTGGAAGGTGAATATGAGCACAAAAATAGAGTTGCTTTGCCAGCCCCCTTTCTGCTGGATAAAGTTTCACATCCTTTAAAGGATACCCAGTTGTCTCCTCTGTGTAGCAAAGATCTCCCACCTCTTTCACAAAGCTCCCATGACTTATCTATTTTTGTTTTGCCCAGCTGCTGTTGTAAAATCTGTTATCTTTAATGTATTACCCTGAAAAACAACACACCTTTGAGAAGGCCAGTGGACTGTGACATAATTAGATGCAAAATGCACATCTAAAAGCTGTTTACTTCCTGTAACACCAGGATAACTACTAATGAATCACCGACTCTGGGGATTCTCAGTTTGTAACTGGATACTCCACAAACTTCTTATCAGATCAACAATGATTTCTGTCAAAAAAAAGGGGGGAAAAAAAGAAAAGTGGGGGTGGGCAGGTTTTTTTCCCCTGAAACCAGAGTTTAGCTTATACGAACCAATTCTAAAGCATTTTTAGCATGTCAGGCAGAGTAGTCATGGTGAGTTTGAAGGGATAAGGGAAGATAAAGTGTATCAAAGCAGGATCTGACACTGGTGATGCTATGCAGACCTTTCTTTCTGAGAGCATCTCGCGGGCTGGACTGACAGCAGGGATTAATCCATGCAAAGGCAATAAACAATGGCTGGAGTGGGGTTGAGGCCTAACACCTGGATGTTGTGTTAGCAGCCCGAGGAGCCCGTTCCGTGCTGGGGGGGATTTATGTGATCCTGACACTGCTGCTTTGCCAGCAACAGGTACAACTGCTCGGCCCTCCCTCAGGAAAGGTCGTTTTTTCTGGTTTTCCCATCTTTTTGTCCCTGGCTGTGTGTGGCAGATGAAATGCTCTGGCACGTTTCCACGGGGCCTGGTTGCCAGGTACGAGCGGCTGAAGCACGCAGGTTGTGTGGTGATCTCCAGACCCATATTTATCCATATTTATCCATATTTATCCATATTTACCCAGCATCAGGCTCTCCCTGGCTGCCCACGGGCACCCTGAGGTGGGTGGGGGGTCCCAGGGGTACCCAGGCAGGACAGGGGTCCCCTCCCCACAGGCCATTGTCCTCAGCACAACCGAGTTTGTCACCTCCGCTCGAGCGCGTCAGCCCTGCCCAGGGTGCAGAGGGAAAACCTCCCCTTATCTCCCCTGGGGTGACCCTTTCTGGCTATAAAACTTGCCAAAAAGTTTGCCTAAAGCAGCTGAAAGGCCACGGAGGGGCTGCAGCTCCAGCAGGGACTTGCGGGAAGGCGCGGTGAGGCGAAACCCCGGTGGGAAGTTCAGCGTGTGGGGGCTCCTCTCCATTTTTGACCTCATTTACTCTCATGTATTATCTCTGACTCCTCAGGGTCAGCCTATGTAGGTCAGGGATTCATTGACATAGATGTTCATCTCTCTTCTTTACAAGGAAAAAAAAGGCAGGGGGGAGAAAAGGGAAAGTGGGTTGGACAGACTGGCAGAAGGCCCCAAGAGCCGCGTCCAGAAAGTGATCCAGTGAGAGAGGGATGGAGCAGGAGGAGAAGGGCTGCAAGGGATGCTTAGGGCCAGCAGTTTGGAAAACACGTGGGAGCCATCACCCTGATCTTCCTGGGAGTTCCAGCCTGGGAGCAGAGCCCTGCAGCCATGGCACACACAGCCCCGGGCACACCAGGCTGGAGCTCTTCCAGCTCGATGGTTTCACTAAAGTTACTTGGAGGATTTCATTATCCTGGTTGTGCACTAGGAGATCCCCTGAGAAAACGAAGGGAAATGGGATCTATTTGCTGTTTCATGCTCTGTTACAAGCTTTTTCTGCATTCAGCAGCACCAAATGATATGAATTGAAAATCCAACGGCTAAGATGCTTGGCCAAGCTCAAGAGAGATTTTGCTTAGGAAAACGAGGAATTAAATCCAGATTTCCCAAATCCATATGCAAATTCCATCCTGCCAGTCTGGGCTCACCCACAGTGAATTAAATCAACCTTTGACAAGGGGCAAGATCACTCTTGGCTGTAGTTATCTGGAGGTAGAAGTGGCTATTCCACTTTCACCTGTCTCATCTGGCCCTTTATAACCACCCAGTCTTTCCTCAAAGATAGCCCTGAGAAGTATCAAATCTATTTTTGTGAACTCACAGTTTGTGCCAGCTCCTGCAGAGATATTAATTGGAATAAGTAGCTGTGATTTTTTTTTCCCAATGCCTTTCTGTCTGGACAAATAGCACAATTTCATCCCCTTCCTCTGCTCCTAGGCCAGTGTATTTGGGTGTTACAGAAGAGATTTTGAACTCTCTGAATGCTTGCAGGCAATGAGGTATCAGAGGTCTGGCTAACTCAGTCCCACTCATGTGTTACTGGAAGCATTTCTGCTAAATTCAGCCTTACCATCAGCCTGGTCATGTTTACAGTGTGGCTCTTTTGGAATAGATGGGAAGGATTTGCAAAGTGAATGTGCCTATAAAATCTCTTATTTCCATGCATCATTTGAGTGATTGTGTGTGCAGGAGGACAATGGCTGAGTTGTTTCCTCTGCCCTGTGTTCAGCAGTTTTTTCATGCAGCAGCGTGGGCACAGTGAGTTTTTAGGGGCATTCAGCAGTGCCCTCCTCTGAAACCTGCCTCACAGAGTTCACAGAACTTGATTTCAGGGAATGTTAGATTTCTAGAAGGAAAAAAAAATTTAAAAATGCATCAAGCAAAGCTTGGAAATCCCATCAGGCAGGGGAATATTGCACATCTGGGCAGCTGCTTAGCCTGGCCGAGTCCTTGGAGTCCAGCCATTTCCACTGCCTGCTGACTGCACCTCTTTGGGCCTTTTTCTGCCCAGGTTTTTGGGGTATTTTCCTGTCCAGTTCCTTTAGGCATTTAAAAACCTGTTTCTGGCCATGAAGGCCTGCTTGGGAAGGGAATGTCCTCCTGTGCTCATGAACAGGGGAATGTCTGCTGGGTGAGTCAGACCCAGCTGCAATTAAGTAGGAGCCACTTTGTGAAACATCTGGTGGTGGGGCAGGAGCAGCCTGTGGGGTTTAGGCTTGGTTTTACCAGGACTCATCACAGCTTAGGCACCAACTTGTGCCTTCCTCCTGTCTCAGCTCTCCCTGTCTTGTCCTTCCATGAGGACATGGGGGTCGTGGCCTTTTCCTCAGGCTGCTCTGAAAACTCTGGGAGCTACTAAAATACAGGTAATGCACTCACAATATTGGCTGGATCATCAGCTCATTAACCCTTTAGGCTAAGGAGCACCTTGCAGCAGAAACAGCTCTTGCTCACAACATTTCACCTGTGATTTATTTCTTGATCCACCAAATACTGCTCAATCTTTTGATCCAAGTGTTGCAGACTGTTCAGAACAGGAACTCCCAAGGTCTGGCAGCAGCCCTGGGTGGTGGATACCCACCTTGTTCACTTACATTCATTGAACTGCTATACCAATAAAACAAAGAAAAGCAAATGGAGTCTGTACCCAGCTCTGTTTGGTGATGAAACCTCCTTGTCACTGCAGCAGAAATTAACCTTTTGTCAACAGCTCTTAACAGGAGGGCTGCAAAGACCCCACTTCCTAAAGTGAGGAAATGGCCAAGAAACAGCAGAGCTCTGACATCTGAATTTTAATACAGCAGCCCCTTAGGAAGCTGCTGGGAGGGGGGAAGTATTTGTGCAAAATGCTTTTATTGGACTGTTTTCTCTCCATTCAGGAAGAGTAGTTGCCCTAACAATGGCACGAATGTAGTGTATCGGTGAGTTGTATCCCTTGAACTCCAACTTACAGAACAAAAGACTTCTAAGAAGCATCCATGCAGCAGATGTTTAGTTATCTGAAGTGTCAGAATGCCAATTAGATATTGAACATGGCAGGAGGAGGGTGGAGTTTCCAAAACAAATGAATGATGAATAGGAACAGTTCCCGAGTTTGGTCTAAAGTCCTGCTGTTCTTTTGTAAAATGATTTGTGGCAAATTTGTTTTGTCACTGAGGCATAGTTCCCCTTCAGGATTTAAGTGATTTTTATAATCACTCCAAGGAAACCTAAAAAAAAAAAAAAAAAAAAAAAAGAAAGGGGGAAAAAAAAAAGAGAAAGAATATGAGGATAAAATGCCTTATTTGTTATGAAGAACAGGGTCTAAAAATGAACATGTTTTAAAGTGTAACCAAATAATCCTGTCTTCCATGTGGTTCATACATAGGGGCTACTCCCCCACAGTGAAATCCTAGCCTTGCATTGCAATAGAAAGGGGATTCTTTCTCAGGAGGGAGTGGAGAGGGGGGACAAAACATGAATGAATTCAGTGGAAATTGTTTGCTTCAGAGATTAAATTTAGAAATTTTATTGCTAGTCAGTGCCAGGGTAAAATTGTACATGGTGGCATGAAGGGGGTTAAAATAAAATCAACGAATTTACAAAATGTCTCTGTAGCTGACTTGCATTTTTATTGTCATTGACCTCAGAAATTAATATAACGTGGGTCTTTTCAGCTCAGTGTTCTCTGTTTAAAATACTCATCTCTGACTCACAAAATGCTCTGGGTTATTCTTCTAAACAGCCACACACAACTTGTAAATGTGCTCAGGACAACTGATCCTGTGTGTCCCTGGCAAATAAGAATAATACTGGACAGTATAAAATAGCAGGCAAGGCAGCAGAGAGGAAATTGGACTTGCATTGACTTAAATAAGCAAGTGCTGTGACAAAATTGTTTAGTTCTCTTTTGACCTTTGGAGGTCACGTTTGACTATTTATGCTATCTCCTAATGCTCTACTTCTCCCTGCCTGGTAACAATTATGTGTTTATGCTGTGCATTGCCTTCCCAGTTGGTATATTAAACAATCACTAATTACTGCATAAAAATATACATTCTTGTTTTGGAGCTTCCTGTAAGCTCCTGCTGCTTCCAAATGCTCTGTTTAAACAGGCAAATGAAAACCTCTGTGTTCTGGTCCTCTTAAAACAAAGGCAGAGAAACCAAAATATTAAAAAACTGACTTTTTTTCTTAATGCAGATATGGGAACAAACAGCAAGACTTATTTTGGGGAGGCAGGAGCTGAATGATGTGGGTATATTTGGAGTTTGTTTGCAGCAGTGTAATCAAAGGAAAAGCTCAGCTGAGCACAACTTTAATGGACATTTTGTGATCGCCTTTACTGTGGTATTTGGCCCTTTTGTCTTAGGTGGGGTATTGCTAAGAAAGCTGAGGAAAAGGCCTTTTTCACTGTCGTACATTTGACAACTGCTGTCAAATTCAGCAGGAAAGACAATAAGAATTCAGAGTCTCAGAGTGATCACTGAGTTCTGCTGCTCTGAGAGCTCTCCCTGCTCCCACTGAGCTCCACAGACATTGCTTATTTCCAAAGGCTGCCAAGCCAAAGTGGAGCTAATTTATGTTGGGGCCTGATGCTCATATTTAAGTACTTGAGTGAAAGAGATTTGACGTTTAAAATACTCAGTGATTCCATTTTCTACTGAGCAGCAGCCACCAAGCACTTTCAGAAAATAGTAATAATAAGTTTTCATGGAAAGTATCCAGCTACTGTAAAACCTCTTTGTTTTCTCTTTTATTACCATTTTTTTCCTTCCTTTTTTAACATTGTATCTCCTTTAGTTGAATGCTGCAACTCGAAAATAATTCAGGCAATTTATTGTTGCTACCATGGAGAGACAGATTGAGCAATTCCCCCCACCAGGGTATTTCAATGCATTTCAATAAGGCTGTTAAGCACCACATAGGTCATGCACTTTGCCCACCTGGTTCCTTGGTGTGCAGTGCTTAAAAACATAGAAGTCTGATAAAAAATTGGTTGCAAAATACAATTTTCTTCTTGTACTTTCAGCTTACAGACTTTGCTTCCACACTGAGCATTCCTCAGAGAGATCAGTTGGTGCCAATGACAGTGCTGGGTGATTTCTGTGCTTCCTGGCCAGACTCAGTCCTTCTGCTGTTCCTTTTGGAAGTGCTGGGCAGCTGCAGCACAGCGAGTGCTGGTGGTGTCTGGTGGCACAAACGTGGCCAGTGTCCCAGAGAGCCCTGACAGAAGTCACATCTGGCATCTGAGTATTCTCTGGGAGAGAATCCTGACTGTCCTCTTGCCTTGCACTGCACTGGGTGCCTGTGGTGCTCTGGGGAGGGGACAGGGTGCTGTGACACCCAGGGCTGGAGCCAGCACACAGTGACAGGGTGGTGCTGCCCGTGACGTTGCAGTACGTAGAGCAGTGAAACGGGCAGGAAAGCCATTTCCCAGGCTATTTCCTGATTTCCTGCTCTCTGCATTCCTGCACATAAACCTTTAATTCATTTCAGAATGCAGAGGTCATGACAGAAAGTCAGAGGATAAATATACCCCTTTGACAAACAGAAGGTTGACAGCAGTTTTTAGCTGCACTTTCGGGGCCAGGTGTTTCCCATACACTGTATGGAAATGTGGCCGTGTTGTGTTAGTGTTCCAACTGTAAACACTCTGCAGCTTTATGCTCCAAAATAATTTCTTGAAGGCAAGGCAGAAATGTTCACAGGTCTGCCTATCCAGGGAGACCTGGGGTTGCAGTGACCTGGGGACTGCACGGTGTGCAACGAGTCACAGAGTCAGGATTTGTTTGTCAGATGTCCTGCAGGGAATTGCTGCTGATGCAGGAGTTACACATTTCATATTCCCTTATGATGGAGCAAGGCAAATATTTGCTTTTTGGTAACAAAGCAGCCAAGGACTTAACTGGCAAGGAGGCCATTCTGTGATCTCTAGGTATTATATTGCAATTTTGTGTTGTGGTTTATTATGAGAACAGACTGTGAGTGAAGGGAGAGTTTTGTCACTATTATACAAGAGGAGATGGGCTGGACATCAGCAGGAATTTCCCCATGGAAAGGGGGCTCAGAACTGGAACTGCCCAGGGGGGTTTGGAGTGCCCATCCCTGGAGGTGTCCCAGGAAGGGCTGGAGGTGGCACTCAGAGCTCTGGGCTGGGGACAGGGTGGGGATGTGCACAGCTTAGATTTAATGGTCTTGGAGGGATTTCCAACCCAAATGGCTCCATGATTCACAGAGGGATAAGGCACAGAGTTATGACTGGTGGCAGTTCTGTGCCCAGGCCAAACACTGCATTGTTCCTTGCAGATATTTTTCAAATAAATATTTGGGCTGTGGGAATGATGAAACAGAAGCATGGCCTGCACTGTGCCGAGCTCAGAGCTGGGCAGAGACTCTGCCAACAGAGAGAGGCAGCGACAATCCTGCAGTGAAATATAAATCCATAGGATTTGGTACCTGCCAGGAGGGCTGCACCCCAGGGAGTGAATGCTGCACCCCCAAGGGCACGGTGGCTGCCCACGAGTCCCAGCTCAGCCTCTGGGGACGTGCCACAGTCCAAGTCAATAAAGTGCAGGAGTTTTGTTTAGCTAAAAAATCTTTCGGATTAGATGGCTCAGCTTGAAATGATCCTCTGATAAGCAGAGGGAAAATACCCACCCTCAGTTTGCTGTTATTTGGAAAAGAAGAGCCTAAAGAGGAAAGGGATAACTGGGAGTGCCTGGGAGCAGCGAGTTCAGGGGGATTGCAGATGGTCCTTAAACCATAAGAGCCCCTGGGGCACTGTCTTAAAAGATAGCTCAGTGCCTTTACCTCTTGTAGCTTCTGGTTGGTTTTGTTTGGCTTTTCCCTGAGCAAGAGAAAGATTTGATCATTCAAATAAAACTAGAATATAACTTACCTGCCTCAAAAGAAATCAGGAAAATACAAGGACGAGGGGTCTTGTCCTACTGCAAACACAAGATTTTATGTTGTGCTTCCACTTGCACGAGGTGTGGGACTTGGCAAGGATCTGTTGGACCAAAAATATTCTGGGCTGCTGAGTGAGGATAAGGAATAGCAAAACAGATTGGAGAGAAAATGGATGGGAAAAGAAAACTCTGTTTATCTTTTTCTGCTGTCTTTAGCTCCCTTCTCAGCCCCAAGGCTCAGGGTTTGTGCCAAGGATTTCCAGTCACACGCAGGACAACTGAGAACCCCAGAGAAAGGGAGGGGTGGATGGCACCAGGAGCTGTTATCACCCAGATCAATGTTTCCTGCAATCCAAACCACTGTAGTTTGCTTGAAATGAATTGATTGCAGCTGTCCAGATGTCAGTGGCTCCCCACAGCTTCTAAAGTGACTTCTCCCCTTGGAAAACTGAAGACTCTCATGTGCTTCCCTCATACATCAGGTCTCCCAAGGGATATCCATGTGTTATAAATCCCTCATTTTGCTGTTATTATCCCTTACTTTGGGTGCTGGCTGTGGGTGACCAACACAAACCCCTTCCAAAAGCTGATGGGTAAAACCTGGGAAATGCTCCTGAGAAATAAAACAATCCCCTCTGCACATCACTATTATCATTTGCCTTAGAAGTCAACTTGGTTTCATCCGATACCAAAGTTTGAAAGCAACCTTCAAACAGCCCTCCTTGCCCCCATCCTCCAAATAAAGGGTGGAGGAGATAAATAGATTAGGGTCCTGTTTGCATATTGATAAGAAAAAGTACATTACATCAATGTAACCAAATCTCTTATCACAGCCTTTGCAGACCTCAAGGTTCCTAATAATATGAGAGCAGGGAGAAACCTGAGTGTTGAAATCAGCTCATTGAAGGGTTTGGTTCCCCCCAGTTTGTGTGAGGTGATGGGAATTACTGCTCATCAGGCACTGAAGGAAGTGTGCCATCCTCTGAGATGGCTCAGCTGACCTGAGGCTCCTGCAGTTCCTCACGTGCTTTAAAGTGACTCATGAACAGCCAAGTTTCCCCCAAACTGTGGCAGCAATTCCCCCTGGCCAGCACAGCAGCAGCTCCTTCATCCACCAGCTACTGGAGACTAAGGGAGCACAGTTACCCTTCCAGAATATTATTTATTTTTGGACGTTGAAGGGAATGAAGTGATTTTGGTTTTGGGAAAGGAATTTCCAAACCCAGGATGTCAGTGTTGCAAGGATGGATGTGGGGTTTGTGCAGCTCTTCACCTGACTCTGTTTTCCTGCTCAGCCACCTCAGAGGCCTCTGGTTTTGCTCTTTTCCCTGGACAGCAGCAGATTTGGGTGTCCTTTTGCTGTGTTCCCTTAGCCCCAGAGCTGCTATTTAGAGTTGCCAGCAATGATTTCCTTTCATGTTGGTTGTTCTGCCTGGCCCAGCCCCCGGGATGGGAACAAGGAGCAGGTTCTGTGCTGGGATATTCAGCACAGCCTGTGAGGAAGCTGAGGGCTGAGAGCTGCTCAGACACAAAGTCTGTGACCTTTCTTCTTCCTCTTCACGATGGGATTCAACTTGGGCCTTGCACTTTACCCATCTGTGACGGCTTTTCCACTTCCAAATTTCCCCTGAAAAATAACAGAGAGAGTGGAGAAGTGTTATGGGCTCTGACACAAAGAAAATCTGCAAACCTGCACTCAGATAGAGGGCAGGAAAACAGGGAAAAGCAAAACTTGTCTCTATTTATCAAGGTGAAAGGTAAAATCCAAAACCAATCCCTGAGTATCAACAGTGAGGCACTGCCAGCACTTCCTTCCCAAAATCCATCACTGAGGAGCTGTCCTGGGCAACAGTGGGGCAACATTTTCAAAGTTTCTTTTTTTCTTTCTCCTCTCGGAAAATCCGGGACTCCAACCCGAATGGTTGTTGCATGCTAAATAATATTAGCATTTAAATAGGCCAACATTGTAGTTAACAACTGGGTGAGAGTAATGGGAGGGTGGCAGAGCTGGATTCACACCTCTGCCCCGGCCCTTTCCTACCCTCAGCTGCCTCAGCCCCTCTCCCCCTTTGTTTGAGATCTTGGCAGGGATAATGAAGATCCAGCAGCAGCTATAAAAAGCTCAAATCCCAGGCCTGGCTTTTAGCTTTCCCTCCAACTGCAAACCCATGTCTTGCTCAAAATATGACCCTGGTCAAGAAACTCTCCATAAGCTGCTTGAAACACATTTAAAAATTCTCTTTTTATTTCGTTTAATAGGCTTGACAGGCTCTTGCCCATAAGGAGGCTGCACAGAATATGTGTATACTCAGGTGTCCTCATTGTCACAGCTGAGATGTTGATATGTTGCCATGGAGGAAGGCTATTAATGAGAGGAAATTAAATTAGATCACCTCTGTGCATTTATCTGCACACAGCACAGCTTCAGTCTCGAGGAGAGGGAGTTCTTGTGGGAAAGCAATTAATAGATGCAGGTGCACAGGAAAAAAAATGCATTTCTTACAGATCTCTGAAGTATGCAGATGATATTTAGGCTCTTTGGCATGCTAATCACCAAATTTCACAGATACCGGCCGATTTATTTCACACAAATTTCATAATTCGCAAAATGCCTTGTTTTCCAGAGCTCCTTTCCAAAGGTAACAATGAGGTTGTCTGAGATGGGGGGGGTAAATCCTTTGCAGCTCCTGTAGAAAGCTGTTAGAGACACCCCAGCCTTGGCAGAATGGGGGATCAGAAGTGCCCAGAAATCCTGGAGTGCTGCTGAGAGGGACAGAATGAGTGTGGGGGTCAGCTGGGATGGGGAGGCTGCAGTGAACAGAAGGTGCATCTCCAAAAACAGGAGAGGAGGCCACGGGAAGAAGGGCCTTTGTGCCAGCAGGAACTTTCTGCCCAGGGAGATGGAGATGATGAGACCTGAATGGAGCCTCCACCAGATCCTCAGTGCTGACAGATTGGTTGGGCTGCTGGGTTTGGGTTTTTTCCTTCTCTTACAGGTTTAGAGGAGGCTCTTGTGCCAGCGTGAAGGAGCTCAGTTTGCCCCTGGAAGGCTCTTGTGCCAGCGTGAAGGAGCTCAGTTTGCCCCTGGAAGGCTCTTGTGCCAGTGTGAAGGAGCTCAGTTTGCCCCTGGAAGGCTCTTGTGCCAGTGTGAAGGAGCTCAGTTTGCCCCTGGAAGGCTCTTGTGCCAGTGTGAAGGAGCTCAGTTTGCCCCTGGAAGGTTCTTGTGCCAGTGTGAAGGAGCTCAGTTTGCCCCTGGAAGGCTCTTGTGCCAGTGTGAAGGAGCTCAGTTTGCCCCTGGAAGGCTCTTGTGCCAGTGTGAAGGAGCTCAGTTTGCCCCTGGAAGGCTCTTGTGCCAGCGTGAAGGAGCTCAGTTTGCCCCTGGAAGGCTCTTGTGCCAGCAGGAAGGAGCTCAGTTTGCCCCTGGAAGGCTCTTGTGCCAGTGTGAAGGAGCTCAGTTTGCCCCTGGAAGGCTCTTGTGCCAGTGTGAAAGAGCTCAGTTTGCCCCTGGAAGGTTCTTGTGCCAGTGTGAAGGAGCTCAGTTTGCCCCTGGAAGGCTCTTGTGCCAGTGTGAAGGAGCTCAGTTTGCCCCTGGAAGGTTCTTGTGCCAGTGTGAAGGAGCTCAGTTTGCCCCTCCAGAGCCAGGGAAGGTGGAGAGGACCCTCCAGTCCAGCAGCACAGCCCATGGGGCTCCCTCCTCTTGACTCCCCTCAGGAGGAAGGGACAGTAATTACCAGCCAGGGGGATCTCTGACCAATCAATTCCCACTCCGTGACAACTCTTCTTTTATTTTGCGTGATGGGGTGACAAATGAAACATTTTATAACTGGAGGCAATTGTCCTCAGTCTAAAAACAAGAAAATTGAGCCCCAAGGTCACGAGAATTACAGTCAGGTACAACACAAGGTATTATCCATGGGGGTAAAAATCCACCTTCTGAACAATGAGCTCGGTAGGAAATGGCACAAACTCTTTACTCTGGAAGGAAACTGTAGATTCTGGGTAACCTGTAATTAATATAAAAAATGTATATTATACATTAACCGTGTCTTAGCAAAAACCAAATATACTGGATTTAAATTACTATATCACCCAAGATTTTTTAAAGCTATCCTGGACTTCTGAGTTTCTTGAGAGATGGACTTAAACTAACTTGGTTTAAGAAAATGTACAGTATATTTGCTGAGCTTTTGTTCCAAAGGAAAATGAATTAAGGACAACTTCTGTTTTTCTTCCCTGCTGAGCCACAAGCCAGCTGAAATCTGTACAATAAATTCTGCCCTGGGCTGAAATCCCGTCTGACAGTCGCAGCCCAGAGGGAAATTTCCGAGATGAGCCCTGCAAAGAGGAGCTGGTAGTGATAACAGTCACTGCCCAGCCCTTCCCGGCCTGTGCTAGTGTGTGGCACTATAATACAATTTCGTATGTTAAACAACAGATGTCAAACAGAAGAAAGGAAAGAGGCCTTTGCTTTTCTTCTGTTGTGGACCTTGTTCTTCCAAAGCAGCCATTTTTTCAGTTGCCATGACAGTGTTAATAGGAGTTTATCATTTTCCCATGCCTGCTGCATACTAATGAGGGATCAATTCACGACTGTTATCTGTAAGGCTGGGAAGGGTCCAGCACCAGTCCCGGGAGCGTTCAGCACCTCAGATTTTAGGGAGCACTTTGTGCTGCTCACCTTTAATCCAGGGCAGGCTGAGGATATGCAGCAGCCAGGGCTAACGACCCAGAGCAGCCACCAAAAAGTTTGATTTGCTATTTCCTGATCTGTGCTGGGGAAAAGCAGCTGTGAAATATTCACAGAGATAAGGAATCCCTTCAGCTGCACGGGAAAACTGGGATTTCTGTGAATTTGGCTGAACTTGGGGCCCTGGAAGCGTTTTCTTTGGAGCACTTAGTTTTAGGCTGTGAGGGAAAAGGCAGATGTCACCTTCTGCAGGAAGCACCGGGATCTCAGAGGGGTTTGGGCAGGGCATTGGGTGGGGTGGGGGGTCCTGCCCCCACCAAGCATTGGCCTCAAATCCAGCAGCGAAAACTGATGAAGAAACTGAGATTAGGGACTGACTGCAGAACTGGTGGGGGTGTGATTTAAGTGATGCTGAACAGCTTTATCCCAAAAGTTCAGGAACTCCATGACACAAAACCCAGCCCAGCATCCCAGACTGGAAGGACTCAGCCCCAGCTGCAGAGGCTGCTCCTCCTCATCAGTGCATCAGCTGCACTGGGAAATCTAGGGCTGAAATAGGATTATTCCCCTTTCTGCTGTGATTTAGTCTAGGTAGCACAGTGAGTTCAAAACAAGGCCTCTTGGAGCTCTGTAAGACTTTCAAATGCATTATATATCAGCACACTGATAATATCATGGATTTCTAGATGTAAATTTTTTCACCCATTTTCCTTTTGGCTTCCTGTGTTTGTTTTGCTACTATAAAAGCCCAAAGAAATGAGGGCAGACTGTTTTCCCTTATTCTCCATGCAGATTTTTTATTTTTTAAAGAAATCTGAAAGCATTTTGGTCTTTTTTTTTTTCATTCTTTTTCTTTTTGTGTGTGTGTTATTTGCAGTTGTTCTTTTATCACTATCTTCAGGAAGCAGCATTACCATGCTGCAGATAAGAGGCACATCCAGATGTGCATATCAAAGGATGAACAACTACTTATTAAGAAAAACTTCTTTTGCGCCGAGCAGGGTTCAAAGGAAGAGTAAAGTCTGAGGCATAAGCGACAAAACTGTCTGGCAATTCTGTGCATTGTCAACCTAAGCACAGAATGGGGGAGAAAAGGGTTTCATCCCAAAGAAATTGTTGCAAAATGCACGTGGAAAGACAAAAAGACTGAAAGGGCAAACAGCCATCTATGCAGTGACAGTATCACCCATTCCTTTAATTTGTGTGCATTTAAAAAAAATTAAGTTGTTGAAATATGTTTTTTTTTTTTTTTTTTTTTTTTTTTTTTTTGGTCTGTAATGTAAAGGAAAAACTTCCCAGGGAAAGGCAGATAAAGCCAGGCTCCTGATCCCACTTGGATAATGCTGGGAAATGCTGGAGCTTGCACTGACTGTGTGGCAAAATATTCATGTGTCACCCACCATCTTCATAAAATATTCTGCTTTCTCCTGAAAACGGAAGGAAAAGCGTGTTTAGCTGGCTCTGTCCCTGTAACCCTGGTGAAACTCAGAGCTGGATCTGGACTTGGAGTGATCCAAGGCAGGGGGTCCCTCTCCCTGAGGAGAGTGAGCAGAGCCTGGGGCATGCCCAGCTCTGGCTGCGGACCCAGTGCAGCAGGGACAGGCTGCTGGTCAGGGTTTGCTGGGAAATGACTGGAAACACAATTTCCCCTTTTTGCCACGCAGTGCCACCTCCTTTCCTTGTATCCCAAACTATCAGGGAGCCAGCAGAGAGCTGAGTGCAGTAAATGCTGGTTTGTCCTGAGCAGTCCCAGGATTTGATCCCTGCCTGGTGCTTTAACACACCCCGAGCTGACCTGGAGCAAAAGTCCCAAATTCCTCTCTTTTGCTCCTTCAGTGGGGCAGCCCTGGGCCAGATCTGCTGAGGTGATGAAAATCAGCTCTGTCCCCCTCTGTTCCCCTGTCCTCTCCCACCAAAGGCTGGGAAGGCATCTCCAAGGAGGGTTCCTATTCTTTTTGGGGGAATCACTGCTTTCTGAGAGCTCTCCTTGAAACAGCTGGACTCTGAATATCTGAAATTACAGCTCATTTCAGGAGCTGAAATGTGAAAATGCTGCTGAGGTTCAGGACTGTCAGACTGGGAGCCTGATGGAAATGTTGGGGTGAGCAGGATGTAGCCAGCACTCATCCTGCAAGGGATCAGGGAAATTCAGCTGCAAGCAGCAAGATTTCCCCTTGTTCTTTGAAAGGCCTTTGGACAGATTGATTAGAAATAATCAATCTTTCACTGCGAGTAAATTGAAATAAAATCATCTTCAGGTTCCCATCCTGCAACACCACAGCATAGGATAGTTTAGCAGCTGGCTTAATCACTGCAAGTTTCTGAGCTCTTTTCATCTTTAGCCCTGTGGAAAATATGAGATTGCATAATGCACTCCTATGTTTTATATAACAGCCTCACATGGCTTCACATTATAATTTCACATCACTTTTACCTCAGAGTTTCTAGCAGGTCAAGTAACCTTCTGATTTCATTTAAAGTTTCCATTATTCTCTCCTGAAAAGGAAAATCTAGCTCTTGTTTGGACAGCTTTGGTAACTCCAAAGGAAAAATTGGGCATTATAGTGAATACAAAAGATTCACTTTCCATGCATTAGGCTTTTGAATTGCTTTCTTAATGCAAAGTTGGACAGGAGAGCATAGGCAGGGAAAAAAGATCATTTTGTGTCCATGGTCAGATGTCAATATTGACAAAAATAAATGGAATGTAACAATAGATCCTTGCAAAGATGAAGGTCATATGACTAAAATGTCTAAGCAGACCTTGCACTGTGGCTGTATCTTATTGCTGTTTGTGATAAATCACTGAGTTCCCCCCCCTTGTTTAAAACATGCAAAAAGAGTAAATCAGGAATTTTAGCCTCTTTTAGGCAATAGTAGTGAAGGTGAATCTGAACTGCAACGCTTAAACAATGACAATAAAACTAAAATTAAGAAAAAGAAAGCAAGAAATAAGCCTGGGGAGGTCAGGAGTGTTGGTGTCACTGAGGTCTGTGCACTCCCCACTGCATGGTTTGAAATTTATTTGTTCCAGACTCAGAGGATGCAAACTGCTCTCCCTGCCCAGGGCACTGGCTGGGCTCCAGTTTGTAAATTGGGTTAATTAGTGATAGTCTGTAAGCCCATTGTGGCTTCAGCTGAGAGTTCTCTTGTCAGACTTTCTTGCCCAAGTCAATCCCTTTATGAAATCAGTCTCTGAGATCCTTCCAGGTTTTTATTTTGCCCAGTTAATGCCATTGTTTGAAATGCAGGAGGCTGTTCAGCATTCAGCCTTTCCCTGGAGGCTCTCCCAAAGTGAGGAGCAGAGCTGAGCCCTGCACAGCCCCCGGGTGTCTGTGCCACCCCAGAGTGGCACTGAAGCCCCAGCCAAACCTGCTCTGGCTCCTGGGCATCAGAGAAACCCCACTGGTGTTTGGGACCTGGGCCTCAGCAGCTCCTGAGCAGTTGGAACTGTTGTCATTTATGGTCTCCACTCACAGTTTCTCATGGTTTTGGTGTTCCTACCTCTTCCTTTTTTATTCCCTAACCCAGGCATTACTGATTGTCGGAATGTCTGGGTGCCTTTTGTGAGACTGAGAGATAAACCCTTGGATGTCCAGTGTTCCCTGTGCAGAAATATGGACAGACACTGTAAAGCAATTTAAAAAAATCAAAAACCACTTCAAGTACTCAATTTCCAGCTGATTTGTAGACCTGATGAAAGCTATTTTCTTGACATGAAATAATGTTTTTAAAAATGACTATTTTTTTTATTACCATTTCTGTCTGAGAAGTTCCTCATGTCTTGTCTTGCACGACAAAAATGGACTGTTGAGTTCAGCCCAGGAGACAAAGCAGTGGACAAAGGGTTCCCAGCCATGGCATTGTCCTCCCAGAGTGCTGAACAGCCCCACCAAGTCTGTTTCAATTACACTGCCATTTCCTAACTCCATCCAAAATATATCTTCAAAAGGCTCATCTGGTTTAGGGTCATGATCACAGGTGGAAGGTCAGTTAGTCATTGGCAGACATTTGCTCCTCACTCCAATCTTCCATAAATCTTAAAGGAATGCAGTAGTTTATGGCAGGAGGAGCAGGGGAGGCTCAGAGATATTTACACTACATTTGTTCAAATTCACTGTAAATAGTTTTTCCCTTTTGAGAAACGAGGCTGTTTCCCTGCTCTGAAGGAGAAGGAGCTGCATTGCTCCCGAGCACAGGAGGTGTCTGTGCAGCACAGGATTGCCAGGGAATTGATGTCAAGGTGCCTGGAATCACCTGTTCTTCATGTGATAAGCCTGTAATAATGCTGGGCTCAGCCACTGTCCCCTCCCTGTGCCAGCACAGCTCTTGTGGGGACAGGGAGGAAAAGGGAAAAAACCCTTAAATTCCAACAAAAGCCAGGTCATGGTGGCTTTGTTTGCTGATTTGTTCAGTTCAGGACGTGGAGGCTGTGCTGTGAAGGGGATGAAACTCGAGGTAGACCTGGCAGAACCCGGTCCCCAGGGGTGCCCTCAAGGGCCACCTCCTCTCCCCCAGCTCCTGGATGGCCAAAGCCACCCTGGCAGTGCTGCCAGGGACAGTCCTGGGCTCACCCCGCACAACTTTAATGCAAAGCCAAGAGCCTTTGGAGAGATTTAGGCAGATTCATTTCTCTGATTGTGAATCTGAGCAGGTCCACAGTGGGAAATTCTTACTCTGAACCAGGCTGGCTTCTGGAGTGCCCTGAGTGAGCCTGGGGCTTATCTGAGCTGCTCTAAGTACAATGAGCCTGCCCCAGAAAACCAACAGGGCTGCCACTGAATGGCAGAGGAAAAGTTCCTTAAACAACTGGTGAAATAAACTATTTATTAGATGGAGACATGACAGGGAGGATTCCCAGTGTTGTGCTGGAAAATGTACAGAAATTGTCTGGGTGCTTCAGTTTTTTTGTGTAAAAAAAAAAAAAAAGAAAAAAAAGTAAAAAAAATACTAGAAGGATTCAGTTATACCCATTACAAAGAGTGTTTCCCCTCATTTGGAATAGTTTGTGAAGTTTGGTAGGTGAAAACTGCTAACAAGATGTCAAGTGTTAAAGCAATAAATCCGTATTGGTTTTTCTTCTTTAAAAGATTACAGATTTCAGAAATCCATAGCAGAGATTTATCCAGTGCCAGCAGAACTTTTAGTGCCTCTCATAAAAAATATATGGGCTGATTCTCCCCTCCTGATTATTGGTAGAGCACAACAAAAGAGTTCTGAACATGGGTTTGATGGTGGGGTGTGAAATGTTTCAGTGATTTGTTTTGTGTTTGTTCCTTTCATTTCTAGATCACTCATGACAAACAGCAATGTATCAGCAGGACGAGACAATTTACCACTGCATGAGCTAAAAGGGGGAAAAGTTCCATACATTTTATATCCCTTTTGTAGTCATTCTACTGCACTAAAGATGCCCGTGGGTCACAGAGCTTGTGCTCAGCAAGTTTATGTGTTTTATAACTTCTTTGGGTGATCTCACCCTGTTTATTTTAGGATAAGGATGGTGATGTCTGGGCTTTCTTTCATAAAACCCCCTTTCCTGACACAATTCAAAAAATTACTTTCTCGTTAAAATAAAAAACCCCAAACCCCTCAGCTGGAGCTTTTCCCCCTTCTCAACTGAATGGATTTTTCCTTTGTTTGTACATGACAATTTGGGGGGGAGAGTTTTGTGCTTAAACTGCTCATGTGACTCTGTCACATGCCCATCCGTTACAAAAGGAGCTTTGGCATGTTATGTATAAATCTGCATTAAGAGAGAAAATAGGCAACTTTTACGTGACTGGTATCTCATTCACAATAATTAACTCATTAACCATCTCCAACCTCTGCAGGAGCAGGGGCAGAGCAGCCAGCCAAGGAAACATTTTGGTCACGTTGAGGTGGCACCTACAGGAACAGTCAGTATTCTTATCCCAGCCCGCAGTTCTCATGGGATAAAGTAAACCTTTATAAATTGCAAGTTGCTCATTTAAAGCCTCTGGTGGTGATTTATGCAGGAGAGGAGAGCCGTGGGATAACGTGGTGTCTGTCTCTTTCTGCAGACTGCTCTCCCCAAGCAGCTCTCAGATTTGTGGCCTGGTCTGACCTGAATTTGAGGGGGAGGCAGAAGTCTCAAAGATTGTGATTCATTTCATGAGAAGTGCTGGATATCAGAGAAGGGCATTTTTATTCCCAGGCTGCAGAAAGGGCTCTGATGTGTTCAGTCTTTATTGGGCTGAGAAGTATCCAACTGCAAAATACTCAGGAAACCTTCATTAATTTCACTCCTTGTGCTGCAGCTGCTCTTTCTGTAAGATTTCCCCTAGCAAGTAAATCCCTTACAGAGGGCAAAACCAAAAGGACATGAGCACAACCCAGAAAAGATACTGTAAGGCAGGTTTTGTAATTTGAAACAAGCCTTGTAGTTTGTTCCCTGTGCCAAAGACACACAATGCCTTTCATCTCCACCACATAAAACTAAAACCAAGCAAGTTGCTGGAACAGCCTGGCCATCTTCATCTTGTCCATCAGCATTTTATGACAATTTTGAGTTAAAACTCTGCTGAAGGCAAGTTCCTCTCTCTGAGGGTGTCACCACATCCCTGGCAGGGCCCAGGTAGCTGCTTTTCCAGAGCCCCAGTGTGACTCTGCTGCAGGGTGGAGGTCACGCAGGCAGGGCTCCTCCATCAGTGTTCTGGGAAGCTCTGAAATGTCCTGTGCTCACTGGGGAATGAAGGAGTGCTCTGGTGGCTTGGACAGGTCAGGTTTATTCCCTCAGTGTCAGCCAAGTGTGTGCTCCCAAGCAGGGGTGAGGGGCTCTGAGGAGGGAAGGACAGCCCAGCCAGGTGCTGGGTTTGCTCTCTGCAGAGCTGGAGCTGAGCGCTTGCTGTCATTAAGCTGTAAAAGCAGGAGTCTGCATCAGAAGGAAATGGGCACATAAAGCCATCCCCTACAAAAGGTGACATCCCTGAGATTATTCTGGTTTTAAGAGGCTTTTTAATTTGTCCCTGGGTGAAAGGAAACGTGGCTTTTGTGCAGAGGTTCTGATAAATCTCTGTGTGACAGGAGGCAGTGGACAAGGCACAGGGACAGATTCCCTGCAGGTGTGAAAGGGCTCTGTGCCCACCCAGAGCTGCAGCTGAGGGCAAAGTGTAGCTTGGCCTCCAAAAGGCTTTGATCAAACATTTTTGGGGTTTTTTTCTTCACTATCACAGCCTATCTGAGAGATGCACTTCTCTTTTTGTGACACATTTTCGTTAGTGCTGTCAGAGCAAGGTGGAATCGGGAGGTGAAGGTGACAAATAATGAGTAGGTGTTATCCCAGGCACTCTGCTCAGTGGCTGCACAATTTCCACTTGTGACAAGTCTGCTCCAACACTCAGGGCTGAAATTCATTGCCAGAGGTGCAACAGGGGCTGCTTGTGCTTCATTCCCAGCAGGACAACTGCAGTGTTCCCAAAAAACCTGGGGGACCCTACTGGTGTTAGAAAGTGGAGCTAAAGGTGTTCCTGTGGAGGGGGACACCCACCAGGCCAGCCCAGGATGGGCACAACCATCCCAGCTCTCCCAGGCATTGCCAGGCACCGGCAAGCCTTGAATTTACAAGGTCAGTCTGAGTTGCAAATGGATCTGTTTGTGCATCCTCTGAATTTCCTGGCTTCACTATTTGGCCATTTGGGCTCATTGAATGGAATCCTTTCTTCTGGGCATGGAATGAAAGTCCTGCTTGCATTTAGCCCATCAGCAGTGGCAGCGTGCCCTGGTGCTCTGGGCAGTTGGTGAAGGAAGCCTTGGTGAAATTGCTGGTTGCCATCATAACTGAGAGGCACTTCCTTTCATGCCTCCCTTTAAATGCAGCTCTGATGCTCGCTGGTCATAAATGCAGCCTGGTCCCTGCACTTGAAAAAGCTGGAAAAGCACATAAGTGATTCTGGTATTTTCCTGTTCCCATTAAAAGTGCTCCACGTCCTGTGTTTGCACGGTTGCCAATGTGATTTCGCTCTGGCCTGCTAAGCTCTTTTCTCTCTACTGTAGGTCTAATTGTACCATTTTTCCACAGAGAGCCCCAGGTTTCCCCTTTCCAAGGCCCAGAAATGCTCCTGCTGTGACCCTGCAGCCCAGCTCAGTGTCTCAGCAGGGCACAGGGGGCACTTCCAGCCCCACTTCCTTCTCCAGGCAGGACCCTGCTCCCCAGGGCTGCCCCCTGCCCCCGGGCACTGCCTCCCTGGCTGCTGTTTGCCAGCTTGCAGCCACACCTGCTCCAGGCCACTAACCCCTTTTATGAGGAAAACCTTAATTCCTTCCAGTAAAGTCACTGCTGAGGCTGCCACCCCCTGAGCCTCCCTTCCCGCCCCTCTGCAGCTCCAGCTCCTCGCTGCTGGCAGCAAACCCATCCCTGGTTTGATCCATTTGGTATAAACATTTCCTGGAGCTCATAAACACCTTTGTCATTTATCAGGGCAGCAGAGATGTTTATTGGCCAGAGAGCAAACTCTGATGGGATCAGGGCTCCTGGAGACTCCCTGATGACGCTCCCCAGCGAGGGGCTGAACGTGGGGCCAGGTTTCATTCCCAGTACGGGGCCCCCCAGTTTTTAATTGCTCCTGGTGATGATTGCAACTTCCAGCAGGAGCTGGTGAGCACTGTCTGAGCAAAGCTCAGCTCGTTTTACAGCAGTCCTGGTATGACCAAATTGAGGGAGGTAAAAGGGCTGGGGCAGTGGGGGAGGAAGAGGAGATCTATAACTGGCATGTTAATAAAACTCCAGTTTGTCACTTCAGCAGCACACCCTGAGTGTAATAACTAAGCTTCCTTTCTATACCCCCTATGAGTTCCTTTGTATTGACAGATGCCATTTGTTCATTTACGACGTGATAATAAAAACCTTCAGCTTTGCTGAATGTTGTTCTTTTCCTCCCCTGACACTGGGGCACCAAATGGTTTGTACTGCACTCAGCAGGCACTTTTCATTAGAGATCATGCCATGAAAATGAACTGTATTTGAAAACCATTTAGGAGCAGAAGTTCTGCTGTTGAATAGGCTGCACAGAAACCTTCCCTGGCTGCTTCCCAGGAGCCTCCCAGGCTCCCACACGGATGCTGGGCTGAGGGGGGTTTATGTCCAGCAGCATTTAGGACTCCAGCTGCTCAGACTCCTGTAGCAGTCATTCTCCATTGCTACCAGCTTCCTGTGATTATTTCTTATTTTAAATCTCTATCTGATTTTACATGCCTCAAAAAATCTTTCTTTGTGCTTATCTGTGCTTCTTGAAACTGGTGAATTCAAAGTTTTCACACTCGTGCAAAGGAAGGCTAAACTGTAAATTGGATGGCTGAAAGCAAACGTAGGAATTGATAATTAAGCCTTTATTCAGGAATGCTTTAAACATGGCTCAAACCATATTTTAAAGTACTGGTCAGAATTCAGGCTGTGACAGCACCTGCAACTGTGATTTTCTTTGCCAAGTTACAGAATGCTTCAGCTTCCCACCCGAGCTGAGCAAAACATGAGTGCACAGCTTTGGGCTGCACTCACCTGGGAAAATCAGGCCCACAGGATTGCAGTGCTCTGCCCAAAATGTAGCACTGTAAAACAAGTTAAAAACAAAGCAATGAGCAGCATTTGTTCAACACATTAATTAAATTTTACCCTGGGCAATAAGTAATATTTCTCTCCCTCTGTAGAGTCAGTTATTTAGTAGCTGGCTGTAGGTTTTGCTGGGAGTACAAAAAAAAAAAATAGTCTGCATTAATTATTTCTAATTAAGCCAAAAGAAATTATTATTGAAGCAAAAATAATTAACCAAACTGGAACATAGCCACACACTGTACTTTTTAAATACCAACAGAGTGCTCTCAGCATTTTCCCTAGGCAGAACCCTAGAAACTCATCACCAGCTTCTGCAAAGCTGCAGTAGGATTGTGTGAGTATCTTTATCATGATGATGATTTTAATTAATCATATTTCATTGTACTTCACAAAATACCTGTAAAAGAAGTGATTACTAACCACAAAAAAAGGTACTAATAACTGTTCTCATCCTTCCCTGCTCATCCAGGAGGGACTTTTATCACCAACATTATCACTTGTTGCCAAACAAGTACAGAGATGTTGGCCCGGAGGATGAAATAGTTTAATCATGGGGAAACAATTTGCAGTGCACAGATCTCAGCTGGTTCCCTTTCATCTGCTCACAGTTACTCAGCGACTCCCAAAATCTGTTTTGTAGCTGTAATAAAATTCATTCACCACTCTCGCATGCACACACCAAATGGTTTGGCTAATTCTGAAGTGTTACAATCACCTGGAACAAAGACAGGATTCATAAGTTCTCAGGGGGAGCACTCTGGGGTTTTTAAATCACGTAAACATGATATTTGTCTTTCAGAAAATAAATACACATTCTAGATGTAAGGTCCAGGTTTGTCTCCAGATTTACAACAGCCATGTGATGATATAATCCATGTCACACGTGTGTTCTCACTCTGTAGAGATGCACTTTGGCTATTAAAAATCATCAGTTGTATTTATTCAATAGCCTCTTTTCCTCAGGATGACCAAACCCAAGCAATTCCTTCTTGGCGATTTTTCTTTAGAATCTAAATAATTGTAACTTTGTCAGAGCTGTCTATGATCCCCTGATTTGCTGCCTGAGCAAGCCTGTTTCTTAAACTTTGATTAGACTGGCAATATCTTCTGTGATCTCAACTAAGAAAGTGCCCTCCAACACTTTAAAGCCTTGTACATCCGAATATGAGCAGAGGAAATACAGGTCTGATGTTTTTCATATTCTCTTATCTCTTCCTCTCACACAAAAATGACTTTTGCTGAGTGCAGATAAGATCTCTGTGTGGGCACAAAGCTCTGGGGTTAATTCACAGTGTTGCTGCTGCTCTTCTCAGGCTCAGCTGCTCCGGGGCCGTTATTGTGGTCGCTGCAGGCAGAGACAGACAGACAGACAGACAGACAGAGCTGGTTCACCTGCCAGGGAGCCCTGGGCAGCTCTGCACTGAGCCACAGGGACAGGGCAGGGCAGGGGACAGGACCTTCTCACTCTGGCGCTGATGCCTCAGGTTCAACTTTTCATTTTCAGGTTCTGTGCTGCTTTAGTGTGTGGGTCTGGGTTCATATTATGGGATGGTGAGCTCTGTGCACAGAGCAGGGAGACAAAACAATTCCTGCTCCAGCTGGGCACCAAGGACAAATGATCCCAATCCCAGCCCAGGAGCACAAACCCCGTGGGCTGGAGAGAGAAAAACAAGGGTGGGACTGGCTGGGCTAAAGCTGGGCTGGGACAATGAACTGCAAGGTGGGAATGGAGCAGAGCTGATCCCAGGGAGAGACCCCGTGCCCGGCCGGGCATTTTGGGGCCATTTTGGGTCATCTTGGGTGCAGCCCTGGCTGGGCTCTGGTGCTGCCCAAGGTGGGTCCATGCAGGAGATCCTTGGAATCAATCCCTGCTTTAACCCTGTCCAGTCTCTGTTCTAGGGCAGCCTGCACAGGGCATCAGTTACAACAGCACAGCAGTGGGGTTAGGCCAGGATGTCCCTCCAGGAGCTCCCTGGGAGTTCCATCAGTCCCTCAGAGAGGTTTGGGGTGCAGCTCCTTGCAGAGGGGACCCAAAGATCCCCAGGATGCTCAAGCTCCAGTGCAGGGACTGGTCCGTGTGTGGGGTGAGGGCAGGGAGCAGCACAGGCTCTCACAGGGCAGGAGAGGGACCCGTGTGAGCCCTTGCAGAGCTCTGACACCCCCTGTCCATCAGCTGTGCCATCCCCTGGGCTCTGCACAGCTCCCAGACAGCAGCTGGGATGAAAAGCCCACCGTGCTCACTCAGCAAGACACGAGCAGAGGGAAAGGGACCCCGTGCTGGCTGAGGACACTGACAGTGGTCACGTCCTCCCTCAGCTGGAAACTTCCTGGGCAACCTGGAGCAACCTCGCTGCTCCCTTTGCCTCAGTTTCCCCTGTGTGCAGGAAAATGTGCAGGTTTCAATGTTTCCCAAGGCCAGCGTGCTGTTGTGACACATCATATTCAGCTACTCCCTAATGGGGACCATATAAATTCCATAGCTGCTTTATCTGATCCAGCAGTCATGAGCCTGCCTGTCTGAGAGCTGCTGCTGCTCTTGATAAGAAAGCATTCCTGCTCCAGAAATTCCTGTTTGAGGGAAGTGGGGAAGGTCTCAGTCATGTTCTGCTGAGCAGGTGCCTGGCAGCAGCAGATCCATGGTCACAGCCCTGTCCTGGCACTCTGTGGCTGAGTCTGTGTAAATGTGCATCCAGGTCCCTGGAGAAGGGGACAGTCCCTGGGCAGGCACCTGCTGCCATTTCTGCAGTGCCAAGGGAGCCCTGCAGCCCAGATCCTTGGTCATCCCTTCTAAACTAACTGGGCAGGAATCACTGCTCTCTTGGGCTTGCTCTGTGGTGTTCCTTTAAAGCAAAATAATGGGAGTTAGCTATTCTAATCTCGTTTGAAAATCAGATTTTAATGTGTTTAAACATACATAACAGTTCCTGAGTGTAGCCCCTGCAGTGCCCCTGAGTGTCCCTGTCCATTCTGGGGGGCAGCTGAGGGCACTCAGACAGAGGTGCCTTATTCACCTTCTGTGCCAGCTACCCAAAGGAGCTCCAGATCACACACCTCACCCTCCACAAGCCAACAAAAAAGAGCTTTCTGGGTTACAAGGGCCAGTGGCAGCTCTGGCAGTGTCCCAGCTGGGCACAGCTGATGCCAGTGCCCGTGGAAATCCTTGGGAAGTGCCACGAGTGCTGCTGCTGGGAGCCCTGACACTGGGCATGGGGCAGCTCTGAGCCACAGCAGAGGCACAGGGACCCTGAGTTCTGTGGGCTTGGGCTGAATTCTGCCCTTCCTTCCCCACCTTTCCATTGCATGGCCCCTCCCTCCACTCCCTCCTCAGGGTTAATGCAAATAACCTGTTTATTACTTCAGCAGTTCATGAGAAACAGGACTTGTCTCGTTCTGTTTATAGAGCATGTAATCATTAGAATAAAATAACAACCAAGATCAAATCACCGTCTGTATTAAAGTGACCTGGAGCCTTCCCTGGGACAGAAACACTGCTGGGAGCACCCCAGGAGCTTCAGGCACCCCAGCTAAAATCTTTTCCACTTTTAACAATGCACATCATTAGCTGTTAGGTGTTAGTTACCCATAACCACTAGTTCTGGTGGGCTTTGCTGTGAGCTTATTTGTGTTTTGTTGCTATGGTAGTTGCCTCTGGATTTGAAAGGTGGGGATGTTTTGTCACTCAATTGGAATCAGATTAATTGAGCTCCTTCTGATATAAAAGTCTCAAATCAATACGGTGTTCACCTTGTAAAATGCACTTTTTTTTGTTTGTTTAATGCCTCCTGAGATCAGATGCATTAAAATCCACGTGGAACTAACTTTTCTTTCTCTTCTCACCCCCACACTTCCCCATATGTGGTTTTGATTTTCCCCTCAGGGTACCTATGGGAGGTCTGGAAAACTCTTGGGAGCTTTCAAAGAATGTTAATATGTATAACACTGCATTTTCAGTTTTAAATACGACATGTAAAGACCTTTCTTTTTGAGGACAAACAAGTAAAGCTGCTAGCTGAAGACTAGTTGTAAGAAAAAGTTCCCACTTACCATAAAAAAGCTTAATAACGTTTAATTGTATTTTGTAGCATTTTGCACCCATAGTATGGAACTTTTACAGTTCCCTGTAAAATGTCTGGGCAGCACCGACTTCGAATTCTTCTGAGCTGGTTTTTAACTCTTCTTGATAAGAAATTTTTGCCTAATGGTCCAGTGCAGCATTTTCCATTCAAACCTGGAGCATTTTGTTTGCCCCAGAGCAGAGCTCGGTGCTGCTATCTGCAGAGATCTAACAATCCCCACTCCTGATGCTTTCTGTGAGATTCAATCAATTTGTGCCATAAGTAATCCCACAGACAACAAGAATAAACATTTCTAAGATCAAACTCTGCAGCTGAAGCACAAAGAGCCAGCACCTTTGGGGAGATGGGGATTCTGTGGTGGTGATCAGCAGGCATTAAGTTATTGGTTATAGCTGCAATCCCTCATTTTACCCTCCCTTGAAGAGGTAGCTGGGCAGTGCTTCAGATAAAGACTGTGAAATTTGATCACTGGAACTAAAATGGATGGTTTAGCTGCCTAATCTCCTCCATCCCGTTATCATCAGCTCCCAATCCCCTCCCCACACCGTCCTCAGGACGGGGAAGCAGCCCCAGATTTAGGGGAATATGCTGTGAGCTCCAGCAAACAGCTCTGCCACAGGCACAGGTGGGAGCCCCAGAGGGGAGCACGCACTTTTGGGGAGATTATGGCACCTTGGTCTGTGGGATAGCTTCTTCTTGGGCTATAGCTGATTGTCTGATAGCAGCAGCAGCTGGAAGCATCTGATAATATATTGCTAACTTGTGTAATCTGCCTTTATCCCAGCACATTGCCTCGAGGCCAAATCCTCACACGAGGGAGAAGTTTGGGTGGGCAGGAGGGGAGAGCTCTCTGCCCACCCACCAGTGCAGCACCAAGGGGAGAGCAGGGCCCTGAGGGCTCCCCTGCCCCGGGACCAGGCTGCCCTTGGGGCTGGCTTTGCTTCCCCAAAAGGGGCTGTTTCTCCACTAATGCAAATGAAGTGAATTCATTTTGCAGGATTGGTTATTGATCCCTTCCCCGTGGATGCACTGAGCCCAGATGTGATTCCTTTGTGCTGGGCTTCTCTTCACCCACAGCCTGGATCACTCCTGCTGCTTCCAGAGCCAGCTGCCCAGCCTGGAATGCACCAGGATTGCTGCCTGACAGTCATGCACGGACCTTCCCTCACCAGAATCACCTCATGGGAAGAAAAAAGAAAAGTTTACTACTGATGTCCCATGTCCCTTTTTCACCCACAGATCTTACCGACCTTCACAAAGGGGAAATTAGCCACATTTTTGTGACAACAATAGTCAAGTACAACTAAAATCCTAATGTAATAGGAGGTGTTTATTCCATGCTGCAGGAGTATATAAATACACAATATCCCAGATTTTGAATGTATTAGGTGCTGAAAATATTTTTAGGGGGGAAAAAAGTGCTTTCTTTTCCAAATTGCTTCAATGTCTTTGTGAGGAAAGATAACAAAGTGGGACAGAAGTAAGTGGATTGGGTTAAGGATCTGATCCTCTGGAATTCCAGCAATAAAGGTTTATGATTAGATTTTAACTGGACAACTTTTTGGGCATATTGATAAAGCATCCCCATCTCAGTTGTGTACTAATGCACTTCCCACAGAAATGAGCTGCTGCCAATTAAGCCAGCTGGGATTTTCTGTGATGTTATTTGTGGGGTTTTGCCAGTTTGCCCACAGGTCTGCCAGCTCTGGGCTCCTGCTCCTGCCTGGGGACAATGTCTGTGCTCTGGGCAGGGGAGAAACCTCCCAGGCACAGCTGGAATATTGGAGCTGGGGCTTGGCTTTGGTCTTCATGTTTGGACATCAGGATTGCTGTGAGTAAGGAAATGATGGCCTAATTTAATATATGATTGTCATGGCTGACGTGTTTCTTCTGTCTCCTTTCACACCAAATGTCCTCTGTCCAAAAAGAGAAGCCTCTCAGAGCCTGCACTCCCCATCCCCCTTACCCAGCCAAGGACATATTTAAAACTTAAGGGCAAATGTTCCATAAAACACTGCCCAACCCTTTGCAAATTCCCTGCATAACTCTCACATGCATCCTCTAGCTTGAGTCCATCCCTACTCCAAAGTTGTAATTTGCCCTGCAGTCCTTTTCTGCCTCTCTCTTTTTTACAATCTCTGAGCTGGCAATTAGCTCAAGAGATGCACTTAGAGCTTCGACTCAATTACAGATCCCTCCTCTCCAGGCTCTGCTGCTCCATGCTAATTTAAACCTCCTTTTGCATGGGGCATCAGTCTGAATTCTTTAATTGTTCCCTCCTTATCAGAGATTTGGAGGCTTTCCACCCATGGGTGTGGTAATCATAATCCCAAAGGCAAACCAGGACGAGGTTTTGTTAAAGAAAATCCCCTGGGGCAGAATCACTAAAGCTAAAGAAAAAAATAGCCATACTGGAGCTGACCATTCATGCAGACTTCTTCTCTCCACAGAACTGACAGAGCTTCCCAAGAGGAGTCAACGATGTCACCTGCATTTCAGAGGTGATGAGCTGAGCCAGAGCAGGAAGTCACATCTGATGGATCTGGACAAGCCCTGATGTGGAGCACAGAGGTTTGGATTTGCTGCCTGAGCCCTGGTTTGTCCTGGATGAGGACAGAAAGGGTGACACAGCAAGAGTCAGCACCCCCTGCCCTTGTCCTGCAGCTCCTGCAGGTTTGTGGATTTGGTCTGAAATACATGCAGGGGGTGTCTTGAGTGAAATGTTTCTCCTGCTGTGAACCTGAACCCTGGTGCCTTTGGTTTAACTCTGTCAGTGCAGCCCAGGCTGCCAGGGTGTCCCCTTGCCCTCCACACAGAACAGATGTCAGCAACATGGGGCAGAAACACGCTGAGACATCAGACACTGAGGTAGCAAACAATGTGCAGCAGCCCCTGGCAGCAGCAGCACAAGATGCCCTTGAGGGTTTGGAGGAAGCTGTGCCTGTGTCCATGCCAGCAGTCCTGCCTGGAAAATGCTGCTGGGCCTGATGGCTGCAAAGCCCAAAATTGACTATGACACTCTGCTGCTCCTCAGCCCCCAAAGTCCTGCCGCTGTATATTAAGCATCCCCCTGGTGAAGTTAAAGCAGCTCATAAAAGTGTGAAGCAGAAAGTCCAAACTTACATGGGGACTGCTCCATTTGCTCTGTGTGGCCATAATGGGGTTATTTATGGGACATGTAGGAAAGATTAAAGGTTTTCATAATAAAGGAAAGCGAGAGCTCAAGAACTGGGTGCCTCCTAACAGCACTGACTCTCGAGACAGGATAAATCACCCAAGCAACCATTAAAACTTCAAGAAGATTGCTTGTAAACCTCCAAGCCATGCCAATAAAGCATATTCCTTGCCACGGAGCAGCCCAGATGGTGGAGCTCAGCAGTTTTCAGGGCTGCTCACAGTTTAACCCTGGTGCCTGTCTCCTCAGAGGGCACAGTGCCAGGGGAGCACTCTGGAATCCATGGGATCTGTCAGTGTGGGATCAGAGGGACAGCAGAGCCACGAGGGGGAACCTCCCAGCCTGAGCCCAGCTCCGAGCTGGCTCCGTTTCTGCCCTCAGCAGCTCCGGCCCATTCTGCATTGTGCTGCTTCTTGGGGGGCTCCCATCATGACACAGTCTCAGAGACACGTTTTTATGGGTTTTATGGGCTTCAGGAAGTCAGGAAAATATTCCAAGGCCCTTCAAGGTTCTGGTTCATTTGCATTTTAAAAAGTCAAGTCTGCTGGTTCCATCTACCCTGAAAGACCAAGTGAGAAGTGCAATAAATCACTTTGAGCCTGTGTGTGGCACAGCACCAGCCAGGCATCCTTCCCTGAGCCCTACCCAGGAGAAAAACCCCAAACCAAAGTTTTGTATTGTTTCTCCTCATCTCTTTGTTGTTTGGTTGTCTGGCTGGGATTTGTTCTGTTGGGTTTTTCTTCCCCATTTCTGTTTCAGGAAAACCCAGCCCAGATTTCCAGGTGTGGCCCTGCTTGCTCAGGCTGGACAGAGGTAAGTGCTGAGGAAGGTGATGAAGGAGTTAATCTGGGCCAGCACTGGCCCAAGAATAATTCCCAGAATGGGTCATGCCTGGTCCAAATTCTACAAGTGGATTTTCCTCATGTTTCATTTCTTTTCCAAGCCTTGCTCAAGAGAAGTAACCAGATCCAATTTTCACATTAATTCTTAAACTTGATTCAAGAGAGAGGAGTAAATTTATGAAGAGTCTTGATGCTGCAGGCTCCCCGTGGGGGTGTTCAGTGATTTTCTGGGGAATTCTGGTGACAGACTCAATTCCCACAACAACAGCTTGGCTCTTACTGGGGGATTTCTGCTGTTGCTACATAATAAATCCCAATTCTTACAATAAAAATAAGGAAAATCTACCAACATTCAAAGCACTGATAGTTCAGATCTTGGGAAGCATTTTTCCCCAGACAATATAAGAAATTCTTTCTCGGACAGAGATGAGGCAAACATCTCAAAAATACATCACCCCTGGTCACCTGTGTAAGTCAATGGCAGTAGGAGAGTGACAGTCTGGATTTTTCATTGCCATTGCCACTCTGGGTTTTCATGGAGGCATTCTAAAGCTGTGCAGGAGGAATTGTTTTATTCAGCTGAAATCCATGGACCTTTGTTCCATGCCTTTGGTGCAAACTGGGATTTAACAACAGGAGATGGATCCAAAGCTCCTGTCCACACAAACCAGGATGTCACAGTGTCCCACAGAACCTTCAGATATCCCATTCACCACAGGCTGCCTGCAGGCCTGCCTCCAAATTAATAAAAATGAATTTAAATTAATTTTTTCCAAATTAATTAAATGCCAGTCCCCTGAATGAGGGAATGGAGGGAAATTTAGAGGAGCTAGAAAACATCTCTAAAACTTAGGTGATAACATCACCAAGCCACAATCCTGCATCTTTCTGGGGAGGAAAAATGAAGGAATATCAGTGCCAAAACTCTCACAGGTGACGTGGGCACCAGCTCCAGTAGCCAGGAGCACTGGGATGGGCCCAGGGGTGCTGGGGGCCATGGAGGTCACTGGGATTTGCCTCCAAGCAGGGGGAGCCACAGTGGAGGTGGGGAAGGGGGAGATGTGTCTGGGAACCCCCAGCTCCACCCTGCTGCTCCTCCATGGCTTGCTCTGCTCCAGGAAACTGGAGTTCAGCACTTGGCACCTGAGTGGGGAGAGTTTCCTGTCTGGAGACACCAAACTGTGCTTCCTGCATGGCCAAAGTGCATTTTCTTTGTCTGTGGGAAGGTGAAAAGCACTGAAGGGTCAGGCCTTCAGTCAGAGCAGTGCAGAAGGGAATTGTGAGTACAAAAACTGGCACATGTGAATATCTCGTTCCTGTTGGTATCTGCTCCCTTGCTCCCCAGATATTTGTGTGTTGCCAGGGTCAGTATCTGATTTTTTTTTTTCTTATTTTCCTCCTGAATTAACCATCCAGGATCCTCCCAGAAATGCCCATGAGATTTGAAGTCAGCCTGGAAATCTTTCAAAGGACCCCAAAGATAACTGCACTGGCTCTTCTATTGCATTTCCATTTTATGGCATCTTTTTATATTCTGCAGTAGCCTTTTCTGAATAAAAATGAGACAGCCTCTTAAGAGGCCTTTTTATTATTTGCATTTGGCAAAAACAGCCTTAATGAGCTGTTAAGAGTCATTCCCCAGTCCTATTGTTGGCGATGCATGGGAGCCTGTAAAGTGCTGAAAAGCCAAAAGACAATTTATGATCCCTGATGCTATCCCTTCCTGAGACAATCCCGCAGAAAGGAAGATATCTGGGGAGGAGGAAGTCCCATTATTTAAATGCCTGAGTACGTTTTACTGGAGTCATAACTGTGGAATTTGCTATTTTCATTTCAGAGCTGCCCAGCCCGTGTTCCCCGGGAGAGGAGCGGTGGCACCGCCCTGCCCGGAGCTCCTTCCCGTGTGCGGACAGAGGGGAGATGGCTCGGGGAAATCTCATTCCCGGATGGATGAATGGCCCAGATTCCAGGCAGGCAGAGATCAGTTTATGAACCTGCTGGTTTCTGCCGGCTGGGACAGCGGGTCTGTGCTCAGTCCCTCTGGGAAGAGCAAAGGAACTCGAATTTCCTCCGATACGGGCAGGAGGAGACGCAGCCCCAGGAAAACCCCAAATGCAGAGTTTCTGCAGGCTGGGGCTGGGAGGGGTCCCTTGGGAAGGGGCAGCAACCAGCACCCCCGGGTGCTGAGTGGGTGCGGCTGAAAGGAGAGCAGAAGAGCCCCAAAGCTGCTCCAGAGGAGGGTGTGTGGCCAGCTCCCAGCCCTGATCTGAGCCCGAGCTGGCTCCTTGCCTGGCATCGATAGAGGGAGCAGGAATGCAAGGTTTGGGGAGTTTGGGGTGCAGCACCACCCCCAGAGGCACTCATCCCTTGCCTCGGTCCTTGACAGGTTCTGGGGATGGGAGAGCAACCCCTGATTTTGGGCACCACTCTGGGACACACAGACCTGGCAGTGAGAATTCAGGCCATTGCTACCCTGGGCTTCTCAGCTGGCTCCAAAGGGCACTCACGAGCTTCATTTGGATTGAAATGTATCGTTTACAACCTATTTTTTCCTGAATAATCAAATGTGTAACTTGATTACCTTTCTGTTATTGTTACATGTAGTAGCCATGTTCTGCTGGAACAGAACAGCTCCAAAATAAAGAGCTCAGTCCCACTTCTGCTTTCTAGCTCTGTCTCTGAAGAAGTTTGATAAAGGATTTTGACCTGCAGTGATTTTTCCACTGATTTATAATTTTTTCAGGCATATATGAATTTGATTTTTGAATTCCCCTGAAACATCAGGCTCTGACTCTGGCCTGGCATCCCCAAAGGAGCTGAGTGACTTTGGATTATCCCTTCCTGCATGAACAGCACTGGAGCTGCTCTATGATTTTTTCTTGCAGTGGGGATCTCAGGGCTGCTGCTGGGTTCCAGCCCTTTGTGTGGAATGCAGTCATCAGCAATTCCCCATGTGCCCAGCATTTTGTCACAGCCCCTTACAGCTCACAGCCACACCGGGGAACTCCTGGGAGAGGGGTGACAATAACCTGATGCAAGCCCTCAGCAGCTGGATTGTGGCACTTCACTTGGCTTCTGAGTCTTTAAATGTTCTTTTCTTGGGGAATTTTATTTGCATGAAAACACAGCACAATAATTTGACGACTGCTCACCCTCATGATGTGCAGAGGAACAAAGCAGCTCAACAGTGAGCTAAGCAATCAGTCATATTTAATTTTTTTCCTGAAATCACACCTCTTTCACTTTCTTTCCTCTGCTGTGACTTACAAAGGTGACTTACAGTGCAGTGGGTTATGCAGTAAAACGAGGAACTCAGAGCTGCTAAAAGAAAAGGATTATTCCTCTGTGAGCTCGGGGAACAAAGCTCCCCAAGAAATGTCCTGTTCTGCTGTGCACCGAGTGCTTTTGTGCAGCTCACAGCACAAATCCCACTGCTCCCAGGGCTCATCCCAGCAGCACTCTGCAGTGCTTAGCTCAGTGACCTCACAGAAATAATTGGTGTGGAGCAAATGTTCTCAGCCCTCTGCCTTTCCTTGCAGACTGAAGGGAGAATTGTGCCTGTTTCTGGGGGAACGGGGGGGAGCAAGGACAGCAGGACAGCAGGACAGCAGGACAGCAGGACGTTTCTGCCCAGCTGGGGATGGGCTCGTGCTCAGGACAAACCCAGGGCTGACAGTGCTGTCCCTGCCTCAGTGACGTCCCTTGTCCCCTGTCAAGTGGGAACACTTGCTGGGAGATGCTGCTGGCCCGAGAAAACTGCAAACAGCCCAGGGACTGAAAACCCAGCCCAGGGAATGAAATCCCAGCCCAGGGAATAAAATCCCAGCCCAGGGAATGAAAACCCAGCCCAGGGACTGAAAGCCCAGCCCAGCTGTGGCCATGTAGAGCACCCAGTGACCTTCCCAGCCTTGTTCTCAAGTTAAAGTTCCAGCTCTAACTGCCAGCTTTGCCTAATTATTATCCCCCAGATGCAAGCTGTAATGATTGATGAGTGGCTTTACATAGGAATGGATCAGCCAGGTTCTCCCTTCTCAGAATAAATCTGTATTAAAAGTCCTGTGTGAAATTTTGGGGGTTCTTGGCATCACCTGGGGTCCTGTCCGAGCTCTGCCTCCTGCCTGGCCCAGCAGGGCATCCCAGTGCCCACCCCAGGCAGAGGGGTCAGAGCTGGGCACAGAGGAGCAGCCCCTGCTCATTTGTCTGCCTGCATATTTATATTTATATTTATATTTATATTTATATTTATATTTATATTTATATTTATATTTATATTTATATTTATATTTATATTTATATTTATATTTATTTTAAATGTCATTTACCGTTATATTTATATTTCCAGTTACATTTCCATTTATTTGTGTGGACATGTGAATTCCCCGCGGAGGAAGGGGAAAGCCCAGCCCCTGGGTTGGAAGCAGGGTGGGAGATGGACCAGAAGCTCGTGCTTGATGTGCATGTGATAAAGCGGAGCACAAAAGCCGCTTAGGACCGGCCCGCGGAGATTAGCTAACAAGAACCGAGCCTTTCTTTTCAGAGGCGTTATTAGCATATTTTTCATCAATACTATACTTAACAGCTACTACATCGCAGGAAGTGGTATTTAACCTCTTGTTCCAACGTAACGAGATTACTTTGGTGGTTATGTTGGTTCCATTCATAAAGAGCCTCCTGTGCCCCGTTAATGAGATTCGCTGGGCTCCAGCTGAACCGGGAGCGGCGCACCACGATGGGACGGGAATATTGACATTTTAACCTGGGTTTGTCTCTCAGGCTGCTCTGGGGCTGGGTAAAACCCCGTGGTGACAGATCAGGGGTGTGACTAGAAAATCCTGCCAGCTCCTGGTGGTTATCTTTCATTCAGAAAGTTAAAGTTTGAAATAGATGAACATCACCTGAGTTTTGAGGCACAGCCAGGTGAAACTAGTTTTTCCTTTATTTGGATATAAAACTGAGCCAGGGGGCCTCTGCTGCCATAAAACTTTGGTGTTTCACTGAATTGGAAAATGACAGAAGTAGAGTTTGGAATAAAGCTACAAAGCAGGTGAGCCTCGTGGGATTTTTGTTTTCAACAATTCCCTGCTCCTAATAGTTTCCCTTTTTTTATTTTTCCCCCCCCCAAAGAGTTGTGGGTTGCAAGAAGGGTACCAGTAATGTTTTTGTTACTTGAAGGATGCAGCATGAATTCATAAAAAATAACCTGAAATAAAAAAAAACACATGTGCAACAGCTGAATTTAGTTTAGCAGAGAGTTACAGCAGCATCTCCTTCTTCTAGAAACTGGTTTGTTCTTCTACCAAAAAAAAAAAAAATTCCAAAATAATTAAAGGAGTCTCCTTTCCCATCTTCTGTAAGAACAGGGGTTTGTCTCTGTGTAAAGGAAAGGAATAAATATAGGAGCTAATTAAACTCAGCCATTTAGCTTAACAATGCAGCTGTTTGGCTGCTTGGCTGTAGTGTTGCAGCAGCAGCACAAAAGAGACACTTTGGATTTTTATCCCCCCTCCCAGCCACCTTCCCAAGACTCATCAGCACAGCCCTGACCCTCTGCATTGTCTGCAAGCCAAAGCAAAATCTCCAAGTGAACGCTGGCAATGAGTTTTCATGCCCAAGATTAAAATTACAAAATAAGGAAAAATTCAAGATGGGATTTTGGTTTTTTTCCTCCTCTGTGCTGCTCCTTCAGAGAAAGTCTTTAAACCCTTTTGTTTGTGCATCCTCAGGCTGCAAAGTTAATTTAAAGGGGCACTGCCAAGGTTAGCAAGCTCAGAATTTGATTTGACTGGCTGTGCATGTTCCCTAATCACTGCTTGGAAACTCTGCATAGTTCTACATCTTTTTATCTAGAGGGAGGGAAAAAAATTCCTCCAGGGAAATACATCAAAGCTGCAGGTCTGACTCCATGGACAATCCTACAAAATCTGCCCAGCCTTGGTGCAGAAAAGAGGAAAACCATTTCTGAGTGAAAAACAGCTTCCTGTGTAAGGCTCCCGAAGGGATGAGTTCAGTCAGAAAGAGCAAGGTGCCTGAGGAGGAGGAGGAGGAGGAGGAGGGTTCTGTCAGGGTGTGCAATGTGAAATCCAAACCAGCACAGCAAGTACCTGTCTGTGGGTTAGGGGACACTTCCTTGTACTCAAACAACTTCTGAACAGCAGCCTCAACACTGTGTCCTTCATTTTGCTCTGAAAACATCAGGTATTTGCTCATGGCTTGGAGTTACAGTCAGGTCCCATGGAATCATTCCTGCCAAAGAGAGCATGGAGCAGCTGAGCTGGGTTCCTGTGTCCTGCCAGCTCCTGGTGGGTGTTCCTGGGGCACTGCAGGCTGGGCTGAGCTGGCTCCATCCCCTCTCCCTCTCCGGGGTGCTCAGGTGAGCTGCAGCTCTGCCGGGAGCTGTCCAGCAAGGGCTGCACCCAGCAGCTCCTGCAGCACACCAGGGATGCTCTAAGGCCCCAGATCCTGCTCTGCTGCTCTGCACTTGGGAAATTCCCAGAGAAAGCGGGCACTGGGCATTTCCATCTGCTGGGAATTGTGCAGAGCTGCTGCAGGAGGGGAGGGATGAGTCCTGAGGAGCACAGACTCAGCCAGGGCCACCTCCCTGTGCCTCAGCCCTGGTGCCAGCCCTGCCTGTCCCACCCTCCCTGACTTCCAGGCACTTTCTCCTGGCTTTACTGAAATGTGTCAAGCTGGCACAAGCATAAGCAGTTTGTTGAGTCAGGACGTGAAGGGGGGACCTTCTGCTCTTATAAATTACATTTTAAAGCTGATTTTGGAGCATCATGGTAAAATAAACCCTTCTCTTAGTACTAATGAAACCCACTATTATTGGTACCTTTCCTGGAGCAGTTCATGGGAAGAGAAATGCTGTACAACTGCAGCTGACCCTGCTTCTTGATCAACCTGATAATTAATAGGAATAGAGAGAAAGCCCTGTATTTCTGAGTGCTGATCAGGCAGCAAAGGCACTCCAAACATCTGAAGAAAAAACAGTTTGTTAATTGCTGTCTAGACAGTTTATTGCTGCAATAAGATCAAAACACAGAATACTGAGGTTTGTGGTATGAATCATGCAGACTAAACAATTGTTTTATTGCATTTACAGAGCACTTGATTTATAATGCAGTCAGCTCGGTAATAAAATTCCTCCATTGTATATCCTGAATAATTTCACCTCGTTTCACATCTCCCTGCTCGGGTTCTATGTGGAGATGTTTTATAAAGGCTTGGATGGAGAGGGGATTAGTGCCATGTGGATATAAAGTTCCTTCTCTGGGGTCTCTGCTGGATCATCAGAGGCACCCAGGGCTCACCCAGCCCTGCCTGGATCAGCTGTGGGCCTGGGGATGCCCTGAGAGCAGATTGATGGGGCTGCAGCCCCAGAGAGGGCACTGCAGGGACAGCCAGGCTGCCCATGGCACGAGGGCTCATCCCATCCACCTCCAGCCAAAAGGGATCAATCAGACAAGTTTTCCCCTTTTCCCCTTTTTTTTTTTTTAACTTTATTACTCTGCTTTACTAAGAAGGAAGATTTATCTCTCTGCTTCTGTGGGCATCTCTGGGGGTGAAAGGGAGCTTTTTGGAAACCAAGAAACTTTCAGGATGATGGAAATTGCTCTTTGTTAAGCACTGAGCTGTGCCAAGGGAATAACTGTGTGACCCTGAGCCTGTGCAGAGTGCCAGCTTTCCCTGGCAGCATCAAAGGATGTTCCCTGTGTTTTGGGTATTTGACATCTCTGTGTCATTTTCATTTCCTAGTTTTGACAGGTTATAATCATCCCAATATCCCTGAGGACCAAAGAAATAACAGCTGAGATTGGTTCTGGAGCAAAGTCAAAGCAGAGACCTGAGCCAGGAGAGCCCCAGTTCCCCAAGAGCTGGGCTGCCATTGTCCCCAGTGAGAGGAGGTGCAGCCAGAGGGATGCTGGAGACAGAACCAGCAATCCAGGAGCTGCCTGCTCCTTTAGGCCTAGAGATTTTCATTAATGGAGATCCAAAGTCAATCCATGGCAGTGATGCCAATAATGCAGAGCTGTAGTTTTGCACTTTTGAGTGTCCAGACAAATTATTTGGGTATTTTCTAACCAAAGTGAGAATCTGTTGCTGCCTGAGAGGATTTGACACTGATTTTGCTGGTAAAAACAGCAAATATTCTATTTAGAGCCCAACTTCTCTGCAGGTGGAGCAAATATCTCCAGAAGGGGTGTGTGGCTGGGTGTGGCAGGGCACTGGCCCACCTGCCCCAGCTGCCAGAGCTTTGGGGTACAAATTCAGGCAGTTTAGTGCTCAGGATGTGCAGCAGGGTGTCAGCCACCAGCACCAGCCCTGGCAGCACCTCTGGGCTCCAGGAGGCTCCAGAGCCCCAGAGGAGCTGGGTCAGATCCTGCCCACCCCACTGGCAAGGGCCAGGAGGCTCTGACCAGAGTCAGGGCACTCTTGTGAAGAATTTTAGGAGAGAAATATGAGAATTTGGTTTGCCCCCTTTTCAGCCTAGTTTTGATGTTCTGCTCCCTGATGGCTGCTATTATTATTATTATTATTATTATTATTATTATTATTATTATTATTATTATTATTATTATTATTATTATTATTATTATTATTACATTAGTTATTTCTTATTATTTGCTATTGTTATTGTTTTCTATTTATTATTATTATTATGTAATAATAATAATAATAATAATAATAATAATAATAATAATAATAATAATAATAATAATAGTGTTATACAGAGAAGAACTTCATAGTGTGAGCCCAGGCAGGAGGGTGGCACAGCCAGTGTGCCCTCTGCCCCAAACCTGTGCTGGGGACAAGAGAGCAGAGGAATTGATGGTGGGATGGAGAGAGAGGGAAGGATTCTGCCAGGAGAAAGGCACCCAGCCTTTGGAGAGGCTGTGAGCAGCACGTGCAGGGGCTCCCAGCCAGCCTGGGGTGTGCCAGCCAGGGTGGGACAGTCCCTGCTCCTGGCAGGGCACCCTCTCCCCCAGCCCAGCCCAGCCTGAGCTGTTCCAGGCACTCAGCCCTCAGTGCTTTATTTTTTACGTGCCTTTAAACGCTGGGAGCAGCATTTCTGTCGTTTATTGCTGCTCAATAAAGTTTTATCTCGTGGAACTCCTGATTTATTTACTCCATGGTGCAGAACAGACACGTGCTCTCTCCCACATCAGCACCCCTTTACCAGATTCATAAAATGTGTTAACAATTCATTTAAAATTCATACAGGAGGCAGGCCCAGCTCCCTGGCAGGGCAGAGCAAAGCAGCAGCACGTGCCCTGAGCGTGGCACACGCTGTCAGGGCTGTCTGAGCACTCCAGAGCTCCCTGCCCCTGCTGCCCTGCCCACACAGCCAAACAGCATCTCCTCAGTGCCCTCTTAGCACTCAGCTTCTGCTCATCTTCCTCCTCAGCCAGCAGGAAAACACAGATTGGGAGAGTGGAGCAGAGACTGAGAGGGAGAGTTTATCTGCAGCCTTTCAGTTTCTGCACTCCCTGCTCTGCAGGCCTTTCACCTGCCCTGACAAGAGGCAGCTTTCTGCTGCTCTGGCTGGGGGTTAGCAGCAGAGAGGTCAGGTGGGAATCCAAATGAGGGTTTTCATCCCTCTGTGCCCCTGGGGGAAAATCATCTTAGCCAGAAGCTCTGGTCATGGCTGTGGAATACCCCTGGTTATTGCCTGGCCCTGGGCATGGGGTTACTGCCCTGCAGCTGCTCACAGCACTGCTGCTGAGTGCATGTCCCTGCTCACAGCACTGCTGCTGAGTGCATCTTCCTGCTCACAGCACTGCTGAGTGCATGTCCCTGCTCTCAGCACTGCTGAGTGCATGTCCCTGCTCACAGCACTGCTGCTGAGTGCATGTCCCTGCTCACAGCACTGCTGCTGAGTGCATGTCCCTGCTCACAGCACTGCTGCTGAGTGCATGTCCCTGCTCACAGCACTGCTGCTGAGTGCATGTCCCTGCTCACAGCACTGCTGCTGAGTGCATGTCCCTGCTCACAGCACTGCTGCTGAGTGCATCTTCCTGCTCACAGCACTGCTGAGTGCATGTCCCTGCTCACAGCACTGCATGTCCCTGCTCACAGCACTTCTGTTTTATTTTCCAGCACCACAGGACCCTGGCTGTGAACCTGAGCACCAACATCCCACCCCAGGTTCCTCTCTGACCCTTGGCCAGGCAAAGAAGATTCTGGAGCAGCACCTCAGGCTTCCTTATCCTCTGCAATCTCACGGTATTTGCACAATTCCCAGCCCAAGGAGATGGGGCTGTCTCTGCTTGTTCCCTTCTATCCCAAATCTAGCTGGGAACAGTCTGGTGTTTGTGAATTCCAGGGGGGAAATTATTGGTAATTATTGGAAATTATTGGCAGTTCTGTGCTGCCCTAGATAGGAGCACTAAAATTTTGGGCTGTGGGCAGGTCCCAGGCGTGTGCTGCAGGCACCAAGTGTCCTTCAAAGAGCACCCAGCTGGGTGTGCATTCCTCACCCATTGTACACACACTTGTGCAATATTTGGCTTATTTGTGCAACATAATTAACAAAACATGTCTCATTGGCACCAGCATCCCCAGGGACCCTAGAGCAAACGGGGGCCTTTGAAGCTGAGAGGGTCTTAAAGGCAGAAAATATTTCCCACAAGTTTATTAAGCCAAGCTTTACTGGTGATACATCAGCAGCCTGCAGACAGGCCCTTATCTGGCAAAGCTGGCACGGATCTATTAGAAAAACACAGCATCAGTTTCCAGTGTCCACAGCAGCTTTCAGTCCCTCCTTCAGCAGCTGCTGATGCTCTTGGCTACCGAAATCCCCGGGTTTGGGGGTGAAATGTCCCTTCCTGAGGCAGCCCTGAGCCACAGGGCATTGTCCATGGGCGATTCCCAGAAACCCATGGAAGGTGCCAAGCCCTACAAGCCCCCTCATGGGGTCAGTTCTGCCCCCAGGGGCACTGAGCCATGCCTGAAGTGTGTGAGGCACTGCCCCAGAGTGCCAGGAGTTGGGCTGGGGTGCTGGCAGGGCCCACTCTGCCCCTGCAGGTGATGGGAGCTCCCTGTGCTGCTCCTGGGGGGAGCACTGGGGCTGTTCGTGGCTTTGCACATCCCTCCCATTCCCCATTGTATGGGAAATGCTCCTGGAGCCTCTCCCGAGCTGCTGAACAAAGCCCATTGTTGGAGGGTGTTACATCCCCCTGCTCTGCCCAGCACCTACACCTGGAGCCCCAGAGGGGAGGGAGCTCACCTCAGAACTGTTTGCTGCTGTTTCTCCCTGGGTTTTAATGGCACTTGTGCAGGTGCCCAGGTTAAAAAGGGCTTTTTCCTCAGTCTGAACAGAGCTGGTCCAAATTGCAGCTGGAGCAAGAGCCCTTCACAGCAATCTGAAGGTTGATTTTTAACAGTGCTCTTCAAATTTTGTTGCACCACTGAGAATTGCTCAGTTTTATTTAATAATGATGTGTTTGAGTATCTTAAATGTGTTTGATAGGTGGGGGCAGTTTGTGCAGTCCAGCCAGGGCTAAATCAAGCCAAGGCAGCTGAGGATGTGTGCAGCTATTCTTAAGCTCATTTTAGTACAAATGCTGTCTTAGTTAATAAGCAATTATGTTTAATTGCAGAATCAAGCCTTATTATGTGCCAGCAGCACAGCCCCCATCCTGATAACAGTGCAGGGGCCCAAACCTGCATTGTGGCTCCCTGGCACAGGGCCCAGGGCACCCCTGCCCCTCACACCTTGCCAGCCTCCATCCCTTGATTTCTGAGTGCTTTCAGGCTGGATAAGTTCCCTGGGCAGGTGACAGAGCTCAGAACAAGGGGGGCAGCACAGGAAGGGCTTTGGTGCATGGAAGGGAATCCTGGATTATGGGAAAGCAGAACTGTGCCCACCCCAAGGTAAAGGGATCTGCAGCTCAGGTGGGAGATGGCCCCAGCCTGTTCCCATGGGAGAATCCCTCCCAGCAGGGCTTGATGCTCTGTCTTTGGAATTCCTGGAGGGCTGAAGCTTATTTGTACATCAAACAGGGCCCAGTTGGAGTCTACCAGGCAGAATTGTCCCCCTAATATAACTCAGCTGTGTGTGTATTTCATTGCAAAGAAAATACAGCCATGGCTTGCACCAGGTTCCCTCATCAGAGGCCACAACTTCAGTGCTAAAAGCTCCTTGACTTCTGTGTGCTGAAAGAGTGCACCAGGCTGGAGTCTGGTAAATGCAAATTGATTCAGAATCACCTGAGGTATTTGGAGTTCCAGGCACAGGAGATCTGAGTCAAGCCACTTATCCTAGTTTCTGTCACCCAAACACTAACCCTCTATAAATCATTAATTTCCAGACTGTTTATTATCCAGGGGAAGTAACAAACCAGGAGTATCACATAACACATCCTAAGAATGCCTTGTTCATTTTAAGAGCAAATAAAACTAAATAGCACCAAGTTGTTAGTGATGCAGCCTAGGAGGCTGAGCAGAACAAAAAAGGGCCTTAATCAGACAGAGGCCACAAAATAAACAGGGAAAGAAGAAGGGAAAGAGGCTTTGGACAGGAGTGAGCACACGTAGACATCCTCACATGGCTATTCTCTGTTTGCTGTCCCAGGGAAATGCCTCTGCTCCTTCTGTGCTGGGGCTCGTGGGGCAGCAATGCTTTCCCCAGCTGCTGCTGCCTCAGCCTCCTTCTCACAGCCACGATTTCCCTCCTGTCCCCAGGCAGAGAACAGGGCAGAGCCTCTGCTTCAAACAGTAACCATCACGATTAATTACTGCATGGGAAAGCAAACCTCTGGGTGTTTGGTTAGCAGGGCCACCCCTCGTGTCCCTGATGGCCTTGCCAGGTGGCACCAGGAGCTGCTGTGGTGGGGCAGGGACCTGAGTTCCCAGCTGAGGATGAGGAGGAGCAGAGGGAGCTTGATCTGAGCCCTGCCTGCTCTGCAGTTCACCCTCCTGAGCAGCTGCAGAGCCTGCCAGGGCACCCAGAGGATGCCCACAGCCAGAGCCTGCCCGGGCACAGAGATATCCATGCCCTGCTCCAAAGTGCCACCACAGAGGGGCCAGCAGGAACAAGGAATGAGATCCAGGAGGTGGAAATTGAGGTTTATTTGGTGGCCTTTCAGTGGATAGTGCTGACAGCAGGGAAATGCAGATCCCCTGGCAGCTCTGCTAATGCAGCCCAGCCAGGCTGGGAGCTGCCTCCTCCTGCTGAACCCTCCCAGCCCCTCTTTCTGTCAGGTTAGCTTAAATGCCTTCCAGCTTCCCCAGGAAAAGTCCTTTTCTGGGCAATATTTCAGCGTTCATACTGAGCTGGGTGTTCTGCTGGTCACACTTGTCAGGAAGGTATTGTACTTCTGAAAGTGAAGTGAGCAAAACTGCAACCCAGGCCTCACACGTTATTTTGCTCCATATGTTATTTATTTTAATCTTTTAAGGTCCCCAAATACTATATATTTACAGCTGCCCTTTAAAGTTATTGTTAGTTACAAAATATTAGAAACATAGTTTCATCTATAAAATGTATAATTAAATTAATCTTTACCATACTTTTCCTTACCTCACACAGGAAGCATTTTAGTCTGATGAATACCATGGACATATAATTAGTACTTTATACCATAAACTAGATTATAACTTACACTGTCCACCCTGGCTCCAAAAATCCTTGCAGATTTTAATTCAATTGCTGCCCTTTATCTGGATGAAAGCGTTTGAATTCAATTATTGGTTTGATTCTTCAGGGGGGATTTGTGCCTTTGTACGGGTGGAGGTTTTAAACTTGGGTTTAGTGGAAGTCTCAAATTAGGCACTTGCATCTATATTTAGGCAACTAGCAGAGTTTAAATGCTGAACATCTGATTTTTCCAGCTGAGGTTGGCCTAAGCTGGGGTTTAATGGGAATCAAGGCTGCACATGAAAGTGAAGGGAAACTAATCCTGAGGTGTGTCTGAATTCCAGTGGGAACTGGGCACTGGGAATGCTCAGGCTCCTCTGAAAGCCCCTTCATGCCTAACTCTACCCTGCAGTGCCTAAATCCCCTTCAGAACCTGGCAGGACCCTTGGAGGAAGTGTTTACCAGGAAACCCAGCAAAACCTCCTCATTCTCTGTGATTTGTCCTTCCCAGGCCTGAGAAATTTCAGATATTTGCACCCCCTGGGGCACACCTGCCCTTTTGTGCTTTAGCTGAAGGTGATGGGTGCAGTTTAGACATTTTGGACAGGGCTGTGAGCGAGCCAGGCTCTCTGTGTTGGGGTTCTCTCACAGCTGGCTGGGGGTGCTGCTGCAGCTCCAGGGCTCCGTGGGACACAGCAGAGCCAGGCCATTCATCCTCCCCCTGCAGGGCCAGGCCTGTGTTTATAGCAGCTTGTTTAGCTTACCCTAATGCACATCCTAGCACCCACCTCTCACACACATCCCCAGACATGTTTATGAAAATTCTTTATAAGCAAAATATTTCACTTGCATGGAGGAGTTCAGCACCAGGGGCTGGTCCAACACCTTCCCTGTGCATCTTTTATTGAGGAGCTCATCCTCCAGCCCACCCACATCAGCCCAGCAAGAACTGGAACTGGAACATCCTGTGCTGTGATTATTAGTCTGGAGATTAAACACCACTGCAAAGGAGATGCAAAGGTGAGCTGGCAGCTGGGATTGGGACCCAGCTTTGGGTTCAATTCTTTGGGTGTGCCTTTGGAGCAGGTAGCAGATCCCTTCACCAAGTGCATTCCTGAGCTGTGCTCCTGCCCTGGCAGCTGCCTGGGCAATCTGTCCCGTGCAATGGCTCCAGTAAAGGCAGCCCTGGGCTGCCCGAGCACCCACACCTGCCTCGGCCCCAAGGGGATCTCAGGCTCTCCCAGAGCCCCCTGACTCCTCCTGTGGGTGCTCAGCACTTCTGAGAACCAGGCACGAGGCTTTTAAATACTAAACAACAGCCCGACAGCAGCAGGAAGGAAAAGCATTTCAAATTAGCAGACCCATAAAAAGGGGACACGACATTGAAGAGATATTTTATTATATTAGACAGCAACTTCCTAGGAAATGCTTTCCCAGGGAAGTGATTTATCGAACTGTGGCCACCCAGACCAGGATTTCAGAAGTTTGATGCACAGCCTGGATGACAGAAGTGTCTTTGTTTAGCTGGTGGTGTTAATGGCATTTCTGCAAGGCTGGTTTAACCTCAGGCTTCAGAGCCTGATCTATACTCTGATTTTCAGCTGAGAACAGAACCAGTTGTGGTGCCTGGTTATCCTGCTGGTCTTTGACACCATCTTTCCTGGCATCCAGTGATGCCCAGTATCAAAGCTCACTGCTGGATGAGACAGGCACCTTCCCCTCCTCCTGGTTCAGTTTTTCCTGTCCCACACACTCATTTCTGCTGTCCTAAAATCAAGTTTTGGTGCTCACGCTGCAGGAAAGGTGAGATGTCCCTCAGAGAGCTTCTGCTCTAAAAGATGGAGGGGATGAGCTCTAAAGCCCAGCAGCAGCTCAGACAAGTTTCCCTCCTTGGCTGCTGGTTTGTGCCCACACTGACTCCACACCCAGCTGATCCCACTGCCCTAACTCCAGGCTCACCAGGATTTGGGGGCACCACTGGATGCTGCACTCAGCCTTCTGCTGCTTTATTTATGGTCATTCTTTCCTGAGGGGGGAAAATAAAGAGAATAAATAAATATTGAAGGTGCTTTTTAAACTCATAAATATCATGAGTCAAAGGCAGTTTGGCAAATCTGCTTCATGGCTGCAGGCCCACTGGGGATGTGCCCACTGGGGATGTGCCCACTGGGGACGTGCCCACTGGGGACGTGCCCACTGGAGACGTGCCCACTGGGGATGTGCCCACTGGGGACGTGCCCACTGGGGATGTGCCCACTGTGTTTAGCTGAGCCTTGCTGAGGGCTCTCTGTGCCAAGGGAGGGGTCACAGGAGCCATGGATCAGGGCTCCTCCCCAGCACCAGGACATTTCCCTTTCTCCTCCACTCCCTCCCTTCCTGCCATGCCCAGCATTTCTCCTCCTTGTTCTTGACACCTTTTCCAAGCTGTAACCCCACAATCCATTCACCTGCTGTGATGGTCAGACTAAAACCAGAGAGGGGCTGGAGCTCAGGTTCCAGCAGGCTGAAATCTGATTTCCTGCCTGTTTTATTCACCTGTCATTGATAGTATCAGGAAAGCTGAATATTCACTGAGTTCAGTGAATAAATTCCACCTAAGAGATAAACTCAGCATTATGCTCATAGTTCTAGGAGGAAAAAATCCCTATGGAGCACAGGCATACACACACTGCCAGTTATTAGCTTAAATGATCCCCCAAAGCTCCAAAATTACCTTAAAGCTATCTGAGACTTTAATACATATAAGTAAATATATATACACACAGAGAGGTTATATATAAATACTGGGGATATCTATATACTAGAAATATGTATACTAAAAATGTTCTGTTTACTTTCTGAGGGTTTATGACCTTAGGATGAACCCCACCAAGACCCCACATTTTCAAGCTCTTCTTTATTATCCTGCATTTTAAGATAACTTTTGAGATCTGCAGAAGAAAGGCTTCTCTTACAAGCATTTGTTTCTCCAGGAACTCCAGTTCTAAATGAAACCTCAAATATCCTGGGAGCTGGAAACCTGAAACCAAAGAGTTTGTGTCAAGAACCTGCTGGATATGAGCAGTGGGGCTCTGAATAGTCCTCATTCATCTTCAGAATCACCATCAGCTGCCTCTGTAACTGCAGAGCCCCAAAATTATGGAAGTTTGCAAAACCAGCCCCTCACAGTGTGAATTAAAACCCGTTTTCCTTGGTTTGGAGCACACATGGATGGAACTTCCATCATATTTCAGAGAGCAAAGTCACATGTGAGGTTTGGTTGACAAGAGTAAAGCAAGAGTTGAAGGATCATCACCTGGACACACCCTCAGGGGGGTTGTTGGGGTGTCTGCAGGGCCAGGAGTTGGGCTCAGGGATCCTGGGGGGCCCTTTTGACTCAGGAGACTCCGTGGTGCTGTTCAAAGTGGGGCTGCACTCCCAGTACTAAAAGGGATACCTATTTTGGACAGTTCCATGAAATAAAATCCATTTTTCTTGGAGTACATGTTGAAGGCAGACAGGAGCTGGTGGGTAACAGCAGTGTGGGGCCAGAGCCTCAGGTGTTCCCCATCACCCTCAGCTGCTGAGCACCCCCATCTATCCCACCAGGGCCATCCCACCCAGCCCAGGAGAGCTCTGGCTCTGCTGGGGAAGGAGCCAAGCCCTGGAGGATGGGGCTGGGAGAAGATGCTGTTCCTTGGCTGCAGAACAAGAGCAGAGCTGGACACGCCACTCCTCAGGACTCAGTAAGTGTGGAAAGTGAATTTCTGGATTCCTCTGTCCTCTCCCTCCTGCATGGCTCTGGCATTCCCTGGCAAAGCAGCCTCAGGGAGCAAATCCATTGCAGAGGAGGCTGCAAACACCCCTTGGGATAGAAAACCCAGGGCAGGATCCAGCCTTGCCCTGTCACACCCAATTTCAGTCATCACCAAGTTCTCTTTCTACACCAAACCCTTTTTTGGTGTCCCTGGCCCTGCTTAGCTCTGCAGACACCTCAGTACTGGAAAAGCTGCTTCACCTTGGGGAGCACCCACAGTGCTCCAGTGCCAAGCAGGATTTGAGGGGATTTTAGGGGATTTGAGGGGATTTGAGGAGTTCTGCTGTGCTGTGCAGCCCCTGGGGAGGTGAATGCAGCCTGGCCCAGGAGATGCACCCCTGCATTCCTTGCAGGGCTGGCAGTGTGTGCCTTGCCCTGGCTGTTCCAGCAGCATTCCCGAGCTGCAGCAGCAGCTCTGCTCACACAGGCAGGGGCTGCAGGGGCAAACCCTGCCCTGAGCTCAGCCTGCTTTGGGCAGCACTCCCTTACTGCTGGGACAGACAGGGCCAGGCAAGGCTGGGGGAGAAATCCCTGGGTTCACATTTACACCCAACAGCCTGGCCCTTGTCCGGAAGAGCCACAAAGTGCATTAACTGAGCTTCAGGGGGGCTGATAATTACATAATTGCAGACTAATTTCCCCTTTCCTAGAGGTGAAGTTACACTGGGGGCAAAAAGACCCACAGACTCTTTTCAGGAGCAGCAATGTTCCTGCACAAACCAGGGCTGAGCCCAGCCTGGGGGGCTCCAGCCCCATGTGCAGCCTCCCCCCCTCCCTGGAGGGACCCCCACACACTTTTTGTGGCTGTGGGCTGAGGAAATGACCCAGCTGAGCCTGCAGCTTTTTTTTTGTTTTGTTTTGTTTTTTTTTTTAGCTGGGTTATTTTTCAGCCAGTGCAGCACAAAAAAGAACAAAAGTGAGGTGGGAGCCCAGGCTGCTTTGGCCATGATGGTGTTGGTGCTGCTGCTCCAGTGCAACTGAGCTGAGCTGGGGGGGTTTGCCTCTGTGGGCTCAGAACCCTGCCCAAGCCTTGCTGCCACCACCCTTCCTGTGCCCACCTCCAGCTGGAAGCAGGAATTTGGCTCACCCCAACCTGTAACTTCATCATCATCATCATCATCAGGGCTCCTGGCTGGGCCTCCTGGGCTTTGCCATGTTCTGGTTTAACAGCCCTGAGCACACCCAGGGCCCGGAATAAAACCCAGGAGCAGGCTGAGGGGATGGGGCTGCAGTGGTTCCATTTCTGCCAGAGGCATTAGCACCCAAAATTCCCACTCCTCTGCCTTGATTTCAGCCAAAATTCCCACTCCTCTGCCTTGATTTCAGCCAAAATTCCCACTGCTCTGCCTTGATTTCAGCCAAAATTCCCACTGCTCTGCCTTGATTTCACCCAAAATTCCCACTACTCTGCCTTGATTTCAGCCAAAATTCCCACTGCTCTGCCTTGATTTCAGCCAAAATTCCCACTGCTCTGCCTTGATTTCAGCCAAAATTCCCACTACTCTGCCTTGATTTCAGCCAAAATTCCCACTGCTCTGCCTTGATTTCAGCCAAAATTCCCACTCCTCTGCCTTGATTTCAGCCAAAATTCCCACTCCTCTGCCTTGATTTCAGCCAAAATTCCCACTCCTCTGCCTTGATTTCAGCCAAAATTCCCACTCCTCTGCCTTGATTTCAGCCAAAATTCCCACTGCGCTGCCTTGATTTCACCCAAAATTCACACTCCTTGATTTCACCATTTCTCATCTGAGGTCAGACACCGACTCCCTTTAGAGCCAGAACCAGCCCTGGGTGTTCAGAGGGGGTGATGAGGATGTTCCACCTCGAGTTCTTTCTCAGCTCACCTGCAGGTTCCTCCCACCCCTTGATCGGCCCTTCCAGCCCAGGCTGTACCTTCGTGCTGCTCTAGGGAGGATAAAATCTGTGCATTTCTTGAGATGACCTCCTCTGGTCTCTGAAAGCCCAAGTGCTTCCCAGTCTTTTGCTTTCCCCCCCCCCCCAGAAAAGAATAAATATTTTTCAGCCATTTAAAATTTGTGGCTTCAGACTCCAATAACAACTTGGAAAGGTTTGTAGGAAACAAGTCTGCAAATGTATTTAGTGTATGGAAACTGATTTTCTGAAGAACATACAAGGTGTTCTATTTCACCTAATTCTCTGTATTGATTTCTGTGGCATCATCTTCTTCCTTCCCTTTTTCATCTTTTAATGCATTTCTATTTCTTCCGAACACACAAAACTCCCCGGTTCTTTTACAAAACAGAACAAAGACGTTTTCCTTCCCAATCAGTAATTTCGTTTTCTTTTGTAATTGTACGAAGAAACTCCTGAAAAATCAATACATTGTTGCCAAGTCGTACAAGACCGGGAATGGAGCAAGGTTAGTAAATAAAGGAAATTGCATTTTCTTCCTCTCTTTGCTCACCCTTTAGCACACGCAAGGTGACTGCTAATCTCCTCGGTGCTTCCAGCCCAGCCATTCTCCCTTCTCTCCCTGGACATTTCCAAGTCAATCTTGGAGATGAAAAGAAAAGTTTGAAAAGAATTGTTCCTGGAGCCCAAATTCCTGCTGTCCCGAATGCAGCGACCCCCACCCGGCATGGCTGGCTCCGAGGGAAACCTGAGCCCTCTCCATTAAGCAGCCCCGAGATAAAGATGGCTCATGCTGAAGATGTCACACAACACCGGCCTGGGAAATGGGACAGGCTCAGCTACAAGGATGATACCTGCTCGGCCGGATCGATAGTTTCATCACACACCAATATTTGGAGACGATTTACCCTCTTGATGTGCAAAACTGAGTGCATTTGTGCACCCCGACCCAACAAGGGCAGCTTCTTGGGGAAAAACCTCTTTAATTAAAACGTGCAAGGGCCCATTTACAGGTAAGAGCTCAGATCTTTCTGTGAGGATTTTGCCATCTGTAAATCCCCACTGGGATTTTGGGAGCTCAGATGTGAGCTGATCCCAAACCTGAAGGGGCAGAGGAGATGTGTTACCAGCTTGATTTGCACCTGCAATTAAACAGACACCCAGGCCAGGCCAATTTACACTGAAACTTAATTGCAAGCATAAATCTTGTGTATACAAATGGCATATAAATAAAACCTCTCCCAGATACCCGTGATCTGTTACACAAAGGAGCCAGGAGTCCCATATCTCCTTTTTTTCATGGTTACAGGTCTCACTTTGAGCCACAGAATTACTTTAATGCATTTGTCTTTTTGCCTAAAAATACCTAATGTGGGATGGCAAAAAAAAAAAAAAATCAGGACCCAGTCTGTCCTGGCACACTTTTAAACAGGGATGTTGTTAACTATTAATCAGCAAAAGAGTGTGGGGGTTACAATTTATTTACTGCTATTCCAGTGTCCTGTGGAGGGGCTTTGCTGCTCCTGAGTTTTGGTGGGGAGAGCCAGGACTGAGTGTTGTGAGGAGCAGGTCAGGGATTGTGCTTTGCTGAGGCTGTTTTCAGTTTTTAACCTGTATTTCATGTGTGGAAGGCACTTTGAGAGCTCAGGGCTGAGCTGGGCTCCTTCTGTGAGTGCCAAATTCCTGTGCAAGGAGAAGGTGAAGAAAGGGAACACTCAAAAAAGAACCAACAGCAAAAAGAACAGCCCAGGCCGGGTGTTTCCCCTGAAAACACCTCTCACGTAATAATTTATAAAACTGAGTGTCTGGGGCCTTGGGGAAGCCTGGATTGGGAGGTGGAAGGAGGTGAGATGGGAGCTGGAGTGGTTTGTGCTGGACCAGGCTGGAGCATCCTCCCAGGAGTGCTGGGGTCTCCAGGGAGGCTCACTTGGCTCCAGGGAGCCAGGACCGGGCGCTGGAGGGTGGAGCTGTGATTTCCTTCCCTCTCAAGGCTGCTCCCTGCAGAGGCAGCTGGAGTTCTGGTTACAGTTCTGGTTTTCTCCCCAAACTGTGCCCAGGAGGTTTTTCTGTCAGCCTGCTGTTGCTGTGATCAGCCTGCCCACGGTGTGACCTACTTACCCAGTGGCTGGGGCTCGCAGGAGAGACAGCCTGAAGGCCACAAACAGGAAAAGATATCATATGAAAAAAAAACCAAAAACGTTTTCAGCTTTTGTCCTTGACGTGCTGCAAGGTGTCAAGCGCTGAGCCCGGCTGGGATTGTTCACCCAAGGGCCCCTTTCAAATGGAAATTCTGCAAAAGCCACATCAGCCAAAGGGGTTCTTTCCTTCAACCCTGCCTCCTGCTTCCACCCCAAATAAAAACCGAGACCTATTAGTCCATACTGAGGACTTGTTACTGGGTTTTAAAGCTTCTTTCAGGCACAGTTTTAGCCTAATCTGCCTGTACCACTATCACAAGATTAAAAAGTGGCAAGGTCACCTTGCCTTCCACTTGAATGTAAGGCTGGAATCTGATTTAGGGTTTTTTTACGAGTGAACTGTTAAAAAATATCTTTCTGGAGCTCCACGGGCCTGGCTGTGTCCCCACAGGAAACAGGCTCAGGGATTCCCAAAGGTTTGTTGATTTTTCAGCTTTCATGCACCGAAGATATATTTCCTTTGAAGTGTCTCAAATAGGGGAGTATCCAATTATATTTGTAATCCCAATCTAATTCAATCAGGGACTCCAATTATAGCTGATCTGCCTCTTAATCTAGTTAAAGTCTGTGGAGCAGACTGGACCTTGGCTAACATTTCTACATTAAAATGTAGCTGTTAACAGGGATAACCAAGTTACAAGGCACAACTAGCTGGAAAGTGGGAGGTTGGCAGTGGAAATGGGTTTATCCTCCTTGAATCCAAGCCCTGCACCAGCTCTCCTTGCAGCCACATCCCTGCCAAGATTATCATTTTGAAGGCCCTTAAAAAGTACTTTTGTTCTGAGCCAAGTACAGCTGATTCAGCTTTGGCTGCTTCTTTTCCTCCTCCTGAATTCCTCATCCCAGCTCCCCCCACAGAGGGAGAGCCACCAGGGCATCCCCTTGGAGCCTGGCAGCTGCCTGGCACCTTCCCTGCTCACCTTGGCACAGCTGGGGCACCTGGGGTGCCACAAATCCACTCTCCCTGTCACCCCAAGAGCTTCCCCAGGCACTCAGAGGAGCTGATGCACCCAGCTGTGCCCAGCCTGAGTAGAGATATCAAACAATATTAAAAGTGTAATCTCAGCTTCAGGGGGCTGGCTCTGCTGTGTTACCTCTGAAAATTCAGACAAAACCCCTCAGTTCCTGTGAGAGGGTGGCATTGGAAATGTCCTAAAGCTGGAGAGGATGCACTGGAATCAGGTTCTGGAGACAATGGTGGCAGGCAGAGCACAGCACCAGCTCTGAGTGCTGGACAAGGAATGGCCTGTAGGGAATGGGCAGGAGGAAGGGCTGAGCTGCTCCCACACCCTGCTCTTGGTGCCAGACCTGTCCCTTGTGGGGAGAGGACAACACTGCCCATTGTGCAGGGGCTGGAAAGTGATCCTTCTGTCCTGTCCCCTGCATTTCCCCCTCCCTCCTGGCATAAAGAGTAGAGCATTAAATGTGATCATTTGAGGTGTTCAAGTCATCATCCCAAGCTAAGATTTCATACAAAAACAACTCATCCTTTTGTGTCCTTTTTTCTGTCAGCTTTTAATTGGATAGTTTTGTGTTCATTTCTATCTGTGCTTTTAAATATTAATGTTTTAGGTTGGGTATTTTCCTATTGACTTCCAGCCACAACAGCTGAAGACAAGGGGCTTGGGGACTTTTTAGTTGGTGATAAGATTTTTCTTTTTTTTAACTAGAAGTTGAGTTATCAAAGAGCAGATGGCACCTCCCAAACCTGCTCTGAATCTCCACTCACAATTGGTTGCCAGTCCTTCTCCAAGTGTGGCAAGAACCAAATTCACCCATATGGAAAGTAGCCAAATTTAGGACTGGGATGTAACTGATAAAAGTAATTGGAAAAACTGCTGTAGCAGAAGAAGTGGAATTAGGTCTCCCACATTCAAAAAAATGTTATTAATCACAGTCATAAAAGCAGAAAATGAAAGCTAATTTTACTAAGTAAAAGCCCCCTGCTAAGTGGTATTTTGACATCTGAAAATAATTCAGTTTCGATCCTGGTGCTCTGCTGACACGAGCAAGGAAATTGATAATTCTCTCTCAGCTGCTGTTTCAAGTCATCCCCACAGAGAGGATTTTCTCTGCAAGCACCAGAACTCAGGGCTGGAGCCCAGCTCAGCCCTTTGCCAGGACAGGCAGCGTGCTCCAGGTGCCTTTCCCCAGCTGCTTTTTGGGATAACTGAGTGTGACAGCAAATGGGTTTGGGAGCAGCACTGCCCCAATACCTGGGGCAGGGTCACAGGGGGAGGGGGTCCTCATCTGCTCCCCACTAACTTGTATTTTCATTGCCATCTGCTTCAGTGTTTCACTGAAGGCACATTCAGGCATTGCTTGGTATTCCAAAAAAGCCTCACAATCCAGTTCCAAGGCATGCAGGGGATTGAGCACAGGCTGTGGCAGCCCTGGTGCACCCTCACACCACTGCTGCAAAAAGGGGAATAATGAGACATCTCCCTAGGCTCCATTACAGCCCAGGGCTAAGGAAAGGTTTTGTGCACCCTGTCTGGGAGGAAGGGATCTCACAGGATTCCTGATTCTCTCCCTGATGTATCACTGGGCCATGACACTCAAAGAACACAGCAAATAAAGCCAAGTTACACCCACCTCTGCTCTTAGGTTTATTCAGAAGGAAGTAAGGGTTTGAAATTGAACAAATATTGCAGAGGAGGGGGGATGTTATTCACTTAACACCCAGGTAACCCATTCTGAAAAATACTCTTGGGGAAAGCTGGACCTCTTGCTCTCAGATGGCATCTGACATCTAATACAGGGCATTGCACAAGGACACTCACTGAGAAATCAGAGCTGATAAAGTGTACTCCTGTGCAGGTGAAACACATTTTGACAAACACCCAGAGATTTGTTTGTTTACCTGCCTAACCCACATGCCTCTCATTCCTCCTGGCTGGCAGCTCCTTGGTGGGTCTTTCAAAAACTTCCAGTTCCTGTGTAATTCCCTTCCCTTGCAGGGGAGAGCTGAGCTTGGAAGGAAAGTTTCTAAGGTTGGCCTGAAGGTTAGTAATGACCAGGGGGCCCTGTGATTATATGGGCCTGAAATGACATTTCAAACCAGGAGCAGGGCCAGGTGACAGCTCAGTCTGTGTGCATTAATTCCCTCCTGGAAGCTGCTTCTCCTCCTTCAGCAGTGCTGTGCCATCACCTGCAGCTGGACCCCAAGCACCTCAGGCAGAGCAGGGAGCTGTTCCCAGAGGCTGCTGAAGGACTGCTCTCCATCCTTCTCCCCTGCTCAGTCCCACTCTGGTGCCTCGGCCTCGCTGGCTGCTGTCTGGGTAAGGTCTGAACCCGAATTCTGCTCCCAGTGACCACATTAATCTGGAAATTTCTTCTCTCTCCAGGTGATGATTGTCACACAATGAACACAAACTCACGTCTGTCTTCAGAACTTCTCCCCTGAGATCAGGTTTGACCGAGGTGCTCAGCAGCTTCTAAAAAGGAAGATGGAGGATGGGCTGAGGGAGAACATAACCTTTATTTTGCTATACAGGAGAAAAAAGTCCCTCCATTATCATAGTTATAATGGCATACAAGGTGTTTAGGGAGGAGTCTCCAGGGTTTGGACTGGGATAGAGTCTGCTCTGGAGGAGTCGCTGCCCTTGCCAACACTCAGTTTAACACCCTTATGAACTGCCTCTGAATTTGAATGTCTGAGTCTCTGCACTCAATCTTGATGAACTGGCCCAACCATGAATGCTAATCACCCTGATTTACATTGCCTGCAGAGCCATGGACAACTTCATATCAGCAACCCTGCAGCTCCCTTGGCGTGTTCCAACGGGGAACTTCCCCGGTGCCTCCCGGGCACTGGAGAGGAGCCCTGGGAGCGCTCTGGGAGCTTTGTCTGGCAGGAGCTGCAGCCAGGAGCAGGGCAGGAACACCCCAGCCAAGGGAGCTGCTGTGCCTCAGAGACCTTCCTCCTTTTGGGCTCCCCAAGCTGTAAAGATGTAGGTAACACAGGAAAAGGCATTTTCAGCTTCATTTGGATTCTGAGCTTATTAAGTTTGAAACTTGTGTTTTCTTCCCAGCAACAAACAGAGCTGCTCAGAGGAGACGAGGCAGAATTTGGGGCAATGTCCTTTCCCTTGGTGGGAGTTAGTGAGTGAGCACAGGGAGATACACACAATACACACATCTTCAGCAAACACCCCTATCCGGTTTTTCCATGGATGTAACCAATTTGCAGCACCGTTCCAGAGGACAGGAATTTCCAGGGCTGGGCAGAGCCAGCTGCTGGTGGCAGGAGCTCCACGTGCTGCTGGGGCAGGGCGTTCAAGCAGCTCCTGTTGTCACCCCGAGCTGCTGCTGGAAATTCGCCTGCCAGGGACGCTGCCGCAGCTCCCTTGGTGGTAGAAGATTGTTCCTCTGCACTTTCCTTAAAAAAATAAATAAAACGTCAAGCCCGAAGAGGAAGCCTGCTATTTTTCAAATCCAGGAGCCGTAATCATGCTAATCCATATGATCGTGCTAAAGCCAAGCAAAATGCCTTTTGCATGTGATGTAATCAGCCAGGGCAGCCCATTTATAACCACCACTGGCTGGGAACACCTTCCCAGAAAAATACAATCAGGACAGCTTTCCCTTGGTCACATTCTTCCTCTTCCTCCCCGTATTTTTCACTTTCTTTGTGCTCTTTCACCTACTTGTGCTGTCTTCCCAGCCTTAAATACAGCAACTTTTACATTTTTATTTTAAACTAATGCTTCCCATGCATTCTATTTTATCCGTGTTTTAGAGCCGTGCTGAGTGAAATCGCAGTCCTGCGAAATCAATACCAAAACTTCTATTGATTTCATATAATATATTCCTTTAAATTCAGTACAAATGCTCCACAGGAGTTGTCTATTTTAAGTATGGATCTACTGTACAGGGCTGTCAGTCTCCCAGCTGGATACATAAACCAGCGTGGTTAATAAATTCATTGGTGTGGCTTGGGAGCTTTCCGTGTAATAACTGAAAATCTGTTGGTCATACTGAGCATATCAAGTGTAAAAGGAGAGGATTCATCAATGTGAGTATCTATCTGTGGATCGATTGGTATCAATCCCGTTTAACAGTCTATTTCCTCGGGACACACTTTGGGAACAAAGAGCATTTCAAACTGTTGGTTAAACAAACAAATATAGAGAAGCTCTTTGGGCAAGGTGGGGGTGGAGTAAACACCAGATTAAAATGGTCAGCGATTTCAAATACCTGTGAATCTCTCCCATTTCATATTAGTAAATGCAGAGTTTCTCTTGACTTAATGTGCCCAAATGCACATTAAAATGCACCAGGAATGGGGGTTTTAAACCATTTTTTGCTTGCAGAAGAAAGTGGCCTGGATACCAACATTTGTCCCCTGACCTCCATGTTCAGTAGTTGTCCAAGGAGGAGGGTGACACCTTCTGCTCTGCAAGATTTGTGTTATCCTTAGCTAAATAAAACCCCCTTATGGGACGCTGTAAAAACAAAACCAAGCCCCAGAGGATACAGAACTAATTAGATCAGGATGCACTGCTCACCTCCATCTACCACAGTAAGAGATTTCACGCCTGTCCCATCCAGGTCCCCCCTCCTCAAGCACCCCCAAAACAAAGAAAATCCTGACCAGTACTTGGCATGACTGTGCACGAGCACAAATTTTGGTACAGAGTAAATGTTGTACAGCCCCCGGGGGTTTTCCAGGGTAACAGTGCCACTGAAGAACCAGGTGGAACGAGCCCCTGGTGTTGTGCAATGTCCTGTGGCAGTTGTGTGGCTGCCTGAGGTGCCATCATCGCTTCCTCCCTCCTGCTGGCGAGTCAGATTTGGGGTTTCCAGCGTGCACCACCCTTGGGCACCGCCCCATGCCCTGGGGTGGGAGCTGCTCAAACAGCAGCGCTGAGCTGAGCCCTCCCTGAGCTGAGCCCTCCCTGCACAGGCAGGAAACTGAGGCACGGCCCCCTCTCCATGGCTTGCTGATGAATGCCATGGCAAGTGCACACCGAGTGTGCCTTCAGCTGGACCTGGCTCTCCTGAGCCCTTATCTCTCGTCCTCCTCCAAATCAACATCATCATCTCTTCATCAAATAAATCTCTCCCCAGTGTTTTCCAGCAAAGCACTTCATTTCTCACAGACAGACCTGGGGCGCGCTGTTCTACATTAAATCAAAAAGCACTCATGTGTCCCACTGAGATTCTGCAGTGTTTGGAGTTTTGGTAATTTCTGGAGTTGTTATGAGTGTTTGCAGTTTCTGGAGATGTGCAGTCCACATCTCCACACATTCAAGGATCCTCACATTTTTCTTTTGTGAGATCGGTGTGGCTTCGGGGGGGGGGGGGGGTCGGAGGGTCTGGGGTGACTCTGCTGTGACACTCGGGGGCTTTGCAGCACAATTCAGTGCCCGGCTCAGCTGAGCCGGGTCCTGCAGCCACCTCCAGCCACACGGACCGTCCCCAATGTGCCACCCAGCCCGGGGCCACCTGGCTGGGGCTCGCGGGGAAGGTTTCTGCGTGGCTCATGTTCCCATGGAACCCAGCAGCCGAAAAGGGGAGTAAAGATGAAAATTATTCGGCTGTGCATTAACGCAGCCAACTTAGTGAGGGAAAACGCTCTCAAAGCGCTGCTGCTTCAACTTTTTCACACGTGCCTCACGTTTTTAATTGCTGTTAAAAATACTACTGGCTCAGCTTTGCCTGCTTCCCAGAAAGCGAGACTTTAGAGTCCTCAAACAGCTGAACCAAACCAGCCTAATTACGCTCCGTCTGCATCCGCTTTTAAAGCCCCTCCAGCCGCCCACCCCACCGTGAGAGCCCGCGCTCGCCCCTGGCAGCTCTCGGGGCTCTTCCCTTACCACCTCATCGAGCGACAAAGGGAAGAATGAGCATTGTCCCGGGCTGCCGCTTGATTTAGGGGAATGGGGGAAAAACTCTTTAAAACACGATATAAACCGCGCAGGTGAGACAACAAAGGTACAGTCGGTGTGCAGGCTGGAGAGCCGCGCTGGCCGCTGTTTGTTTACCGGGGGTGGCCCGGGGCTGCCCCGGCCCCGGGGGCTCACGCCTTTGTCGCCCGCCGGGGCGGGCCGGGCGCGGGGACTACATGGCCCAGCGTGCCCCGCTGCGCGGATCAATGGGGCTGATTTGAATAATCTGTGAGCCCTTGGACTCAGGCCAATCAGCCGTCAGGGACCCATGATAAATCGCAATGCATTATTGATAATAATAATTACTCTGACATGCGCATTCCGCCCAAATTTCCCAACTCTAGGAATTTGTTGTGAAGAGGAAAATAATTGCTACTATTGCATGCTCCCGATGCTGGTGCACCATGTCGCGACGGAAGCAGGCGAAGCCCCAGCACATCAACTCCGAGGAGCAGCCCCCAGATGCTGCAAGTGGTGAGCGCAGAGGGGGCGCGGAGCGGCCGCGGCTCCGGGCTCGGCTGATGCGCGGAGACGGCGGCGGGAGCGAGGGGCGCTTCCCGGGGGGCTTTTTCCACCCTCGTGCTTCATCCCCCGCGCCTTTCCCCCCGCGGGCTCCGCCACGAGCCGGCCCTCGGCTCGCCCCAGGTTTTTTGGGGGCCGAACTCCCCGGCGGGGCTCAGCGACGCACGGGCTCCTCGTTATTTTCGGGGGTTTCGGGTTGGGGCGGCTGCGGAGCGCAGCGCTGCCCCGCGATGCTCCGCACGCTCCCCCCGCGCCCGCGGAGCCTCCGCCGGGTCCCGCGTGGGGCCGCGACCGCGTGGGAGGGGAACCCCAAAGGCTCCCCGAGGCGGAGGGAATTGGGGGGATGGGGGTGAAGGGGTGGGGGAAGCAGGGGGTAAAATTTCAGAGAACTTCGGAGGGCTAGGAAATGGCTCGGGCTGGGTTTCCTCGGTGTGCTTAGCACTTTGTCGGGAGTTGGATGAGAATTTTTGTGGGGCTTAAAAAAAAAAAACGAACAAAAACGGGGGGAAAAGCCTCCACGCTCGGACTATTTTTGTTGGAGATCACAATCGCCCTGGACCTTTTGTAGCTTGACCTCCAGCCATCTTTGATTTCCGACTTCCTAAAATAACTCCGGTGAGCTAATGTGGGGTGTGCGCGAGCGCTTTGTATTTGGGCGGCGTGGGGGACTCGGCACCGCGGATCGCTCTCCCCAGTTTTGGGGAGCTCGCGTTCCTGGGCCGCGCTTCGGGAAAAGCAGAAAATTCTGGCCAAAATCGGCCGGGAGGTGCCGATGGGGTGGGCGTGCAGGGGAAGGGCAGGGGGCACTCGCTGGCGGCCCCCACGGGAGCGGGGCTGCCGGAGCAGCATCTCCCGAGCCGGGCTGCGGGGGCCGGCGGCTCCCGGCCCCGCCGGGGCTCTTCCCCCGCTCTCCCCGCGGAGCTCGGGACGCTCCCGCGGTGCCCGTCCCGCTCCCGTGCGGCGGGAGGAGGGCACGTCCCGGCTGGGTGGGGAGCGTTTGTTCGGAGTTGTTCGCGGTTGTTGTTCCGTGAGCCCCCCAAGAACTTTATTTGGGATCGTTGCTTGCGTTTGGGACTGGTTTTGTTTCCTTGCCTAGAACTGATCAAAACCCATGCACGTTACGGGATCCTGCTTATTCCCAGCCCGCAGGAGGTTCAGGCTCTTTAATTTTTTTTTTTTCCCTCCTCCCCCTTCTCCTCTTTGAGACGAAATGTGCAATTGTTGGGTCCGGTTAATGGTGACTTAAGAAACAGCATGCTGGCCAGAAGGCAATAAATCCCATGTTTAATGCATGACTGTTTTCCTTTGTGCATATGGTTAGGTTGGGGGATGGAGGTGATGTTTCCACATGTAAATCTCTGCCCGCTGCTGGAAAGGCACCTCCGGCCCCGCGCTGAAACAAAAGGGTTAATCACTCCTGATGCGGCCGCTGGGGCGGGGGAGGCGTGCGGGAGGGAGGGAGGGAGGATCGCTCCACACCGCGCTCTCCGGGGCAATGGCCAGCTGCTTTTTTGTTATTGTTGTTCGGGCTTTTTTCTCCCCTCCCTCCCGTTCTCAATTTTAACAACCAAACCCTGGATGAAATCCCTGCGGAGCCCTCAGCGGCCGCCCAGGCCGGCGGGCCTGGGGAAGCTGTGGCCCCGCCTGGGGGGATTCTCCTGCTGCTCGAGGGGTGCTGTGGATTTGGGGTGGTCGGGGCAGGTCCCGTCCTGCGGGATCTCCGCTCTCCGAAATGCAACCCGCGGCTGCGGCTCCGACGACTCGGACCGCCCGCCAATCTCCCAAATAGTCTTGATATTCCCCGCTCCAGGTGTGCCCGTAAATAATAAGTGATGAAGTTGCATAACAAAGTCGAAATTCCGCAGGGATTTGTCTGGGGCATTAGCGAGGATATACACACACTCGTAATAATAAAATCAAGCCCTTATCTCCCTTTTTGCAAGTATTCTCTTTTTTCGCAAAGCGATTTGGGACCCACCTCTGTGAACAATGCAGCGGGTTAAAGTGTCCCGCGAACCTGGGGATCCATTAACAGGTCAAAAAATCAGCAGGTGGTCGCAGGGGAATAATGCTACATACTGAAAATTAGCATTTCCACAAAGGGCTTGAAAATGCCTATTGTGCTGGATTGCTGCCATTAAAAATCGGATTCATTCTTAAAAATACAGTATCAAACTGCAACTTTTTTTTTTTGTTTTGTTTTCCCTCAGGGTAAAATTAGCGTAGTTTTGCTTCAATTATATCTCCGATTCGTGCGCCGAGCTCTGTAGAACTGGAGAGGCATGTTGGACGAGGAAAGGTTGATCCGGGAAAGCCCAAGTTTTGCGGTGGTTTATCTTAGGTTAGTTCCGTTTGCCCGGAGCTGCTGGCGGGGCTGGCCGCCCCGGGTGCGGGAGCATCCCCGCCGTGCCCGGGGTGCCGCAGCCCCGGCAAGGGGCAGAGGGTGCCGGGGGGCGGCGGGGGGCGATGCCCGGCTTGCTTTTCCTTGTACGTAAGTGCAGCATTATGTTGGTAGCGGGGATGGAGCCCTTTCGCCGCGCTCGGCGGCATGTGACGTTTTGACAGAGCTGCTGCTCTAACCTTTGCCTCCTCCTGCTTGCTGTGGGTGGTAAGTTGATGTCAGGCTCACAATTAGGACTCTCATGCAATTGACCTTGGCAGCGGGGTTTGTGCCGTTTAGCTCGCTCTTAAACACCGTGCGGGTGTTAAGTGTGGTCCAGGTAGGGCCGGGCAGGGCAGCGCGGGGGGCTCGGGGGGCCGCGGGCTCGGAGCCAGCCGGAGCCACCCCCGTGGCCGCGGATCGCGGTGCGGGGCTCGCTGTCAGCTCAGGTGGGTCCGGGGGGCGGTGGCCCCGCCCGGGGTGGTGGTGGCCCGGCGGGGCCGGAGCGCGGGCCGTGAGTGCCCTCCACCGACCGGCCCCGGCAGCGAGCACCGGGGCTCCGAGCGCGGCCCGGGGGGCTCCGAGCCCTCGGGGGGCAGCGCCTCCGCTCCCCGCTCGCCCCGCGGCTTGTAGCGCTTACTCTGCTCTTTAAGGCGCCTGTTCGCTGTGGTTTGTTCCGTCTTCGGCTGAATACCTCGCCTGAAGTTGTGCTTAGGCCAAAGGGGGAATTAGTAAGTAGATAATAAAATAATTGAAGCTTTGAGAGAGAGCCTTTAAGCACGAAATGCTGATTGTGGGGGGAACGCGTTCCTGCCTCGTTCTTGGGTAGAAAAACGCAGCTGGTGAATTCAGTGTAGAGAGCATCAAGGCCTTTGGAGTATCTCTGTAAGTTGTGAGTCCTGCGTTTTACTTACTCAAAAAAGTGACTTTGTCACAGCTAAAATGCGCTAAATGGTGTTTGAGAGTGGGAGAAGGGCGATTCGGGGCAGTTTAGAGCTTTTGGAAGCCCTCTCCTGTGGAGAAGGAGAAAACCATCAGGGAAGCGCGACCCTGAGAGCAGCAGCGAGGGGATGGCAGAGGGTTTGTGTCCAGGAGTGGAGGGGTGGTAATCAATCCTCCCTGAGTTAATTTAAACCGGGGAAGTGCATGGTCTTTGTTAACCTTAAAGTAAAAGTAGTTGGTCAGATGGAGGCTGTGGGGAAAGTAAACTCACCAAAGGTATCAAAACTCCTGAATAAAAAAACAAAGTGGGTGGGAAAGCTTCTGTTTCATCCCAATTCAAGTGAAATAAAGTTGAGGGGAAAAGTCACTAATGGCTTAGATGAGTGCTAGGCCAGCAGCACCCTTCTTGAAATCACACCAAATCACATTTACTTCACTCCTTTAACTGTTTTCCTAAAAAAAAAAAAAAATCATTTGAGCGGTGTGGATTTTATCAGCCTTCCTTGTCGATGACTGCCTTGTCCTACACAATAGTGGATTTTATCCATCCATTTGCCAGTGATTCAATCTAACCCCCCTGCTGGGTTTACTGCATTCTTCTAACTTATTGGATAACTAGATGCTGAGAGATAACATTCCTGAAATTCGGGGGTGGGGAGATAAAAAAACCACAGCAGAAGTCCTGTCCCTGGGAAGCCTTTGGAGAGGGTTGAGTGAAGTGCAGAGGAATGGTTGTAGCAGGGCAGTGCTGGGTAAATCCTCGTGGGCAGAGCTGCCCTCCTGGCATGAAAACCCCGAGTTCAGGCTGGTATTTAATTTCGGTGGTCACTGCTGGGTTCGGGCAGCTCAGGGGCTCTGATCACAGCACTTGGGGCAGGGAAGAGGAGCTAGTTACAAACCGCCATGATTTGCACAGAAGCTGTTGTGTTTTTTACAGAACCAGTCAATTGCTCCTTTGTTATTCCAGCTACTGTAAAATAACCCAGCGTTCTCCTTATGAATTCATCTAAACACCTTTCTTTAAGGTAAAAGGGAAAATAACGCATAACTTCCCTGTTTGTCATGCAGCAAGTCGTTTCAAGTCTGAATTGAATTTATTCAGAGTCCAGCTAATGCTTCACTGTCAGGGAAAGGAGAATAGGTGACAGGGCAGGGCTGCCACCCTCTGCTGCCCAGCCCAGGGACCCTCAGTGGGCTGGAGTCTCTTTCTCTGAGATGGCAGCTGCTGCTCAGAACCAGGAAAGTCACCAGAGCTCCTCAGAATGATGAAAATGAGGAGCGTGGGCTGTGCTGGGGATTGGGAAAGGGGCATTGAATTGAGTGTGATCTTATCAGCACAGAAGTAGAAAAATAAGAAGTATTATCATGGGAAAGGAGATAAATGATTGGATGCTTTGAAGCAGTTAAAGTTTGAGGACTTGTCTAGACATTATCCTGGAATATCTGCTTGGGGGTGGGCAACAGTGTTTAGTGCAGACATTACTGTGCCACGGGAACAAGTAAAAGCTGAGGTTATTTTTTATTATTTCATGACGTGGAAACAGTGTTGTTCTGCCTGGGGGATGGGACTGGGAAAGTCCCAAACACTTAGAGGATTTGGAAGAGATTTTTATGTTTTAGTATTCTATGAAATTCTATTTTAGTATTCTGTGAAACAGGAAAGTAGTCAAAGACCTCTCAAGTCAGTGTAGAGTAGTTCTGGAGGTTTATTTCGTTTTTTTTTTTTTTTTTTTTTAATCCAGGTACCTTCTTTCCAGGTATATCTGCTCAGAGTGTTGCAAAACGAGTTTAAAATAATCTGTTCTTGGTCCTGGTTGACCAGGTTGTGAATTGTGCAGTAGTTGTACTTGTCTGCCGGCTGGGCTTCTCTGTGTGTTTTTAGAGTTTAATCAGCTTTAGAGACATCACTTTAATGATATCTGGGATGGGAAATGTGTGCTGCCATTCTTGTTTCTTTCACTTAGAGGAGTTGTTTGGGCTGAAGGGGAAGTGTTTAATTTTCCCTGTTTAAATGGGAGGCATCCAAACATTTTTGATCCTAGTCGTGCTCAGAACTCCCTTCCTCCCTGTTCAAGGACTTGTGCAGGTTTGGATTTATTGCTCTGCAGATCACAGCAGAACAGGCCTCTGATAGTTGCCAATTTTTGTTATTGATAAATGTTTATTTTTACAAGTAAACTTTCACATGCAGTTGGTGCCACCCAGCATTAAACGGTTCAAGTTTGCTTTGTTGAGCACACTCAGTGCCCTTGTTGAGGTCAGAAGTGACAAGGGTTGCCATATCCTCCCTCAAGCAGGGTAATGTGCTCGAGTTGTCACCTGGACGTGGTCCCCTCCATGTTCAGGACACACCCAGGTGTGGGTTGGCCGCACCTTGCACAAGCCAAAGCCACAAGAAGCTCCTGAGCTTCACCTCGTCCCACCCCGGGGGGTGGCTGGGGACCCGGGGCTGGAGCCGGGCGGGTCAGGACAGGGGTGCCACCCTTCTGTGAGCCCTTGGCACCCCCGAATGAGAGCAAATCAGGCAGCTCCAGGGTGTCCCAGCCCGTGGGGGCTGGAATCCTGCCGGAGCCCTTTCTGCCTCCCCCTGGCTGGGAGGTTTTCCCCCCTGCCCTGAGCTCTGCCCCACCTCCAGCGAGCTGGGAGTTTGTTGTTTGAGGGATGGCAAGGCTGAGCAAAAACATCCTGTTTTGGTTGTATTTTCTCTTAACCTCTTGCAGTTCAGATATTTCCCCAAATTTTTTTTTTTTTTTTTGTCCATGTACAAATTGTGCTCAGTCTGAGCTGTGCTGTGCTGGTGGTGGAAGGGCAGGACTGGACTCTTGGCTTTCCCTGCCCTTTCCCAAAGTGGGTGAGTTGTGGGTACGGCTGGAGGAGGCCTCCTGCGAGGTCGGAAATGCCTTGGTGTAGTTTTGTGCACAGGACTTGTTACTTGTATTAGCTTTTAATAATCATAAGTATCAATGGGGACGCATACTCGAGGGTCGAATTTTGGATTTAATCATTATTTGCTACTGTGTCCATGTAGAGATTATAGTTGGGGTGTGTTTGCTTTCAAAGGATTTCAAAGCTAATACTGGCCTTGCTTGGCTGTTGTCAGCCCTCTTGGTTTGTAATTACTTTCATAATGGCAGAGCACAACTCGTTTAGATTGGTACAGTACGAACTGCTCAGAATTCCTGTGTTAACGATCTTGTCTGAGTTTCTGAGAGGTGGTTTACAAAGAATTAGAACCTGAAGTGTAAACAGCAGATAACTCATGTGTGGTGTTTTGCTCAGTGCTTCACCGCCTCCTCTGTCCTGGTGTTCCTTTTAAGCTGTGTTGCAGGTGCTGCCTTGCAGAACTCTTCCAGGGGATTTTTACCTGTATAAAGGGATTTGGAATGAATCTTTTTTCATTGATCCTTGTGAGAGTCCTTTAAAAATATGTTTTTTCTTGTAAACTGACCTGAGATGCAGATTAATTTGGGGTTGTGAAGGAATTGGCATCAAAACAAAGAGCAGAACTTCAGATTAATGTGCAAACTTGATTCCAGTGTCTTGTACTTTAATTTGCAATTTGGGTGGAGTCAGCAATCTTAATAGCGAATGCTTGGTCTAAATCTAGCAATTAATAATGTGACTTTCTTTCATTTTAAGGGAGTCCACAAGACGTCCCAGGTGATAGAGATGGTGAGATGAGTTCCAAAAGGTGCCGCACGGAGGAAACCAAAATCTGTGAGAAATGCTGTGCAGAATTCTTTGTTCTCTCTGAATTCCTTGAGCATAAGAAAAATTGCACTAAAAATCCGCCTGTTCTAATCATGAATGACAGCGAGGGAACAGTCCCCCCTGAGAGCTTCTCCGAGGCTCCTCTGGGGACCTTCCCGAGCGACCGAATGGATGGCAGGACACGCAAGGACATTCAGGCCAAGGGCTGCGCTGCCTCTGTGGAAAAGAGAGAAGGAAAAATGGATGCTGAGCCGGTAGGAGGAATGTACCTTAAAATAGAACCCCCCCTGACGCCTGCAGCTCCTGGCCTAAGCTATCTACCAAAACCCAAAGTACCGAACACTAACGTGACTCTGCAGACCATCCGTGGCACTAAGGTGGCCGTGAACCAGCGGACGTCGGACGCCATCTCCTCCTCGGCAGCCGGGTTCAACGCCATCCCCATGATCCTGGAGCAGCTGGTGTGCCTGCAGCAGCAGCAGCTCCAGCAGATCCAGCTGACGGAGCAGATCCGCATCCAGATCGCCATGATGGCTCCCCACGCCCTGCACCCCTCCATAGCAGCTGCTACTGACCCGCTCAAAGCTCTGGGTGCCCACATGTCCCAGCAGCTCTCGGCTGCCGTGGCTTTAATCGGACAGAAAGCTGGGAGCCAGAGCCTATCACTGGAATCCTTGAAGCAAGGAAAGCTACCTCATTCTAACACTGGCATTGCAGCCGCCAGCTCGCTGGCTGCTGGGCTCTCCTCCTCCTTCCCCCTGAAGCCAGAGGGGAGCCGAGGCCTCCCCGGCTCCATCTCTCAGTTCCCAAATCCTTTGCTACCTCAGTCCTCCGGCTCGGTCATCTTCCAGAACCCGCTTTCGGCCGTCTCGTCCGTGATGGATTCCTCAAAGAAGGGCAAGGGGAAACCGCCCAACATCAGCGTGTCCGAAAGCAAACCGAACGCAGAGGAGCCGTTCTTCAAACACAAGTGTAAATTCTGTGGGAAGGTCTTTGGCAACGACAGTGCCCTGCAGATCCACCTCCGCTCCCACACCGGGGAAAGGCCCTATAAGTGTAACATCTGTGGGAACCGCTTCACCACCAAAGGAAACCTCAAAGTGCATTTTCAGCGTCACAAAGACAAGTACCCCCACATAAAGATGAATCCTTACCCAGTTCCTGAGCACCTGGACAATGTTCCTACCAGCACTGGAATCCCGTACGGGATGTCTGTGCCACTGGATGAGTCCAACCTGATTGTGGACAGCAAACCTCTCCTAACAACTCTGCCTACCTCCGCAGCCACCGGCGCGCCTCAGGCCATCTCCAGCCTGGCAGGCATCAAGGAGGCTCTGCCTGGTACGTTCTCAAGTGAGCTGCAGTCGAGGCCCTCTCCCGAGAGTGAGGGTGGCTCCTCCTCATCGGGGGCGGTTGGCCACGAGTCAGGAACAGAGCAGAGCTTGAGCTCACCACAAGCTGCCTGCAGCGTGAGCATCTTCCATGTAGGTGGGTCAAACGAGCAAGGCTCAGAGACATCAAAACTCCAGCAGCTGGTTGAAAATATTGACAAGTCCACTTCTGATCCCAACGAGTGCCTGATCTGTCACAGAGTGCTGAGCTGCCAGAGCTCGCTGAAGATGCATTACCGCACCCACACTGGGGAGAGGCCGTTCAAGTGTAAGATCTGTGGCCGTGCCTTCTCCACTAAAGGGAACCTCAAAACCCACTATGGCGTCCACCGGGCCAACACCCCGTTGAAGATGCAGCACTCGTGTCCCATTTGCCAGAAGAAGTTTACAAACGCCGTGGTGCTGCAGCAGCACATCCGCATGCACATGGGCGGGCAGATCCCCAACACCCCGATGCCAGAATCCCCCTGCGACAGCGCCGAGGCGGATCCTGCCGTGCCCGAGAAGAACGGAGACGTCGGTCGCCCAGAGGAGATCGTGGAAAGCATAGACATGGAAGATGACATGGACTCTCAGGATGGCCCCCAGAGTTCCTCCAAACCTCCTACTCCATATGATGCACAATCAGAGTCGCCCGCCGCGGCCGCCGCCTTCTCTGGGGTTGCAGCGCTGGAGAACCAGATGAAGATGGTCACCTCCTCGCTGAGCTTGCAGCGGCAGAGCAGTCTGAAGTCCAGCGACAACGGCTCAGCAGAGAGCGATGGCATGACCAACGACTCGTCCTCGGTGGCGGGCGATGCTGACTACCAGAACGGCAGGAGCCCCGCCGCCTCCGAGGCCGCCTCGCTGCAGGCGCCGTCTCCGGCCAACAGCCAGGCTGAGAGCGTCAGGTCCAAGTCACCTGCCTTCAACAACCAGGAGGATTCGGGCACGGGGAGTAAATCCGAGGGTGCTGAGAGCGCTCCTGCAGAAGTGGAAGGGGTTGTCGGAGCTTTGGATTTAACGTACGGCAACGTCGGTCGGAAGGTCATCAAGGAAGAGCCTGGGCTACACTTTGCAAATGGAGAATATGGTGAGTAAAGCAGAGTGTTGGCAGGGATTTGGGGTGTGGCAGTAGGAAATCAATCCTAAAAGGACCAACAGGAAACCAAACTTCCTTAGCTTTCCCCTCTTCCTGCTCCTCTGTTTGGATAAGGGCATAGGCCCTGTAAACTTTTCCTGACTAAGTCAGGCCCAAAATTCAAAAGCTTAACTGCTGTCATCTCCTTGAAATTAATGTAGACTGTGCCCTCTCTGTCTTTCATGGGCTCACTTGACATGTCCTTATAGCTTTTTAAAAATCCACATCTGTGTTTTAAGGGAAAACTACTTATCCCAATGGTGATCTGGAAACCCTAAAATAGTCTGTGTGGTTTTCAGGCTCTGTAGCATTGAGGTTAAGGTTGATCTAAATTTGACCTGAAAGGCTTTCTGTATCATAAGCTCACAAAACAAACCCCGGGATGAACTGATTTGTTTTGGGTTATCCTAGGAAGTGTGGTGGCCTCTGCAGATGTGCTCTTCAGACACCTACAGCTTCAAAGGCAGGGCCTCGAGTCTCAGCCAGGCTTAAGCTTGGAAGCAGAATTAGGTTGGGATAAAAGCATAACCTTTGCTTTCTTTCCAGGTCGAAGCAGTATTCCAGCTGCCTTTGTCAGAGCCCCACCAGCCCTGATAAAAATGGAGCTGCCCAGCGATCGTCCCCTCAGCACTGGCCACTTCATTGGCCCTCCAGCTCTGTCCCCTGGGGTCACCCCTCTGCTGGTGCCACGCCCCAAGTTCTGCCGTCCTGCCAAACAGCACATCTGCACTACCTGTGGGAAGAACTTCTCCTCTGCCAGCGCCCTGCAGATCCACGAGCGCACCCACACCGGGGAGAAGCCCTTTGCCTGCACCATCTGTGGGAGAGCCTTCACCACCAAAGGCAACCTGAAGGTGCGTCCTGTCTGTTGTCATCTCCTTGCTCTGTGACAATAAGGCTAGGGATGGAAAGGCTGTTTGTAATAGTTGAGCTGCCTCTGAGACAGCACTGATTTTCTCTTAGTTCCTCAAATGCTTACTTTGACCCTTGTCTCCTTCCTGAGCTTCTCCACACAGCTTTTTGTGGAAGTGTTACTGAGATCACCCTCAGGTCTTTGCTGCTGTCCTTGACTTTCCTTTTGGGATGGAAGGGGAGCCTTAGCCCTCACTAAGCAGATTGCTTTCTTTTTTAATTTGGATTTGGATGTGTCAAGACATCAGTATTTCATAGGCTGCTACAAAATACTGCCTGCTGAGTAAATGCATTACACTGCAGTGCTTGAAATTTTGTGAGATGAGGAGGGATAAACTGGGATAATCCTGAGATGACAAAGTGCTTGGGGATTGTGGCTAAGCACACACTGAAGAAGCGCTGTGAGTCTGTCCTTTTGCCAGATGAATCCATCCATCTGCCCCGCGAGGGATTCAGCTCCCTCACTTGCACAGAAGCTTCTCCCTCCCTGTGAGAACCTCTTCAAGCTCTTCAGTCCTCTTGCAAAAATGCTGATGGGGGGAGAAAATACTCTGCAGTGTGTGAGCAGTGCCTTGCTGGAAGCACCAGCAGAATGTGGTGTGGAAGATTTCAGCTTAACTGAACCTCTGCCAAATTACTTGGTGGTTTTTTGCATTACCCAGTATTTCTTTCAGTGTGGTCTGTTTGCAGCAGATAATGTGGTTTCTGTTTTGGGGGAGAGAGGGTGTCTTTGCCAACAGCACTTTTTCCAGGTGTAAAACACAGTCCTTCAAGCCCTCTAGCAGCCAACTCCAGAGAGCCACGGCGATGTCAGGCAGTGAATGACCGTGTCGTACACATGCCAGGAAGGGAACTCTGACAAGAACCACCCAACTTAATATTTACCTGAATGCAAACAGAGCAAGCCTGCCTTCTTTGGGCCACTTGGCTGCAGGCAAAGTAGAATTTGGGTCCACCACGGAGGAGCTGCAGAATTAACCATTCTCTTTGCTTTCCCCCCTCTCCGGAAGGTCCACGTAGGAACCCACATGTGGAACAACTCAGCCAGGCGGGGCAGGCGGCTGTCCATCGACAACCCCATGGCCCTGCTGGGCAACGACCCCAAGAAGGTGTCGGAGATGTTCCCCAAGGAGATGGTGGCGCCCTCGGTGAGCATCGACCCCGCCGTGTGGAACCAGTACGCGGCCGTGCTCAGCAACGGGCTGGCCGTGAAGGCCAACGAGATCTCGGTGATCCAGAGCGGGGCCCTGCCCGCCCTGCCCGTGCCCCTGGCCGGGGGCTCGCCCCTGAACTCTGCCCCAGCCGCCAAGGCGGACCCGGCCCCGGCTGGCGCTGCCGAGGCGGAGAAGGCGGGCGGCGCTGCTGCAGACAGTGTGCCAAAACACCAGTTCCCTCTCTTCCTGGAGGAGAACAAAATCGCCGTCAGCTAAGGACTCGAGAGGAGTTGACCTACAGAAAGAACAAATATATATAGACACAAACATATATTTTTAAGAGATTCCACTTCGGCCTCCTATTTTCCTATTGACGTGCAAATGATTTTATGGTTGTCTTTGTAAGAGTTGCCCAGAGTACAATCATGATATTGCTTTGCAAATAGTAATTAATAAATAATAGGATTTCCTTCTATTTGGAAAGATGCGGGTCTTGCAAAGTAGTTCTTACGTGTGACTTTAATGTGTACAAGCCTTACAGAAGTTTCTACAACTTGAAATTCCAAAGGTTAGAATATTTACCTCTTTGTTTAGAGTGATAATGGGGGTTTTGAATGGAGTGGAACAACCTACTGTCGATGGAAAAGCTTCTATTTACTGATGAGAAATGGAAACTATTGATGCGGGTAAATATCCTAGAATGTCTGCCACCCTCTTAGAGTTTTTCTGTTTGGATTTTTGGCTCTGTGTGGTTTCTGAATGTACTTTTTCTTAATAATTGCTATAAAAACTACAAAGTTGTTTTTTTAATTCCTTTGGTTTTTTGCCTCAGAAGTTCTATGAAAAGCAAGTTGCTGTTTTTCTTTAGTCACTGCTCCTAAGTAATTAATTCTTTGTGTTGTTGACTGCTGCTTATTTAATACTACTACTAGGACAGTCGTTCAATATAGTGCCAAAATTCCTGCTTCCAAAGATGTGCAGTTTTTCCTAGATGTTTTATTTCAATACCGAGAGCCCCAAACAAGCATGGGTGGGTATGTATATACTTTTTTTTTGTTTGTTTCTTCTTGAAAGGGAAGACTTGCCTTGGGAAGTCAGGTCTGAAAGCTCTGCGAGGAATCTCAGGTGACTGTTGCAATTTGCCATGGGAACTGGTTTCCTTTGCAAGAGACTTTTTGTTTTTATTTTTTATTTTTCGTTTGGGTAATTTAGGAGATCAGTCTGTGTAAACCTGTATTTAAATATGAAGTATTCATGCTTAGGTTAAATGTTTTGTGGGTTTTTGGATGGCATTCCTACTCTGGTCATTAAGGTTTTTTTGGTGGTCTGTGGGCTTGCATTCCACCAAAAAGGTAATTAATGATCCGTGTGTGTTGTATGAAGGTTGCTGGGATAGTCATCTGGATTCTAAGTTATCTACCTCATTTTTTCCTTTTGTAGTTGTAGTGTCTATTTTTTCTAATAATGACCACTGTAATGACTGAGATCCAAGCAGATGCTTCCATGCACTATGTGAAACCAAAACCTGTTGTATTATTAGTGGAAGCACCTGGGGAGTTGCTGGACTGACCTTTCACTATTCCTCGAACGCCTGCTGGAACTGGATGTGGAGTGGGATCTGAACCAGGCTGCAAAAGGGAGCGTTTGGTGTGGAAGGACTGAAGGAGGGAAAGAAACCTGGCTGTTGACTGCAGGAAATCTTCAAGTCCAGTCTCTTGTGGAAGGCCCCAAAAATGCAGATTTACCAAAAGTTCGTGTGATGTTGTTGCACCTGATTCTTGCTTATGATCTCTGTATGCCGAGTTGTGCCTTTCCCGCTGGACTTGTGGGTAAGAACATACCAGTACCTGTTTACACTGTAAAATGGATATTGTTACATAGACCACCCAAAAGGCATCCCAGTTGTCACATTTCTACATTGTGAATGTATGACTTTGAAGAACTCTGTAGTTTTGAGTATCTACTGATGCGTTTCTGTTGACATTTTTGAGAATAAATTTTGGGATGGCTTTTTCACACTTGGTGCTGAACATTTTTCTGGCCAAATGTTTAGTGCCTGCTGAAGAGCGAGTTCAGGAGGCAGCATGCTGCTTCACTCCAGGGACCTGACATCCAGGAGCTAGAGTTGGGCTCTAGTTCATTGCTTAGAACAACAGGGGCTAGGAAGCTGTGGAGGAGTTGGAGATCCATTCCTCAAGAACAGCTGGGGTTTGTTGTAGGGGTTGGGATGTGCTAGGGATGTTGATTTCCACTCTAGAACAGAATGACAGGAATATGTGCAATCATTTTTGTACTGTGATCATTCTACAAAGGGAAAAAGAATATTAAGTTGTCAAATTGCCAGTGCCTGAAGATGCTGGCTGCATGGAAAAGGGATAAATAACTTCTAATGAGCAAAGCAAAACAGTGCTGAGAACAGCCTTGATAATATGGAAAAGTGCTGGGATCCTCATTCTGGCAACATAATCCAGCAAATGTGTTTTGCCTTTGGGAGGTAACAGAGAAGGAAAAGGGAGCCCTAAAGCTGCACCTTTCCAACATCAGAGCTGCCTGATCACGGTGCTCCTTGCTCAGTCCTTGGGAGTGCAAAGAGAGGCAGGAAGCAAATGCTTTTTCTCATCTCTGCCAAGCTCTGAAGGAAGGTGTAGGGAGGGCAGGACAAAGCTGAGGAAGCTCTGTCCCTTGTAGTGGTGGGTTGGATTTCTGGCCACGCTGGGGGGCTCTGACTGCCTCTTCATTACCCTCCATAGCAGTGTAATTCCATATGCTCACTAGGGTGGGAATTCACACTTCAGGGGTGTTGCTCAGCAGCTTGGATGGTCAGGGGAAGTGGGGAGGGAAGGAGTTTTATAAAGCCTGAGTGCTGGTCTAGAGCTACACAGCCAGGAAGGTGCTGGCACAGCAGGCCAGCACAAGGCTGTGGCACACAGGTGTGATGTCATTGGTAATTATTCCAATAGGAATGGGTCAGGCTGGGCTGTGCCTGCCCTGGGCCAGAGCCCAATGCTGTGACCTGGCCCAGGACACTCAGGGCTTTGCTCTCCTGGCCCAGGACACTCAGGGCTCTGCTCTCCAGGCCATGTGCCAGGTGCTGGCTGTGCCCCATGCTGTGACAGCCTGGTGACAGGGCAGCTCCAGGCTGGAGCAGGGTGAAATCCCTGGCTAAGCCAGCAGGTCCTGGATCTTCCCACAGCTCCTGGGTAACAGGTAGGACCTATCTGAGCCTGTCCCCACAGCAGGAGCTGGGCCACAGGGATGCTCCTGCTGCAGGGGAGAGTGCAAAGCAAGCAGGGCTGGGGATTACCTGCTCTCCCAGGTGTGAGAGCTGAACCAGCGCCTTGGGCAAGTCCCTGTGCTGGAACTGCCCACAGTGGCAAATGTGCTCAGCTTACAGTAACATCTACAGTTCCATCTCAGCAATTAAAAGAGACAGCTGCCTGTCCTGTGGCCGTGGCTGATGTGACTCAGGAGCGAGTTAACGGAGCTGCTGCAGCTGCAGTGGTGTGAGAGCACAGTGAACTCGGTATGTGCCCTGTCTCTGCTCATTAGCCTCTCCTCTTGCCTGGAGGACTTTCTTGTTGGTGTTTGTTATTGCTTGCTTTGCTCCTCACTCAGAGGATTTACAGGCTGTTGCTGTTGTATAAGTAGCAGATGTGCTTGCACGAGCTAAGGTAAAATCTGGCTTGCTTAAATGTCAAATTTGAACTTAAACATTGCATTGCTTAAAACAAAAAGACCTGAACAGTAAGTAAGTACATTTGCTTTACCTTAATGTATTACCTCAAGTATTCCTCTAAGGAAAGATTTCTTTTAACCTGCCCTTTCTGTTCAAAGCTTCCCAAGAAGTAGGTGGGAACTTAGAGGGAATTGGACAATTGTAGATAAGCAGCTCTGGGCTGAGCTCAGTTGAGGCTGGTTTGCCTTTCCACAGCTGGCAGTGGGGGAAGGATTTGGCTGAGGTGTTTGAACTGACAGGATGGCAGAGAGGGGCTGAAACAACAGGAAAGAGATGAGTATGACTTTTTTTTTTTTTTTTTTTTTTTTTTTTTTTTTTTTTTTTTTTTTTTTCTTTCCTGTTGAAGGCCATGGTGCTCCTTGCAGAGTTCGGAGCCTGGAGTCAGGGAAGGTGATCGTTTCTGTCTGCAGAGACAGAAAGCTGCCCTGGTGTGATCCCAGGAGGTTTCTGCTCAGAGCTGAGGCTTTCTTGGTGCTTTTGTGTGCTGAGTGCTCAGCCCAGAGGGCTCCTCTCTGCCTGCCCTTGCCCTGCCTCCCTGCTGGCCGGGCTGTGCTGAGTGCTGGCCTCACGTGTTTGACTTCAGCTCACATTCACCACTGACCTAGAAAAGCTCCTGGCACTGCACAGCCACAGCAGGACAGGAAACAGCTCAGAGGCACAGAAAGAACCAGCAATTACACACTCCTGGAGCCCATTACCATGCTATCTATTCTGTTATCATGTCTTCTGCTTTGTGCACGTGGAGCTCTTTGCACATAAAGGGCCGTGGTCTTTGCAGCCTTCTGATTGCTGCTGGTGCTGGCTGCTTTCTTGGGATGCTTGTTCGTTAATGCCTGTTGTAAGTGATGTTGTGCTGGACTTCCAGCCACTCTCTGGCAGCATCACTCTCCTTTAAACTTCTTTGTTGTCGTATCTGATTGTCACATCTCACAAGCCAAAGATTCACTTCTCTGACTCAATTACTTTGTGCAGAAAGTGGAGTCCCAAGTTAGAATGAGAACAGGTGGGTCTCATCATGGGCCTTGTTCTCCATACTTGGCTTAGGCAAAATCCAGACATGACTAAACATTTGTGTAAGTGTCTCTCTAAAGAAAACTAAAACCCCAAATCCAGTAAAATTCACAATATCTAGTGCTATTAAATATATATGTTTATTTATTTGTCCCCAGCCCAGAGCTCTGAGTGGCTCCTCCAGGAATTCCTGGGACACCTCCAGGGATGGGCACTCCAACCCTCCCTGGGCAGCCCCTGCCAAGGTCTGAGCCCCCTTCCCAGGAGGGACAAAACTGAGCAAACTGAGCTGAGTCAAACACTCAGATTATGAACCCATGGGAATCTGAGGGCCAGGCACACAAACCACAGCGTGCTGTGAGCAGAAGGTGAGGCAGGAGGGGTGCATGGGGAAAAGAATGACAAATAAGCTGTATTCTCAGTGTAGTACTACAGAATCAGTCCTGAAATCCTCTGTTCACTGCTCTTCCCAGATACTCCTGGCCCTGCAGCCCTGTGCATGATGACAGAGGGTGTTTGTAAATCAGATTACCTGGATTGGCTTCACAGCCCTGCACAGTCCTGTCCACCCACTTGGCAAAGTTTGTTTTAGAAAAATTTGTCTCCATGCAGTCTAGATGTTCAGAATACCAAACATAACTGTTTAATTTTTTTTTTTTTTTGACACACTGTTTTGGTTCTCTTTCCCACGAAACCAGATTACTTAGGTCCTTAAAGTTCAGCACACATTCAGGTGATTTGCTGCCTCGGGGTATCTAAATTTCTGTATGTATTAAAAGTACTCCACCTATCTCAAGTCCCAAAGTCCAGATTTGAAAAACAGCAAATTCCTTCATTACTTATTCTTCTGCCTTCCCTAAATTCTTCTAGTCTTAAATGACAAAATAACTACATTATGTAGGGATTTGGGTCTTCTTACTTTTTATAAAAGTTGCACATATGAAACGTGTAACAAATATTTTCAGTTTATAGCTTTACATTTTTTTATCACACTCCCAGGAGGTGTAACACAAAACCAATATGGCAAGAATTCACAGAACAGCTACAGCTAATAGCCAGATCATGTCAAGAGCTAACAAAATACAAACATAAAATGCAAGTGGGAGCGTATTTGTCTAGAAAGCCTTTTTCTTTCTTCATTTCTTTAGCTGACAGCTGTCCTAGCTGAACGACAGTTCGACTATTATAGTTTTAAAAATTAGGTGCTAAAGGGTTGTTTTCTTCTTGATCCACAACATATAATTATGCGGGGAAGAAAAAGATCCTACACAAAGACTGCACTTCCTCAGAGCAGTATCTGCTCTGAAACTTCATTATGAGAATGCCAAATGTTCCCTGCACGGCAGAGCCCATGGCAGTGGGAGCTTTATTGTAGTTTCCCTTAGCAAGTGTTGATGGATTTATGGAGGGCTTCATTAAATATAGGCTTAAAGGATATCCGCTATCGCCCACTTGTCAAAAGCCAAAATAATATCAAAGCCATGGGTGCAGCTCAGGGCTGCAGGTGTTAACAGTGCTCACTAATCTGGGAGTGCTTCAGCCCCCAATTAATGGCAGCGCTCTTGTCTGAGCCCAGCCCTCTCAGAGATAAATTTCCAAGATGAATGCATCCCGTGGAGGCTGAGGGCACTTGTACAATGATCCCACCCTGCTGATGGCTCGTGCTGGGCTGTCCCAGCTCGGGCTTGTGTTTCCCTGTGGTGCCTTGAGAGGCTCCCTGGAACAGAGGCTGGGCAGAGTTAAAGAAAAAAGCAGGGATTTATTAAAAGGCCTTCAAAGAACACACCTTGGGCAGTGCAAGAGTCTGGCTAAGTTACACCCAAGATAGATGGTGAGTTACAAGTTTTCACACTTTTATAAGTTTTGGTCCATTTCCATTTTGGTGTTAATTGTCCAGTTACAGCTCCAGGTTATGCAGTCCCATCCTCCCAAATCGCTCTCCTCAATTCCCTGTTGTTTGCATTTTTTGGGCCTGAAGCTGCATTGGCTCTGGGGATGGGAAAGGATTGTTTTGTGTGACTGAGCTGTGAGGAGAACCTGCTAACACTTTGTATGAAGTTCAGAGTCACATACCAGTGCAGTACAGAATCTGGGAAATATGAAAGCTAAAACTTGAGGCAGGACATGACTCTCAGTGCTCCTTTCCCAGCAGTGGTTCCGTGTGTGGAGCTGAGCTGGGAATGGGCAGCTTTGGCAGGTTTGCTCTGGTTTGGGGGGATTGAATGGCACAGCCCAGGCTCTCATTTTGGGGGGATTGAATGGCACAGCCCAGGCTCTGGTTTTGGGGGATTGAATGGCACAGCCCAGGCTCTCATTTTGGGGGGATTGAATGGCACAGCCCAGGCTCTCATTTTGGGGATTGAATGGCACAGCCCAGGCTCTCATTTTGGGGGGATTGAATGGCACAGCCCAGGCTCTCATTTTGGGGATTGAATGGCACAGCCCAGGCTCTCATTTTGGGGGGATTGAATGGCACAGCCCAGGCTCTCATTTTGGGGGGATTGAATGGCACAGCCCAGGCTCTCATTTTGGGGGGATTGAATGGCACAGCCCAGGCTCTGGTTTTGGGGGATTGAATGGCACAGCCCAGCCCTGTTTCAGTGCTGCTTGAGGAGCAGTGGTGTTCCACAGCACCTAGCCCTCCTCTTTGCCTGTCACTGTGGGAGTGAGTCAGAGCACAGGGAGTTATCCCAGTGTAGGAGCCGAGTGCTGCCCCTTTGCCCTTGGCAACCAAACCTCTTCTCCTGCTTTCCTCACCAACGGGGCAGCTGCAAACACAGCCCTGGAACAAAGCTGCAAATACCATCTGCAACGGGCTGTGCTTCCAGACAAAGGGGGTGCACCCTGGTGTTTGTAAAACATGCACTTATGGAATCAGATAAGAACAGGTACAAAGAATAATGGCACAACTCGGGCTGCCTGTGGAATTATAAACATTTTGTTCAACCAGTTGTACACCCTTAGTCTGAGCCAACTCCTTAGATGTCAGAATTCTCTATATTTTGATATGGTTAGGGAAAAACATAAAGTAAACAAACCCCAAAAGTAGTTCCAAAATTGAATTAACCTTTCAGCTAATAAGTCAAACAGGATGTAATTATTATGACTTTCCTCTGTGTTCATCAGGAAAAAAACATAGTGCTATGCATTAAAAGCCCAATTATTTATTTAGTAGGGAGCTATAATGGAACAAAATTTATAGCATATTGTGCTAAATAGGTAAAGAGTGCAATTTGCAAATGCATTGTCAGAACCACCCATCCATTGTTTGAGTGGGAAACTGGCACCAGGACTTGCTCCTTGAAGGAGTACGGGCAGACCCCCAAAACACAATTTATTTAGGTGTTCTTTGATCAGTGGAGCTGAGAGACCTGGGTGCATTTGAGGACCAGGGGTGCCCTGAAGGCCTCACGTGTGGGTGAGAAATTGGTGTCACGGGCAGAGAGCAGGGAGCAAAGCCACGGGGACAAGGAGGGGACAGAGCTCTGCACCATGGAGCTGCAGGGGTGAAAGGCAACAGATAAGACAGCAAGGCTTCCAAAACAGTGGGAAACTGTTTGTGGCAGGCAGAGACTGATGGACACAGGAATTTCTGGTTTGATTAAGATGCACCTGCAGCCAGGTGTGTCCACAGGCTGGGCTTTGCCAGGATCAGCTTCCACTTGTCTGTGTGAGCCTGAACCATGGGACACTCAGTGCATAACACACAATCCTGCTGGCAAAGCAGGTGTGCTTGTGCTGCCTGCTCAGGAAAAGGCATTAAATCACCCCAATCCACAGCCTGGTACTTTCATCCAACCTTTGTGTTCAAAATGGGGCTCTGCCTTGGACTTGCCAATAAACCATTCCTGGGTTAAATGGATTTATGGGGTGCAGTGGTGAGAACTGTGACAGTGTCTGAGGGACTCTCCCTACAGGACAACCTCAGAGGGGGCCAAGTGGCCCAGCTCTGGTTCTAAGAAAAATCATGTGCTGGGATCACAAAGAGGGATATAAAACTCCTTGCTCTGCTGTTAATTTAATCATCCAGGAAGAAAGAAGTCCTGTGAGAAAAAAAAAAAACCAACCCCCAAACCAACATAGATAATGATTTAAAATTATGGAAAATTTCTCAGCTCCTTTTAATTAGCAGTGGTGCAATATTAATTCTGAGCTTGCAGGGCCCCTTTGTGAACCTGAAGTTCTGTGCTTGCAAAAATAGAGCATCAAAGCAAGCCAGTGGCATCAGAAAAAAACAAAATCGGTTTTATTTCACTTGATTTAACAATTCTAACTTCTCAGACTGGGGCTGGAGGTTTTCCCTTGGGCATTCCTTCTCAACAGGAGAATGAAAATCAAAGGCCTGGAAACCAGGAGAGCTCATACCTGCTGTGAGTGCTGCTGAGATCACAAGTAAATCCTTCCAGCAAAGCAAATGTTATGCCAGAAATATGTCAAGGAGTGGGTTTAGTCCATTGGGCTACAGCCTGGTCTAGACCCTCCAGAGTGATTTCCTAACTAAAAACCAAAAGTGTCTCAACACAAGACAGAAAATCAGTGCCCATAAGGGAGGCTTTGAGAGTTTTTCTGGCTCCTCAGATGCTGTGTGAGGCTGCAGGGCATCCCTTTGCTCCTCCTTTAGGATTTCTGGGACTGAGTCACCTTGCAGCAGTCAGTGGTTCCTTCTCCCACGTTCTTGGGTGTCAGAGAGGGGCAGGAATGACATGGAGGAGCTTCAGCTGCTCCATGTAAAGGAGAGATGTCCTAAAGTTCTGTCTGATCACAAAGATGTCAAGGGCATAAAAGAATGCTGGATGTTTTCAAATCCAGTGCCACTTTCACATCGAAGCAAATGAAAGATGGCATTTGATAAGTTTTGTTTTAATTGAGGTTGGAGGCTCAGAGTGGCATTCCAGCCTGTACAGCATTAGGGCAGTGGGTTTGTGGCAATGGTGTGACAAGGTCCTGTTTAGGTTCTTCAGTTGCTCCTTTTATGAAATTATCATTTGCAGTGAAATCTAGTATCCTATCCTTTCATACAAAAAAAAAAAAAATCAGATGTAGAATATGAGAAAAAATAGAGCAAATATGATTCATGAGCCAAAGTGTTTGTGGGAGAAGGGATTTCTGTTTCTACTTCAGTGGGAAATAAGAAATTAAAACATGGTATTACTTAACTGAAATACAGCCTAAAAATCAATCCTACAAATAATTTTTGCAGCAAGACGGCCCAAGTTAGGATGGCATTGGAAATATCTGTCTAAACAGTCTCAGTTCTGGTGCCTGAAACTGGTGTAACTCTTCATTGTCTTGCTGAAATGTCCTCATTGCAAAATGCCAGGATGACTCTGCTTCAACTGTAAGGGAAAGCATTAAATGACAGTTGCAGTTTTTGTGCTGCTGTAATCTATAGTGTAACGAGATGCTTGAAATCAGAAACACAAGTGCTGGAGCAATTTGTGCCTAAATTTGCAGAGGACATCTGAACTGGGATCCAGAAACGGTCGTTGAGAGGAGGAGGTGAAGGTCACCGAGCAAGCAGGGGGCGAGCAGCAGCAGCAGCAGAGATCCCATCCCTGTGCTGTGGGTGGGCTGCGTTAGAGGGGGGGAGCTGAGCCCGCAGTTGCGGGTGGCAGAGCACACGCGGGGGGTGGCAGAGCACACGCGGGGTGAGCTGCGGGCCTTGGGCCGGCCAGGAGCGCTCAGCGCAGAGCTGCTGAGCCTGGGAGAGAACGGGAAACGAACGCGGGGCGCCGGGGAAAGGGCACGACAGGGCGAAGGGCAGAGCAGGTGACGGATGGGGACGGGGCAGGGCATGGCTGGGAGGGGCAAATCAGGGTGTGGCAGATCAGGGCGGGGCTGCTCTGCCCGGTCCGACGTGGGGCGGACCCGACCCTACCCGACCCCAGCGGGTCCGCGGAGCCGCCAGGTGCCGGCGCTCGGGGCCGGGCCGGCGGAGCATCCCTGGCCGCGCGGCGCGGCGCTGCCCGGAGCGGCGGGGAGCGGCGGGGCGGAGCCGGCGGGTGGGGCGGGCGCGGCACCTGCGTGCTGGGAGCCGGCGGCGCCGGGCCGGCCCCTCGGCGGTGCCGCCAGACGGCGGCGACCGGGCTGGGCGCTGCCGGCAGCCGGAGCATCCCCCGCTCCGCCCCGCAGCCGCGGCCATGACCGACAACATCCCGCTGCAGCCGGTCCGGCAGAAGAAGCGCATGGACAGCAAACACCGCGGCGGGTGAGGGGCGGCGGCGGGGCCGCGCTCGGGATGCGCGGGACGGGGGCGGCGGCGGCGGCGGCCCGAGCCCGGGCGGGAGGAGGAGAGGAGGAGGAGGAGGATGATGAGGGGGAGGCAGGCGGGCGCTGACAGGTTGCTCCTGACGCCATTGCCGCGGCACGCCCGGCGCACGGCAGGATGCAGGCGGGCTGCGGGAGCGGGGACAGCCCCGGCGGAGAGCGGCTAGTTTGTGTTCAGAGCCCTGTAACTGACGTTGCTGTATACAGTTTATTCAGCATTAGATGTATTCCTTGTTGCCAGGTTGTTGGTGGTGCTGTAGCAGTACCCAGGGCAGGGAGGTGTGTGTGATGCAGCAGCAATCCCCTGTGCCTGTGTCACATGCACCGCTGAGCAAGTGCCACAAGGTGCAGCCACCATGGCCTTGCCTTTGGTGATGTGATTGAAGGGAACGGCGAGAGGTGAGGGCCTGGGAAATTTCTCAAGGCTGCTCCAATGGATTCTTTCCTGGAGTTCTGTAATCTCCAGCAGGAGCCTCCTGGGTGTTCGATGTGGTTAGTGCTGCCTAGCAGAGCCTGCCCTCAGCTCACCCGAGCTATGGGTCATTGCCTGTGGATTCTGCCTGATTAGCAGCCACTGAGAGGCTTTCCAGTGGTGGCAAAAAATTCCAGCAGCACGGGAAGGAAGCTTGCCTAGGGCTTTTACTCGATAGCAGTTGAAATAAATTGGGTTTGGGGTTTCTGCTTGGTGCAGTAATTGTTTGGGGGTGGGATTTGTCATACATAAGGAGCCCTTGTTTTAGTGATCTCTTGGTATTCCATCAAGTGATGATAGCAAAGCATTGAAGTCAAGCCAATCCAAACCAGTGTTAGAAACCACAGAATAAATCATCCAGCAAGTTGAGGGGTCCCTGGTGTCACAGCCAGAATAGAGTCCTGGGAATCTTAAGCCATAATCAAGGCCTTCTTTCTTCTGTTCCCTCTGAGGAAAACCCCACGCTAAAGCCATCCAGTCTCTGTTCCTGGATGCATATGAACCCCAGGATGGGCAAGTGTTGAGGGGCTTCACTTTAGCATAGCCCCAGCTGGTTTCTACTCTGGGGGGTCTCCCAGCAGTGGGGGTGAGTTTTCAGACAGATTTTTGTTGGTGTGGTCTTCTGCAGTGCAGAGCAGGTTTCTGGTCGTGAACATCTCTATAAAAATCTTGGTTTTGTTAAAATAAAAGCAAGAAATGGCTAATTCACCTGTAGGGCAGGTGCCATCCGGCAAGGCTTTCATTACCCTCAGCTTCTGACATGCTTTGAAAGGAAGCCAGGGAGGAGCTGGCTCAGGAACCTTGCAGAGATGAGTGATGGCTCAGGCAGTTCAGGTCTGTGTTGGAGAGAAGCCACGAGCTTTAAGAACTGAGTGGGAGAGTGGGGATCTGTTCCTGAGCACAGCTTCAGTGGGGCTCTTCTTGCTGCAGCCAAGGGCTGAGCTCTGAATTCCTGTGCTGTGCCTTGAATTCAGCCCTGTTCATCCCGAGGCTTTGCAGCACTCTGAAAGCCCTGTGAGCACCGTGCCAGTGAGGAGAGAGGGATGGCAGGAACTGCAGCAGCCCTGGTGGGATGGGAGTGAGCCTGAGCTGCCCAGGGCCCAGTCCTGCCAGGGAGGAGCTGCAGATTCCTGGAGCACCCCGTGTGCTCTGCTCAGCACATGACACAAGTTGTCCCCTAAATAGCTCGTGGTGTCAGTCCTCAGTCCTGCAAGGCTCCTTTTAAAGCAGCAAACTGCTGTGCTCATGCAGCTGCTGCCGTGGAAAAGGCCTGGCTCCAAAGCTGCAGGGGAAGGAGAGGGAAGGAGGAGCTTTACAGGAACACTTGCTGAGGCTGTGCCATTGTGCTGCCTGTGTATTCTGGCTCTGTTTAAAGTGGCAAATTCCATTTCAGAGTCAACAGAGAGGGACGGCAGCTCCTGCCCTGGGAGAGCCTGTGTGGGTGTGCCTTGGCATGTGCAGCCTGGGGCTGGGCTGCCTTCCCACAGCCAGGGAACTGCAGGAATTGCAGCTCTCCTGGCCCCTTCCAGAGCCATGCCAGCTGCGTGGCCTGCAGAGGGAATGTTCCAGACTGTTCTGTGTGCCGTGTCTCATGTGCAGGTGCATAAAAGGGTGAGGTGGTCATGCATGGCTCTGGTTTTCTTTAGCCATGGACAGTTTGACCCCTGCTTTTGGAATGATGTCACGTGGGGGTTGGCTTGTGTGTTTGAGGTGCCAAGCACAGCCCATGAGGGTCACAGAAACAAAATCTGAGAAATGGGCTCGGTTTAGGAGTGACTAAATATATCAATGAACTTCAGCACTAATTTGACAAATGCCACCTCAGAACACGTTTGGTTGTAGGTTTGCACACCTACAAACATGGCACTTTTTTCCCATTGGGTTTGTTTTACATGGGAGTATCTTTCATTTGATCTTCAAATACTTCTCCGTCAAACATTTATAAATAAAACCTGCTTCTTGCTAGTGGCTGTTCACCTGGCAACTGGCAGTCACTCTGCTTGTTCCTGCCTCTTACATCACCACTGGGAACGTGTTTTTGTGAGCAAATATAATCCCAGGTGAAGTGCAGAGCAGACCTGTTCTTCAGTTCCTCCTGTTCATCTGGATCCCTCTGCAGACTAAGGGCAGCTTCACTTACAGGACTGAGCTTCAGGTACAGTTTGCATCCTGAGAGATTCTTTTCAGTGGTTGTGACTCTATTTGAGGATTTGTGAGTTTGTTTCCCATCGTTATTTTTGCAGGTTATGATTTAAAATGTGAATTGCACAGTTCTGTAGAAGCTGCCCCATATAAGCTGTGCTCATGTATTTTTTGTGGTCTTTCTGCCAGGTGATGATTTTGAAAGTCCATTACTTACCTTCATTTGCTAGTTTTCTATACTTCAGGGTTATTGCAGGAGTGTTCTTCAGTCCTTCAGTTGCAAAATGGAGAAGGAGAAATGTTTAGGAACATGTTCCCAAACTTTTAGAGAAAACTGTTTACATTTCTGTAACATTGTGATTCCTCTCCTTGGAAAGTGCACGTTCATTTTATCAGCCTTTCTCAGCAGCAGTGTAAACTCTCAGCTGTTTTTCTAGACAATCTTTCCAGGATGCAGTCTTTGGTTTTCATGATGGAAAATGTTTTATTATTCCTACTAATGTAAATAATTCTCTGCCAGAAACTTCCTCCTGTGCCACTGCCTTTGCTCTGAGCAGAGAATTTTACAGTAATGAAGCAGCCCCTTCCCTCATCATCTGCATCTCTAAGCTTGTGACTTAAAAATAGGGGTGGTAGCCAGAGAAACAGCAGATCACAGAACTACACAGTGCCTGCAAAACTCTTGCAGGGAGGAATAAATAACGTAACTGGGAAAAGCTGACAGCTCCAGTCAAAAGAATTTTTTATTTAATGGGCACCAAAGCTAATCTGAAAACACATTTGTATGTGCTCAGAAAATGCATTTGTATGTGCTCAGAGTACTTGGTTTCTGGTGCCCACGTGAATAGATTTTTCTTTTTTTTACATTAAGATTATTCAGTTTCCAGAGGAGAAAGGGAAAAGGAGAACTAATAATCTTATTGATTCTTCCCCAGTGAAGTTTAAGACATCACTGAAAAGTCTAAAAATAATTAAAAATTAAGGCAATTGGCTACCTTTGGGAGGAGTGATAAACATCTGCCTGGAAGGATGAGCTCGTGGTTCTGTGCTTGAGAAATTGCTCTGTTCTAACCAAAACTTCACTTTTAACTTCAGCAGTTCATGGGCTGGCCCTGGAGCAGTCACTGTGAGATGACATTCCTGCTCCAGCAGGGTTGGGTGGGGAATTGCTCTGTGCCCACCCAGCACAGCACAGGAGGGGAACACACAGTCACAGAGTACTGAGGGTTAAATACCAGTGTTGGGGTTGAGTGGATGCCTTCAGAACAGAAATCCTGGAACGGTTTTGGGGTAAGAGTCAGGATTTGCTGTCAGGATTTTCCTGCCTGGCACAGGAGCTCCTGGCTGAGGCTGCAGCCCTGGGCTGTGATGTAATGGGATTCCTGAGAGCTGAGGAACCTCCCCAGTTCCAGTGTTGCAACCTGGGGCTCCCAGTGCTGGTTGTAGTATTGTGTAGTGTTTAATTTAAAAATTAAATGTTTTTCAGAAATCTCGTGCTGTAAGGCTGTGGAGGAGACTCCCAGTAGAAATTCTGGATATTTTTTCCTTGGGCATCCATGCTCCTGATATTTGCCTTCAAAACTTGCTAGGCAGGAAGTTTTTCCTTTGTTTGTTTAATTAGGTTTTCAGTTTGCTTTCTCTGTAATTCAGGAGCTTGCAAAAACTGACTCCAGCCAGGCAGTGATTTCACAAACCTGTTATTTTTACTCAGCAGATTCTCCCGCGCCCTTTCTTGCTTATTCTTGGAGCTGCATTATTTTTGGGTTGTTTCTCAAGCCCTGGAGTAGCACAGGGTTTGTAAATTACCATTCTTACAGCAACAAGTGTGTTTGTGGGGGAACTGCTGCTAGGGGTCACCCTATTGTAAATATTATGATATAGGTGTGGGGCTATTTTGCTGTTGAGTACAATCCCTGTAAGAGGCCCAGCCTCAAAAATAAACAAAGGTAAATGGTTTCAGATGTCTGATTGCAAGGACTGACTGATTTTTCCTAACTGCAAAGCACATTGTGATGAAATAGGCTGTATGGACACCAGATTTGCTCCCTTGGGTAAAGCTTCTTTTTGGAGCCTTTTCTCCTTTGTGAAGGAAGGAAAACCACTTTTTTCTCCCTTTTTTTTCTGTAGAGCATATCTATATTCTGTTGGAATCCAAATACCACAATTTCCAGCAGTTTCTATTCAAATATATTTGGGATGCAAGTGGCTATTTGTCTGAGGTCTTCACATGCAAACACAAAAGCAAATTGCAATTGAAAGGTGTCCAGCTCATAAAATACATTTCTGTAGTAGAGCTTCTGACTTGGAGTGTTTAACACCAATTTTGCTATTTGTCTGGTCTTGGTAACCAGCTGCCTTTCAGTGTGGATTTTATACATAATTAATGGGGGAAAGAATCTGCTAGTTAGCTTTTTTAACAAGCAAAAATAGTTTGTAGAGGCAACAAAAATTGAGAGTTCCAGGCAGGCATAACTTTCTGAAGTGGTTCTGTTGAGGGTATTTGGATGAATTGTGGTTGTATGGCACTACCTAGGGAGCAGCTGAGGCAGGGGGTGTGTGTGACACCCAGAGGTGTGCTAGAAATGGACTCATTAATGAATGAATGGTCCCTCTGCAGGTGCTGTGAGTGCCTGAGGTGCTGTGGGAGGAGGGAGCCGAGGCCTCGGAGTGTCTGGCTTGGGCACCCAGAGAAGAGAGACCAGAGGTACCCTCGCAATGTCATCAACAACCAGAAGTACAACTTCTTTACCTTTCTCCCTGGGGTAAGCATGACTAAAGTTGCTTTTCATTGTCCCACCCCACTGCTTTCCCCATTTTTCAGTGGTTTTACAGTAGATAAGTGCAGAATGTGGAGCTGGAGAAAATGATGGGGATGTTTTTGGTGGAGTTGATGCCAAGGCTGCCTCAGGGCAGCAGCAAACCAGACACAGAAGTGTCCTGAGTGTCCAGGACTGCTTTAAAACTGCCCCAAGTCAGCATTTAGTCACTAGGAAAGCATGCAGAAATGTTTCTGTTGTTACTTCAACATGCATAACATCCTCCCTCCTCTTTTTGTCTTCTTTTTTTTTTTTTTAGGTGTTGTTTAACCAGTTCAAATACTTCTTCAACCTTTATTTCTTGCTCTTGGCCTGCTCTCAGTTTGTGGTTGAGATGAGGCTTGGTGCACTTTACACATACTGGGTTCCTCTGGTAGGTCCTTCAAGGTTTATTTCTCCGAGAAAGTTTTGGTGTTTGACAAAATTTCTTGTGCTGCCTTTTCTGTGAGGTGTAAGTTTGCACCTTCAATATTATTTTTAACTTGCTTCCTGAGGCCTGTGCTGTGCATGTTGTAGGTTTAGATTTCAGTGCAGTGAGATCCCTGGTAAAAGCCAGAAAGAAGTGAAGGGGCAGCTTTGGGACACTGCTGTGTAAATTCTATTTGTTTTAAAGCCTGGATCTCCATGAATTCTCCGTGACTGACACGTGAGATGACACAGTCAGCTGGAACATGTGGGAATAGTTTGGGGTGATTATTTGAAGGCTCTTCAAACAACTGAAACCTAAGCTGAAAATAGCTGATGCTTTTTTAGTTTTATTTTGGAAAGCAGGTAGGAATTGCTAGGTAAATGAATGAATGCATTTCATTGCTATATTAATTAATTAGATCACACATTTAGATATGTATAAGTACCAGAAACCTGCAGTTTCTAACGTCACCTTGCTCCCTTCCTAAAGCTCCTTATTGACAGAGGGAATCAGTACCTGGTTGCAGCTTTCAACACAAGTTGTAAAAAGTTCATTGTCTGTGGTGCATGAGGAGTGTTTTAACTGTTTAGTCCAAGCTAATAGTCTCTGGTAGAAACATGGCTTGGTGATACCAAGCCCATAAAGAGTTGGCTGGCATTAATTAATTATTTTTTATACAGTGAGGGGTGTGATGCAGGCATTGCCTCATGGCAAGAGGAAATGAAATGCCTGCTCAGAAGAGTAGGACTGAAGCCCTAATCAGGCAAACGTGTAATTATACCATGAGCAGAGCACATAAATATCTTTAGAGTGTTATTTGTGTAGGTGGAGTGTCTGTGTACCTGCACATGAAGGCACATGCATCCTCTGTTTATCTGAATATATAAAAAGGGCCTTATACAGATTTCTGTATACATTTCTATGCAAAGAAATCTCCCAGATGAGTTGTGCTGACTTCAGTGGCTCTGAGGTGCCGAGCACTGAGATTTGGGGGTCTGCCTTACCCTGGACTTCTCACTCTTAGTTACTCAGCTGTGGGGTGAAATGAGATCTGGTGCTTACATTCTTCAGGTAAACTCCACAAAGCTTTTCTTGGGGATAGACTTTACAAAGACTTGCTTGGGGGATTGCCTTTACAAAGATGTGCTTGGGGAGAGCACCCTGATAAAACTGGAAAGTTGCTTAAGCAGCAGGTGTGGTTTTAAAGCAGCTGGTGTGTGTTTGGTAATGGGGATTGCACAGCAGCACATCTCTGTGCCCCGATTCAGGGGGACCAGCTGGAAAAAGGAAATGCAGATGGTTACGTTGGCACTGATAAATATGGCTGCTGTTAGAGGCAGATGTGATTTCTCCCCTGACCCTTTGCTCCCTCTGTTTCCCCGTGCTGCTGGCAGGGGTTTGTGCTGGCTGTCACCGTGATCCGCGAGGCGGCCGAGGAGCTGCGCTGCTACATGAGGGACAAGGAGGTGAACTCGCAGATCTACAGCAAGCTCACAGCCAGAGGTCAGCCCCAGGCTGGGCAATGCAGCCCTGCTGACAGCCAGAGCCAGAGTTCAGGAGCTGGGAGGGGGCTCTGGGCTCCCAGGCACGTGGCTTTGTGGCCGTGGAGCCCTGGAATGTGGGGGCTGCTCCTGGGTGGCTCCTCAGCAGGCTCTGGTGGAGGTTGGGGTTTGCTGAGGGGTTCATGGGATGGTCTGGGTGGGAAGGGACCCTAAAGATCACCCAGTGCCACTCCGTCTGAGGGCAGGGACACCTCCCACTGTCCCAGGTGCTCCCAGCCCTGTCCAGCCTGGCCTTGGGCACTGCCAGGGATGCAGGGGCAGCCCCAGCTGCTCTGGGCACCTGTGCCAGGGCCTGCCCACCCTGCAGAGCCTGAAAAGACCCTAAAAAACTCTGAGGTGTGTGTTTGTCAGCAGCAAGTGCTGTAGTTCCTGAGGACTGGCAGGGTCAGCTCCTGCATTTTCCATGTCCATCCCCTTGAGCTCCTCTCCAGCCCTGAGGAGTTTGGAGCCCCTGTTTGGGAGTGAGCCCAGGCTGGGCTCAGCTGAGCCTGACCCTCTCTGGCCATTGTTTCCAGCTGTGCTGTACCTAACAAAGACATTTAAATTCTCATTGGAACAATCCAGTGCTGCCTCACTATGGAGTTACTCCTAATACCATGACAAAGATGGTGAGGCCAGGGTTGTGTTTCAAAAAGGCAATGAACTGAATTTGAGCAAGTTTTGGTTCTTTTCCGTTTCCAATTTCTTAGTTATAAAAGTTTATACCCCTGAATTAAGATGCAGTGATGTAGGTGTAGTAAAAAAAAGCTGCATTTGTAGGAATAAGGCTGCTTTTCAAATATAATTGCTTAAGGCTGGATATATTTCACATGCCAGGAGTTATGAGGCAACTCCAAACTGGGGAGTTTGAGTTTCTGAATATTAAATCCCCTTTTAATAACATGTTCTTAGTACAACACTTAAAATGCTTGGCAACCAACAAAAGCCTCATCCAAGAGGGGTGTACTACATCTATTTAAAGATATAAAAGAGTTGCCTTCTGGATTCTATTCAGTGATCTATAAGGGGCCTGACCTCTCCTTTAGTTCTTTTCATATTGCTATTACGTTTCCCATGAATGATTTCCCTCCCCCCAGTCCTTTAACTTTTCTAATTTTTGTGAAAGAAACCAAAGAGGATTGGCAGCTGGGCACTAGCTGAAAATCTCAAGCCACTGTATTTAACACAAATTTTGTGCAGAAACAGGAATGAGACTGTAGTATAGTTTAGAGTAGGAAAAAAAACATAGAAAATTATTTATAGTTGTCACATGTTTTGGGGAGAAGAGTATTTTTCTGTCCCTCACTCAATCTCAGAACTTAATTTTTTGGGAGAGATGATGATCTTTTCCAATGATTAAAACCTCAGCTCCTCTGGGAATTACCTGGGAGCAGGGAAGGGCCTGGTGAGGCTGGGATGGAAATTTGGGGGTTAATTTATCTCACCCCTTTATAAAAGGAGCTGGGTTTTCAAGTGAGAGTGTCACCAGCTCAGAGGCAGAGGCAGCAAATATCAAAATGAATTTGGAACAGCTGATGTGAACAATTAATTTTCAGTGTAGCTGACAGTAGGACCTGGGCTATTTACAGGCTGTTTCTTTTGTTGCTGCTGTTGAACAGCACAGGTCATGCTGCAGGGGTTTGGCACAGCCCCGTGCTGAGACCTACTGACAAAAACCTCCTCCCTAAACCTTTTTTATCTTTTTACCCAGATGATCCATTTATGTTCCAAAATGACAAAACCAGCAGACTTCTAGAAAGCCTTTTTTTTTTTTTTTTTTTTTTTTTTTTTTTTTTTTTTAGTGGAAAGCTCTGCATGTAAAGGAGAGTTGTTTGGATTGTTATAAAAAATAATCAAATTTCAATCCCCTATTCATGAGCCACAAGCCTCCCTGTGTTCAGGGGTCTGTGTTCTGATCTGCTTGATGGAAAGCTCGAACTGTGCTTGCAAATTCCTGGCTTGTTTTTCTTCTCCTGCAGCCCCCCTCCCTGGGTAACACTGCATAATAGAGAGAAACTCCACAGAAAAGTGGGAAGGGACCTCCTACTGAGGGGTGCTACTTAAGATACAGATCATTGGCATTTACCAGCCATAAAAAACCAATATTTTCCCAAACTCTGCGAGTCCTGCTCCACAGCATAAGGCTACAAAAGCCAAAAGTTTGGTGCAGCACATCAAAAAAACTCACCCCTCTTCTTTTTTTATGTTTTATATGCATTTAACTTGTTTTAGTAAACCTCTGGCTTCATCTTTAGTTCCAAAGTGTTTGGATCTGTACTTCAGTGCAGCTTTACAGATCTATTGTGAAATTTTGACCTAAGTGCTCATAGGGCAAAAAAAAAGGGAATCTTTTCTGGCTAATATTTTTATTACTTGAAATCATCTGCTTTCTGATACATCCATCATGCTGCAAATTTGATGATAATTTCAAAAACCATGGCTTAAATTGGAACAAACTGTTTGCATTTGATTATGTTTACTTTCTTGTCTTTAAGAAAGATAAATCAGGGCACAGCAGAGAATGAAACAAATACCAGACAAATTTTAACAATATAGATTTTTTTAATGAGAGGTCAAGACTAGTTCCTTTTAAAAAGTGATAAACACCAACTTCTATTCTGATTAACTTAAGGAGGTAGAAACTGAAAGTGATGTAAATACTGAATAAACCTGTCTGTATTTAGAAGAGGCATTTCTAGTTGCACTTACAAAACCAGGAGTTTATAATTACAAAAATACTTAAATAGAGCAGTTCTGGGAAATGAAACAGTTGTGCTTATTAGCTGCTTTTAAACATGCATGAGAAAACATCTGATGTTTAGGTGGCATTTCCCCACAGAAAGAAAAGGGAATTACAGAATTCCCAAGATCAAAATAAAACTAATTCAAGTAAGTTCTTTATGGGAGTCCTGAGTCAAAGGAAACATCTGGTCCTGGCCTTCTTAGCAGGACGTGTGGTGCACACTGCAGAGATGTCACCCACGGGGGCCAGGGAGGCTGCAACAGCAGAATTACCTACCTAAAAAGGGCATCTCATTTATCCAGGAGTTATAAAAACGTGTGCTGGTTAGAAAGGTCCCCTCTTTGTTTTACCCTCCAACAGCTGAGGTTGGAGGGTTCCTGAACAAGACAAATCTGCTCCAGCTGCTTTGGGTTTTCTCAAATTGGACAAATTTTACAACAGATGATACTGTTTTCAGCATAATGATCCCAAAAGCCTTTTATGTGCATAATGATAGGAAATCATCACGTTACAGCTTTGTCCAGGCATTAATTTCTCTTTTGCAGAATGATTTTTTACCTTGTTAAGGAAAGCCTTACAAAAGTGAGCTTGCCTGAACCCTGCAGGTAGCGCTGCTTCTGCTGACAGTCACCAGAGAAATCCTTGTGATCTTGGAGAGGGTACAGAAAATATGGTTAAACAAATCCACAGCTTTTCTGCACTTTGGGCCGGGAGTGGCTGTGCCTGTGGGGGGAGAGCACTCGGCTTTCCCCCCCCTTCCTTTGCACAGGAGAATATTCAAAAGCACTTTTTGTTGCTTTGTGAATAACCGTATTAAAAGGGGAGGAAGAGATGTTATCTGTCAGACCCTTTTAGTGTCATAGTACCTAACTTTGTATAGCCCATACAGAAGACTGCCAGGGATGCTTTTTTTGATCCTCTTGGAGTGCAGCTTTTCTTTTCAAGCCCCAGCGTAATGGACTCTTAATCCCCGCTTTGCTTCCTGCCCCGGCAGAGATGTCTTTAGCCCAGCATTCGTTTTGTTTACCCTTTTTTTTTTTTTTTTTAAACCAAAAACCTTCACAAGGCAAACTCCAGAATCCATGAAAGACCTATGAGATATTTGTGAAATGGGCCATGACTGCTTATAATTTGTAGGAATAATTACAGCATGCAAGGAAGTCTGCATTTATTAGCAGCAGTGATGAAGCATGTTGTTAGGCACACAGTGTGTCACCAAAGCAGCAGGCTGCCCCAGCCCAGAATGGCTTTCATTGTTAATTTGGAGCAGAAACACTGAAGCATATCCTGAGAAGGATGCTAATGAAGGGACTGCCAGTAGTAAAATCCCAGTGACCTTTGTGCTTTGTGCTAATTTCTATTCCCCCTCCCTTCCCCCTCCTGCTTTCCCCTGAGCTGCTATCTGGCCAGTTAGCCCGTGAATTTTGAGGTACAGTAGGAGTGTTGTCCGTGCCAGGGTGAGCTCCACGTGCCTCCCCCACTTCCACTCAAATCACAGCAGATTAAAGAGGCTTTTGTTGAAATATAACAGACACATGGAGGCAGGGTTCAAATTAACTGATTATAAATCACTAGTTAGTCTGAGAAGCCCAATCTAGAGCTGGCTAATGATTTGAAATTACTAGCCAATTGTTTAATTAATCCCCTGTTTTAAAGCAACTGGGAAATGTTTGACAGCTGCACGGGAATAAATATTTACAGGATTTCTGTAGGACCTGTTCTCTGCTTGTTTGGCCAGTCCTCCAAGAGGCAAAGGAGAGGTGGCAGAGCTGAGTCAGAGCCTGGAGCTGCAGCAGGGCAGGAAATGAGGCTGGACTTGGGAAGGACCCATTGTACTTCCAGCTTCCAGGCCTTGCCTTGAGAGTCAAGCTTTGCATTTCCAGGCACCTGAGGAAAAGGAGTTGCGTTTGATGGTTCCCTGCTGTAACTTTCTCTTCTTGCTCTGGCACCTGCCTGATGCTGGAAGTGTTTTTGAATTCATGAGTTAGGCAGTGCAAAAAGGAGTTTAAGGAGTTGTTTCAGAGTTATGACTCAAGAATGGCTGGGGCTTTCTGCAGCCAGGGCTGGTGTCTAGAGCTGTTACAGGAGGGACTTAAGCCCTTTTTGGGAGAGCCACCACTTAGAGGGGATAGAGGGCTCAGAAGTCTTTACAGGGCAGCATTGCCCAGTTCCTGTGAAGGGAACATTTCCCATTTTCACCCACATGGTGCAGGGGAAGGAAGGGAGGGGAGGAGCAGCACACAGCACCCCAGAGCCTGTCCTGCTCTGCTCAAACACCAGCACCTTTCCTTTGCAGGGACTGTCAAGGTGAAGAGCTCTAACATACAAGTGGGTGACCTCATCATTGTGGAAAAGGTTTGCCTTTATATTCTTCTTTCCTCTGTAAAGTTGGGGTTTTTTTGGTTTTGTTTTTGTTTGTTTGTTTGTTTGGTTGGTTTTGGGGTTTTTTTTGCAAGATCATAGAAAATGCAATCTTTAGAATTCCTACTTACTTTACAATAGGCTTAAAATATCAGGTGTTGAGCACAAGTTTAAATATTTAGTCACTTTACAGTGTTCTCCCACCTCACCAATAGCATCATTATCTTTACAAGTGAGGGCAAATCTGTAGGTATGCCTATAGCCCATTTTTTAACTTATACTATAGCAAGATAAAGAGCTTCTCTATCCTTTCTGTGACTGTTGGACACGAATTAAATATCTGGAGCAAATGCAACACCCAGGTGATTCTTTGGGTATAAGCACTGCAGTTTTGGAGACCCAGTGATCCATTTGTAGGTACTGGTATATACAGGTATATTTCCCCCTTTGTACAACTTTTAATTGTTTTTTTTCTTTTTTTTAATCCACTGATTTTGTGTTTTTCCCACCCACTCTCTGCAAGCAGCTGTGACCTCTAAAACCATCAGTATGAAAATACTCAGTACAAAATGAGAAACTTGGTAGCTGCAGATTCCAGATACAACCTTTCTGCTAACTTGGGACTCCTTGAAAGAAAACCAGCACTAGTTTAAGATTTCTTCATACTTCTAGAATTACTCTCCAGCCCTTTTGTAAACCTAACCCTTGGGTCTGGTCAGTGGGAGCTGGCACCAGTTATTATCGTGCACTTGGAATTCTGCAGGGAAGCGAGTTCAGGATTCAAAGCAAACTGAATCCCAGGCTCCAGGCTGACAAAGGAATCCTCTTTGTGCCTCTGCTGCTCTGGGGAAGGCGCTGCACACGCGTGCAGAGCTGGCTGCACAATAATGGCCTTTCTTCTCCCCCCAGAACCAGAGGGTCCCTGCTGACATGATCTTCCTAAGGACGTCGGAGAAGAATGGTAAACATCTGGAACCAATTGTCAAAATAGCCATTAACCTTTCACTGGTTGTTTGGAGAAAATTATCTTTTGGAAATGTGAAAGAAATAGATAATAGTAAAATTTTAGAGAGAGAGGGAACTCAAGTGGTTTTATGGACCACCACTTCTCAGGATGTTATACTCTAGTTTTGTTTGCTAATCAAAGAATGTAGGGGTTGAGTCCAGGGTAAATGAATCTGGTTGCATTTTAGATATATTTACTTACTCTTCAGGCATGCTTTGTTAAGTGTGGGATAATTTTGATCAGAAGGGTTAGAAAACAGATTAATGGGAACATTTCAAGTGTCTTTAAAAAAGTATAGCACAGAGAATTCTGTCCTAGTGGAGGGAAAGGAATGTGGTGCAGGAACGTCATCCTTCCATTATTAACAAATGTAAATCTGACCCTGTTTCCAGAGAAAGAAGGATGTGGCTGTCCTAGAGGGGAAGCCATGCCCTGAGTTACCTGTAGGTGTGCCTAGGACTGAGGTGGCAGGGTCCCTGACTGCTGTTCCCATCCCCAGGGTCCTGCTTCCTGCGCACGGACCAGCTGGATGGGGAGACCGACTGGAAGCTGCGGCTGCCCGTCACCTGCACCCAGCGCCTGCCCACGGCCTCTGTGAGCACCTGCCTGGCACTCTGTGCTTGGGAGCTGTGGACAGGCTTTGCCTGAAAACTTGGGGTGCTGCAGTCCAGTTTTCAGGCTGTGGTTTCTTTCCTGGGGCACAGATAAGTCCCAGGAGTCTCTCAGGTGTCACCCCAGGAAATCCCCTGCTACCCCAGGTGTGTTTTCTGGGGGACTCCTGGGCTGCAGTAGGTATCAAGTCAGTTCTAAACCACACCAAGTAACTCTTGGTGCAGTATCCTGGTAAAACTCCTGTGCGTTATTAAGCTGTGGCTGGCTGATAGGAGCTGATAGGGCTGATGGATGTGTCTGTTTGATAGGACCTGCTGCAAATCCGCTCCTACGTCTATGCAGAAGAACCCAACATTGACATACACAACTTCGTGGGGACCTTCACCAGGGTGAGTCTGCTGGCAGGGCCTGAAATAAACCAGAGAGTCACCACGGTTTATGAAAATTCTCCATTCTCTCAGAAATCCCTCTGCCAGCTCGCCCAGCATCCTTCCCCAAACACCTCTGTGGACTCTTCTTATCCTCTGCTCTTTTCCATTACTGACAAGTTTGTTTATTTTTCTCTTTTTCCCGTTGTAGGAGGACAGTGACCCTCCAGTAAATGAAAGTTTAAGCATAGAAAACACCCTGTGGGCCAGCACAGTGATTGCATCAGGTAAGGTGGAGACCCATGTAAAGTTGTTTTTAAGGGAATATGTTAACAATTTTTAAAGGTATTTCTGTGATGGAATAATAATTCTGTCAGTTGGAGAAATTAGCAGTTGGAATGAGGTTTCCCCCTTGTCTTAACACCTCTGGGGAGCGGAGCTGACATCTAATTGCCTCTTGGACATTCCTAGATGAGAAAGAAGTGGAGTGGCCTTTGGGGCCCTCCTTTAGCATCTAGGAGCAGAATAGCACTTAATTGCTCTGCACATTGACATCCTAATCTGTAACAGAAATGGTGTCAAACGGATTCTGGGAACACAAGCCGAGATGAAAGATTTCCAGGTAAGTGCTGCCATTGAGTTTGTCCTATATACTCTTAAGAAAGGAAAGAAAATCAAGTCTTTGACAGATTTTGACTCGTATATACGATAAACTCCCGAGGCCTGAGATTAATCAATGCCCCCCTGTAGAGGCTTGTCAAAGTAAAAGCCTTGTTCCTCTCCTGCCCACTGTGTTTGCTGGGCAGTAGCTGGAGGAGAGTGGAATTCTGGAGTCCAGCTCTGGAGTTGAGCTTGTCAAATGGAGAGACTTGACAGTGCATTTGCAAACATAATTTCAAAGGGTTTATGCAATTGAGTCTGTTTGAAATGGCCGTAAACCAACTAGAAACACTCCTTTTTTCACAGATCAGTGTGTTTTCAAGCTTCTTCTAGTCCTGGCAGGTGCTTCCTCTCATTTTGACTGACTTATCAATACAATACTGGATTTTGTTTCTCCTGTGGTAATAACAAATAGCATGTTGTAGGTTATTTCTGTGGATATTATTTTTCTTCTGCTGTCGGGTTGTGGTGCCATCTCACTGGGGCAGCCCCTGTAAGATGAAGCAGAGCAATGTGTCTTTCTCCATCTGCTGCAGGAGGGCTGGGTCTGACTCTGACTGTTTGCAGTGGATTTGGAGTAGCTGTGCCATCTGCTGATCTGAATTGTGATGATCTTACCACCACCTGCCATCTGGCTCCAAGGATTTGTTGTTGTTTTTGGGGGTGTTTTTTTAAAGGAATGTTTCTCCAACATATTTTTAGAAACCACCTCTCTTGAATCAGCCTTATTTAAAAATAAGTCACCTGCAGCTTGTTAAAACTCTGATCATTACTGAGAGCAGGGCAACAGTAGAGTATAAAGCAGCAAGGTATTGGCAGCAGTGCTTTTTTTAGAGTTGATTTTCTCCATTTTTACAGACTCCTAACTCTGGGCAATAGCAGCTTTTAAACTGTTGATGGTAGACAGCTTTTTCTTCATGGCTCTTTGCAAAGTCTTTAAGAGAAAACCCACAGAAACCCTGTATTTTATGGTGAATTATGTTCCTGCAAGAAGAAAATTGGGGACTTTGTTGCTCTCAGCTCTTTAGCAACTGTGGGACAGAGCATTCAAATTCACTGATGGGCTCCCAGCAGCTCCATCTGTTCCAGGAAGGTAGGAGTTGGTGTGATTCACTTTGTGGTAGGAAAAGTACTTAGATAAACACTTAAAGTAAATTGTAGATTTTAAAATAAGGTAATTCTGTCTTTGAGCTCTGCAATAATTAGATTTGCTCTGATTGTTTCAACCTTTGCCAGTAAATACCCCTAGCCCGGAGCTGGTTTAATTTGGACACACAATGAAGGTTTGGTGGAAGGCAGCACCAAAGTGGGATTCCAAGTGGTGGGAGGAAATCCAAGAAATCCTCCATCCCTACCAACTTGTATTTGTAGTCTGGAGAGACAAGTGGACCAAAAGGGGGTCAGGGAAGGTAGAGCAGAGCTGACTGCTCTTCTCATGAGCTGATGGAGTCTGTGATGCTGTATCAAGTCCGACCCTGAGACTGAATTCCTGCCTGGGAGGATGTTTCCTGTTCCAGTCTGTGTTTTCATAGGTGTTGTGTTGCAGATACCAGCTTTTTGAATTTCTGGTTGCTTCTGAAATTAGCCTGCTGAAAGTGCTTTCCACCTGAGGAGTATTTTTATGGAGAAAACCTCTGTGTGTGCAGGTACTGTGGTGGGAGTTGTCCTCTACACGGGACGGGAGCTGCGCAGTGTGATGAACACCTCCAACCCCAGAAGTAAGGTATGGTGGAGAAACAGGTTTGTAATAAATAACAAGGGTCAGAAACAGATCATTTTTTAAAAGAAGATCCTTCCAAATACTCTATGTACACACTCTAGGGACAACCTCATAGGAATAATTCCTATTTTCCAGCCTGTGATTTAAGATAGTTGCCAGAACAGAAGCTATTTCTCCTGGATTTCTCTAGGATTTTTTTCATCCTATTTGTACGTATGTCATGACACTTTTTTAAGGTTGCCCAAACCACTGTTTTATATGTTTATAATGAGACAGTTCCCATTAGAATAGAAAAGCTTCTTTTGCTGCATTCTTCCATTGTAGCAAAGCTAAGACAGTGCAGGGATGTTTACGCAGCTTTTGGCAGCCTGAGTCCTCTCACACCTCTGCATCCTCTGCTGAGCTTCTGAGGGATGGAAATCTCATTTAACAAGCTGCCAAGAGTATTGATTATAAATTTTAATATGTTAGTAGTGTTTTAAAAGAAGAGAAGCTGACTAGTGGGAATGGCTCTTTGGATGGAATGGCAGCTCACTTCCCTTGTGAATATTGCACTGAGCTGACACCTTCATCTGTGTGCGTGAAATCTCTCTCTCCTGCTCTTCTAGATTGGCCTCTTTGATTTGGAGGTGAACTGCCTCACCAAGATCCTGTTTGGAGCTCTGGTGGTGGTATCCCTGGTCATGGTGGCCCTTCAGCACTTTGCAGGCCGTTGGTACCTGCAGATCATCAGGTTCCTGCTGCTGTTCTCAAACATCATTCCCATCAGGTGAGCGGACAGCTGGCAATGCTCCCAGCCCAGCACTGCCTGCTTGGGCACCTGAGCTCTTACCTGTTCCTCACTGCACAGCTCAGCAAGGCCAGAAGTAGAAATTAAGTTACTGCTCAAACATAAGAATTGTTTTGTAGTTTTTGCTGAATTTGTTCAATTTATTAACCCATTCACTGGCGCAGGCTGTGGATTAGGCACTCAAATTCCCTTCTCTCAGTGTTTGGAATACCTGCTTACTGTGATTAGAAGAGAGTAAAGGATGGAAAAGGAGGGTGTTTTATACAGAATGTAGGAGAATGCATTTAGAGGGCAGTGAAACTTTGATACTAAATTGTACTGTATTAGTGAGTAGATTAGTAACTTGCTTTGGGTACAGGACTGGGTTTCATTTCAGTTCCATTTTCAATCTGCTCTCTGGTATCCATCACTATCCTTACTCTGTCCACCTTCCCCTCAAATCAAATCTGCTCTTCTCATTCAGTTTTGTCATCTGTCTTGGAATCACAGTGTAATTACATTGGCCACCAAAGCACTGACTTGAACAAACTTCTCCTGAAACTCTCCTTTGGCACCTCAGGTGCACTGTGGAACTTGTTGTCCTTTTAATGCACTGTGGCAGTTCACAAGGATTTTTTCCAAAGTTTACCTGGTAATGCTTTTTATTTTCCTTTTTCTCTTTCATCCTGTGCAGTTTACGTGTGAATCTGGACATGGGGAAGATTGTGTACAGCTGGGTGATCCGCAGAGATTCCAAAATCCCTGGCACTGTGGTTCGGTCCAGCACTATCCCTGAGCAGCTGGGGAGGATTTCCTATTTGCTTACAGACAAAACAGGTATTGGTGCAGAAAATGCAGCTTTGAGTCAGGGCATGTTGTTTGGATTCTTTTATGTTTTTGGCCAGGAAAAGAGGATAATGTAAGATTTCTTTGGACTGGAAGAAATATGCATTTCCTGTCACTTTGACTATATGATTTAATCAGATTTTGAAAAAAAAGTTCTGCCTTTTTTTTTTTTTTTTGTTCTGAATGCACTATAAGTAAGGTAGGACAGGAATATTATACTACTTGAAGGAGTACTTAAAGCATGCTATTCCAACAAAAGCTGAGGCTAAAAATAAAATTAAAATCAGCTTTCTAGAGCTAGTTTTCAAAGCCAGATTAAGATAACTTATATATTTAGGCAGAAGCTGTCTGCTGCTGCCCTTACACTTTTGAAGCTGAGCTTGAATCAAAGGCCTGAGCTGTAATGAAAAGCTTGGTCTGACATAAAATCCTGGTCCCACTGAACTAGTTTCCAATTGTTTTGGTTCCAGTGGGACCAGAACTATGCCTGCAGCTCCTGCTGGTATTGAATGTGGGGTGAATCTCATTGTTATTTGTACTCTCCCACTTCCCAGGAGAATGAGCCCTCAGGTCTGTTGATTTGGGGTTTTTTGCCAGCCCTGGCTGTGCTGGGAGTGGTGCAGCGATGGGTTCAGCTGCTGGCCCACGGTCAGGCTCCTGTGCTCGAGGCACAGCAGGGACAGGAGGTGTGCTGGGCAGGGGGCTGTTGTTCCCAATCCATGGTGCTGTTTTCCCAGGGACTCTCACCCAGAACGAGATGGTTTTCAAGAGGCTCCACCTGGGAACGGTGGCGTACGGCCTGGACTCCATGGACGAGGTGCAGAGCCACATATTCAGCATTTACACCCAGGTACAACCAGCTGCATTCCCTGGCTCCCTGTGCCAAAATTCCACAGCACAGGGCCAGTGGGGATTCCATGTGGTAGGGATCTGCTTATGAGCTGCTTTTGGGGAAGCCTGAAGGTCACTAGATGCTTAATTCATAAATAATGTTGTGACTGCTCGTTATCGTGTGGGTTGTTTCACCTCACGTGCAAGTGTGTCCTGGTGCTGAGGTCTGAGTCTGAAATAACTTTTATTTAGATATGCAGCTATCTCTTTTCTTTCTCCTTCCTAGCATTTGGTTCTTATCTTGGTGTTGAGACCCTTAAATGACAGAGCTGTATTTAAAAAACACCAAAAGAACAAAAACCAAAAAACCCCCAAATCACAAACCCCCAGACTTCAGCCTTATTTGCCTTCATTTTATACTGAATGTCTAGAGAAAACTTAACTACTAATTAATTATTTGCCAAAGTGCCCAGTATTTGTCAGGACCATTTGGGTGACTGACTGCTCCAGTGTGTGAGCAGTGACTGAGTGCACTTCAGCTGAGGGTTTGCTGTTGGATTTTGGCAGCAGTGCTGATGAGCAGTGATACTAAATTTGAGGATCTTATGGTTCCCAATCACTAATGTGGAAAATAACATGTGGAATTACCCTAGTAATGGATATATGTCTCATAAAACTTTCATAATTACTGAGTGAGATTCCTTATAATGAGAAGCATTTGCTGGCAGTGATTCATTTTGAACTGTAGTTCTTATTCTTTGCTCTTATTTTTACCATGTTGTGGCCCTTTGACCTGGAAGTGAAACTTTTGTCCTCTTGACACTAAAGGTTAACAGAGCAGGAAACTGGATCACTGTGTGTCCCTTCTTCAACTGGGATAATTTAGTAATTGTGCAATTATCTGAAGACTCCCATTCTGATACTAAAAATAGTATTAAAAAATAAATGAATGTAATTAAGATTTTCTAGCTCCATACCAGTCATCTGTTTTGTGTTTTCACCAATTATATTCTCTTGCACATGAAACCCAAGTGACTCTAAATTGCCCAAACCACTGGTCCTTTGTGGAGTAAAAAAGTGGTTTTGCTGAGCCTTTTGAGGCTGCTGTGTCCCCCTTTGGTGGATTTGCAGCAAAGGGGCTTTTTCTTAGTGTACTGTCCCAAAACTTGAAACTTTTGGGGCCCTTCAGGGGCAATGCTCCAGGAGCTGAGCTGCACTGGGGTGTTCCCAAGGGACACTGAGTGGCCTGAGTGAGGGGTGATGTAGCAATGCTGTGAGGGCCCCAACAAAGGAGGAATGATGAGAAGGACTCTGTGGATATCGGGGCTAATTAATGACTTTATTATACTATATTATTCTATACATCTGAAACAGAATCTGCCAAGCCCTCAACCCTGCACACACTGCACCGAATCTCGTGACTCTCAGCCCACACACACACACTGTTGGCCCTGACAGGCCAAGGAAACAAAACCCCATCACTCTGGGTAAACAACCTCCATGGTGCATTCTGCTTTGGCACAAACACAGGCACAGCAAATGATAAGAATTGTGTTTTCTTTCTCTGAGGTTCAGAGAATGCGAAACCCAGAAATATTCTTGGGAGGATGTGCCTTGCTTTTCTCTGTGAAGAGAAACGTGGGGCTGCAGGGTGGGGAGAGTGTGCCTGGTCTGTGGGGACACAGGTCTGCACAAACTGATCCCAAATGTCACTTTTCCCCTCACTAAGAGCGTGCCTGGTCTATGGGGACACAGGTCTGCACAAACTGATCCTAAATATCATTTTTCTCCTCACTAAGAGCGTGCCTGGTCTGTGGGGACACGGGCCTGTGCAGTCCATACAAACTGATCCTAAATATCATTTTTCCCCTCACTAAGAGCGTGCCTGGTCTGTGGGGACACAGGTCTGCACAAACTGATCCTAAATGTCATTTTTCCCCTCACTAAGAGCGTGCCTGGTCTGTGGGGACACGGGCCTGTGTGGTCCGTACAAACTGATCCCAAACGTCGTCTTTCCCCTCAGTAAGAGCGTGTTGTGTGTCCCCTGTCCCCAGCAGGCACAGGACCCCCCGGCCGTGAAGGGGCTGTCCCTGGCCACCAAGGTGCGGCGCAGCATGAGCAGCCGCGTGCACGAGGCCGTCAAGGCCATCGCGCTGTGCCACAACGTCACCCCCGTCTACGAGAGCAACGGCGTCACCGACCAGGCCGAGGCCGAGCGCCACTACGAGGACTCCTGCCGGGTGTACCAGGCCTCCAGCCCCGACGAGGTCAGTGCGGGCCCTCAGAGCGCCCCTGGGACCCTGCTGGCTGCAAAATCCCCCGCGGTTCCCTAGGGGAGGGTCGGGGTTAGTGGAGGGGATAATATTGTAATGTGTTTGCTGCTCTGATGAGCTGGGAATAGGCTGTAAGTGCCCTCTGAGCTGTTCTGCCTCTCTGCCTGAAGCTCCAGGCTGCTGTCTGGCCGTTCTGTCAGCCTCTGCATCACAGGACTTTGTCCTTGTTTCTGCACCTTTTGTCCTGGGTGTATTTTTCATTTCAACTCTGGGAATCCCTTTGAGCAGGTTTGGTAAATTATGAGCAATCTTATCTCATCTGGGGGAGGACAGCTTGTGGAAGAGAGTTGGAATGCTCCCTCAGCTCAGCTATGCGAGGTGTGTGACCTTCCAGACCAGGGAGAAGCTGGAAATCTCTGTAACCATGGCACATCCCACGTGCAGGTGGGCAGAGCCAGTGCCCAGGTTAATTCTGGGGAGGGGGTGAAGTGCACAGGTTTATTGGAGAGCAAAGCTGAGCCCTGCCATTCTCTGCCAGCACCCAGTGCAGCCAGGGATGTGCAGGTGGCACAGTGGGGAGAAACTTTGGAGCTCTCCAGACCCTCACTGGAGACTTTTACTGAGCATTTGGGAGATCAGGTTCCATACAGCACTTGCAGTTTAAGTGCTGTTTGCCACCCCCTGCAAAATCTGGGAAGTATAATTATAGTGTTGCTTCCTTCTGTGACAAAGGCAGGAGGCATAAAATGTGGTTTCATATATTGGTTATGCTTCTTGGATACACCTTTTAGTGCAACAAAAGTAACACGTTTTGCTTTCTATCAAAATGTACAATTACATTTGCTCCGTGTTGGAGAGACACTGAAGTTTGAGATTTCCCTGAGAATCCCACTGACAGTGTGGGATCAAATCACCCTTTTGACTACATTCAAAGGGTTCTTCCATGTACTGCCTCAGACAAACCAGCTTTGCCTCTGACAATAACCTTCCCACCTTTGCCATGGGAAGAGAAGCTGGCTTGCCTCACTGCTGGAGAAATGCTTTGCATGGAATTCAATGCACTCGCTGGAAGCCCAGCTGAGTGAGGATTTTGGGGCTGTTGTGCTGCTGAAAGACTGGCACAGAGCTGGTTTGCACATTTACATACATTCAAATATTCCCTATAGTGTTTTCTCCCAAAGCAGGCAATTCATTTGTTTCATATATATTTTTATATATTCATTTTCTCCTGTGCATCATCCAAAGGCTGCATTTCTGCCGTGCCCCCTGCATGGCTGGGCTGCAGTGAGGTGCCAGCAGCACCTCAGCCCTGGGCAGGGTGTGGGTGTCCTGTCCCACATGGGCTGGGGCAGGCTTGCTCTCCCCTGAAAAGGCAGTGTACAGAAAGCAACTGCCTTTGCACTGAAACGAGTTCTGAATGATTTCCAGATGGTCATTTTTGTGATCTGCATCTAAGCTTTTTTTTTTTTCTCCTAAGCATTTACAGGCTACTTTTGCACAGATTTCTGTTTATTTACATATATACTGTGGTATATAGTGAAGTCAGTGATTTTTCTTTTACTTTTACTCTTTATACTGTTCTGTCTTTAAAATATTTACACAGCAATTTGTCTGAAATACCCAGGGGATATTGTTTATTTGTTTTACTATAGCATGATAACTAATCCTTCCAAGATTATTGTTTAAATTCTTTTTTCCTTTCTTAAGTAGAGAATTACAGCAGGTTCAGAAATCAGATATGCTTTGCTGCACTGAGGAAATCTTGTCTGTAGGTCTTGGATATACAAATATTATTTAGCCGTGCTCTGTATGTCATCCTAGATGGTACAAAATGCAGGAGCTACACAAGTGGAGCCCTTGAGAAGGGAGTAATGCTGTTAAATAACATTCCCTGTAGGGGAATGACTTTGGACTCCTGTTAAAGCCAGCCTTTGAAATCCTATATCAATAAAATATTGCCATGGCAGAGAAGGTCAGTTTATGAAATGAGTACAAAAACTTGTATTCTCTTTACTTTAACAGCAAGGGTAATTTCTACCAGTTGGCATAGGATTCATTTCCTGTAACAGAAAGCAGGATTTCCTAAATTTGTTTCCTGTGCACGCTGCCATTTAGAAGTCTTGAAGTATCTTTATTCAGGTATCAGTTACAGCCTTGGGGCTCTGCGAGCCAGTTGTCAGTTGCAGCCATACAGTAACTAACAGGGGAAATGAAATAGATATAATCTGATCAGAGATAAGAGGGCTGGGATTCCTGGGCAAACAGTCTTTAACCCTGACAAGGGCGGCAGCTGCCAGGACATGAAAGGGTGTGGGATCAATTGGTCTCTGCCTGCTGTCTGCCTGCCTAGGCAACCCAGAGGGGACCCTGCAGAGCAGCTCATGGCACAGAAGGATCAATTTGTCTCTTTAGAATGAAATTTATTAGTCGATACTCACTTCAGTGGTGGCTTGGGTAATTTAATTGTCGGGGAGAGCAGAGTTGAAGGATACTGTGCTGGGCTGCTGGGGCTGCTGTGCTTTGAAATGCTCAGATCTGTATCAGACCTGGCCTGGCTGGAGCTGCAAATGCTGGCAGGGACTTCATTGATTTCCCTCATCAGTGAGCATGAGCTCCCTTTAAGGTGTTTGAGGGATTTCAAGACTGCTTTTAATTCTCCTTCCTCTAAGTTATAAATACACTTTTGCATCTTGCATATTTCTCATCTTTCTGCTGTGGCTGAGAGCCCCTTGAGTTATGTGTTTGCAGGGGGCAGAGCAAACCTGTTCTGTCTGATCTGGAGCTGGGGTGTGCTCCCCATCCCAGCCCAGTGCCCAGACACTGCCAGAAGAGATGTCACTGCTTCTGGTGCCATGGGTGCTGGTGTCCCCTGGTGCCACCTCCGACATGCTGCCCATCCATTTGTCCCTCTGCACAAGGCTTTGCTTCCAGAGCTGTGTGGGAGGGCAGAGAAGGAGGGAGGAGGTGTCTGTGCGGAGGAGATCTTCAACAGGCCAGGCTGGAGCAGAGGTTTGTACCTCCAGGCATTTGGAGCTCACCAGCACAGGCTGAATGCACTGAACGTCACGCAGCATCATGCTGGGAATAATTCCCAATAATTATTTATTAACCAGAGTATTAGAAAACCAAGCTCCATCTCTGCTCTGGGAGGCTGCTCTAGGAGGATTATCTAGCTGCACACTTTAATGCACTGAGGATGACTTGAAGAAACTTTTGAGAAAGATAAGCTTGAAAGAGCCTTTGATTTGTCATAATCTTTGTGAGTAAGCCTGCACAAACTTGCTAATATTAAGCCAAATATTGATTCAAATTGACCTAAACATCTTTCAAGGCAAAGCAAACTCAATTACTTTTTTTTCTTTTTTAATCTGACAATTTAAGACAAAGTTTAGTTTAGGGTTCTCTTTTAAGTTTTTGGATGAAAAGGAGCCGAGTTTATGAAAGCTTCTTCAGTTAGTCTCAACTGTACCAATTAATTAATAAAATCCCAACTCAGTGCAAGTATTTACAGGTTCAGATTTTATTTGTATCTCTTGTATGGGATTTTCCAAAATCAATTTCATTTTTAACTGAGGTACTTGTGGTCGCTTGAGGCAGTAGAGGCAGAACCTGAAAGGCAGAAGGGATAATTAACCTTCAAGTCGACAGCAACCATGTGCCCAGCACTCTTGTGCCTTTGAAAATGTCACTGTAAAACACTTCCAGTATTTCATGTCTGTTTAGGGAAAGTATCCCTTGATCCTTTCTGGGGGCCAGTGATGGATGGGCTCGTGTCAGCTGCTGCTCCATCTGTTACTGCCCAGACAGCTTCTGGAGTTAAATCTCAGCAAGCTCAGGCTGAGATGGATGTGTCAGCTGAGCTGGGCACTCTGGGACATTCATTCTCAGGGAAGCAAAATAAAGGCTTTGGTCTTCTGGCATGGCTCTGGTTGCAACTGAGTGAAAGCTTGCAGAGAACTCAGTTTTGTAGGTCCTGAAATAGTAGAGGCTGCAATCAAAATGATGCCCACCTCAGGTCAGTTAAACCTTGAACAATCTGGGTTTTTTTGTGGGGTGTTTTTTGTTTTTTTAATGTTTAGGGAGAAGGGTTCTCTGCTAAAAAATGTCTGAGCCAGCCTTCAGCTGACTTGCTGATCACTGCAACATTGTTGAAATTTGTTGATGAGCCAATTACTACTGAACACACAGAGAATACCACAGAGCTCATTTTGTTTGGGTTTTTTTAATATGAATTTTTAATGTGCTGCATTAGTGTCTCTGGCTTTGAAATTGTAAATCCAGGGTGAATGTGTTGTTTTGAATTCTTAATTTCATAGACAGCAAGCTGGGAAATAGCTCTTTCCAAAAGTAAGTGTTTGTAAAGGGGTTTCCCTGATGTGCCCATGAGGTTTGGGCACCCTAGGGCTGGAGGATTCCAGTGCCTGCCCCTTGCTGAGGGTTGTCCTTTGGAATGAAATCATGGAATCATTTAGATTGGAAAAGACCTCCCAGCCCATCCACTCCAAGCTGTACCCAGTGCCCACCTTTTCCCCAGCCCAGAGCTCTGAGTGCCACCTCCAGGAATTCCTTAGACACCTCTAGGGATGGGCACTCCAGCCCACCCTGGGCAGCCCCTGCCAAGGCCTGAGCACCCTTTCCATGGGGAAATTCCTGGTTTCTAGTGGATCATGGCAGTCGAAGGCAGGAGGTGACTATGGACACATGGGCAGTGCCACAGCAGCATCAGACATGGGCTGGGCTGCCCAAAGCCTGCCAGGAAAGGTCTGAATTGGGAAAAAGCCACTGGGAAAGCCATGGAGGAGCACCTGTGTTTGTCAGTGGATCTGTTTGATAGCGCTGCTAATGACTAATGAATTAATGACTGGTGAATTAATGACTGATGAATTCTCTGCAGGCCCCTGCTAGCCCTCCCCTCGGGAGGTGTGGCAGGGGCCCTCACCATGCCTGTCTCCTCTCAGGTGGCCCTGGTGCAGTGGACAGAGAGCGTGGGCCTGACCCTGGTGGGCAGAGACCAGTCCTCAGTGCAGCTGAGGAGCCCAGGGGGGCACATCCTCAACTTCACCATCCTGCAGATCTTCCCCTTCACCTACGAGAGCAAGCGCATGGGCATCATCGTGCGGGTAAGGGCTGCCAGTGCCAGCTGCCCAGGGACAGCCACACCTGGGGCAGCCTGGGGGCTCACCTGGGCTGGCCTTCTGCTCAGAGGTGTCTCCAGAGCACAGCAGGGCAGCCAGCCAGGGCTGGGCTATCAACCAGGCAATCCACTCCCTCCCTGGGCAGCACGAGGGGAAACACTTGGAAGGCTCTGGAGCAGGGATGGCAGGGCAAGGGAACTGAGAGGCTGAGCTGGTACAAAGTAGTCACTGTGCTAAATCTGGGAGTTCAGAGAGCCATGGGGTGCATTGAACAGACACTGAGTGTTCCCACAAATACCTTGTGCTGCAGGGGATACCTGCAACAAGTGCAGTGCGTATCCAGTGCAGTGCAGCAAGGGTAAATTCTTCAAATCAATTATTTCTATAATGGAAACTATGGGAACACTCTGGGCAATCTTTTCACGACCTAGAATAGAGCTATTGTCAATAGAAGAGGGAGGACTAAAGAACCTCCCTCCCCATTGCTTTTATTGCAACTGCAAGCTTTTGATGAAATGCTGTTTTATCAAAGGTATAAGAGGTGGACAAGCCATCAAAGCCAGGGTGAGCTTCATTAAATTGTGGTTTTATGCTCAACAGAAGTGAATGCCCTGAAATGTTCTTATCATGAGTGCAAGAGTGCTCCTTTTTATTTTCCTTTCTTTGATTTGAAGTTTATTCCTTTTAAATTACCTATTTTTTATCTTCTCCCCCACTAGGAATAAAAAGGTTTCTAGTTTGTGTTTCTCTGTTTAGATTTTGCCATTTGTATTTTAGGCAAAACCAGCAAAACTCCCACTTGTGGTCAATGGGAGCAACATCAGGCTTAGATCCTCACTGTAAATACCTTTAAAGGAGCACTGGTCCCTCTCTGTGAATGGTTTTTCTTTTGTAGCCATTCAGCTGCTCCAAGCCCCTAAAATCAGCTCTGTGTGTGCCCTGTGCAGAATTAGGGTTGAGTAGCAGACCTTGACTGCCTGGGCATTACTTTGCCATGTTTCTGTATATTCCGAAATAGTATCTTCAAGCAGGGTTTTCATTTCCATTAAAAAAAAAAAAAAGTTTATAAATAGGTAGTTATCAAGTAAAATTCGCTTTAATTAGACATTTATGTGTGATTGTGTAGGCACTCCATTTGGTTTTATCCACACCTTGAAGGGTGTTCACCTTTTCAGTGCTTCTCCTAAACTCTGCTGCTTATTTAAAAAACAGAAATAAGGGGAGGGAGAGCAGCATGAAGCATCCAGAAGAAAATACACCCAGAGAGGGAGATGAAGCTGCACCCAGCACTGCAGTGGGCAGAACCCAAAGGGAAACATTCCTGCTCACCTGCACAGGTATTGCCTGTCCTTATAAACTGCGATTTTCAGGCTCTTGAGAGCCCTGTGAGAATTTTGCCAGGCTTCCTGCCCAGCCTGGGGTCAGAGTGTGAGCAGTTCCTGTGTCCAGCCCAGCAGTGCTGTCCCTGCAGGCTGCATCTCCCTGCACATCCTGTCTGCTCTGCCCCTAGGAAATTATCTCCTTCAACACAGCTTCTCGTAAATAAAGCAATAGTTTATAGTGAAAACAAGTGGCAGATGTTGCGTGCTTTGGGGTATTTTTACAATATCTGAGTGTTTCCTTGCACTCAACTGTCATTTCTGTACCTGATTATTTCAGTTCTAAGAAATCCTGTTCTACCCAAGCATAGTGTGCACTGACTTATCTTCCTCTTTGAAGAGGGCCTGTTTGTTTGACCACAATATTTTCCATTCTTCGTTTTCTTTGGTTTTTTTCCCCTTACCCATGTGGAATGGTCTTTGTTGTAGAGCAGAGATAGTGCTATTGTCATATCTGGAATTGAAAAGGAGCCTTTGAACCGTGGCCAGAGGCAGACCATGGTGGAAAAAGATGCTTCCCCAAAACAATATAACTGGCAAATCTGTGTGCAGATTTATAGAGTGATCTTGCCATGATCTGAGAACGCAATAACCTCCTCCTGAACTCGGGCAGAGGAAATGACTAATGCAAGGAGATAGCTGATACAGTATTTATATTGGACAAAAAATCTAAACTATCTTAAGCCAGCTCTGCAGCACGGGAAGTGCAGTCTTTATTCAGCTTCCTACAGAGATGTTGTTAGACACTCTTTAATCAAATAATTTCATAGATAAACCTTTACCTTTGGCTACTGCCAGAAGTGGTGTGTTTTATTTAAACAGATTCTGGTTGTTTTGGAAGAGTGACACCCCTTTTCCTCTGGGGATGTGGGATATGTATCACCCTGTGAGGGCTGGATGTTCCAGGACGTTGAAAACCACACTTGGGCTCAATAATGAGCATCTTCCTTGTGAACATCTCTGTGAGCTTGGCAAAGATAGTCAGCAAAGGAGCTTCATTATCCTTGGCTACTTCTTCATTTCCTCAGCAAAGACACTTCATTTCCTTGCAGTCTTAGTGTCCACATCAGGTGCTACATTTTGCCAATTTTTCTTTTTGTGCTGTGGATTTTAACTCTGTTTTGCCAGTGTCAGAGAACCTGGGGCTTTTAACCTATTCATGTGTGAGAACCTCCACCACTAATTTCTGTAATGGTGGAACGGACTGACCCAAATATTAGGTGAGAGAATGAAGTGTCCACTCTGCTTTTCTTACATTTTTCTTATTCCTAAAGTTCTTTCGTCCCTTCATTCACAGCTGTTTATTTCAGACCTTCCTGGGCTTTTTGGTTTTGCATTTTAAGTTTGTTTTCCTCCTATCCCTGGTGGCTGTCAAGGTTTACAGAGCAGTTTGTTCCTCATTCATAGTTTTGTCTCCTTTGAGGAAATTGCCAGGGTTTCCATTAGCTTGTAATACTCAAAGCTATGGCCTCCTTACAAATCTGCCTGCTTAGAAGGGGCCTTTTAATTTGTGGTAATGTAAATATGCTTTGCTTGCAGCCTATAAACTCCTTGTATCAGATAAGGCAGGCAGCAGTCTAAGCTTTCTGTGGCAAGCATGAGCTCTAATTATGCTTATTCCATATGGTGTAACAGAGGTAAATCAGAGTGATTTTTACCCTGCTAAGCTTTGTGCATCTGTTCTGTTGTTCAGGTAAGCAGGGAGTCAGGTTTCAAGGTGAGGGCTAGAGGTTATTCTGGAGGCACAGGCAGTCAGGGCTGGGAGGGTCTGTCTGTGTGGAGATGCTGATTAAAAAGCTGATCCCCCTTGTCTAAAGCAGGAATTCCTGCTGTGAGGAGGTGAGTAGAAATCTCCTTCTGGCCCCAGACCAGGAGCTGAGCTGGTGGCCCTTCAGCTGCCCCAGAGCAGACAGTTCTGTGCCTGCAGTGCTGAGAATTCATGGCTCAGTCTGCGAGGCCCCCCAGCTGTGTGAGTGCTGTGTTGTGTCTGCAGGATGAATCCACAGGAGAGATCACGTTCTACATGAAGGGGGCAGACGTGGTGATGGCTGGCATCGTGCAGTACAACGACTGGCTGGAGGAGGAGGTACGGGAGGGCTGCTCCTCTGCTCTGCTGCTCGGCTCCAGGCCACTGCAGCAGGGCTCAAATAGCTAACTCACTGCTGAAGGTTCTGGTCCTGGCCATTCCTTGGCTTAGTTCTCAGCCAGATACACCCACAGGAACAAGGCATCAGTGGCGAGCTCAGCATATTTAATGTGGAATAAGTCCTGTGAATAAAATGGGTTTGGCTCAAAACTGATTGACACCCAGCAGATTTGTCTGGGGCTTGATTCTGTGTTTGAATCTGTTTTGGCCTGAAGGGTCTGATTTCAAAACTACATTTGGCAGCTTTGTGCTGGGGTGTGTTTGTCATGTTAGCAGTAATGGTGGCACAGAGTTCGTGGAATCCCAGAATGGGTTGGGTTGGGAGGGACCTTGAATCTCATCCCATTGTACCCCCTGATATGGGCAGGGACACTTTCCACTACCCCAGGGTGCTCCAAGCCCCGTCCAGCCTGGCCTGGGGCACTGCCGGGGATCCAGGGGCATCCTCAGGAGTAGCTTCTCTTACTGATTCTCTGGTGTTCAGAGAAATAATAATGACTTGGTCTTATTTTAAAGAGTTGGTTTCCAAAGATGTGAAGTCTACAAATCGCAGGCTTGTGCCCTTTTACTTAGACACAGAGAAAATCCAATCAGTGGGGTTGTTTCTGGCCCCCTGGTGTAGCAGTCAGGACATTTTTCTTCCTGATCACTGGGCTAGGTCACCAACTACTGCAGATCCCCTCTTTCCTCTTGAGTTTATCATGCACTTTATCAGATATTGTAGACTCACTGGGCTTGCTCAAATGGGATGGTTATTTTCTTAACCTGCTATCTTACACTGCCATCTCTACACTGCTGTGCATAAATCATTTCAGTGGAGTTTATGGTTTACAATGTGATCCTTCTTTGCAGTGTGGTAACATGGCTCGGGAAGGCCTCAGGGTTCTTGTCGTGGCCAAGAAGTCTCTGACAGAAGAGCAGTATCAAGACTTTGAAGTAAGTTTTTATTTGGTTTTTTTTCCTTTGTTTTGAAACCATCACTGAAGTGATTCTCACAAAACTCTTGTGAGAATGCTGCCTCTCACCTCCCAGCTCTCTGCTAGCATTGTTGTTCTGAAATGTCTTGATATTCTTTTTATCAAAGTTGCTTTTGATAAAGCAACTGTGATAGGTATGAAGTGTTTATCCCAGGGAAGACTCTCCCAAGCAGTTCCTGAATCCTGAATAAGCAGAATATAAACCAGGCAGCTCCCTGGCAACACGGGCTCCACATGTGGGGTTTGGGTCTCTGCCCAGGGCACTGCCTGGCTCCTCCAGGCAGGCAGAATGGGAAGGGGAGCTGTTCAGTTAATGCAGGGATGTGATGCAACTGCTTAGGGTTCTGTGGTGCCATTGTTTCTGCAAGTGTTGCCTGTGGTGGCACGGAGCTGCTTGCACCCTCTGCAGGTGCCCCTCCAGCAGCTGCTGTGCCTCTGTGTGCCCTGTGCTGCCCACCTGGGACTGCCCAGGGACAGAACAGCAACAGCTCCCTTAAGCATTTTCCACCTCGAGCTCACTAGCCCTTACAGGCTCTACCTCTGAATCATGGAATCAGAATTGCCTGGGTTGGAGGGCACCTTAAAGAGGATGTGGTTCCAAGCTGTGCACCTTTCCCTAGAGCAGGTGGAAGGCCACAGAGGGAGGCAGGCTGCTTCCCCCTGGAGCTGGGCAGCCCTGTGTCCCCAAAGGCAGGCTGGCTGTGCTCTGTGTGTCCCCAGTCCCAGGCTGGTTGTGCTCTGTCCCCAGGCACGCTACGTCCAGGCCAAGCTGAGTGTCCACGACCGCTCCCTGAAGGTGGCCACGGTCATCGAGAGCCTGGAGATGGAGATGGAGCTGCTGTGTCTCACTGGGGTGGAGGACCAGCTGCAGACAGACGTCAGGCCCACGCTGGAGACGCTGAGGAACGCTGGCATTAAGGTCTGCCTGACCAGGGCTGCTCCAGCAGGAGCACTGAGACCCTCTGGAGCACGTGGCACTGTCCCACGGGCAGTACAGTAAAAGCTGGGGAGCCCTGTGAGGGTTTTAAACATCATTTTGAGGCCAGAACGTGCTGCAGGTGGTAAATCTTAACACTAGTGTGGCACCTCTGGTGCTTTTCATCCCCTCTAGTGCTCTGGCTCCTCCTGCACAGAAAGGAATTGGGTGGGCACGAGGGGGGTCCAACAGGAGATTTTGGGGCAGTTCTTATTTCAGGGAGTTGCATGAAACAAGGCAGGTTTGGGGCTGTGTTTGCTTTGTGGTGCACCAACCCCCGTGCTGGGCTTGGAGCTGTGGATATCCACGTTTCAGTAGCCACTAGAGGGGAGTCTGAGCCAAGAGAATCAGGGACTGGATTTTTTTTTTCCAGCTTTCTGGGCATCTGTGACTCCACACCTACAGCCTGAGCTGCGGTCAGCAGTGAGGGAGCAGCTGTGGTGCCTGTGTAGGTTCTCTCTCTGAAAAATTTGTCAGGTTTGCAAAAGGGGAAAAAAAATGGATTAAACATTCAGATTTGGGTAAGGAAAGTAGGTGAAGGGTCCTGGTTGTGGTTTCTCTGCTTTAAGTTGCAAAGTGAGCAAAAATCTGAAGCCGTGCTGTGAATGCAAAGCAGGGCTGTGTGTTGGGGGCTGAGGTAGGACAGGGAATTCAGTGCTTGGGATGAGCTTCCAAAAGTGCTTTTTGTTTGGGGCCACCCCTGTAAACAACAGAGACTTCAGCAGAGAGTCTTCAGAGAGAGGCAAGACCAGGGGAATCAGAGCTCCTCAGTGATATTGGGAGTCCTGGCCTGACACTGCAAAGGGTTTTCCTGCTTCCCTTTCTCCTCACCTTGGCTGGAGCTGGAGTGGAGGTGTGGGATGTGTTGAGCACCTCTTGCACTGCAGTATTCATCAGGGCATTGCATGTGAGGTGTAAATCCAGAGTGGAGGGGGTCTTGCAGTTCATGACAGGGACCACCTTGTTAAGATCCAGTCTCTTTCCAACCTCAGATTATTTAACAAATGAATGAGTCTTTGTGTGGGTCTTTTTGTTGATGTTTTTGGATTTTCTTAAGGTTTTTATATTAAGTATTCATTAAGTATTCTCGGGCAGTGTCTTGAAAGAATAAAAACACCAGTGGAAAAAACCAAACTCACTGTGATATATTTACACTGGAGAAGGAATTCCCAGCCATTGCTGCTGACATTGCTTTCTAGCTCCCTCCCCTCACCAGCACAAAATAAAAGGAGCAGTGTAGATTCAAAAAAAAAAAAATCTAAAAAAAACCCTCAAGCAAGTTAGTGTGTTCCAGACGTACACATCAGCACTGAGCTAAGCCCAGTTGCATCATCCACATTTCAGGCTGGGCCAGGAGGGATCTTTCTGCAGCAGGACCCGGTTGAGAAATGGCCGGGGAGGGACACATTAACACACAGATACACATATTTTTTTAGCTTGCATTTCTTGGGTTTATCAGCAGAATCTTGAAATATTGCAGGTGGGAAAAATGTTACCCAGCGTCTGTAACTTCCTTTGTGTCTCAGCCTCTGTAAGAGCTTTGCTTTCTTTCGCGTGTGAGAATTTTCTTGCGTGTTTTAAAATAGAGGTTTTTTAGAATAATAATTTGTACATGTATTTTAACAGTCCTTTTATAAGCCTGAAGGGGCAGATGGTACTTGCAGAGGTCCTGCAGACGTGGTTGTTAAGCTTCACTTAACACATGAAATGTTTGGATTTTAGGTGTGGATGCTGACAGGGGATAAGCTGGAGACAGCCACGTGTACGGCCAAGAACGCTCATCTGGTGACACGGACACAGGACATCCATATATTCAGACTAGTGAGTAACACCCACAGATCCTGTCCTAAAGGGCCCAGACTCTGGGACAGGAGGGCTGTGAGATCACAGCTGTTTTCCAGCAGGGTATTTTTATTCTTTTGCCCCAGCTTTCTACCCCCAGTTTTTGTTTCTGTGACTGCGTGCCCTGACTCAGTGTGCTGCCTGTCCTGCCTGTGCCACTTTTGTTCCCTCTGGGGCTCTTTGCTGTTTTCTCACCCCAGTGGAGCACACCTTGCTCAGTTCCATCCTCCCCCAGGTGACAAACCGAGGAGAAGCCCACCTGGAGCTGAACGCCTTCCGCCGCAAGCACGACTGTGCCCTGGTCATCTCAGGGGACTCGCTGGAGGTACTGATGCCTCAAGTTTTAGCTTTCATATTTCCCAGATTCTGTACTGCACTGGTATGGAACTCTGAACTTCATACAAAGTGTTAGCAGGTTCTCCTCACAGCTCAGTCACACAAAACAATCATTTTCCATCCCCAGAGCCAATGCAGCTTCAGGCCCAAAAAATGCAAACAACAGGGAATTGAGGAGAGCGATTTGGGAGGATGGGACTGCATAACCTGGAGCTGTAACTGGACAATTAACACCAAAATGGAAATGGACCAAAACTTATAAAAGTGTGAAAACTCGTGACCTGGGGTCCATCTTGAGTTCCTCTTGGGTCCACCTTGGGCAGAGCCAAGGCCAGGTCCTCTTACTACCCAAGGTGTATCCTTTGAAGGCCTTTTAATAAATCCCAGCTTTATTAAAGTATTTATTTAGTTTATTTATAGTTTAGTTTATTAATTCCCTGCTGTCTAGCCTCTGTTTTAGGTAGCCTCTCAAGCCATCAGTAGGGCCAGTCCCATAGCCCAGGCTGGGGAAAGGCTGGTGCCCACAGAGCAGGTGTAACCCAGGGCTGTGCAGTGTGTAACCCAGGCTGTGCAGTGTGTAACCCAGGGCTGTGCAGTGTGTAACCCAGGGCTGTGCAGTGTGTAACCCAGGGCTGTGCAGTGTGTGACCCAGGGCTGTGCAGTGTGTGACCCAGGGCTGTGCAGTGTGTGACCCAGGGCTGTGCAGTGTGTAACCCAGGGCTGTGCAGTGTGTGACCCAGGGCTGTGCAGTGTGTGACCCAGGGCTGTGCAGTGTGTAACCCAGGCTGTGCTGTGTGTAACCCAGGTGTGCCTGAAGTACTACGAGTGCGAGTTCATGGAGCTGGCGTGCCAGTGCCCTGCCGTGGTGTGCTGCCGCTGCGCCCCCACGCAGAAGGCGCAGATCGTGCGGCTGCTGCAGGAGAGGACGGGAAAGCTCACCTGTGCCGTGGGTGAGTCACAGCCAGGGCCAGGCACACAGGAACGGCAGCTGCCGCTTCTTCACTGAGTGAACAGTCTCACTCATCTCACACCCCCTGGAAATGGTGATTTGGGGAGCAGTGGTTTTGTGGGGTGATAGAGAAAATGATCGAAATTTTGCACGCGGAAATTCAATGCCAAACTCCTTGTGACCCTTTCAGGTGGCATCTTTGCAAAGCAGAGCTTGGACCTGATAGTGTGAAGTGCCACTGTTAATCTGAGCTGTGTTTCAGCATTGGAGATGTAATGGTACCACCTGCTTTCAGCACTGGAGATGTAATGGTACCACCTGCAACTGAGATACACTAATCACTGATCTGGGGGTTCTACTAAAGCAAAACTTAAGCTCTTAAGTTCATTATTTCTGTTTAAAAATCTTGCTTTTTGTTGACTGGGTTAAGTGTTTCTTATAATATTCCAGTGTGGTGCAGATGACTTTGGTGGAGTTGCAGGTTGCCCTTGTTGCTTAACTCCCAGTTTTGTTTGTGCTCTGCCCTGCAGGTGATGGAGGGAATGATGTTAGCATGATTCAGGAGGCTGACTGTGGTGTTGGAGTTGAAGGAAAGGTGAGATTACCTCATCTTTAATGAGAATTTCTGTGGCCAGTTTTCAGGCAACTCTTAAATGAAGAATCCTCAGATATTTGTGCAAGAAAGGGACCAAGCTCCCACAAGAATCATCATCAGACCAGTAGCCCTATAATGAGAAATAATTTGGCTATAAAGGAGACTACTGTTAAAGGGAGTTCAAGTTCATTATTTGGTTCTTGGCAGAATCCCTGAATTTGTTCCCTCATGGTTACTTTCGGGGGTTTTTGGTGCTCCAAGTGCTGGAGTTATAATTACAGTGATAAGATATACCTCACATGCACAATTAAAAACTGCTCACATTAGTTTGCAAAACAAACTCTGGGTTAGAGCTCTGATTCCTGCACCTGGGCTGTGTGGAGCTGCAGGACTGGATTGGCAGAGCAGACAGACTCTGCTTGCAGTGAGCCAAAGTTGTGTGAACTTTTGAGACTGAAAATTTGTTCAGCACTGACTTGATAGGAGTGTCACGTTAACATGTGTGTTGTGAATCAGAATCCAGAGCTCTGGTTGCTTAGAATTGGAGGCCAAGGTTCAAATGGGAATTCTCCTCATATTTTTGCTCTTTGCTTAAAACCCACAGTGGAAGAAGAAGTACTGAGGCAATGCTCTCCCTCACCTAGCATATTGCAAATATTCCTGGAAATTCTGTCAGTGATAACTCAATAATAACTCAATAATATTCTTTGTTTCCAGTGCTGAATGATCTCACTGTGCTTTTCCTTGCCCTTGTTCCCAGGAAGGGAAGCAGGCATCGCTGGCAGCTGATTTCTCCATCACTCAGTTCAAGCACCTGGGTCGTTTGCTCATGGTCCATGGAAGGAACAGCTACAAGAGGTCTGCAGCCCTCAGCCAGTTTGTGATCCACAGGAGCCTCTGCATCAGCACCATGCAGGTAAAGAGGCTTCCAGGAAGGGCTTTCCAAAAGAGGTGGAGAAGCCAAATCAGGAAGGAAAGGTCCTGTGTCTCATTTGGAATGCTGCTATTTCTTCTCCTAAAAATTTTCATGGGTTAGGACTTGAAATTGTTACTTTGATGTGAAAACACATGAGAGAATTCCTGGTGTTGGACAAAGACCAGCAACTGCTCCAAAGGAATAGAAAGGGTTGGTGTTCCATTAATATGTCTTCATTTCAGGGGTTGGGAGAACCTACTGCAAGAATGTTCCAGCTTGAACAGTGTATTTTTAGGCTGTTACTTTTACTGCAGTATCTCAGAGCCTAAAAAACTCATTTCTTTTCTAGGCTGTTTTCTCATCAGTGTTTTACTTTGCTTCAGTTCCTCTCTACCAAGGCTTCCTCATCATTGGGTAAGAGCTCACTTTTTACTGGTAATGAGGAGAATCTCTGCACAGTGAACACTTTTGGGCTGATTAACATGCAAGCCATGCACATCTCCACTCTGCTCACAGCACTGCTTCAGGAGCTGGGTGTGAGCCTTGTCCCTTTCAGTGCAGACACTTGCAGAAGCCTTTCCAGCAGGATGGTTTGTCGTGTTTGTGAAGCACCCATCCTCCAGGAACGTTCCCTTGATCCCAGTAAAAGCAGAGGGACAGCTGTTCTGGGCTGGTGTCTGCACAGCAGTGAGAGGCAGTGTCAGGAAGAGAGACAACCCAACCTTAGTCCCTGCCCAAAAACTCTCTAAAACAGGGCATTGCAGCTGTAATCCCACTATGACTTCTTATACTTTCGAGTACATCATTTAAAAACCAGCAAATTCATCTCCTTTGCCTTCTGATGCAAACAGAATCAGACCTGAGCTCTAGAGCAGACTTTGGGATGGGCACAGGTCAGTCCTTGGCTCCATTAAGAACCCACTGCAATATTTGAACCAGTCACTTGTGTATGAGTGTTCCTGATCAAAAGTCACTCAAAAAGCCAATCCTGGTGGGTTTCCCCTACCTGGAAAACTCTGGTGTGCTTCATTTGCCAGTTTTTATAATGTGTACATTATTGGGCACTTAAAGAATGTGGTATTTCCTTTCTGGAACCTAGCATTTGTTTGCTCTTCACCACCTGAGATATTTACTGGTCCTCTGCCTCCTTCCAGGTACTCCACAATTTACACCATGTTTCCTGTGTTTTCCCTTGTCCTGGACAAGGATGTGAAATCTGAAGTTGCAATGTTGTATCCAGAGCTCTACAAAGATCTTCTCAAGGTGTGTGAGTCTCTTGTTTGTGTGTTTTGCTTTAAGGCAAGATCCTCATCTTGATTTGAAGCTGTAAATGTGTAAAGTCAAATATATTGCCAGGAGATCCAGAACTTTATCAGGCATTTTCAGGCAAAATTCTGTTAAAGTCAAATTTGAATCCACAGATAGAACCAGAATTTCTGGCAGTTGTTTATTGAATGCTGCATGAAATGCAATTTATTAAAAAGGGCTGGGCAAGTAGAAGTTCCATTCTGTGGGAAATTCTGGAGATTTAATATTACCAATTTGTTCCATAATAAAGGGAAAAGAGAAATTGTTGGGGATTTGGCACTGTCCGGAAGCCAGAAAAGGGAAGAGGGGAAGGGATATGCTCATTTGATGGAGGCAGGGGCTTATCCCAGAGTTTCTTCAGTAGAAATCTGACTGGAGCATGATCTGAAGGTTTGCTTGCTGTGCCATTTTTGTAGCTTTAGCATCTATGTCGGGTCCTTCTCCTTAAACAAAGAAAACTTTATGTTTACCATAGAAATATGAGGAAGGTAGATCTAGTCTTAGGTTCCTTTTTAATTTTTTTTTTCTTCCTCCCTGGAAAATGTTTTGAATAACTGGGGTATGCAGCCTGGGAACATCTTTCTTAGTTGGAGGAAAGGGTGGACTGAGTCTTCCCCAGCTCCTTTCCCTCAAGGATTGCTGTTAAACAGATACTCTGAGAAGCACAGCCTGTTTTTCCAGAGCCTCAATAAGTCTCCATCTGGTTTCACTTGGATGTTGTCTCTTATGTCATAAACCACTAATTCTTCAACCATCCTTAGGCCTGGTCTAAACATAGGGGGGTTTGTGCTGGTATAGCTGTGTTGGCTGGAGATGGTTTTTTAAAATCTATCTGCCTTCAATATGAGGGTGATTTGTGTGTGTCTAGAAATACAGTATTAATGTATTCCCATCAATGTGTGTACACACATCTTCTATTTCATGGTGACTGAACTCCCGAGGCATCTTTGCACTGAATTAATTGTGTGTGCACTGAGGGCCAGGTTGTGCTGGGGTAGCCCAGAGCTTCCACAGCCCCTTCATGCACCCAGAAAAATGAGAATAAAGGGCCACTACCTCAGTGTTGCTTGATTTGTTTTATTTTCTTTTTTTTTTTCCAAAGCACCTTCCAGTTCTCGTATTAATTTCTAAGTTGATCAATAAGTGAATTTTCATAAAGAAAACCCCAATGGAGCTTTGTCTTTTTTTCCCCCACCCAGGGACGACCGTTGTCATACAAAACGTTTTTAATCTGGGTCTTGATAAGCATTTATCAAGGTAAGAAATCAGCTTCTGCTTGTGCCTTTAGATGTTGTAATGTGTGTGGCTATCTAAGTTTTGGTATTGCAGAAGTTAAGTAAGGCATGAAATTAATTTCCCAAAGCATCCTTGTGGTGATGAATATATATATTTTTTTTTTGTCTGGAAAATGTCGGTAGTGTTACCAAAGGAAAAAAATTATCTAAACCCAAATATTGGCAGTAATTGGTCAATGCTGTGATGCAGAATTCAAACCATTGTGCCTCTTTCAGAGCCATCCACTGTCACTCTGTGCTAGTTCCTTGCAGTGCTGTGGTTACCCCTCTGTAAAGCAGAGCTCATTTCTCTCCCTCCCCTTCTTTTGGGAAAAGTTCTCCAGTCTATGGATTTTGCAGGTTTTTGTCGACATGGAAAATGCAGCATCTGTAGCCTTCTGTATTTTATCCAAAACTGGAAGTGGCAAGAGTTGTGGTGGCTTTGCAGGCATCTGTGATTCAGGGTCAGAGTCAAGCTGACGTTCTTGATCATGTCTCAAACACTTGAATTCGGCTGCTAAAGCAATTAAGTAAATGCCTTGATTACAATGCATTTCAACAGTGGATGTAGTAATTTGAGTATATATCTAAGGTATTTTCTTTCATTTTGTCTTTTTCTAAAATAAGTACCCTCAAATTCAAATGGTCTCTATAGGTATTAATCAGGGAGTTGTAGAAAACAGGTCAATAATGTGGAGCTAAAAGCTGAAGTGGCAAAATTCCTTGTTTTATCTTTATCTTTTTCCAACAAGAGTGGGAATAAGGGGTCAAAATAAGCAGGTAATTCTTACAGATTTAATTAATGTTGCCATCCTCAGCAGGGAGTGAATCTAGGAGTCTAAAATCTCTGTTAGCTTTATTTTCTGAAATCTATCACAGGCATCCTGCAACAGGGATCAAGGGTTTGGGATGCTGAGTAGCACAATGGCAAAGCCAAGGCATTGAGAGAACACTCTCAAGTGGTGGAAGGCTGCAGCCAGAGGGTGATGCATGGGGGGAAAGATTCCTCCTTGAGCTAAGAGCCCTCTCTGGTTACAGGGTTTGGTTAAAGTGACTTCACCAGTGCTGTGCTCAAGAACCAGCAAACAGCGGCCAAACACCGGGGCCAGTTGCTAGCAGAGATGAGCCCGACCAAAACTTGAGCAGCCCGAAAGTTTGGAAAGTTCACAGCTGGGTTTGAACTTTGTGGCTGGAGCTGGGTTCCCTCACAGGTTTTCCCTTCCGGAGGCAGCCTGAGTGATGGATGTTGGTGTGGATTACTCATGCTGCTCACATGAGTTATTTGTGCAGGTGGCCTGGAGCAGCCCTGGCCAGGCAGCATAGGAGCACAAACAATGCCTCGTTAGCAGAGCTTTAATGGGATTCTCTTAGGGGGAGGTGTAAAGGGGAGAGATCTCAGCTCAGGCCTGCAAATTGAGGCTCACTTGTATCCACTGAGCTTTTCAACACTTGGCTGCCTCTTGGCACCAGGGCAGTGTGGTAGGATATAGAAGCATTTGATATCTTTTAGCTTCTGAGTAGTGACCAAGTGCTTTTGTGGGAGGATAGGGTTTCATGATGTTAGAGATCTCCAGCTGCCAAAACAGCATGTATTAATTTCCTATCTCCATGTGTCTATGAACATGATAGACTGTTAGAAAACTTTGGGTACCTCTGCTGTAACTTTTCCCTGCCTTCTCATCAGTTCTGTCTCCTAAATAGTAACTGATTTGTTGTCATTACATTCATCAGGTTTCATGAAAAACAGCCTCAAGATAGGATTGTTTCAGCCTTTCCAAGACCTAACTGAACTGTGGGTTTGAGAGCTGAGCCCAGTGTTTGACTGAAATAGTTCCATTCCCTTGCAGGTAGCATCATCATGTATGGAGCACTCCTCCTCTTTGAATCCGAATTTGTGCACATTGTTGCCATTTCCTTCACGTCCCTGATCCTCACCGAGCTGCTGATGGTGGCACTGACAATCCAGACGTGGCACTGGCTGATGATCGTGGCTGAGCTGCTCAGCCTCTCCTGCTACATCGCTTCCCTGGTCTTCTTGCACGAGTTTATTGGTGAGGTTTCACGCCCTCCTCCACTCAGTTCATGGCCTGGATGGTAACAGGATTGAGCTGAGCAAAAGGCTCTTGGTGGGGCCAGCAGCAGGCACAGTGACAGTGGTACCACAGTAAGCTCTGTGGGATTTGAAGGCACTTGGAAGATATTTTATGGTTTCTTCCCACAGCAAAATGCTAGAGAAGGAAAAGGTGGTCAGCAGAGTGTGCTGATACCCAGTGAATCTCATCCATTCTTTGAGCTCCAGCACGTGTCAGCTGTCTCATGTAGCAGTGACCTTTATTTCCATGTGGGAATTTGAGATGGAAGGTTGAAGTCTCTGCTGTTGGATTGAAAGATTTGGTCTTTTAAACTGGGGGAAGGAGCTGCCTCCTAAAACTTACCTTATTTTATCTGTTCACTGGGACCATTCTCTCATGGGTTTGTTTGTTGATGTTTTAGCTCCCTGAAGCAGAACTAATCCTATTCCCTGGCTAGTGGAAGAAGGGTGAGGAGTTCCAGATTCCCCCAGTAACTGTTGAGTTGCAAATATCAGACCCATGGGCTTGTTCAGTGTTCTTTCAGGAACCACAAGATGTCACTGCTTCTTCCATAAACTGAAGACAACAGGGATAACTTCCCCCTGGCTGGATCTGTCTCTTGTGTGGGGTTATACCAGTTCCATTCTGAATGATGCTTTAACTCTTTCTGTAAAGGTTCTGAGGTGTTTGGGTCGGGAGCTGTGTTTGCTGGGCTCAGCCAGGCAGCAGAGGCAGCTCCCAGAGCGGGAGGACACGCAGTGCTTGGCAGTGGCAGGAGGATGTCCCTGTTTCAGGTGGGGTTTGGGAGGGCAGTTACCTGTGAGAGCCACATTCTTTACATTGCTCAGCACAGCTCTGCATCTTCTGGGGAAGAGAAGGGCAGAGGACTGAGGAGCCACCATATGAGCTTTGATCTTGGAGGTGGGGCAGTTTTAAGAATTGTAAAATTATAGAATGGCCTGGGTTGGAAGGGAGCTTAAAGATGATCTGGGTCCAACCCATGCCACGGGCAGAAGGAAGCAGTGGGGGATTGAGCTGCTTTTCTGCACCCCTTCCCAGAAGGTTCTCCCCGTGGGTTTGACTCCATGCTCGTTTCTCCACACAGATGTTTACTTCATTGCCACCTTGTCGTTCCTGTGGAAGGTCACTGTCATCACCCTGGTGAGCTGCCTGCCCCTCTACGTCCTCAAGTACCTGAGACGGAGGTTTTCACCCCCCAGCTACTCGAAGCTCACGTCCTAGGGCTGCTGCTGGCACACAGAGACAGACATTGCCCAGGGCCCCGAGACACCCCCAGCTGTTCCACAATGAACAGTCCTGTCCCTGCCTCAGGGCCCCGTGGTGATCTCTGGTACCTGCTGCTGTGGTGAGGGACTTCCAGACTGCCCTGGACAGGGCCCTAACACCAAAAGGGACTGTTTGGAGGGTGGAGACTCTGAGTTCATCCAGTTCTTGGCACTTTTGTTCTACTTAGCTGGGGTCAAATGTATGGAACTGTGATGGCAAGGGGTTTCTCTTGCATGGTTCAAAGTCTGTGGAAGCTGCTACCTGACCTTGGGATTTACATTTGACAATTTAAAGTGAATTTTTTAAGTGTCTGCGCTGTTCTTTGCAGTGTGTTACCTTTTTTTAAGTTTATGTTATTCGTCTTTTTGATTCAAGTAGTTACATTCTTTTTACATCTTGGAAATCCCTTAATGTAGGTGATGCACTACACTGCTGACAGCTGATTCCTGATTTATGGCATGTTGTTTCCATAATGGGGCTCCAGCCTGTCGGATCTACACACACTGGAGAATCTGAGCGTGTATGAGATTTTCCTGCCGTTGAAATGTGGTCACCCCAGTGATTTTGGAGGTATCCAGCCATTGATAAAGACAGAAAAGTGGTAGCTCAAAACGAGAGAATTCAATTTTGTTTAGCTTTTGTGCTTCCTGTTAAAAGGAGCAGTGACATAATAGTTTTACTCTGTATTTATTTGTGTAGGAGAAAATTATCTAAACTAAAGCAAATCCTCTTTGGAACAGAACTTTGCAGTTGATCATCCTTGAAATGTGTCGACAACGTGAGAAGAGACTCGTACTGTTCTGCAGACAATGTGGCAGACGTGTCTTGAATCCTTGGAGACTGAAAGGAGAGGTCACAGAGCTGCTACTCCTCACAGCTCCATGAAATCTGTTTCCTGTTAGTGTGAAACTTTGAGGATGAGTTGCAAATAAGCAGAGGCACTCCTAGGTGGATGTTTTATGACATGCTCCCCGCAGAGGCAGTTTTTGGAGCCTTGCACTTGCTTGGCTCTAAAAACCAAACCTGAATCACAGGAATAGGTTCATACAAAGGCATTAGGCTGAGTGCAGAGCAAATTTATGTGGTTTTCATTCTCAAAAATTTAACTCAGTGAGTTCTGTCATTATAATTGTTTAGCCCACATTATAATCTCATGAGGAGAGCCACACGTACTTGGGCTTCTCAGTAGAAGGACAGAAACTTACAGAGACTTTTAGAGCTGGGTTGGTGCATCAAGCATGGATGGGCTTTTAGTGCCAGCCATCCTTGACTGAGGCTCTTCAGTCTGTGTTAAATTAGCTGCTTGCTGTCTTCTTCCCACATCAGAGAAACCACAGGCGGAGCTGGCACTGCTTGGGACTCTTGTTCCTTGGCTGCCTGGGGGGAAAGAGCCTAGAGCCTGAGCTCCTGTCCCAGAGCAGGGCCTGAGCTCCTGTCCCAAGGCAGAACCAGGGCTCCCTTCTGGCAGTTGGGCTCGCAGCCTCCTGTGAATTAATTAATGCCTTTTTGCCAGAAAGGTCCTTAAGGTTGTCTTCATCATGACTGGATAGTGTTGGCCATGCCACTGTTCTGGAGTCCCCAGACAGCATTTCACAGAATCATGGAATGGTTTGGGTTGGAAGGGACCCTAAAGCCCACCCAGTGCCACCCCTGCCATGGCAGGGACACCTCCCACTGTCCCAGGCTGCTCCCAGCCCTGTCCTTGGGCACTGCCAGGGATCCAGGGGCAGCCCCAGCTGCTCTGGGCACCCTGTACCAGGGCCTGCCCACCCTGACAGGCAGAATTTCTTCTCAGTATCCCATCTAAGTACAAGAACCAAGAATTCCTCTTGGCCCCAGGTGGGGACTGGGCAGCCCAGTCCCCCTGGGCTCTGGTGCCCAGCCCTGCCCCTCTCTCCTGTGTGTTGGTAGTTCAATGTCCTGCAACAGCAACAGTGCCAAGCTACTCTGTGTAAATATTTGAGACATATAAATGGTAGAATTCACTGTTTCCTCAAGTCAATACAGTTTACACTGAGTGGACCATATTTGCAAACTATTAGCTTACACCAAGAAAGGGAGTGAACTGTGATTTCATTTGTATTTATTGAATCATAAGTTTAGTAGCATATTTAGTAGAGTTGATAGTGATCTAGAGCTGTGTTTTGGGGTGTGGATTATGTTCTTTGCAGTTTGTGTTTTGCACAAGGCAGTAAATCCAGAAGTCATTTCTGCCTGGATATATGCTACATTTTTTCAAAGCAGTCAGAGACTAAAACTGCCATCTAACAAACAGCAGGAAAGAGGAACACTTCTGTTTTTCAAGTTTAGCACTTTATGTTTGCAACCCATTTCTCTTAAGTTATTTAAAAATGTTTTTAAAAGCAAAATTTAATACATGTGTTCCTGTTTACTGTACATTAAAATAAATGGATTCTCTGCTGGAAATTTCATCTTTTCCTCTAGTATGCTCATAATTTGTACTTTTGGGGAGTGAAGCATTGTTTTCTTCTTCTGTGTAGTATCTTCTTTGTGGCCTTAGTGTTCTTCCTGTTCCTTTCTCTGTGTGGGTTATGTGCTGTAGCAGTTCATGTGTGACCTGTGTGCTTTGGGGCTGCTCCAGGTGATGCCCCTGGGTGCCAGTGGAGTCTCACTGTGCTCCTGCTGCCCGTGGCTGCCAACATCCCGTGCTGAGCTGCTGCAGGGTGAGGTTTTGTGGCACACTCTGTCTTCTTCCTGCACCTCTGCAGCAATTCCAGGTGTGTCACACCCTCTCTATCCCCTCACCTCTGGATTTCTCTCCTCTGCAGAGCTTGTCCTGTTCACCTGTGCAAACATTTGCTCAGCTCAGTTCGTGGGGCAGTGGAAACCCAAGATTCTGTGTTGCACAGTCTGGGCAGGCTCTGATCAGAGCTGGCTGAGGTGAGGGGTGCTCAGGACCATCCCTGGTGTCCCCTGGGGTGTGTGCTGGGAGCTGCACCGGGGGTGTTCTGTGCTCCCAGAGCTGTCCCAGCCCAGCCCCGGCCTCTGGATCTGCCTGGGGAGCTGTGCTGGAGGTGAGCTGGGTTTGCCAGGGAGCCCCAGGGCAGGGCAGTCCCTGAAGCTGCTCTGTGGGGTTTATGTGTGAGAAAGCTGCTGCACCACAGGGCCCTGGTTTGCACAGGCAGAGCTCTGCCCCCATCAGGGACGTGAGCCCTGCCTGGTGCATCTCAGTGTCCTGAGCTGTTCCTGTGGGGTTGGGCTCATCCCACAGTGTCTGGGGCCAGGCCAGGGCCCACTTAGCACGATGGGCTCTTTATTTATTATTAGTTATTTCATGAGTGTTAAACTCTATGATTTGCATGAAATCCTGTGGTTCACAGCTTTGCCAATATGGTCCATTACTACTGCCTACGACAACTTGTGTACTTATATGCCTTTCAGAACAGTTTTAATTGTTAAAATTGTTTAAAAACTCAGTGTTAAGTTTATTTAATTTTTAATGGGGAAATGGATTTTGGTGTCAAAATGGTATTTACTGTGATGCCGATGTTTTGTACCTGTCATCCAGCTAAACAACCTGTAAATATCCTGAGTCAAGAGAAACGTGAATGCCAATTATTTATTGTTCTGTGGAGTTACATGTCGCAGATGTGTAAGACCTTAAAAGGGAATGTTGTAAAACAAGGTGGAAAAAATAAATTTTATGCAACTTCTTTACTTCACCCCTGTATGATGCACCTGGTTAGTCCTGGCATGGTCAGTCCCAGACGTGTGGGAATTGTCAGGACACAGGGAAGTTGTACCTCAGGCCTTTAAGCTGTGGGTGGTAAATGCATCTCCAAGAGGTGATCAGAGCTGCTGTGCTAAATTCTTTCTAGAGCCAGCTTTGGTTTGAACAGGAGTGGTCATTGCTACTGGCAGCCTCTGCTGGGAATGAGGAGGGAATTGTCACTGGAGCACAGATCTGTCCTGCCCTGGGAAGAGCAGTGATGCAACAGCGTTAGGAACAGCTATTCTGGGCATGTTCTCATCCCTTGGACATTTGAGTCAGCGAGTGGCTCGGCACGAGAGCAGCCCCAGGGTCAGGAGCAGGGGGAGAGGCAGAATTTAACACTGAATATTCTCCACAGGGGAAACGTCAATCATGGTGAGTACAAACACAGTACAGCAATTTCTACAAAAATGTAATAGAGCCATAAACACTCCTAAAAAAAGAAAATTAAGAGTGCAATTGGATAAAGTAAGTCTCTGACTTGGGAGACTGTTTATTGAAAGCAGTGATGAACTATCCCTGGGATCACTGGCCATCTATGGAAGTGTTTCTTTTAGATTCTGTAGGACACAGATGCCCTTTTTAATGACTGTCTTTTTTTTGGTATAAAGTACTTAATGCAAATATTAAATAAACCATTTTTGTGATGTTTGCACACATCAAATGAATGGTCTAGACTCCAGAAGTCACAGGAACAGACTTTGCTCCCAAGTGTTACCAATTTCCCACTCTAAATGGGTTACATAAGCCCTGGCTAGTGGTTCCTTTAATTTATGGACGGTTTCTTTTTAATGGTGAAATGTGCAATTAAAAAAAGCTAGAAATAGTTTTTCTAAACTCAGTCTGGAAGGGAAGGAGAGTTTCAGCAAATTTTTTTTTCACCCAAACATTGCATAATAGTAGAAATGTCAAAGATTTCCATGGGGTTTCATTTCATTCTTCATGTGGCTGTGGTCATGCAAGAAGTTTGAAGACTGCAGGGGCTGGCAGATTTTTGGAAGATCACACATCCTGGGATAAGTTTTCAGCCTGGGCCTTACCAAAGAATGCCAGTGGCCTTGTTTTCCAAACTGGGGTTGTATTAGACACTGGTGTGTCTCTGGTTTTCCTTTTTTCTGAGGAGAAAGAATAGGTGCTGGCTGGAATTGGGTGTCTCGCTCTGGCCCTGAGCCTGATGGAGCTGCAGAGGCCTCCCTGCACATGAACCCTTTGGGGAGAGGAAAACCTCATTGAGCTGCTCTGTCCTCACCTTCAGCCACTGCCTCTTCTCCCCAGCCTTGCTGTGGCATTAAATAATTGTCTTACATCTTCACCAGAGGGAGGGAACTCCTGTTCCCCCTTCCCAGGTAGGAGAACCAGTGGTCTGGGCTGGCCCCACAGGCAGAGCACAGAAAAATATTTCTCTTTTGGTGATGAGATTTTCTCAGCACTTTAAACATGGGAGTCATGCTGCTGTAATTTAAGTTAGAGATGATGAGCCTCTTGCAGGGTCTGTGAGAAGAATGTCCTTCTCTCTGCTGCTCTTCCTCCCTTCGTGGCCCAGTCCTGAGTGGGTTACAAAAAGGGCTTTAAAATCTCTGCATTCCCACTTGAAAGCCTCCTGCTCTTGGCTTGCTGAAATTGTCCACGTAAGGCAGAATATTGTCTGCTCTTCAGATTCCCTCAGAAAGGAGGAGTAACAAGAACAAGCTGTGCAAAAGAATTTAATGCAGTAAAGATGAGGGTAATAGTCATTCTCATTTGTCCTTTTATGTGAAACAGATTTTATTTTAAATGTACACTCTGAGTAGCTTAACCATATCCAGAGAGTTGTTTAGCAGGGTAAAAGCAGAGCTCCCCCCAGGAAGAATTGAGAGCGTGAGTGGAGGTGAGCAGGCTGCACTGATTGGTGGTGCTCAGTCAGCCCAGAGCACACCTTGGTGGCACTGGGACACAGGGGTGTCCTGCCCTGTGCTGCTGGCAGCCAGCAGATTGGCTCCTGTGCCTCACATCTGCTCCACAGAGCTGTGCTGGAGCTGTGGCACTTCTGTGCCTGCCCTGGGCTGCCTCTGCTGGCTTTAAAACCTCACCTCAGATTCCTTTGGTGCAGGTGCCACCAACCTGTGACAAAAAGTGATGCAAATTGTTATTGAGCAGGACTCCTGTTAAAAACAAGAACAAATGAAATGCCCTGTAATTGTCTCACTGAGGCATTTCCCTGCTCCAGCAGCAATGGTGTCACTGCCGTGGGGTGAAGCTGCACTCAAAAAAGCTCTGGGAAAGACAGGGATGGTGCCCACAGAGGCAGAACTCCTCTGCACCTTTGTATTCTGAGATTAGGGCTTGGAATAAAAAGGCACATTTATAAGGATCAGCATTGCCTCTGTCAGATTTTAATACCTGTTTTTTCCTAGAGAGGCTCCAGAAGACAAATTCTGAGTGAAAGCTCTGTTTGCAGCACGGACCCCTGAGGAGAGGAGCTCCCAAAGCAGATGGAATGTGAGCATGGAGTTGGTGTGTGCTGCAAGACCCAGGGCTGATAGAAAGGAACAGGTCACCCTCACACAACCCTCAGGTTTTGTTCAAGGCCAAGCTGAATTCTTGCCAGTGCTCATTACTGGAGTGTGGAGCTAATTCTCACAAGTGCTGTGCTCTCCATAAACTGCCTTCAAAAGAAAGAAACCTCTTGTGTTTCACAGGTGAGTGCCAACATCCCTGCGAGTCCCCCCAGCGCTGATTTACACAGCCCCAGCTCATCCTTCCTGCAGAGCAGAGTGCCACAAAGCCTCCAGTGAAAGCAGAGCCTGCAGGAAATCCCAGGTGTTAACATCCAGAAAAAGGCTGCCACGCTTGGCTGAGCCCAGCCCAGGCAGGCCTGACCTAATGCAGGGCTTTGTGGAGGTGGCAGGTAAGGACTAATTCCAGAGCCTGCTCTCCATCACGGGCTGGCTGTCAGCTCAGCCCGGGGACTGAAGGGCCTCTGGTCACTCGGGGGCTCTCTGCCCCTCGGCATAACTGGATGCAGTTGGCTCCTAAAGAAATGGGGGGAGTAAATCTGAGGTGCTGAAAGAAATACTGCAGCAGAAATTACACTGTGGGGAAGGTTTTATACGTGTTGGGGTGAATTAATGAATGGGTTTGGGGTTTTTGGGAAGAAAAAAAAAACACAACAAACTTTGTGCACTAATACATAGTTTAAAATATATTCTCTTTCAAACGCCAGCTATTTTAACAACAGTGTAAATCAGATTTTACAGACCACATATTTCAAGTATGAAGTTCATTAAATGTGTGAAATTCTAGATTAGCTGCCGGGTGTGGCCAGAGCCCCAGTAATGAATTGTGAATTCTGTTCAGGATATAATATCAGATTCCCTTGCCCTGGCGCTGATATGAAAGAACTAAAGGCACCTTTTCAAAACAGTCATAACCTTTCTTTATTGTCTTTATTTAGTTTAGCCATCATATGATATAATGAATGACTGCATCAGTGTTTCCATCCTGAACCTAATGCGCAGGTGTTTAACCTCATTAATTTGTGGGTTTATTTTTATTAAACCAACTTATGTCTCAATGTAACTGAAATAAATGCTATCAGTTTATACACATTTCTGCCAGTGCCCTGCCAGTGGGTGGCTGGCTGTCTTTAGACTGAAGAATATCACTCTAAATTACAATTCTCTTGGAATTTATGTGAAACAAAGTTGATTAATGAATGATGCTGCTCTCATTCCATGGGAGCAAGGTACCAAAGGGAGCAGATCTCCCTTGTGCTGCTGTATGCAGTGACATTGAGGGACAGATCCCAGAGGTGCCCAGCTCCACTGGGCAGAGCAGGCAGGGCAGAAATCCAGCTGTAGCTCCTGGGCTGCTGTGGGTTCATCCAGCATCTCCCTCTGCACCTGCATGGCCTGGCCTTGTGGTTTGTTCCTCTCCCTTTCTCTCCTGCTCCATCCAAAGGGAAGGAGCTTCGCAAGCCAGTTCTAGTCCTGCTGTAACCAATAATGGGAATTTTCCAGGTAGCTGGGCCTGAAAATCCAGGGCTAAGTAGAATTGGCACCTCTCACTCATGGCTCTTGGCTGGAGACCTCTTCCCAAAGCAGAATGTCCAATGGTAGATGAAAAGCCAGCTCTGATGTGGAGGAATTCGAGCAGCTCTGGTTCCAGACCTGGAGAGCTCTGTGTGGGTGGATTCCCTGTGCCAGAGCTCAGTCAAGATCCGACAACCCAGGGAGTGAAGAGGTAATTTAGACGGTGCAGGGGCAGGAATGAGCCCAAAGCAGCCCCAGGCTGTCAGGATGCTCCAGGGCTGCACTGCTGGGGCTGTGGGAGCCGGGAGGGCAGTGAGGGCACAGCCGAGGGTGGGAATCCTCTCAGCCCCACTCTGCAGCATGCACGGATTTGTGGAGGCTGCTGTGGGAGCCTCGGGTGTGAGGGACACTCGGGGAGAGCACTATTTACTTTGGAAGGGCCAGCAGCTTTTGTCAAAAATACTCATTGTGGCTGTGAGACTTAAATACCTTTTGCAAGTGGAAAACAGAGATGTCTCCATGAAGTCTCTGATGATAAAATCCAGGCAGCTGCCCCAATGGCCTGAGAGCACATCCTCAGGAAGCCTTGATGCCTTATCTCCTAAAGAGCATGAGAAATAATAATAATTTTTAAAAATAATGGGTTGTATTGCCAAATGCCTGCGTGGAGCCGGGCAGGGAGGCTCATCCTCCGGCAGGGTGATGCTGTGGGCAGCTGCCAGGGGAAGGCAGGGACCTCCCGGGGCCGGGACCCCCAGAGCCCCCCGGGGCGCCTGCAGCTCCCCCCGGGCTGCCTGCAGCTCCCCCCGGGCTGCCTGCAGCTCTCCCGGCTCTCCTGCAGCTCTCCCCGGGCTGCCTGCAGCTCTCCCTGGTCTCCTGCAGCTGCCCCCGGGCTGCCTGCAGCTCTCCCGGCTCTCCTGCAGCTCCCCCCGGGCTGCCTGCAGCTCTCGCCGGCCGGGCACAGAGCTCCTTGCTCGGCCTCCTGGGCTGTGAGCCCGGCGCTGAGCAGCGGCCGGGCTGTTCCCGGGGACAAGTTCAGCTTCCAAATCCTCCCCCCGAGCCAGGGAGCTGCTGGGGTCGGGGCCAGCAGATGCATCTCTCCCCTGTCCCCAAAGCCAGGCACCCGCTGGGCACATCCCAGAGGGTGCCACGGGCATGGGGGGGAGCAGGGTCGGTTTTTGGGGGGTAGGGATGCAGTCCAGAATGTGCCCCTAAAAGGAAGAGGAAGTATTCTCCTAAAGAGGGAATAAATAGCTAAAAATATTAGCTATTAATAGCTCCCTACCTCCAAAAATAAAATCCCTTAGTGATACCAAAATAAGAAAGCAAAGGAAAGTCGGAGGTATTTGGCCTTCCTTTGAAAAAGGAAGCTAAAAATAACTATATATATATAAAAATCTCTCGTTTCTAGGGAAAGTCTCTGCCCCCGCATCCAGCTTGCACAGTTATATAAGACTTGAACTACATCCCCCTCTCCTCCGCGGCCGCTCACAACGCGCTGGAGCCGCGGCCAGATGGAGAAAGGTTCCGTCAGGAAAGTTTAACTCAGCGGGGAAGATGCAGCCAGTGGAGGACACGATTCTCTCGCTGAACTCTCCAAAAGCCTTGGAAATCTTACAGTTGTGTCATATGCTGGTTTGGGGAATGCTAGTCCGGAGGCAGCCGCCAGCCCTCTTTCACTTCTTTATTTATTTATTTCCTTTTTTTTTTTTCGCGTTGCACTGAGTTTAATTTGGGTAGCAGGATTCAGCAGTTTTAAGTTGGAAAAAACTTAGTGGAAGAAGATATTTTAGGAAAAGCCTGTCATGTGAACTAGCGGGAGCCGATCAAACCGGGCTATTAAAAGAAAGACATTGTATTTTTAAACGGTGCAGCCTAGGGCAGCCAACCTGCGTGCCCGGAGCCGCGGGCCGGGGCCGCTCCCCCGCGGCAGCTCCGCGTGGGAGGCTCCAGGCCGAGCTTTCCGTCGGGGTGGCCCAAAATCCGCTCGCTCGCTCCGGGATCCCCCTGGCCAGGTGCCCCCGGCTTGTGCCCCCCTCATCCTGCTCGCCCCCAGTTTGCCCCTTCCCGGCTCTGCCTCAGCGCGCCCATCGCCCCAAGCCCCGTCCCCACTGCCCCCTGCGCTCCCCAGGGCACTTCTAACCGGGGGTGCTGGGGCCGCTGCTCAGAGCGCAGCGAGGCTGGAGCCTGCGCTAATTACTTATTTCTCCCGACTAGTATTTAATTAAATTCGTTTTGCTCTCCACGCAAAGCAGCAGCTTTGGGAAAGCTCGGTTTCCTTTAACTGTTCCCAAACAGGGATCTGGTGATTCCGACTGTGCTGCTGCCGGTGGTGGATGCGCTCAGAGCCGGGGGAGCTCAGGTGTGCCACCTGTGCTGGGGGATGCGAGGGTCTCAGGTGTGCCACCTGTGCTGGGGGATGCGGGGGTGTCAGGTGTGCCACCTGTGCTGGGGGATGCGGGGGTCTCAGGTGTGCCACCTGTGCTGGGGGATGCGGGGGTCTCAGGTGTGCCACCTGTGCTGGGGGATGCGAGGGTCTCAGGTGTGCCACCTGTGCTGGGGGATGCGAGGGTCTCAGGTGTGTCACCTGTGCTGGGGGATGCATAGGTGTCAGGTGTGTCACCTGTGCTGGGGGGGGATGCAGAGGTGTCAGATGTGCCACCTGTGCTGGGAGGTGCGGGGGTCTCAGGTGTGCCACCTGTGCTGGAGTGCGGGGGTGTCAGGTGTGCCATCTTTGTGGGGGTGGGGGTAGCTCAGGTGTGATACCTGTGCCGGGTCCGCCTGCCGAGCAGCGCTGGGGCTCTGCAGGACCTCGCCCGTGGTTCGAAGCTGCTGGCGGAGAGGGCTGTGAAGGGAAAAGCCTCCAGGTACGAGCCTGAGGGTCTGGTGCAACCTTTCGGCCCTGCCCCGCCGTGCCAGGGCTCAAGCAGGAGCATCCTCACGGGAGAGCGACTCAGCCCTGCGGCCGGGGAGGAAAAGGCTCCCGGGATGACCCGGGGGGTGGAGGGGTCCCGCTGCGGGGCTCGGGGGGAGCTGTGGCCGGCGGGGTCCCCGGGTCGGGGCTGCCCCGCTCCCCGGGGGAGGCCGGTTGCATAGCGGGCCCGCGGGGCCGGAGAAGGGATTTCCGCCCCGACGTGTCCAAAGATGACAAAGGATAGGAAAGTGAGGTGCGCTGAGTTTCCCTGGGCTGCCTGCAGTTGCTAGCCTGCAGGACAACAAACGCGAGCAGCAGAAAGTTTGATTGCGATACCTCCTTCGAGTCGATTTGGGGAGCGAGGGAGTGAAAAATGGAAATGCGGGGCCGGTGCCAGGCAGCCCTCCGCGCTCACCCGGCCAAGCCCGGCTGCCGTGACTCACCGGGGCTCCGGCTGACCCCGGCCGCTCTCCCCGAGGGGCGGCAGAGCTGCCCCCCTCCCCGGAGGATCGTTTATATGTGTGACCTCTGCATCCCTGCTGGAATGAACTCTGGGCAAGTGCAGTCGCACGGAGATACCGAGCCCAGCGGCGCAGAGAGGGGCAGATGCTCCTCGCTCAGCAGTGAAAACCATACATTGAGAGACCGCCGCAGTTCATGACATCCCCGGCTTTATTTTCCTGTTTTCTTTTGCTTTATTTTCCTGTTTATACATCGGACATGTAAACACACACGGGTTGTCTTGGTTTCGGAGGCTTCCTTGGCTATTTCGTTCTTGCTAAGCTCCACGTGTATCAGTGGAAATCCATGGGGTTGCTCCTCTCCTAAATTGATCTAAAAATAGGAACAGAGAGAGGTCTGTGCAACGCCACTAAACAAATTCACCGAGTCCTAATTTTTCTTTTCGTCTTTGTATGAAGAATTGAGCCAGTGGTAATTAGAAGCCAAAACCTGTGCCAGTAACAAGATGGGTATTAATAGAGTGCTGCTGAATTTAAAAGACATAAATATAAGCTGGGGGCTTCGCTTTTCTGAATGATTTATTCAAAGGTAAAAGCAGCAGCAGCCTGAGTTTGTCTCTGCTGGGAAGAAGGAAAACTTCTGCACAGAAGCCCCGTTGCTTTGAAAGGCTTTGCAGTTCCTGCAAGTTTTGTTTAAAAAGCACACTCTGGGATTTTTAACATCATCCATATTTCTTTCTTACTCGCTCTCTAACTTTCTGCTCAACAATTAAGTGCTTGTGCTGCAGACTGAGAAAGCCGCAGAGCTGCCTTGGCCCGGAGCTGGGAGACGTCATGGATTCCTGAGTGTGAAGTTGCAGGAAAGCCCTCAGTTTGGGAGATGGAGCCGATCCAGGGGTTTCCATGGCACTGGGATAAACAGGAGGAAACAGTGAGGGAATCCCGTTATTTTACAGCATTCAAAGACTATAAACACTCGGAGCAGGGAAGGAAGTGGCCTTTCCCTCTCTAGTAACCCTCATCTCAGAGCAGAGAACTGACTTCACTTCAGGAACACGCTCAGCTCAGTTCGGATCCCTCTTTGCACCTCCAAACACTTACTGAGGAGGCGAGCAAGAGGGGTTCCCTCTGTCCGGGCGGCACTGGTTGAAGATGGTCTAAAGGAGATTTTTTTTTTCCTTTTTTTTTTAATTTTTTTTCTTTTTCTGCTATAGATTTTTTTTTTTTTTTTAATTCCTGATGCAGCGAGAAACTGCCTGCAGGCTGGTACACTACCACCACATCATGAGGTCTATGGATCAAGGTAGGGTGTGAGTGCTGCGTGTCCGGGGGCTGTGTGTGTGTCGCTCGGTCCGTCCCGCGGCTCCGGCCCGCGGGCAGGCGGGTGGGCAGGAGGGGTTCGCGGCCAGAAGGGCCCTCGGGGAAGGGACTGGGCTGCCTTTAGGTTTGGTTTGCTTTGAAGCGATCCGCCACGGCGATACAAATCCGTCTGGAGCAGCCTCCTTTAAACTCCAGCCAGAGGGACTCTCCTCTTCCAAGCCATCACCCCAGGAGTCTCGCTGACTAACCCGGCCGCTTAACCCTTGCGCCGCCTGCCCGGCCCGGGGGCTGGGGGCTGGGGGCGCTGCCCCGGGCCCGGCGGAGGCGGCGGCAGCGCGGCCGGCCCGGGGCTCGGCGGCCGCGGGCCCGGGGGTGCGCGAGGGTCCCGGCGGGGCCGGTGCCGGCGGGGCGGGGGCGCGGCCGGGCCGGGCCGGGGTCGGGGCTGGGGGCGGTGTGCGGGGTTAAGGAGGCGGCAAGAGTTAAGAGTTGAGCGCGGCGAGAGGAGGAGCCTGCCCCGCTGTCAGCCCCGGCCCGAGCCACCGGGCGCTCCGCAGCGCGGCTGTCCCGCCGCCCGGGGACGGGGCAGCCTTCGGGGATGCTGCGGCTCCCTCGGGCATCCTCCGTGCTGCCCCGCCGGGCTGCGGGCCGGGCCGGGCAGGGCCGGGCGTGCGGAGGCGGAGGGGCTCGGACTCGCACGGAGCGGGGCACGGGGCACCTCGCCGGGCAGTGCCGGGCGGGGGCTCCGGCTCCGGCGGAGGATGCTCGGGGCGGGGGGAGCCCTGGCCGCCCGCAGCCCCGTCCCGCACGGCAGCCGAGGAGCAGCGAGCCCGGGCGCTCCCCCGGGCTCTCGGAGCGCGGAGCCCGCCGGGCGGGTGGGCTCGGCTGTGACAGCGCTGCCGCTGCGGGGAAAGGGGGCAGGAGGGGCAGGAGGTGCACAAGGGAAGGGCTCTTCCACGGGCCGCTCCATCCTCGATTCTCGATTCCCCCGCCCGCGCTGGCAGCGCCGCTCGGAGCTGAGTCAGAGGCGCGGAGGCTGAGCGGGCTGCGGGGGACGGGGCGAGCGCGGCACGGCCGCCTTTGAGGGCCCTTAGTAGCGGCTGTTTGTTTTCTCCTGCCGGAGCGAGCTCCCCGGGCACCTGCCAAAACACAGTCGTTAACACCTACACCCAAAGGGGATCATCCGAGAGCTCCGATTCTCGGACAAGCCAATGGAAAGACTCTTGAGTGGCTTTATACCGCCTTAGGATCAGGCCATTGCCCTGCCTCGTGTCTCCTCGGCTTTCTCCAGACATAACTCCCTGTCTCCTGAGCGCTCCAGCTGCTCTTAGTCACTCTCACAACAGCCCGTGGAAGTTATTTTGCTGCAGAGCAGCAAAGAGAACGAGGAGAATTCGTGCTCCTGTCAGGGACCTCACCTGCTGCAGGACAGCAGCGTCAGAGCACAGGGCAGCGCCGGGGGCAGCACCACAACCCCTGGCAGTGCTGGGCAGCGCTGCTTTCCCCAGGGCCCTGCAGTCACAGCCAGACTGGAAAGCACTAAGTTGTTTTTTATTTCCAGATCGAACAGCTGAGACCACAGCAGCCAGTGGAGCAGTGCAATCAGTTGCACAGAGAGCCTTGAGATGCTCCAGGAAGAACGTGCTCCTGGGGCCCAGAATGTATTTTTGCCTAATGCTTGCTCCTGTCAGTGATGCAGGAGTGACTGGAGCAGTCCCTGCCCCCGACTTGCCTCTGTGTCACAAGGCTGCTCCCAATATTTCCAAAAGGGAAAAGCAGCATGAACCTGCAAGGGGTTAATAATAAATGGCATTTTTGGGATCAGTCCCTGCCTCTGGGAGGATTCCTGCACCCACAACAAAGTGTTAGAGTCTTACTAATGCAGGGTGTGTAAATGATGATGTGTGAATAATTTTAAGCCCTTATCCCCTTTTATGATTGGAGCAGGCTCAGGATGAGGAATGAGGGCTCTGCACAAACACCCTGCCAGCAAAAAGCTGCTTTGGTGGCTTTTCTCCCTGAGCTGGGCTTCAGCCAAGGCAGAGACCTTGCCCAGGTGCCCCTGGGTCCCTGTGTCACCCTGGGGTCCCACGGCTGTGAATTCTCTGTCACTTGACCTTTCTCTCCACCAGCCTGTCCTGTGGGACACCAGCTACAGCCAGAAAATGATTCCAGAGTCTTTTGTGCAGGGCAGGAATCACATTCACAGATGGGACCCTGTCAGAACTGGAGCACTCTTTTATAATATGCCAGTAGATATTCTAAGTGAAATTTCATCACTCATTTTTTAAAAAATAGCCAAGGATAATAATATCCTAGAACTTCTTTTCCACTACTGGTCTAATCTATTTTTTTTAAAAAAACTATGATATGTGCATTCCTTTGGTTTGCCCAGCAGACTTCAGAACTTAATGGGAACGTGGAGATATGAGCAATTTTTCCATTGTCCTTTCTTGCCAAACCACTTTAAGCTTGAAATTGGGGGGTAATATCTCTGACTCAAGCTGACCCCAAAATTGAAAAGTAGTGTGTGTGCCTCTGAAAGGAACTACCAGATATTTCTCCCTTCTCTCTCCCTCCTTTTTTTTTCTCTAATAACACTCCCCACTCTCCAGACCCAGCAACCAGTCACTCACAGGCTGAGCTCATTTTAAAGAGTTTGGATTAAGTCCATGTGCAAGTTTTAGTTGCCTGTTAAATTTCTAATGCCTGCCACATACACCATTAGAACACTTAGATTTTTAAGACAGCATTGACTCATATTTTCTTTGGGTTTTAGCAGCTAAATAGACATGCAGCTTTCTTAATCCACTCTTTTCTACCTCTTTTTCTTTTAAAAAGTTTAATGTGAAGGCATTGCAGTATTAGAGATCCAGATTAAATTATGTATCATGGGACAAATAATAATTAACACAGATATTTCTGGGATCAAATAAAATTTCTTCACCTCAGAGCATCCTCTGCTCCCTTGCATTAGTGAAGTTATTGGTGCAGGGAATGCAGTGGGGCAGTACAAGTAGAAACTGAAAATAGTAAATGAGAAGTTACATTGGCAGTGCATTTAAACTCTGAGAAATAGGTGAAGTACTCTCTAACTCCCTGTCAGTATTACACTGGGAGTGCTCTTTGGAGCTTTGTTTTTGGATTCCCCGTCCCCCAGTACCGAGGTAGTCCAGTATTCACATTTTTCTGAAGTTTTATTGAGGGGCAGCCCTGCCAAAGGGCAGCACGGATCCAAGTATGTGGAACAGGACTGCTTCCATGCTGCAGTTCCCTGAAATGGCAGCACAGTGATTTCCAGCCCTGCTCTGTGTGGAGCCTGCTGCAAGCATACGTGGCTGCAATTTTTGTTAATGCTGCCAAGGACAGGCTTTGCTTCAGTCCTTCAAACACCTTTTTGGCTCATGAAAAAGCTTTATAGAAAAACCCCAGAGCTAATGCTGACTCCTGGATCTCAGGGTTGGTGCTGAGAGCCCGAGCAGAGCTGGGACCAGTCTCCATGACCCTGGACACAGGAGAAATGCAGGGGGGATCCTTGGGGAAAGGAAGGCTCTGATGTGAAAAAGATTGAGATTTAGGAAAACCAAGCAGTATTTCTGCTCTTTGAGCACTGCACTCCAGCCTTTCACTCCAGCCCCAGTGAAAATCAAGCTTTGGGAAGTGTGTGTCACGTTGTTTGGGTTTTTTCTTTGATGTTTCTGAGTGTATATGCTGACCTGAAGAGCCCACAGTCTATTTAAGTCTAGGAGCTTCCCTGCCTTTCCTTCACCACTAATTATCAATGACAGACTGTGGGCAGTATTTGTCAGTTATGTAGTTATTAACAGCTAAAACTTAATCCATACTGTTTTATTTTCACTGTGGGATCAAGAGCCTGTTTTGGGTCTAAACTAAACTCCACTCAGCTCCAAAAATGACAGCTGTCACTTGGGCTGGATTCTGCAGCTGCCTGCACCTACCAACGGCTTCATGCCCCTCTAACATTTAGGCCAGATCTGTATTTTGTGCATTTGTAACGTTTCTGCTCGAAATAACACACAGGTAGGTGCAAACCCAGCCCACAGAGCGTTCCAACTCCCATCTCTGTGCTCTCAGAGCATGTGGAAACTGTTCCTGCAGGTTCTGAGCAGTGACCATATGGGCTGGTGTCCTGGTGTGCCCTGCTGGGGGGAGCAGCAGGGACACACTGCACCACAGCTCGGTGCCTCTTGCTCCCTGACATCTGTCAAGTTCTCTGCTGGGCAAAAATCCTTGAATCCTCTAAGCTGAGCTAATTCCTACGTTTCTCTAGCACTTTTCTCATTGCTGTCCTGTCACCCTGGTTCCTGGGCAGAGGCAGGACTGATGATGCTGTGTGTCAGCAGCGAGACTCTCGCATGACACGCTCCTCTTGGAAAGCAAAAGGTACATTTTCCATTTGTGGACTATTACTAATCCGAGCATAGCTGAGGATAAGTTTGAAGCTTCACATGCCTAATGGGAAGTAAAGGATGGGATAGAGCTTTAGCAGAAGCCAGGGTCGTCTCCCCACGCCCTCCTGCCAATCTCCTGCATCTCACTTGAAAAGCCCAATGTTTTTGTGTCATTTCTTTCTGAGGCTAATCCAATTGATGCTCTCCAGTCGTGCCCCGTGTGGTGTCAGCTGTGAGGATGACAGCTCTCTCTAGTGCTGAGCCAAGATCAGCAAGTATATTTTGTTTTTCTAATGAATTTTAAATAGAAGAGGCTATGATAAGAGGCCAGTGCTCAGCAAACGGTAAGGATCACTGGACAACAGACACAAACAATCCAATTTAATAGATGTTTAAACAATTCAGACAAACCAGGCTCTCAGAGAGAGCAGCACAGGTTCCCCAAAGGGCTGGCAGTGTCTGTGAATACCTCAGAACATTCTGTCTGCAGGCTCACCTGCCCTTTCTGACAGGCACTTTTCCCTATCCCCTGCACCTTCCAGTAACAAATTAATGCCACAGGGCCTGACTCTGGTGGGAGTGCTGCCCACCTGGCCTGATGCAGCCTCCCTGCAGGTCTGGCTGCTCCCTGAGTGCCCTTTCAGCCCCAGCACTGGGTGGTGGTTCTGCCCATGCAGAGGTGCCCCTGCTGCCACCCAGGAGCTGCAGAGGGACCAGCCAGTCCTGGGCTTCCTCAAAACTCAGTGAAGAACCTGACTGCAAACTGCAGGGAAAGTCTGAGTTCTTGTCCTCTGGACGAGCACAGGATGGAGCAAAAGGGTGTGATGAGAATGATCTGTCATTGCTTGGTTGGACACATTAATGAGAAAGGCAGTAGGTTATAAACTCAACTGCAGAGATTCTGGTTCATGTGTGCTTTAAATCAGACTTTGTGTCCTTAGACAGGTAATGTAACTTAAAGATTTGTCTTGCAGTTAATGCCGCCGTGCTGACAGGCTTAGCAAATAAAAACAAGCTGAAGTAAACACCAAAATACTTTTTTAATGATCTTGGTCCCTCTGCCTTTGCCTTCCTGCCCTGTCTACAGACTAGGAGCATTTTTCAAACTCACAGACCTGATGACAGCCAACTCATAAAGGGCACCACACAAACAGGTAAGCCCTCTGAGCAGATGCTCTGAGCACACAAACCAGGGTCCCCAGTCACCCACGAGTGAAGCCACTGCTGGTTGTAGCAGCCCTCCCAGGGGCAGGAGGCTGTCGTGGGGCAGCGGCCAGCACCCTGTGCAGGGCCAGGGCAGAGGGGATGAATGCAGTCAATGTGGTGGAGGTGCCTGGGGGACCTGGGGAAGCTGGCAGCACCCGGCTGTGGTCAGCAGGGAACGCGGCGAGCGCCCATCCTCTGAAACGCTGCTTGTGAGCGAGGCAGGAGGAGAACAGAGCCCTTGTGCACGGTGGGCTCGGTGTCTCTAGAGGTGCTCCAGCTAGGAGAGGCTGTCCTGCGCTCACAGCCAGCTCTGCAAGCGGAGCACATGGCGCGGGATGCGCGAAGCCTTGGGCAGGCAGGGGCACGGCCGCGCTGCCGGAGCGGCGGGGGCCGCGGGCAGACAGCCGGTCCCGCCGAACGTGGGGCACCAGGGCGGAGATGCTCGGCCAAAGGGTCCCGTTTCTGGAGCCCCCGGGCCGGGGCAGGCCCGCGATCCCCGCTGCTGCCGGCGCGGGGCCCGTGCGGTGCTGCCGGGCCGGTGCCGGCTCCTCCCCGGGGGCGGCCCCGGCGCAGGTGGCTGCGAGGAGCAGGAAGCTGCCCCGCTGCCGCCCGTGCCGTGCCGTGCCGTGCCGTGCCGTGCCGTGCCGTGCCGTGCCGTGCCGTGCCGAGCCGAGCCGAGCCGGGCCGGGCCGGGCCGTGCCAGCCGGGGCTCGCCGCCCGCACCCGCCGTCGGGGCAGCGCGCCCGCCGCAGCCTCCTCAGCCAGGGCATTTCTTGGTGTTTTCGCGCTGTTCCCTCCGTTTCCCCGCTGTGACCGCCCGGCTCTCGCTGCCGGAGGCTCCGCCGGGTCGCGGCTCTCGGGGCAGCCCCGCTCCCGGGCCGCCATGAGCGCCGCGGGCCCCGGGCCCGGGCCCGGCCCTGACCCCGGCCCGCACGAGGGGGGCCCCGGGCACGGCCCCGGCCCGGCCCGGCCGGACAGCCCGCAGGAGGAGCTCGACTTCTCCATCCTCTTTGACGACGACTACGACTACAAGCCGATCGAAGGTTGGTGAGGGGCCGCCCGGGCGCGGCGGAGCCCCCGGCAGCTCCTCGGGGCCGGCCCGGCAGGCGGGGGCTGCTGGCCCGGCAGGTGCCTGCCCGGGGCCGCTGGAGCCCGGCGGCTCGGAGTGTGCCGGGATGGAGCCCGGCGGCTCGGAGTGTGCCGGGATGCAGTGCCGGGCCGGCCGGGGACATCGCCGCTGTCGCCGTGCCGTGCAGCCGGCAGTGAGCGCTGCTGCAGGGCAGCGGAGGCGCTGGGCACAGCCCGGCCGGGCTCTCGCTGTCCCGCATGGTGCCCAGGCAGCGCCCGGGCAGCCGGAGCGCTGGGGCGTGCAGCCCTCGGAGCTGCTGCCCGCCCTGAGCCCGAGCCGCCCGCAGCGATGGCTCCAGCCTGGGGACAAACAGCGCCAGCTTATGTTAATATTGAGGGAAAAGGAAAGGTTTGCAGACTGTTCTGCTTTTCTGGGCTTATACTCTGATACTTTATAAAGTGCAGTGATAAGTGTTCCCTGACTTTCTAAATGGTAATCCTGTCTGTTGATGGTACTAAACAGGGATACTTCCCATAAAATGTAGATTTGTGAAAACCAGACAAAGCCAAAAGAGAGGACCCAGAGGAATGATTTGTTGGGATATTGTCTCTAAGATACATTGGTTTGGATTCTGCTCCGTGGAGAGCTGGTGTTTCCCTGGGGCATCTCAGAGATGTTGTGTTCCTCTGAAGGAGGAGACCTTTGAGGCCCGAGTCGTGGTGTCATCAGATAAATGGAGAGTTATTGCTGACTTTTATTCTCTCTGTCCTGGTTTAAGTGTACAGATGTGCACTGACTGGGGATGGTTCATGCCATCAGGTAGACAAAGCTGAATTTTCTTTCAAGGTTTCATGTAGATCAAAATAAGCTGCAATAAATCCACGATGGGGAGGGGTAATGGTTTTAATGAAAATACACTGAATGTCAGTGAAAGCTTCGGATGATGGTGTGTTCACATCTTGACAGTAGATAGTGCTGCTGTGAAGCCTTAAGTGGGAAGTTCTACAGAATATAATCATACGTAGGTGGGGGTAGAAAGTTTAATCTTGAAACCACATAAGTGCAGAGCAGTGTGTTCTTGTTGTAGAAGTAACTTCCTTCTTGAGCCTGCTTTTTCTTCACTTTTGAATGACTGGAAACCATAATTAGTAATAATTTTGTTCCAAAGATGGAAATCATTAGCATTAAAACAAAAAAAAGATCCCAACCATATATATGAGCATTGTAATCTGGAGAACATTCTCCCTGGCTTTGAAAAGGCAGCAGCTCCAGTCTGTAAGCAATCCGGGATACGTCCGCAAGCTTTAATGTACAAAAGATTAAAGCATGTTTACATGAGAGCAGAAAATGGTCAATTTCTGAGCAAGGGCTTTGTCCACATGCTGCTGGTAACTGATGCTCATTGTTCATGTGCAGTGCTGGCCTCATCTGAACTGCACTTGGGCAAACAAGTCCTGTGCAGAGCAGGATTCAAAGTGGAACCAAAACCAAACGAGTGGGTCCCAGCTCTTCAGTCTGGTTCCTGCATTTGGAGTCCTCCTAGCCTGGGCTGCTCCACCCACTGCTCATGACAAGTCCTGAAATAACAAATCTATAAACATGCTAAAAGGGATTCTTTCAATTTGAAATATACGGAAGAATGTAAATTTTGAGCTCTAGGAATGAATTGGAGTGAATGTTTGTTCCTGATTAACAGTTTTTTGAAAGGTTGGAATTTGGCAGTATCCATCCAAAGCTGTGTTTTAAAAGTAGGACCTATATCACAACTTGTTGTCATGGGGATGCCAGAAATATCCTTCCTGAAAGTATCTGGCCTTCAGTAGTGCTTGTGTGTGCCTGGACCAACAGGAACATGGGCTGATGTAAAACAACAGGGAAAAGAAGGGTCAACAGAAATCCTGCAGTCAATATTGTTAATATTAGATGTTCCTCTTGAAGCCAGCCATTTCCAAAAGCAGCAGTGCTGTAGAGAGTGCTTTTTACCTTTACTTGCCAGACTTTAATTAGCAATCTTCTCAGGATTTGCAAAGAAACATCTGCTGAACTCAGGGGCCTGCCGAGGTGAACAGGATTTGGGGAGTGTGGGCAAGGCATCCACTGCTTTCTGGTGGAAGCTGTGATTTCATCTGGCCATTGAGGATGCTTTCTGTGTCCTTTGAGCACAAAAGTGTGAGATACATTCCCTGCAGAGTTCCTGTGCAGGTGTTGGGAGTGGTATCAGTGACAGCCCAAATTTTAGCTCGTTCCAAACATGCCAGGTGAGTTAATGAGCATTTCCAAATGGGCTCCTACAATAAGGCTCCCAGAGGAGTGAGTTCTGATAACTGCTGGGTGTGCTCTTCCCTCACACCTGTTGTTGGCTGCTGAGAGACAAAATGCTGAGCTGCAGACAGTGCTCTGCTCCAGCAGCTCCCCTCAGGTTTGCTGGGCTCACTGGGGGATGATCTGCTGAGAGGTAAAGCTGCCACATCATTTTTAATGCTTGAGGTCAACCCCTCTGGGAGCTGATGCTCTGAGGGGTGTTCTGCAAATCCAAACAAAGCCTGTGTTTAAATAAGATTCCAGATGAAGCCCTGCCCTGACAGCAGGTAAGAATGCAGATGGGAAGGAGTATTTTTTGGAGGCTCAGGCCCTTGCTGTAGCTCGTTAGACTCTGAGACTGCCTCTGGTGCTATGGATCTACAAGGTCTATGTGTATGGAGTGTAGGGAGGGGAAGCAGGGAGCATCCATAAATATTAATATTCCTCCAAATGCTTGTTTGTATGTAGACAGGCTCCCAGGGACATTGCCACGTCTTGTAGGTGTCAAGCCCTGAATAATTTGCCTCGTTCCTCTTTTTTCTTCTCCCAGATGCAAAGCTATTAAAAGGAAAAAAAAAACTGAAAGTGCATGCAGTTGGGTCCTGGGGCTGGCTCAGGAACACAGGAGGCAGTGTTCAGCACTGCCATAAAGAAACAAATCTGCACATCTACCAGAGAATTCCAGATTTCACTCAGGAAACCAGCTCTCACTTGGAGCTTCCAAGCAGTTAGTGTAAATAAGAGACATCTCAGCTTTTGAAAAATGCAAAGAAGCTCTGGACTGGCCCCTTCAAATGACAATAAGCAAGTTAATTAAAAAAAGAAAATCGACTCTTTTCCTTATGCAAATGAGGGACTCCAGTTAAATCCCGGGAGCTGCAGCCAGCGGATGTGAGGTCAGAACCCAGCTTGTGCCCCTGGCCTGCACAGGGCTATCTTTAGCTTTTCCTAGAGGATGGTTTGGATAAACCCAGCATGGCATGCAGCTGCTGGGTGGGCCTTTATTCCCTCATTTCATGCTAATTGTCACATTTGGCTGAGTGGCTGGCTTTGAAGGCACTGCCTTGTTTCAGACCAGTGCAGGGTGGCCCTGCCCAAGCCATGTGTGCTCACACTGCTGTGGCCCTGGCCACAGGGAGCCTCGGGAGCCTTTTCCTTTTCCTTTCTGCTGTTCAGAGATGTGTGAAAGGGAGTTTGGTAAATCAAGGGTCAAGTCCTTTGGAACAGAAATCCCTTGATCTCCTTCACCTGTGGTTCAACTCTCCCTGGGTTCCTGAGGGTCTCCCCCTGGGGAGCCTGCCTGGCTTCTCCAGGGCTGGTGGAGCTGCCTGCACCCTTCCTGGGCCTGGCCAGAGGAGTCCTTTGGTGGTTATTTGCAGTACAGGAGCATCTAGACCCCTGCTTCATTCTGTGCTCTGGTGAGAGACAGTCAGGGGGGTGAGACCTGTGGGAAAAAGGGGCAGTGAGAGCTGGCAGCTTGTGGGCAGTTTGGGTGGGATCCCAGAGGGCTTAGGCCAGACTGCTCTAGGAAGAGGAGCTGAGTGACACAGGCTGACAGCAAAGCTGACTGAGAGCATGAGGAGGTGCCCGTGCTGCCTGGGTGTGAGACTCGCTTTCTTTTAACCCCCTGTGAAAGCAGAAGGATCTTTTGGTACTGAATCAGAGGGTGAATCAGCAGTGAAACCTCAGGCTGGGAAATGCTGGAGTGCAGCGAGGGGAGAAGTGCTGGAGCTGCCCGTGCTGAGGAGCTGCCTGTGAGATATCCATCAGAACAGCAGTGGAGAGGACAGTCCTTAGCTGGAGTATTGCAGTCGGTGTTCTGGGATGCAGTATGCAGAAATGGATGAACTCTGGATGGTGGCACGGCCTTGGAAGCAAAGCTGGATCTCTGAGTCTCTTCAGTCCATGGAAAGCACCTTTGCTGGGCTGATCCATCCCGTACCTGTTCTCTGAAAGGACTCTCCCTCCCTGGGGAGCCCAGCTGGAGGGTGGCAGGGCTGTTCCCTGCCATCCCAGTGTGGCAGAGGGCCAGCAGTGTGAGGTTTGCTGCCCTGAGCTGCTGCTGCCCTACCCAAGCTCACCTTGGCAGCTCAGGGAGAAGTTTGAGTGGTGCTGGGGCCATCTGCCTGGAGCCATTGCTGTGTCCTGGGCTCTGTGTCCCTGCTGGCATCTGCAAGGGCAGAGGGAAGGCAGCTGAGCTGCTGGCCAGCATCCTCTGCCCCTCACAAAGGCAGGGCTTGACACTGTTCACAGAAGCAGCTGCTGCTGGTGATGCTCCTCTCCAGGGGCTGTTGGCTCTGCCCTGCCCTTTCCTCGAGCAGATTCCTGACCTCAGCCGAGCTGGCTGGAGCGGAGCAGCCAGTCCCCTCCTGCTGAAGCAACAAGCAGAATTCCAGCCGATTTCCATGGAAGAGCCGTTTATTTGTGGGAGCAGCAGTCGCTGCTTCAGCGCGGTGCCCCGCATCCCTCCCCGGTGAGGTCAGAGCCGCTGTAGCATCCCCGGCGTTGCCATGGGGACAGACCGCGGCGTCAGCGGCGTGGGCAGGAGCGGCCGGGACAGTGACTGCATTGTGCCTCTGCAGCTCCCGCAGCCCCGAGCCGGGCTCCTGCATGAGTCAGGGCTCAGCCTCTCCCCGGCACGGCCGCGGCTCGGGGAGGGCAGGGTTTGTGTGCAGCCGTGCCCGCGGGCCCGTGCACTGACAGCTTGCCATGCGGGGAAAGTAAATATTGCTGCTGCACGGGAGCTGTGGGTGTTTGCTCGGCCGGGGCTGTGTCCCGCTGGCAGGGGCAGGCTGGGGCTTGCTGTGTGTGTGTGTGAACGTTGTTATTCACACCTGCAACGTGGGTCCCACGGGAGGGGCAGTGCCGGGGCGAAAGTGCTCTTGGAGACACAGTGTTTCAGGGGTAACTGAGAAAATGTGGGCTGTCTGAAGCCTGGGTTTCGGTGGGCTGTCACTGTGAATGAAGGGTATGTTTTTTATTCAGCAGACTTTTAAAATGACACGTGTACATACAAATACATTTGCTTTTCCCATATCCAACATGAGCCTCCCCCCGCTGGCTTTGCTGCTGGCTGAGTTTTGGATCTGTACCTGTTGTCTGTACCTGGCACAGATAATTCAGTTTAAGGTGTGTGGATGGGGGGCAGCTTTAGCTGTGGGTGTGCTGCATGGGGAGCTGAAAGGCTCACCTGTTCCTTGAAGTGAAGCTGTTCAACCTGGAGAGGTTTCTGCTCCTGCTGGTCACTGCACAAATCCTGCCTCGAGCCTGGCATCCAACCTGGCTCTGCCTGGGGCTGGTTTTGCCCCCTGGCATCAGCTGGGATGGGGGTGGTTGTCCCCAGAGCGATGCTTTAAAGGCTTTGGGGGGTGTGTTTCTCTGCTCATTGTGCAGACATGAGGAGTTCTGTTCAAAGGGAATCTCGAGGCTTGATGTGTCAGACCTGAGTGATGGGGATGACACACTGCTCCTGAATGCCAAAGCTTTGAAATCAACAGCGCTAAAAATATGTTTGGCTCACAATTGGGTGACTCGTTGCTGTTTTCCTATCCCCAAAACAGCTGTGTGCTGGGATTAAAAGCCAGAGGGAACCTTAAGAAATGTGCAAGCTGGACTGTCCTGTGCAGCTCCCCTCCTGTCCCAGCCATTCTGTGTGTTGGTTTGTTTGCTCGGCTCTGGGGGTTTCCCACTGAACACAAAGGCTCAGCAGTTCCTAAAAATGAACAGAAGCCTGCTGAAAATAAGTCAAAATCTCTCTGCATGTAGAAGCTTCACTGGGAACTTCTGCTACTTTTGCAGAAAGCACAGTCAGCTCCTGCCTGGCTTTCTGTATAGTATTTTCTCATGGGAATTGCTGTCTAATGTCATGTAGGAGTTAGACAAAATGCTGGAACAGTAATTTAAATATTTAAATGAAACCCTCTGCCTATGACATGCACTGATCTGTGCCCAGAGCGAGCAGATTGGGTGAATTAATCCCAAACTGTGGAGCTGTTTCAGGTATTTCCTGCTGGATACACTGAAATCCTTAAAACATATACAAATCCTGGTAATGTTTTGCATGTTTTTGTGTGATGACAAATATTCTTCAGCTCCCAGGCTGGGGCAGCTCCAGGAGCTGATGTCCATGGGAATACCTGCCATGGTTCTTCTCTCTGGGATGCCACTGCCATTGCACACCCTTGGGTGCTGGGACCAGACTGGAGCTGGGCTCTGCAGTGCTGGTGGGAATTCTGTGTTCCCTGGAATCATCCCTGTGCTCTGCAACCTGGGCAGAGTTTGCAAAATGGGAATCTCTGCAAATGGAGGATTTTTGGTACCAGCAGCAAGGGAGTTCTACTGAACACTTACTTGTTATTGTGTATTTTAAAATCCCTGTCTGAAAATGTTCCCTGGGCTGAAATTGGAATGTGATTGCCCTTAACCACAGGGCTGGATTCTTTCTCCCTCTCTCTCTTCCCTAGCAAATATTTGTGAATGTGTTTCTGACTCAGATGAGTTTGTCACCAAACTTGCTGTCATGATACAGAGCCAAACAAATCATCACACAGAACTGACTTTTCACTTTAAGAGTTTGAGCTCAGCTTTGGTTCATGAAGCCTTTCCTGGCTGGGTTTGGCTGTGTAAGGAAGGTGTTTCTCCCTTCTCCAAAAGCTGTTCCTCAACGTTTGGTTTTATGTAGACCTGTTTGGAAGGGATTTTGTGATGTGCTGGTCTCAGTCCAGCTCCTGGTTGGCAAAACGTGACCGAAGTCACAGCACCCGGGGTGTCCTTGGCAGGAGGCTGTGGACAGAGGGGCTGACACACTGCTGACCTGCCCAGGGGAACCCTCAGGTGAGGCTCCAGCAGCAGGAGCCTGGCTGGAGGTGTTTGCAGTGCTTCTGTCCATACTGCACCTGCCCTGAGCACTTGAGCTTCCCTGGCTCTTAGTCCAGTACTTCTCACAGGCATTAACTGCAGTGAAAAAGAGTTAAATAATAAGCTAATATCAGATCACAAACAGTTTATAAATATGCATTTTTTAATCCGTGATTGCTCAGCTTCTGTAACAATATTTACAGTCTTAAAGAGACCCTTCTTTTTCCAGAAGAACCGACTCCACATAAAACCAACAGCCCACCCTCTGGAGTTACATACGCTCATGATGTCTTGGACTGTGGCCTCAAGCCATGCCCCCTGCCTTTTCCTAGCCTTCCTGCAGACCCCATGGGCAGATATGGACAGCCAGATAGCATAGGGCCAACACCTACACACCCTGCCAACGCTGCAGGGGCCTCTGCTCCGAGCCCTAGGATTGAAATAACTCCATATCATGAACTGATTCATTCGGGGGGTCCCTTCCGCAGCAGAGACACAGATGTTCTGTTGGCAGAACATCAGCCAAACTCAGCCACCACTAGCCCGAGGGTTACCCTGCCTGTCCCTGGCTTTGAGGGCTACAGAGAACCACTGTGTCTGAGCCCAGCTAGTAGCGGCTCCTCTGCAAGTTTCATTTCAGAGACAAATGTATCTCCTTGCACGTCACCATGTGTTTCACCAAATAATGGTCCTAGTGATGACCTTTGTCCACAGTTTCAAAACATCCATACTCATTATTCTCCTAGAACCTCTCCAATAATGTCACCACGAACAAGCACCACGGAGGAAGCCTGCTTGGGACGCCACTCACCATCTCCCTGTCCCAACTCAAGGTCCTCGTCGCCCGGTGCAAAGCGGAGGTTCTCTTGCACCGGGCTCTACAGCGCCCAGCTGCCCTGCTCCTCTCCTCGGCACTCACGGAGCCCCTCTCCACAGCCCTCTCCTCGCCTCCCCCCGAGAGAAGACACCTCTGCAGTCACTTACACGCAGCTGGCCAGCGCTCCCCTTGCCATGGATGCTATGAGCAGCCTTCCCACGGATCCTTCCTGTGGCGTCCCCACGAAGATCTGGAAAACCAGCCCCGATCCTTCATCCATGTCTTCCCACAAAAACAGCATTCAGTGTCACGTCTTTCAGACTGTCGACTTCCACGGGCCTTGTGAGCAGGAGGACAGGAGAAACTCAGCCCCAGAACCCATCCTGTTGGTTCCTCCATCCTGGCCGAAGCAGCTGGTGCCTGCAATACCAATCTGCAGGTATGTAATCCTCCCCGTGGGTGTGTTTTCCGTGTTTTTCACGGTTTGGTGTCCTCTGTCACAGCTGAGGATCCCTAGGGAGTGTCTTCTGGGGCAGGTCCTGCTGCAGGCCAGAGCTGAGTGCTCAGGGACAGCACTGGTTGATGGGAGCCTGGTCCATTAGGATTCTGAGATGAAAAAGTCAGGGCTTTGAAGAAGCATCACCGAAGAGGTTCATTGATAGCACAGTGCACTACAAAAGTTGAAATTATTTGTCTAAATAGCAGATTGCAAACAGCCTTTGACAAAGGCTGAACACTCTGGTGCCATCCTGCTGCTCTTAAAATGGTGGGATTGCTTTTGTAAAGTCACTTACAAATTTCCTTCAAGGATGAAAATGCTTTAAGCAATGCCTGATTCCAAGCAGAGCTCACTGCTCCAGGCCAGGCTGAGCATTCAGTCAGCGCTGGTGACTTAGTGTTGGTTGTTAATTGTCACTTGTCCTTAGCCCAAATCTCAGCCCTCCATTGGCTGGCTCTGTGGCATCTGCCAGGACCGAGGGTGCCAAGGGTGTGACTCTGCTCACAGTCCCTGCTGGCACCTTGTCAGTGCCATCCTGCTGGCACTGAGGTTGTCCCAGGGTGTTCCTGACCTGCTGAACACAAACTGTGAGTGAAAGAGCACAGGCTGTGACTTCCTTGGCTTGTCAGACCGGTCCTGGAGCAGCCTGTACTCACAGTGAGAGTGGTTTAAAATCCAGTGCAAGCTTTAGTTGTACATTGCAGTGTATTCATTTCCTGTCATAAACCCTTATGTATTCTCATAACAGGAAAACTAGTTCCAGGTAAGAATACTTAGCATTTTATTGATGTGCATTTTAATATTTATGGAAATCTTACAACTGTTAATTTACACAACTGGTAGGTAGTGGCAAATGGAGTTGATATTTCACAATACCTATGCTTGATCCAAGTTGGAGACACACAGCAAAAGCTGGGTAAAAGAGGGGGATCTTTGAAAAAACAAAAGCTGGGTAAAAGAGGGGGATCTTTGAAAAAACAAAAGCTGGGTAAAAGAGGGGGGGTCTTTGAAAAAATGTAACTGCTACAGATATTTCTGTTTAAGAAACAGAAATATCTGACTCTCTTCTGCAAGGAGATGGGCCCACAGAAATTGTCTTCTCAGCAGAGCTTGCAGTCAGGTGTGAGCAGTTCTGCAGAATCTCATGGGCCTTCAAGCAGGCTCCTGAATGTTGCAGGTGGGAGGAAGGAGGGACCAGGCTTTGAGAAATGAGGTTCTCAGGAGTTGCCCTGGTGGTGTGTCTCTCTCTCTGTGTCCCAGCTTGCCCGTGCAGTCCCTGCCTCCCCTGGAGTGGCCCCTGTGCAGCCAGTCTGGCCCCTACGAGCTGCGCATCGAGGTGCAGCCCAAGCCCCACCACCGCGCGCACTACGAGACCGAGGGCAGCCGTGGTGCCGTCAAGGCTCCCACCGGGGGACACCCCGTGGTCCAGGTAAGGCCTGGGATCTCCTGGAGGAAAAGGGGGGGCAAGTTCATCTCTGAAATGCTTGCTGGGGGCTGTCCCTGGAAGAGGAGCACCCTGTGAGCTTTTGGATGCGCTTAAAGGGTGTGAGCTGAGCCGTGGTGAAGTCGAGGACTTCAGGAGGGGTTGGTTTGGATTGGCTTCTGAAAGCTCAGAAGTGTGGGCAATGCATTTGCTGCCTTTTCTGGGCTGCATAAACCTCATGTGATCCCCTGTCACGACTGTCATAAGGTGCCTGGGAAGTCACTGCTGAAACAAGTGAGCAACATTCAGGCTGCCAGTGGTGGAGAGAACAAATTCGTCCCTTTGCTGACCTGAGAGCTGAATGAGCTGAACCCTTCTTCTGTTTGGAGTGTGAACAGCTTTTCCTTCACCTTTCAAAGGGTGGTATAAAATACTGGCTGAGTAGCTGCACTGTAGCCAAGTGGGGGCACATCAGTCATTTCCCTCATTTCCCCTGTTTTCAGCCCATGTTTCCTGAAGGAAAGCCAAAGCCAGGCTGGGGTCGGGGCTGTGCTGTGTCAGTGGGAGAGTGCTGGAATGATGTGTGGAAGCTGAACAGGTCAGCCACAGCCTCAGCCCTCACTAAACAAAGTTGGCTGCATCCCACAGATGTTCCTGACACGCTCAGGGCTTGCAGGAACCAGGAAAACATTAACATTTATGTGTAATTTCAAGCATGTGATCAATACCACTAATTTCACTGGGTTGATTTGTGCCTAACTTCAAGCATATGTTCAGTATTCCCCTGCAGGCTCACCCCCTTTTAAAATCAAGCCATAAATTGTTAAATCAATGAATTTGTTTGCTTTGATGGAACTGGACTTACATGTATGGCCTGGGTATTTGAGTAAAGGGTGCAGGGTAATAATAAACAGCAGTCCCATTTGCCAGACCTCAGTAATGCAGGCTTTTTGGTTTGGGTCTGACAAGCTCACAGCCTCCTGGGGTGTGTTTGAAGCTGCCTAGAAGCAGGAATGATACCAATCAGCACTTGCTCCTTTCTCAGTTTGCTTGCAACTACAGTATCACTTACCCTCCCCAGGTATTCCTATCAACAGGGCCCTTATTGCAGTGGAGGAGTTTCTTGTGACATGGGGAAATAGAATTTGTTTCCTTCCTGCAATCAGTATCAATCAAAGAGTCATTTATATTTTCTGTTGAGGACAGGAACCAATATTGCTAGTTTTATCATAATTTGCCATCAGGCTTCAGGATCTAAAACTATAAATTCAAATGTCCACTTGAGTTCCCTGAGCAGATGTGCCTCTGCACAGCTGGGCCTGCATCTGGGGAAAATATGGACAGTTTCTTTCTGAAGGTTTCTCGTAAAGCTGGAAGTATTTGTTGAATTTCTGTTCACTTGAACATAACCAGGTTCATATGGATGCCAAGTAATGAGATAGTTGCACCTGTATGCTTTATGACATCTCAGACTGGGGGAGGCTAGTAAAATCCAAAGTTTTCATGTCAGAAGTTATTTGGCTTCAAGGGAACTTTTTTTCCCCCTCTCTTTCTTTCCCCTTTGTGAAGTTTAACTTTTGTGTTCTTGTTAGATGTAAACAGTATTTTTCTAAAATAGAATCTCTTTTGAAACAAATCTGATTTAAAAAAAGCCTTCAATTAACCCTCCACATGACTAATTACCCAGCTGACCCTGCTGGCAGAAGAGATCTTGGCTGCTTTTTGCAGCACAGTGCTGCCCTGCAATATTTATTTTTTGGAAAATGCGTTTTGCATGCAGATTTCTTCTTTTGGGTGCTCTGAAGCTACAGACCAGCAGATCTCATATCCTCCAAGCCTTATCTTGTGGTTTATCTTTCTGATGCTGCTTCCTCTTCTTCACGTGTCACGCCTCGAGTTTGTGCTCAAGGCTCTGCAGCCGTGGTGCACTCCAAGCATGGCAGGAGAAGGGCCTGGTGGTCAAAGCCTCAGGGAGGCTGGCCAGGTGGAGTGGGACATTGGCTGTGCCAGGAGGAGGGGGAGAAGGCCTGCATGCCATGGAATGTTCCCATGTCTGATTTCAGGGCTGTGTAGAGTCCCATGGAGGAGCACAGGCTCCCAGCTCAGGTGTTTGAGTCACTCCTGGGAGGAGCCCACAGGTCGTGTTAACTGTAGGGGAGCTCAGGTTTTAGGGGTGTGAGTTGGATGTGAATATCCCCTGGATGTTAAGGTGATGAGAATAGCCAGGAGATGCTTTGTAGCCAGGACAAAGCTGAAGTTTCCTGCTCCTTCCATCCTGCAGGTCTCCCCAGTCACTGAGACCACAGAGGAGGAAGAGGCACATTTGGTTCCCAGCTCTTTTTTCCCAAAGCTGCTTATTTGTACCCAGCTGCTCCAGTCAAGGCTGGGCAAGAGCCTGTCCATTGGGAAAGGCAGTGGCTGCTCCTGTGCAAAGAGCTTGTGGATGTGACTGGGATAGATGTGGCAGAGCAAACAGAACCCTGGAGTGGAATGGCAGAGGTTAAATCCACGACCCAGCTGTTTACCTTGGTACAACATCCAAGTGCAGAGCAGGCCTGCCAAACCCCAGTGCTCAGGTGAGGGCAGGGGCAGGCACAGGGACCCCCAGCCCCTCCACCCCTGTGTGCCTGGCTCCCCCTTGCTTCTCCTCTCCCGAGCAGGAAAGCTGTACAGAGAGGGGCTCCTGTTCAGCACAGCCAGCCCAACGTTCCCCTGGGTTTAACTCTAAAAATTGTGGTGACTTTCACTGCCTCTTTTTATTTTTCTTATTAAAAAGAAGCTGGAATGGCAGAGTTGTTAGTGGAGCTCACAGGAGCTGCTTTACAATAACAAACGTATGTTCCACTTTCCTTTTATATTTGAATTTTGCCGTCTGTGTTTTCTTGTGGTTTCGCAGTCAAAGGAGACATTGTTTCTTAGCCTGGGCTTCCCATGGGGCTCTGACTTTTAACTGTATGTGACTTCCAACATTCAGCTAATTCATTGGTGTGTTAGTGAAACCAGAGCCTTTGATGGAAACTCAAAACCAAATCACAGCTCATGGGGTGATTCGCACTCTCACACGTGGGGCCGAGCTGGAGCTGTGCTGCTGAAACTCTGTCAGCCCTCCCAGGGGGGTTTGCTGCCCAGGGCACATCCCAGCAGCTGAGTTTATCCTTTTCCCCACCTTCCCCAGGACCCTGTGCTGGGAAGGGCAAGGCCAGGCTGTGCTGGACCTGCCTGGTGCTGCACAGCATCCTTGTGCCACCACTCGCCTGGTCTGGAGCTGGGTTTGGCTCTTGCAGAGGTTTTGGTGTGACAAAGCACTTGCACCTTTCGCACCTGATTTACCTGCAGGGCTACAGGGCTTGTTTGCACAGTGGGATCCTTGTAGGGGCCTCTTGAGCTTTGAGCTCTGGGCCCTAGATTTATTTACTGCTGTTCCACGTGCTGCTGCAGGGATTGATGTGCAGTGGCCAAGCCAGAGATTTCAGCTGCCTCTGGGAAATTCTCTTCAGAACCAATATGCCATCAAATGTAAGGGTAGGTCAGCAGCCCCTGTGCCATGCTGCAAGCATGGCTATAATTCTGAGTGGAGGAAAAGCTCTCACTGAAACTTTTGAGCCTACTTGAGAATACATTGCTTTTGATGGAGAGGAGTTTTGGCAGAGGTGAGGGGAAGCAGCATGTACCAGCTGGTTTGAAGGGGATGCCTGTGCAGGTTTTGTGGGCTAGAAATACTCCTGGAAGAGGCAGATGCAAGACAGAGTTATTTCCTGTAGGTTCTCACTGCAGGACTGTCCATGGGGGATCAAGTGTGCTGTAAAACAAAACTGGAATTTCAGATGTGGGCACTTCCCAGCAAAGATCTCACCCCAGGATGGGCAGTGTCCTCTAAACTCCCACCAGAGCTCTCTGCTCGTGGGCTTCCCTTGCTCTCTCAAGACTGCTGTCTGTGCAGTTGGAAGTGCCCGTGCCAGGTGAGGGCTCCCAGCCAGGTCTCCTGTGTGGTGTCCTGCTCACCAGGTTCAGGGTGTTAAGGGGGGACAGGACTCTCCTGCTTGCTGTTGCTCAGGGAAAATGATCTGAGATAGTCAAAGCATCCTGAAAACAGGAGCAGCTCTTCACAGGGGCAGGGAAACTGGAGCCCAGAGAGGAAGCAACTTGCTTACACTGTGGTGTGGGGTCAGTCAAGAGCAAACCCTCCTGACTGCTTTCTTCCAAGAGCTGCTGTCTCTGTCTCTGTCCCAGACAGAGACATTAATTATTATTATATTAACTAGATCTGAAAGCAGAAATCCCAGTAAGACACTGGGAGTCTGGTTGTCATTTACTGTAAGGAACAGCAGAGCAAGTGAGATTCAGCCCTTGGAATTTTGACTAAACTGTCACCAAAATAAGGAACACTTAAAACTGAGTATCAAAACCATAATAATTTAGCAGAATCAGATGTTCAAAGGATTATGTACAGAGGCTTTTTTAGACAGCTTTGGTAGGGAGCAAAAGGAACTAAGGCAAAGATTTCCTTCTGGTTTGCGTTCTTTTGCAGTGTCCCAAGTACATTAAATTGAACAAAACCATGTGAGAATATTGGGCTTTGTTGCTCAATGTCAGCTCTAAGTGAAGCAGGCAGAGGAGCTGCTACATGATACAGTGGCTGGACGAGGTCTTTGTTGAATTCCTGACAGTTATTGATATGCCACTCTCCCTGAGACAATGCAGTGACATGAGTATTGTTGAGTAAAGACCTCCCCAGAAAAATCCCTGACATCATTGTGGTCAGCGGGTATTAACGATGGGGATTAACCATCCAAATCCAAGGCTGGAGCCGCTTGCAGCAGGAAGAGGGGACAGAAACGGGACTGTTGGCCCAGACCATCATCTGGGAGGGTCTGGAAGGCTCAGGGAGCCGTGGGGCCGGTGCGGGGCTGGCTGGCGGGCTGCGGCTCCGGCCGGGGCGGAGGAGGCGGGCGGGCCGGGGGCAGCGCAGCCCCGCTGGCCGGGCGGCCCCGCTTATCTCCGGCAGGGCAGCAGGAAGGGAGCCGCGGGAGGAAGCGATTTCTCACGGCTTTGTGCTCGCTTCTCGTTCAGCGCTGCTCGCCCGGCTCTGTTTTCCCGCCTGTCGCTGCCGGCTGGGATGAGTGTGAATCACCGAGCTGGCCACACACATGCACACCCCCGGTGCATGTCCCCCAGGGGACACAGCCGGTGATCCACAGTCACGGACCAAAGCCCGGCTTACCCTGAGCTCAGAGACCCGGCGAGCCCAGTGCTTTCGAGCAGATAAAACCCCCAAGCCTTGAGAATCCATTCCCCACGTTTATTCTTTCTTCCTGGCCACGGCTTGCGTTGTCTAGACAGGAAGGTGCTTTAAAGATGCAGCTTTGTCCATCCCAGGGAGAAAGACCTAAATGCCCGATAGGCAGAGCTCAGTTGGGGTGAATAGGAAATAAATGACTCCCTTGTACTCTCTAGAGCAGTTGGGCTCACACAGGCTCTTACTGGGGCTCTTCAAACACACCAGTACCAGTTGCAGATGCTGCTGCTTTCATCTGCAAAGCCCAGCACTGCACGGAGCATTTTGATGTGCAGTGGCTAAACCAGAAATCCCCAAGAAAATTTGGCTCCACAGCCCAGCAGTGAAAAGGCAAAGCTTGCAGTGCTGCTGGGAACTGAGGTGCTGCAGCTGCTGAGTGGTGCCTGATGTGCCAGTTTGGGGTGCTTGCAGGACAGGGTCAGCATTCCCTGCAGCAGGGCACAGGGCACCACGGGTTTCTCACTGGGCTTTGGCTGCTCATCCTCTGCAGGACCTGTGAAATCACTGCCCATCTCTGGCCTGGCTTCTGGGTAAGAATAAAAAAGTGATCTTATTTCTTTCCTATGAATCTCACTTCTTCCTGCTAATAATCTAGTTCTACATAATTATAATAATATTTAAATTCAAGAAAGCATATCCCAGGTTGAAAGATCTGAATTTCAAAATTGCACTGATTTCCCCCTGTATAGATATGTTGTATCTACAGGTGATCACCTGCAGAATCCTTAAAGAATTTGCCTTGCTTTCTGACTCTGCTGTCAGTGTATCCCTTGATTTCAGCCCAACTGAGCAGTGTTGCAGCCTTCACCCATGCAGAGCTCTGCTCTTTGTGCAGCACAGCAGTGACCCTGTGTTTCACATCCCCCAGGCCAGGGGCACTGCCAGCTGCTTGGGTGCAGGGTTTGGGTCATCTCTGCACTGGGTGGGGAATGGTTTAGAAGGGAATTAACACCTCGGGCTTTAAGTGCTGTGTATTTGGAGCTGGGGTCTGAGTTTGTGAGGAGACCTGAGGTTTGGAACAGGGCAGGAGAAGTGTTTCATGTGCCTGATATGTGCTCCCCATGGCTGCACTGCCAGGGCCATCACGGGGTGGTGTTGGGTGTGTAACTGAACAAACTCAGCAGCTAAGGGCACATCTGCTCATTTTTGCATGCAGAATTGCACAGGTGCCTTCTGCAAATGGCACTCAAATCCCCCCCTTTCCCAGATTTGACTGGTATTGATCCGTGGATGGAGTGCAGAATGACTTTGATTTCTGCAGAGGTGAGATGGTGCTTTTAATCGTGCCACACATTTCCATTTTGTTTAGAAACCCAATCATAGCAGCAAACCAAACAAGAAAAGTCTCCTTGTTTTTGGAATGATGTTATTTGTTTATCTGCCAAAGTGCTTTGCATTTCCTCAGGTCACAGACAAGCCCATGTCTGGTTGTGTTAATATTGTAAGAGTTAGGCAAAAGCAAAGTTTAAGAAAAATCCTTCAAGTGAAAGAAATAGGATCTTAAAGTCCCAAAATAGAGTATGGAAAGGTACACATCATGTCTGGCTTCTCTTTCCCCTTGTGGCAAATGTGACTCAAAGGAGTTGGGTTTTTTCCAACTCGATCTGTATACAGTTTGGGGGAGTTTTATTGTGAATAGGTCACCTTATAATACACAAAAATATTTCCTCCCAGAGTTCTGTATTCATAAATCTTTCTTGATCCTTGCTCTCTTGAAACTGAAATCCAGATGATTTTGTTTTCTTCATGGAAAGAAGAGTGAAAAAGAGTGAAGGCACACCTTGGTGTGGGGCTGGTGCTCTCCTGACAGGGCTTGGAGGGAGCAACTCTGATGAGCACAACACTGAAACACAGGGATTTTAGAGCAGCTTGGTTGTTTCTAAGGGAGGAAAAAACGAATTTCAAAGTTAGTATCTTAAAAAGCATTTTAAATCTTCACTTCTCAAAGTTTGTTTAAGAGTCAAATTTATTCCTCCTTTGCTTCTCCAAAGAAAAGATCGGCACTTTGGTTAAATATTAAAGCAGCTGCCTGGTGTAGTGGAGGTGAGTGTTTATTGACAGTGGCAATCCTCAGCAGCTCAGTTTAGAGAAGAGACATATCTCTGAAGCATAGCTTTGATGGATTCATCCATTCTAGCTCACAGAATTTTCTCTACACAAAAGCAGCGCAGACACTCTGTCCCTGCTGGGCGTGGGGAGCATCACTGTTCCCTGGTGCTGGTAAAGAGAGAGCTGGTGTGACATGACCAGAGCTGTGCTAAATTGATGGTGAAGATGAGTGTAAAACTCTCATTTTAAATCTTCAGGAGTGTTTCTGTGATCTGTTCATCTCTGGTTTTTTATTCTTAAGTCATCCTGCTGTGTTCATAGCAAGTGAAAGGTAGATGGAAGTGGTTATGGTAAATGATCACCTCTATTAGCCCTGAAAGTGCAATCAGTTAGCTCAAGGATAAACCCTTTTAAATGGGGACACTTGACTCTTTTACATATGTTTTTTCTCTTTGTATTTGCATTTTATAATGCTATTCTGATTTTACAATTACATCATCCCACAGCATTGCCATAATACCACAAATTACAAAAATAAGAAGTAATTTTCTTCCACTGACCAAACAACTGATTTAAAATCTGGTTCTGTGGAGGATCAGGAGGCCTTTTACTGTGTGTTTTATGCCCCTGGGCCAGCAGATAATACAGACAGTGCCATATGAACAGGGAATCAATTCCTCTCTTCTTTAAGTCTGTATGCATTTATACAGCACACACCCACAGGCATGCACATTACTGGACAACCATGAGCAGTTTTGTCTTGGGAACTCATTCTGTACATTTAAAATTACTTTTAAAGGTGGCCAGTATGAAACCCTGTGTATGTAGCCAGTTCTGTTACAGCTGCTACTGACTGTGCTCACTGGGGGCAGATTTTCTTTTGTAATTTATTATCTGTTTTGGTCCATTTCAGTCTCCCACCCATAACTCTGGGATTTTGTTCTGCCAGGACAGAGGGGAGAGCAAAAGCTGCTTTGCTATCACTGTAATAACCCCTCCTGTCCAAGGGATGCTCTCGTTGTTGTAGCTGGCTCCACCAGAATTACTCTGTCAGGCATGACAATAAACACACTCAGTGCTTAAAAACTGCTCTTCCCCTCACCCCTTGTGAAGGATGGCTTTTGGTGATACAAGGGCTTTGCACTGAAGGCCAGGAAAGGCTGGATTTTGAAAGCCCTGTGCTTAGGGTGAGTTTCCGTGTGGCTCCCAGTGGATCTGGGCTGTGGATCAGCAGGGGCTGACTCCTCCATCAGTGCCTGTTCCCAGCAGATCTGTCCTCTTGGCCTCTGGTGCCTTTCATCTCCCATTTATCCATTTCTAACTGTGGCTGCTGCTGTATTTCTCACATTCCTGGCCATTCTGTGTCTCCAGTACCAGCCCTGGTGCTCTGAGCCTGGCTCCCTTCTCCTCCCCTGGCTCCCAGAGCCAGCTGAAGGTTTGCACAGAGCCTCCTGCCCCATTCCCCTCCTCCCCATCTCCAGAACACTGTTGCTAGCAAGGTGTGGGATGGTCTGCGCTGTGCCTGGGCTGGGCTCTGCAGTTTGCTCTTGCACAGCCCCTGCCCAGGGCCTGGTGCCTTCAATGGAGCTGTTCATGCCAGGGGAGGCTGCTCACTCAGCCCTGGCTGGGGGGTCTCCAGGGCACAGCCCCTGGCTTTGTTGCCTCCAGAATGTGTGCTGGGTGAGGAGTGATGGCTCTGGAGAGTGAGTGTCACATCTGCCATACTGGAGGAAGGCTGCCAGCCCTGCATGGATGCTGCATGTGGTCCCCTTCCAGGGGGGAATTAATCCTTCTGTGCAAGGATACCTCCTGCTGACTGGTGAAAAGAAAAAAAAAAAAAGGATAAAAACCCTGGTTTGGCCATGAATACCATTAGCTTAATCTTCCTTTTCTCTGATCTTCCAGTACTATATGCTTTGTATGGCTTCATCAAGGTTTTGTATGTGGACAGAGTAATTGAAAACAAATTTAGCATGTCTCAGACCATAAAGTTCCCTTTCAGCTCGATCCCTGGCTATGTGGTAGATAAATGTCTGGTTCTCATTTTTGGTTATGTGAGAAATTTAGAATGGTTTGATTTGTAATTTTGAATGTTAATAAGGAAGGAGAAATTTCCTTGTCTCCTGCTCTATGGAGGCATTCTGGTTTCCTTGCAGCATATAAAAAACCCCCAAAAACCAGAAGAATCTGTGTCCTTGAGGCCTAGAAACCCCAGGCTCAACTAAACATCCTTGTGCTGTTCAGTCCCAGACCCAAAGTGCCATCTCTACCTGTACAGGTGGTGCTTTAATATAGTGCAAGAGGAATGGTTGAAGGTGAACCAACGACTGGGGGAAGGATGAGCTTCCAAGAGCAGTGAATCAGTGCCAGATACCCACATTTATCTACACAGGTCTGCAAACCTCCTTGGTTTCCTGGAGGCTTTGCAGGCCCAGCGTGTAACAGCAGTTTTCCATGTCTTGCCAGCTGCACGGGTACATGGAGAACAAGCCCCTGGGGCTGCAGATCTTCATTGGCACGGCGGATGAGCGCATCCTGAAGCCCCACGCCTTCTACCAGGTGCATCGCATCACGGGCAAAACCGTCACCACCACCAGCTACGAGAAGATCATTGGCAACACCAAGGTGTTAGAGATCCCCCTGGAACCCAAAAACAACATGAAAGCAACGTAAGTAGATTTCTCTTTGTTAGCAAAGTTGAGGTGGATGAAGTTGGCGCTGAAGTTCTTTCTCTTTGGAAAGGAGTCACTTACAAGAATAACGATGCTCTGGAGGGACTCCCCTTTCCAGCACGTTGGGGTGGTTTGTGAGGGCAAGAGCCTTTCACAAAACCAGCTACAAACACCTGGGGGAGTTCCCATCCAGCAGGTGACCATGCAGGCATTCTGCTCTATATTCCAGTTTCTGCAGTGACTGTGCTGTAACCACAGAGGGGTTTAGGTTGGAAGGACCCTTAAAGCCCATCGAGTGCCACCCCTGCCATGGCAGGGACACCTCCCACTGTCCCAGGCTGCTCCAAGCCCTTTCCAGCCTGGCCTTGGGCACTTCAGGGATGGGCAGCCAGTGTCTCATTAATCCATCATCTCACAGTCAGGATGGGTTCATAGTGCACTCAGGAAAAGAAGACTCAAATCTCAGGTCCTTGTGCTGCTGGGACACCGTGAGGAACAGGGGTGAGGTGCATTTTTCAACATTTAATGGAATACAAAGCACCTCTTCTGAACCCAGTCAAGTGCTCTGGCTGTGAGATCTGCTCTTGTAATAGGTTAACAGAAAAGCAAGTGCAGGCACATCTTGTCTGTATTACTTCTTCCAGTTTTATGGAGGCAGAGGGATGGAGTGGGCACCAGTCTGAAAACTTCAGGCTTGAATGTGTGCCAGGCATGAGAGTGATTGCTCTGCAGAGGGAAGAGCTGTATCTCCATCCTTCAGAGGAGCCTGACAAAATTGGCAGAGCAGTTATGTTTTTAAGCCCCCCTACTTCATTGCAAAATCCACATTCTTTCTTCATATTTTTTTTAGAAAATATACCTCATTCCTAACAAGGAACCCTGGAATAATAAACCCCTGCACATATGCAAGGGCAAGGAACAGTGTGGGTGTAGGAAGCAGCTTGGGGCTTATACCTCCCCAAACGTGATTTTAATTCATATCAAGAGAAGAGAAATGATGTGTTTTTAGAACTGATATCAAAATAGGCTGGCAGTGCCTGTTTAATAGCAGTGCTCACTGCCTGCTCTGAGAACTATTGCTGAGCTTGACAAATAATTGTCACATTTTCCTAACACAGGCATGTTTGCAAGGTTACACTGGACTCTGGAGAAGCCAGTCTGCACTTACACCAGATGTTAAGTTGCAGTGCTGATTTAAGCAATCCTAATCCTTTCATTGCTGCTCAGCCCCATCCTGCTCCCTGCACCCTCCCTTTGTGCAGGGACATAGTGAAAGGGAGAATGCTCCCAGGCAAGGCAAGAGCAGATATTCAATGTCCCCGGGCTTTGGAGGATGCACAGTGACCTGGGCCAGGCTGCAGAGCCCAGCTGTAGCAGTCAGGAGGAGACAGCAGTCTGGTCCCTGCTGTGGAGCTGAATTCCATGTGCCTGGCTGGTGCAGGCAGTGGGGATTCTGTCACCAGCTGCCTGAGCTGCTGTGATTCCCCACGGGGCTGAGCTGCCCTGCCCAGGTGTGGGAAGGGAAGGGCTGCTGGGCAGTCCCTGGGAGCTGGGCTCTGGGGAGAGCTGCTGCTGGGGGCTCCTGCCCTGGGGAGCGCTCTGCCTTCTGCTCTCCTGTGCTTAGCACCGGGAAACAAGATTTGGGGTTCTAGTGCTTGGAGAGCAGCTTCTGCTGTGGCCAGAGAGCGGGGAGAGGTCCGGCAGCACCCCTCGTGTGCTGCGTGTCCGGGAGTGTCTGGATCCCAAGCAGAGCTCGTCCTTAGAGCTGCTCTGAGCCCAGAGGAGGGAGCAGGTCCCGGGCAGAGCAGTGAGCCGGGGCTCTGTGTGTGTGTTGCAGCATCGACTGCGCGGGGATCCTGAAGCTGCGCAACGCGGACATCGAGCTGCGCAAGGGCGAGACCGACATCGGCCGCAAGAACACGCGGGTGCGCCTGGTGTTCCGCGTGCACATCCCCGAGCCCAGCGGCAGGGTCGTGTCCCTGCAGGCGGCCTCCAACCCCATCGAGTGCTGTGAGTATCCCTGCACTGCTCCTCCCCTGCCCTGCCTCCGGGCCGGCAGTCCCCGCTGAGCTCTGCCCTCTGTGCCCCCCGTGCGGGGGCTGCGGCTCTTCCTTCCTCCAGGCACTCCCTGTCCTCGGAGAGGTTTGGGGGGCAGGTGGCTCTTCAAGGTGCCTGGGGCTTGTGAGGGCAGCAAGCTCCGTGCTGCAAGGCTGCAGGCTTCTGCAAAGTTCATTTATCAGTGCATTGCTGCTGGGTCCTGCTGGCTCTCGGGTGGTTCCTTGGGGCAGCGTGGGGGTGTGTAGGGACCCACCTGCACTGTCCCTGTTGGTGAAGTGTGCAAGCTGTTTGCTTTCCTGGCTTTATTTTGAGTGGAGCACAATCAGAACTTTTCCTCCACGAACTGGCAGGTGGTTGGAGGTTTGAATTCAGACTGGGCTGGCTCCAAGCACTGTGGCCAGTCCCGTGCCAAAGAAGTGACCAGAGTCCTGTGGTCTGAGCTGTGGCAGGAGCACAGCTGAAACAGAGGGCAGCTCTGATTCTGAGGCTCAGGTGCATTCTGGTCATTGTTTTTTCTAGCTGTCAGTGCCAAGGGGTGCACAGCTCAGGATGCTGAAGCAGGGAAAGCGCAGGTGGTTCTGGTATTCCCCTGAGGGACAGAAGAGAACTGGCAGTTTTGATTTCTGAAGTGCAAATCCCATAAATGTGTGCGCTCAGAACCTGCACCTCCCACTCATTATAACTGACTGGATCCTGAGAAAGAGAGGCCTCTGATGAGGCCCCCCGTGTCACAGTCATTTCTGTAAGGGCTCTGCCCACTTTACTGGTTCCTGAGCATCCTGTGATGCTTTTTGTTGTTAAATGGTGCCTCTTTGGTGGTTTGGGGATTTCACAAATACATAATGAACAGTTTTCCTCTGCCTTTGTTGAATGACTCACCCCTTTAGCAGAACCTGTCTTGCCATAAGTCATGTGAAGAAAGCCATTGAGTGTCTGATGTGTGAGTTGTATTTATTGAGATGCAGACATTACTTTAATACAGCTGCTTAGAATGAGAGGAGTCAGTTCTGGGTGGGAAGTCAAACTGGCTGGTGAATTATTGATGGCAGCTTTTTAAAAAGCAGTACAAATGAATAACCCAGGCAAGGCTGGGAGAGGATGATGGCTATGGATGATCTCTTGGCAGTGTTTCTGAGAAGGTGCCAACGGCCAGAGCGTTTTAGCAGCTGAGTGAAGGTTCTGGGCACTGTGATGGGGAAGGGACAGCAGTGGGAGTAGCCACCACCTCTGTCCATAGGAAATTGTCCCGTTCCTCCGTGGGAGCAGATGGCTGAAACAATAGTGGCCTCCACCCCAGACATGTCCCTGCTGAAACAAAGGTCCATTTGCTAAAGGAAGCACTCAGAGAGGAGCTCCTGGGGTGGGGAAGCTCCAGGTGTAACTCCTACACCCTGTGGGCAGGAAAACAGCACCAGGGCAGGGGAGGCTGGCCCTGGATCCTGCAGGGAGCCCCACAGATCACCCCCACCTACTCAAATTCTCCTCAGGAAAAGCAAGCATGAGTAAGCCAGGCATTCCTGGGGCCCTTCCACAATGGCACGTTGTGTTTGTGCCCATCACTGCATTTCAAGCAGAAATCCAGGCACGGTTTGCAGAATAAATCACATTTTTCTGAGCTGTATGCACACACCTAATTTGCCTGTGCAGTGACTGCTGGGTCAGAGCCTTGGTTAAGATGTTGAAGCATTTATTCTGAGATGTCTTTGCATTGATGAGTCTTAGGGGTATTAAAAAGCCAGGGGTGGAGATACCAGTATAAGTGGCTTATTGTTAGTGGGGTTTTTTAATAATTAAAGTATTAAAATATTGGCTGCATAGAAGACAGCAAAACAAGGAAAAAAAATGTATTTGATCCCCAAGGAAATAAAATGAGAAAGTTTTATTTTTGAAATAGTGGATATACAGGCAGTTTGGGGAGATATGTTAAGGACTGTGCTTCTCTGAACTCAAGGATGCAGGGAATGAACTGACCTGGAGTACAAAGCCTCTGCCATTTAGTGTGTATGTTGCATATTTAGCACTGGTTTTGCATTTCAGTAGCACTTGCTATCTCAGCCTGGTTCTGGGAAGATAGTTAAAAACATCAGGGGCTCAGCCAGCATTAGCAATGCAGCCTAGATCTCACTAGAGGTGGTAACCTCAGCTCGTCCCAGCCAATCTGCACACCTTGCAGAGCTCCCAGCCAGTCCAGGTAAGCTCAGGTGCCCTGCCAAGAAGGGGCCCTGGGGCTGGGGAATGTTTTCTTCTTGTCCCACCTTCTGTGCTGCTGGGATTCACTTTTTTCCCCTTTGTTTTCTGGTTTGTTTGGGTGGTTTTTGACCCGGCCACCTGAGAACCCTAATCCCAGGGGCTCTCCTCAGGATCCCTCCTGTCTGGTAGCAGAAATGATGTCCCCCTGGGGAAGCCTTGGTGAGCAGCAGCTCCAGGATCACGGCCCATTTCCCTTCCCAGGGCTCCCCCAGCACTGTTGCTACCAACAGAGTATCCGAGCTCTCTCCTCCCCAGAAGCTGATCCCGAGGAATTCCCACCAGTGTCAGCAGATCATTAGCTGCAGTGAAGCAAGAACTGTGAAACAGCTGCTTTTCAGAGGGCTGTTTGATTCCACCTCATCTGTGTCACATTCAGCACTTGACAGATTTTCGGAGGGGATTTCACAGGTTCAGAGCATCATCCGGAGTGAGCTCCTCCCCAGGCAGCGTGTGGGAGGAGAGGGGTGATGTGTTGTTAGATGATTGTGCCTTACAATGGACCTCAGACCCACACCAGCCTGCACCATTCAGCAGCTTTTTTCTGCTGCTGCCTGTTGATTCATCCTGAAGCCACTGGGGAGGCAAAGGCGTTTGAAATCCCTCTGAGAATTGTAGCACCAGGCTGTGGCTCAGGCAGGTGTGGGAAGCCTGTGTCCTGCCTGGCCTGCTCCTGCTCAGGGCTGGCCGTGTCCCCACGTGTCCCTGCTGGGACAGCTCGCTGCTCTAGGCTGGAACCAGCTGGTGGTGGGTGAGCTCTTGCTGGGCCAGCAGGGCTGTGACTGAGTTCACCTGTCCCTTCAAACACAGCCACGTGGAAAATCACCCCCAGAGAGGTTTGACACTTGCAGCCTGTTATTTTTGAGCCATGAGGACGATTTCTGTAACATCAGCTCCGTTCCTTTGCCTTCCACCAAGAGCTGGAGCTCGTTTCTTGGGGAGTGGGTGGGCTCTGGTGTTACAGAAATTGTTAACCCTGAGCTGCCTCTCCAAGGCAGATTTGTCATCACCTCTGGGAGTCAGGCTGAGTGCCCCAATTCTGTTTGCACTCCTTGACTGCAGCATGCTGGAGCAGAGAAGGGGCAGGGTGGAATCCAGGGTAGTAGGGCAGCTTGTTGTGCTCCGTGCTGTCAGCAACCAAAATCTGCTTCATGCAAATGTCTGAGTGTGAGGCTCTGGAGTGTCCTCCACTGGGCCCCATTTTTATTCTAATGAATCCTGTTAAACCTTCCCAAAGTCTGCCACAGTTCTTGCTTTGCAGAGTCCATGTTTGCTGACTCTGAGCTGTGCTCATGAATCCCTTAAAATGCAAACTTAAATTGCACTTGGCACGAGAGAAGGAGACTAAAATCTTGTTCTTATAATAGCTGTTCCGAGGTGGTAAAAAAGCAAAACAAACAAAACTTATTGCTAAAGAACCGTGTGTCCATCTAGAGGAATGTAAATAGTTTCTATTATTGACCGTATTTTGTTCCATTAAATCGGGTCAAATTTCTTATTTCCCTTTAATCAATTTCCCTGGAAGTTTCCTTTATTTTTCTCTCCTTCTAGTAGATTTTCCCATAATATTAGACAATCTGAGCCTATGATTTGTGACACATTAATAACTACAGAGGAAAGAGCTAGTCATGTAAAAGAATGTTGTCTTGGCAAGGCAGCGAGTGCTTTTCCTCAGCTGGGAGTTGTGCTATTGGAACACAGCAGCAAGCAAGAAGGAGCCCTGCTTTATTCAGATAAAAAAGCAGAAACAAATGGTCTCTTTGCACTTGGGAGATACCTATTTGCAAGTTTAACCATAACCATGATTATTATGGGAGTCTCATGGTTTCCAGTTGAATTAAATGAATTTTTCCCCCTTTCATTTCAACTTAAGACAGTCACACAGTTGGCTGCAAGTGCAGCTGACAGAAAAACTGGTGCTTTCTCTAAAGAACATCTTCTCTCTCTTGAAGCACAGGATGCAAAAGTGAATTCTGACAACGTTTGCCACTCTGAAAATGCAACTGAACTATTTCAGTCTTTAAAGCTGGAGTCAGAGTGAAGGGGATGCCTTCCCCTCTGCAGGCTGCCAGCCTTGCTCTGGGTCAGCCCCTGCTCACTTGTCTTTAGTGCTGCTGTGGTGCAAGCAAACAGCCCAGCACACAGAGCATGGACTGCTGAGCAGCATTTCAGCAGAGCACATCCCTGCACCAGGGGCTGAAGGGAAATGCTGTGCATCCCCACAGAGATGAGTGACAGAGAAGTGAACCCAGGCCATGGCTTTCCTGTCATTCATCACACACTGGCTCGCTGAGCTGGCTGCAGTTCATAGAAAGTATCACACTTATCTGACACTGCTGCCATGGCTGCTTGTCACTCCTCCTTTGCGAGGACATCGTAAATTATCCGCGGAGGAGGAGGTGGAGAAAAGCTCTCTATTTTTGGTGCTTTTTGCTTGGATGGCTCTGCACAAACTGCTGATTAAGTCTTGCTGGCAGCAAATTAGAAACTGTTGTCAGTCACACTGTGTTCTTCTTTTCAGAGTGTTGAGACCACATTCTCAAGGTTTCCCCACGAGGGCTGGAAATTAGCTTTATTTACTTGGTTTGTACGTCTTCCACTGCTCCATACTCCTCCCGGGAGGGAAATTATCCTGTCCTCCTGATCAGAAATTTGCTTCTCTCTAGGGTGCCTTGCTGATGTCTCCCTGGCTGCTGGAGATGTCTCCTGCCCTTGGTCCTCCCATGGCTGCCCAGCCTTTGTCTTTGCTCCCACTGCAGAGCTCAGGATGCTTCAGGGAGTGATGGAGGGGATCAAACTCTCTCAAACATTAATGAGTTGGATGAGTGTTGAGCACAGCAGCTCTGCTCCTATCAATCCTACCACAGGCAGCTCGTGGTAAATAAACCCAGTGTGACAGCAGGAATGAAATATTTTCTTTGGCTCATTGAGGTTTGCACCGAGGTGGAAGAATTAATCCCATAACAAATTACACCTCTGCTCTTGCTTCCAGGGGTCAGGGTTTCTTTAGCAGCAGACATCCTGCTCTAGCTGCTCTTCTCAAGCCCAGCAGGAACCAGTGGCTGGATCAAGAGCCTTTGGAGGTTTGGGAAGACATGTCAGGGGTGGTGAGTCCCAGCTCGAAGGTTTCCAGCAAGATGGGGTGAGCTGGGGCTGCTCTGGGCAGGGTAAGGACAGAGGTGTCCAGAGAGGATCTGAATAATTGTTCTGGTGAGGCCAGTGCACTGGGGTGCCAGTGGTGACCCCACCCCTCTGAAACAGCCACATCTCTGGTTTATTGGCTTGAGAGTTAGGCACAGGTAGCAGTGGCTTTGTCCTCCCTGAGCTGCACATCAGCCTCAGTCCTGCTCCTCCTGATCAGGTGTCACAAGGATCAAATCTCTGCTGTCACTGTCAGCAGACGGGACAAGAGAGAACCTGAGATCTGGAGTCAGTCTGCAGGTGTGGGAGAGTGTGGAGGGCTCCACTCTAGCAGGAGGTCATCACAGAATTATAGAATTATAGAATGTCTTGGCTTGGAGGGGACCTTAAAGCTCCTCCAGTCCCACCCCCTGCCATAGAAAGGGACACCTTCCACCAGACCAGGCTGCTCCAGCTGACATTGTCCCTTGTCACCTCCCAGCAGCAATGGGTGACACCCTCATGGGGGACATTTAGAGCTGCAACAGACTTCTCCAGGTCATCAGTTTTCTCAAAATCCCCCTTTTCCCCTGAAAGCCAGATCTCCTCTCTGCTGCAGGAGGAGAGGGATGGATGCTGTGGCCAGGTGGGGAAGCAAGACCCACCCTTGCCTGCCTTGGCACAGTTCCCCTGGTCAGTTGTGCATTTCCTGTGAGCTGTTCAGCCTGCTGCCCATCCTCAGCTTCTCTGCAGCTGCTGGCAGCAGTGGGTGCAGGGGAGCCTGGGTGGGCTGTGGGCAGCCCCTGCTCCCTGCAGGCTGAGCTCCCTGGAGGTGCTGCAGGGCTCTCAGACAGTGGCTCCCTTTCTGTCTTGTGTCACTGCATGCGTTGTATTTCTTGGCACCACGAATCCATGACATCTTGATTTGCAAACAGTCAAATAAAATAGAAAAATAATGTCCCCTGTTAATAGGTTGACACACTGCTTCAGGCCAAGTGTGAGTATTTCTATAGCATTTGCTTTGCTGCCTTATGTCAGTAACTGTTGCTATTGAAAGTAAACACCCCAACTGGTTAAATCAACAGTGTTTTGTTTATTCAAAGCTCATAAACTCCAGTAGCTGTAGGTCACTTTATGAAGTGCCAACCCCTGGGGGAAGAGAAGGAATAGTGTGAAATTATTGCATGCAGTGCACCCATCATGAGCCTTAGAGGAAGGGGATTTATTAGCAATTAATATTTCTTGCAGAGGAAAAAAATATAATCCTATTGAGGCAGCTCCACACTGAACCTTGAAGCTCTGTACTGGTGGAAATGGGGAAGGGGGTGAAGCCTCCTTACACGCTTGGGTGGAAAAAAGAGACCTTGGAAAATGAAACGTGGCTGGGGTTTTTATTATTAGAAAAGGATTTCAGACCACCCAAAGGGAGGAGGAGAATTCAGGTGAATCAGGGCAGGGGAAACCTTTCAGTGTGCTGTCTGCACTGGGGAGCACAGCTCTGGAGGTGCCCAAAGCCACTCCAGGTGCAGCAGCTCCAAATGTAACTGAGATGGGTCGGTGTCACTTCCAGGCTAAAATCTGTCCTTCCTCATGCTGAAAAAGCCTTGGATCCTGCTGGTCTGTGGGATGGCAGGCACCAAGCTCTCTATTAACACAACAAAGCTGGAAAGAGATGTAGGTTAATCTGGAATTTTGATGATTTAGGATGTTTTGGAAGTGAAATTTGGTGATTGAATAGGAATAAAACGTGTCCAGGGCAATGCTTAAATACTTAAATGTTTTCTCTTGACTGTTGTAGACATGCTTTTTGATGATTGCTATTTACTCTTAAGCCTTTGAGGTTACAGATCTGTCTTTGTGATAAATCTAATTAGGAACTCATCAAAAATGTTACTATTTTGGGAAATAAATTAATCCTACAGCCATGTGAAAGAAATTATCAGCGTCTTTGAGAGTAATCTGAATATATATTTTTTAACTGGCAGTATATTAGCCCAGATGTTATACACTTGAAAAGAACAAAGAGTCCTAAAGTAGTTTTAAATAGATTTTAAAAAATGGCATAAGAAAGTTACAACTATTGAATTAACTCTGTTCTTTAATAAGAGCAAAATCCCTGTCTTGTGACTGAAGGGTTCAGCAGAGCTAGAAAAGTTGCCGTGAAGGGTTTAATGCTTGAGTTTTCTCACCAAACACTCCAACATGTTCTCCAGGTGACGAGAGAATTCGGTCTTTGCGAGGGCTGCAGAGCAGCAGAGCAGTGCCAGGTCAGGTCACAGCCTGCCTGGGTGTGAGTCAGGGCCAGCACTGCACATCCAGGATCACATTTCCTCATTTCTGCCTCAGCAGCCAACGGTGTTCAGTGAAGACACAAGTGCTCAGGGTCTCTGTCAGGGAGAGCTGAAATCCAGCCAAGGCAGCTGGGAAAGAGATGAGCAGGATCCTCTGGAGGCCTTTCCAGTTGGGGTGGATGGATCTGGAGGAGTTGGAGTGCAGGTCATGAACTCGCAGTTCACCAGCCCTGAGCTGCTGCCCACCTGCTCTGCTCACAGGGAAGCTCCTGATGTTTTCCAGCTGTCTGTGTTGTAGGGAAGAGCTCTCTCATCTTCCTTCAGCTCTCACCTCTCGGTGGCAGGCAGTTGGGATGGCTCTGCAGGGACGGTCCCCAGGGCTCTCCAGAGCTTTTCTGTCCGTGCAGTGGCTGTTTTAATGGCATCAGAGGAAAGCATGTGGAGAGATGGTGCTCTCCTGGTTTTCTGGCTGGGGAAAGAGAGAATAACTTGCTAAAGTCACGCTCCAAATTCGTGGCCAAGAACAGTAAAGACCTTAGAAAGCCTTGCTGACGTCCGTGTCCATCTGGATCCCACCCTACCTTTCCTTCCCTTGCCTTTCACAGTCAGACTCAGTCTGTGACACAGGGACCTGCTCCTCAGATGTTCAGGCTTCTGGGGAACATGCATGGAAAAACCCTGGGCTGCAGCAGTCCTGGTGTGACCCCTCCTGCTCACAACTGGGCCTTCGTGGCTGTCCCCCCAGGGCTTGGTGCCCACACATGGGGCTGGAGCTGGGGCTGTTGTTGGCAACCCCTGTGCCAAGCCTGACCTGTGGGAGGCAATGGGATTTTGGAGAAGAGATTTTTTTTTCCCCCTCTGAAGGAATTCAGTGTTATTCAGTGGAATCCTCTGTGCAGGTGGAATTTTTGGGCTCTAGGGCTGTAGTGTGCCTGCACTTGAAAATTTGGCCGTTGACTTGGAAACAGGCATGGGCAAGTTTCAGCTCATTCATCCAAGCTGTCCTTTCTCAAGGACAAGGAGCAGGGCCAGCACAGCTGAACCACTGCAGCCAACTCCTGAATGTTTCCAAATAAAATGCCTTGAGTAAGTTTATTTTTCCCTCTCGGACCTAAATTTAGCACCCTGGAGAAGCTGCTTTGGCAGTCAGGGGATGGTAACGATGACAAGATCAATCTGTGGATAGTTCTGGGAAGATTTGGAAAGTCCTGGTAAAACAGAGCTGGTTTCATTCATGTTTGCAATTTGTCCACAGCCCAAAGGTCTGCTCATGAGCTTCCGATGGTCGAAAGACAAGACATAGACAGCTGCCTGGTTTATGGAGGACAGCAGATGATCCTCACTGGACAGAATTTCACAGCAGAGTCCAAGGTGGTGTTCACAGAAAAAACATCAGGTAAGGCAGGTTTTCCTAACTTTCCCTAATGGGATAAGGCAAATCTGTAGTGCCAAATCTCATTGTAAGATTTGTGCTCATGATACTCGAGTGAGTAGTCCCGTTCAAGTTCATGTAAGTAAAACCATGTGAGTAAAGTTAGACTTGAGAGCAACTGTTTGTGTTGTTGCTTCACAAGAATCCTGGCACTGGGAATCAGCAGGGACAGATTTGTTATCAAAGAAAGGAGATGAGCACTACGTGTTCCTCTGTGCTTGCTTAATCTCATGTTTAGTGAATGCTACCGTAGAAATCATCACTGAAATGAACATTTTTATTGATGTGAACTACAGGCAAAGATTGTGTTTGCTTCCCTTTGGAAATCTGTAGAGGAAAAACAAACATAATCTGTCTTTTTATATAAAATTATTTTTATACATAATGAGATCCAAGAATCCATCCCTTCTCCTTCCGTATTTTTGATTGTAAACTTTGTGTTCCCTTTGTGCTATTAAGAAAAGCTGGTGCTTGGCAGTTTTCTGTCAGTGAACTGAGGTATCTTAAGTGATAGATCCAGTGCCTTGAAGGAGTTTAAGAGATTGCATTGCCCAAGTGAGCAGCATGTGCATGATGTATGGGGTAATGCCAGTGGAAAAAAGTGAGAATCAAGCCAAAAATGAACATTCATTCATGAACACCTGGTGACACGGGGGGAAAAGCATCCTGTGTTTCCCAGCTCCTTCCCAGAGCAGCAGCAGCAAGCCAGGCTGTTTTTGCAGGTATGGAAGGCTCTGAAGAGCTGTGGAGGCTCAGATGAGCCTGTGCAGTCAGAGGATTTCTTTTGGCACACTCTGTTTCCTTTCAGCCCATGGATTAATTCCTTCCCACTGGGCTGCCACTGTTCCACCATGTCAGCGCCTCGGGAAGGTGCTTGGGAACATGTTGGCAGCCTGCAGTGCTACCTGTCCCAAGAATGCTCTGCAGTAGCTGCAGGAGATGATCCACTCAAAGGAGGCAGCTCTTGATGCCATTTCGAGGAAACATCCCAAAAGCCCTGCCCCTGTTTCCATAGGAGAGCAGAGAGGGCTCTGGCTGCAAGAGAGGTTAGAAAGTAAAAGGAACAACAATATTTTCCACACTAAATCTAAAGCTTTTCTTCGCTGCTGGGGAAACTGCAGGGTTTCCCCAGAGGAAAAAACTCTTTTTCCCCCCCTGGTAGGGGAGAGACAGGACTTATCCCAGCAGCAGTGCCCAGTCTGGAGCAGGGATTTGCTTGCTGGTGTTCCATATCCTGCCTAGCCCTCAGCCTCTGCAGGCAGTCTCAGTCTGCTGGACTCTGAATAATTGACTGGCAGGAGGGGATTTGGAGGATGGGAGGTCCAGAGTCAAATCCTTGGCCTGAATCAGAGGTCTGTGGTTTGCAGTGGGTTATCTGGGGGACTCCATGCTGAGTGCTTCTCTGTGTGTTCCGTAATGCAGCAGCACCTCTGGCAGAGGTGCCCTGAAGTGCTTTTAAATCAAGATTGCCTTGTTTAATAGGTGTAGCCTAAGGTGAGGAAGGTTAAGAAGCTGAGCTGGATGTGCAGGTCCTGCATGGGCTGAGTGCAGCAAACTGAGAATTGCTTTGTGCCTGGCTTGTCAGAGGTTGATGAGTGTCCCAGCTCACCTGAAAATCAGGATCTTGTGCACCTGAGGCTTTCGGCCTCCTTCATTCTGCACTGTGGACAATTCTAAATATCTCTGGGATGTCTGTTGGTAGTTGCCATTGCCTTGGGCTGCAGGAGCCCAGAGCAGTGAGCCCAGCTGTGCAGCCCCAGGCGTCGGTGGAGCGGTGCCTGGGTGGAAGGAGGAGCAGCTTACCCACCCACGGCTCCCCTGCCCTGCACAGCCCGTGCAGAAAGTGCTGATGAGTTGCTCAGGGGCTGGGGAAGCCACAGCCACCGTGCTGGGGTGGGTGACAGCCCAGCTCTGCTGACCCCAGCTGCAGCAGGCTGTGTCTGTGCCAGAGCGCGCCGCTGCCGCAGAGCCTGTGAGACAATCACACCTCTGTCAGGGCAGGAAGATGCAGCAAGCTCGCAGGGGAAGCTTGGTTTGCTTAGAGTTTCATTTTAACAGCTCACAAGCCCTGTCTGTGCTAGCAAGTGGTGCTGGATTTCCCAGTTTTGCCACCAGTTTTAGCTGTGCTGGTAACAACAAGGGTGAGAGCAGCGGTGGAGGCAACCCTCCCCCAGCTCTGGCACACCAGGCTCCACAGAGCTCCTTGGTTTGGGTGTCCAGGGTTTAGGGTGAGAGTGGCAAGGCTCTTTTTTCCCCCAAAAAATAATCTTCAAGTATTTTTGTGCATCCAGATTTTCTGCTGTTCGTTGTTCCATGCACTCCAAACTCCGGGTGCCCTTGGATCTGGGTGAAGCCGTGCTGGGAGGGTGTCACTCGTGCTTTACAGAGCTGAGGGAGCTGCTGCTTGGGGTCACAGCTGTAAATTAGGTTTCATCCCTCAGGGGAACACTCTTTCCATTTCCTTTGGATCTTGTAGACGATTCCTCACCCACCGTTAGGAAGGCAGAGGAATGTAGAACTGGTCACATTTGTGACAAAAATACGTGTCTCCGTAAGCAGTAATGAACAGCTTTCTTTGTCTTTTCACAGAAGTGCAGGTAGTATATTTGTCCATAGAAATACCTGGAAAAGAAGGACAATTCCCTGCATTGTGGGGGATGGCATTGTGGCAGTGAGTGTCGTGTCACGCGAGCCGCAGGCGGTGGCAGGGAGCTGGGGACAGGGCTGGGACAGGCTCAGCTCACGACAGGAAATGGCAGCAGGAAACAGTGAAGGGGCTGGAGCTCCGTGCTCGGAGGGAAAAAGTGCTTGTCTTTGAAATGCTGATGCATAAATAAATAACATTAATTTTCTGAATGCTAAAGTTTATCTACATGCAGGCTTAGAGTTCTGAGTTCTTCTTACGGTTATCTCTTGCTGATGCAAGATCATAAACTGTAGCTGCTGTGAGCCAAGGGAGGTCATGAATTCCCTAAGCCCAGCACACAAAAGCAGACTTTGGCTGATGGAGTTTGAAGATCTGAACTTGGAGACACGTAACTGAGCCCAGCTAAGTTAAAGTAGGTCAGGGAAGTAACTAGATTGGACTGTATTCTTGTAATTTAGATCTGGAAGAGAAAGCTTGAAAAGCGGTCTTGGAGCTATCAAGGACTTGGAATAGGGTGAAGGTCGAGGGTGTTAGTGTTTGGTTGGGGCCCAGATCTTACAGTGCAGTTAAAAAAAGATGAGATTTGGAATTCCCCCTTTTATTTATTTTAATTGTCATGTAATAATTTGCAAGTCAGATGCTGGTTGCATTGTGTTTACTCCCAGTTGTGTACTGGTTACTGCTGCTCAGCTGTCAGTGATAGAGGAGGTTCGTGTTTCTCGGGGAGAAAAGTGCAAATGGGCTGTGATTTCCCCTGCCAAACTCTTCTGGTGGCCACATGGACATCGTGAATCATCTCTAGGACAATGTGGGTGGTGGAGGAACAACCCAAACACAACGTCCATCCTTGGAGAGGCTCCACCATAAATCTCCAGCTTGGGCCAGGCAGGCTGAGGAGAGGAGGTGCTGCCTGTGCCCTTTGAACTGGGGCAGCTGCCAGGGCCTCCAGGTGTGGACATCCACAGCCCCTGTGACAAAATAAATCTGCCCAGCTCTGGAGCCCAGCAGCGGTGCTTGGACACACCTGGATGTGTCCTGGCTGCAGGAGAGCTCAGCCAGGGCTGGCTCAGGCCGGGGTGTGAGTGTGGGGGTGCTGGGTTAAGGTTTTGTCTGCACAGTGCCCTAAATGCTGCACCCCAGGTGCTGGAAACGAGCCATGGAATGTGTGCCAGGGGGTCCCAGGAGTCCTGCAGGACAGCACACTGCAGGACATGGTGGTGGGATGCCATCAGGGCAGGTTTAATGTGGAGAGAAGGTTGCTGCTCTGTGGGTTTGATGGTAGGATCATGTTCTCCGTGGGAGAGATGAAAGGAAATTCCAACTCTGTCTACAGCAGTGTTCCCCTCTTCTGCTAGGTCAGTTCCTCACCGTGCTCCAAACAGGGAGCTGAATCCCTTTTTGTAGTCTGACAGTTTCATGAATGACCCAAAAACTCTTGGGGAGTGCAGAAAATAGCAAACTATTTTCAGCAGTTAACTCTGTGAACTTAATAATGCAACATTAATGATGCAATTTTCTCAGGCAAATTCAAGATAAAATAGACAAAAAGCTTTTTAAAAAACTTTCAGTGTTTCCCCAGGTTCATTCAAAAGAGATGTTTGCTACTTGAGCAAATAAACAACTTTAACTATTGAATGTGAGGGTAATGAGTACTAATCAGGAGGTTTGGTTTGCCTGGTTCTGCTGTGCAAATGAGAAAGTTTCAGGGTAATGGGGCACCTTGTGCCTCTCCTTGCTGCTGTAGCTGCTGAAAGCCAGCAAACCTTTTTCCCCAAAGGTCTCCTCCTGGCTGGAATGTGCTGCCTGCCCCAGGTGTTCTTGCAATCCTACGGGGCATTCCAAAAAAACACTGCAAAACAGGAAAAAATCTAGGGCTCACCCAGAGAAAAATGCAGAAGAGTGTGGCTGCAGAAATGGAGTTGCCATAGCTGTTGGAGACTCAGCGAGACAGGGTGGAATCCAGTGTTTTGGAAGGTTTCCCCGAATGACACAAGATTTTGGAATTTTACAGCTGGTAAATCCTTATTAACACAGGCAGCCACTGCTGGCCTGGATTCCCTGGCTCGCTGTTTACTATGGGGGCGCCTGATGGAAGTGTGCCTGGTCCTGATTATTCAGCTTAATTGTTTAGGGAGAATATTAAAAAATAATCATAATTCTTGGCATAAACAAAAGGCAGAGAGACAAGCTCCCATCACCTGTTGACAGAAAATTGATCATGAAGAAAGCTGGCATGGGGAGTGGAATTCCCTGTTCTCCCACTTAGTCATCGCATCCTGGTGTGACTCATTTTATTACATGGAGGTTCCCAGTGGTTTTATTTTGAGAGAAGCTTTTGTTTAATAATTTATACACACACACACACAAACACACTTATAATCTTAAAAAAAACAACACATCTATTCTGATGAATTGGCATAAGGAATCCTTTGGAAGAGCTCTGGAATGAGATACTGTTCCTCCTTCTTCACTGATCAACTACTGTAATTTTAATGGGAATTGAATTCCTCAACAATAGATGGGGAGAATTTGCCTCTAGACTTGTTCTCACTGTGCAAAATGTCAATTTTGGGGCTGGGCTGGCTGGTGGATGACTAATCCATTGCCCTTTTACCTCCCAGACCTTGTCTTGTATCTCCAGCCTTGGTGACTCAAACTTCTGTCCTCAGTGCAATGAAGGCATTGGCCTCTGCTCTTAACAAACAGAGCTCCATTAACTGCAGTGGGCACTCTTGCTTCAGAAAGAAAAAGAAATCCATGAAAATGAAGCTCAGGGATAAATTTAATAGTCTTACTTTTCATGAGTTTTAAATACACTCGTGCTGTGTTTGCTGTAAAGTTTGAAAATGGTTTTGAAGTAAGACCTTAGAAGGAGACAGCTGCTCAGGACCAGGTGCTGAGAGCCTTGTGCTGGCCTGAAGCAGAGTAACTTCCCAGCTGAAATCAGAATTTGTCCCTGAATTTGTCTGGAATTTGTCCAGAGTAGCAGAGATTCTGAGTGAGGGTTCCTCATAAGGTTTCTGCTGCCTGGAGTGGTTTTGTCCTGCTGGAAACCATTCACTGCCCTCCCTTTGTTCTTGGGATGGCTCTAAAAACCCTTCTTTGTTTTCCAGAGATGCCTGTCATCTACTGATACAAGCTGACAGAGATAATTGTGCTTTTCTGGAAGTCCTTCCAAGAATCAGAGTGCATGGGGACAGTTCCCTGCAGGCCCGGGGGAACAGTGCAGAGCTGTGCAGAACTGAACAGTGCAGAGCTGTGCAGAGCTGTGCAGAGCTGAACAGTGCAGAGCTGTGCAGAGCTGTGCAGAACTGAACAGTGCAGAGCTGTGCAGAACTGAACAGTGCAGAGCTGTGCAGAACTGAACAGTGCAGAGCTGAACAGTGCAGAGCTGTGCAGAACTGAACAGTGCAGAACTGAACAGTGCAGAACTGAACAGTGCAGAACTGAACAGTGCAGAGCTGTGCAGAACTGAACAGTGCAGAACTGAACAGTGCAGAGCTGTGCAGAACTGAACAGTGCAGAGCTGAACAGTGCAGAACTGAACAGTGCAGAGCTGTGCAGAGCTGTGCAGAACTGAACAGTGCAGAGCTGAACAGTGCAGAACTGAACAGTGCAGAGCTGTGCAGTCAGAGCCCTGCCCCTCTGGTCACCAGGCTGGTTTCTCTGGGGAACCAGTAACAGGTTGTTCATTAGGTAATTTGTGTAATGCTTGACTGAAAAGCAGTGTACATTTGCAGCCCTGAAATCACATGCAGGCATGGAATCCCATCCAGAATCAGCACAATAGTATATTTAGTCTTCAGCTGCAGAGAACTGCAAAGAACATTTCCTGAGCCTCTCAGTCCATCAGTCATGCTTGTTCAAATAAAGCAGTGAGTTTGTTTCCCTGCTAGTTACTGACCCCAAAGTCATGAGTAAGGGATCCTGAATAATGTGTAAAGGCTGTAACTGGTTCAGAAAACCTTTAATTGGCTAATTAAAAAGGATCCTATAAGGGGCTGCAGAGAATCACCCAAAATGTTCCTAATGCAGCCTGACATTTTGATTTCCCCCAGTTTGAAGCAGGACTTTTGGTATGATGGCAGTTTGGGTTAGAAAGGGTAGAATTACTTTCTTCCAACAACTCATTCATTCCCCCAAAGAGTGCTGACACAATCAGATCTCTCATCAGGGTTTAATGCTAAGTCTCATAGCCCTGAAGCAGCACAAAAATCTCTATTTCCTGAACATTTCACTGACCTGTGGTGTTAAAGACTTGCCAACTAAGACAAACCATTAAATGAGCGGGGAACCACAACAGTAAAAATACTGCATGAGGCAGCCATGGCTGGTAAGACCTCAGGGTCCAAATCCAAGAATATTTTATCATCTTGAGTGCAACTGCTGCCCTTTCCAGAGGCAGGGGTTGAATTCCCTGTGGTGGAGGCACAGCTTGAAAGGCACCACACACGCAGGCCTGGCCCTGGACTCCTCAGTGATCCTTTGCAGCTTTCTGTTCTGTCTATGGTTTAAGCAGGTCTCATTCTATGCAAGAAGCAGCTATCTGCACTTGTAGACTTTGGATTAAGTTATTAATCAAGCTGGGGTTTAGTCTCCTGTGTTTCCAGGCAGGAGCTGTTTGTCCTGTTTGTGGCATGGATGGGGTAATTGAGGCCAGAAGGGATCTCTGGAGGGTTGAGCACAACCTCCTGCTCAAAGCTAAACATTTCTGGTGCCCAGGCACCACCTGGGTTCCAGGGAAGGGCCTTTAGTGTGGCAGGTCTTGCCCTGGGGCTGTGCTCCACTGTCACATCAGCCTTAGGATTTTTAGTACATCCTTCCAATCAGAATCCTGGTTTTGTCAAGGACTTTCTCCAAACCCCCACTTTAATTTACTCCTAAAAATTTGCATTTATGCACATTGTAAAGGTGATAAATGTGTTGACAGTTTGGTGCAGGTTTTCTCTATTCAGAATTTCCTGAAATGATCCTGACACTTCTCAGTTTATTTCCTCCTGCTCTCCATTAGCTCCCAGGGTGTGCATAATCAAAAGCTTTCTTTTCATTACCAGGAAAAAGAATAGATTAAAGTAGAGAGAGAGACTTGTGAATGCAGTTGTATTTTTCATTTTCCTCACAGCCTCCCTCACCCTCCTGCCAAAAGCTCCCCATAATGTGCACATCCAGAGCAGTTAAAGGAAAAGCAAATATTGATTGTCTCGAGCTAAAGTGAAGCAGTGAGACAGATGGAGCCACATCATCATGTGGAAGCAGAAAGGTCAGGGAGTGAACTGCAGAGTGCTTAAATTCAACAGGGCTCCAAGAACAGGGATTGCTGCTGCTGCTGACAGATTTGTTAGAGACCTGTTTAGCTGCCACAAATATGGAATATATCCAAACAGAAGCATCTATCATTGTTGGAATGATGACCCCAAATGCATTTACTTCTTGTTTGCCTTTTCTCATTCTTACTTTTGACCCACACAGACTTTGGACTCAGCCTGAACATCATTTGACTTTTATGGTTGGCTTCATTAGCTTTTAGTGCAATTTCAGTGGCTCAGTTACTAAATCAAGTCCCCTGTGGTTGTGGTTGCATGTGTTCCACAGGCTCCTTGGATGTGGCACATGACTTGGAGGCCCGTTTCTACTTTAGTTTATGCATTTTGGACCAGCAATTCCTTTTGATTTCCACCTTCTTTGTGAAGTTAGTGCTGTTGTATCACAGCACAGACTGTTTGAATTTAGCAGTACAGAAACAAAGATGAAAACATTGTGCCTGGAGCAAAACCAGTGTCAAATATTCTGCTTGGCTGTCCTTCTTGTCAGGACATCTTCATGTGGCACTGCTGAGACAGCTCCCATGTGTGTCTCTATCAGAGCTCTCCCTTTATGAAGTATTTTCTTGTTTCCTTTTCCCTCCTCTTCCTCAGAGAACTATAAAAAATTATCCTTTGGGATGTTTAGGATTGTGGGGAGGTTCCCTAACACACACTGTGATGGTTTCTTTTCTCAAAGCTCACCTAAAAGAGCAATCTCCCCACTGAGCATTTGCTGCCTCATCATCAGACAAGGATTTGCTGGATTAACCCCCCAGGATTCTGGCTCCCCCTTCCCTGTTTCTGTCTCAACAGCAGCAAGGAGTTGGCTGCATTAACAGGGGTACAGATGGAATATAGCCCTGGCCAAAGTGGGTGCTGATGTTGGATGACATTAAATAATGGAATCTTTTCCATGTTTGCAGCCGTCCCTGGGGGTGTGCAGTGACACACAGCTCTGCTGAGGCCATCCCAGCCCAGCAGCCACTCAGCCCTGGTAGGAAATACAGCTGACTCACAGGAGGCAGCTCCAAAAAAAGAGAGAGAAAATTTGGAGTTGTTCAGTGTTCCCTCCTTGCTGGAAGCTTGGGATCTCCTGATGGGTCACACTCCCAGCTCTTTGGGATCTCCTGATGGGTCACACTCCCAGCTCTTTGGGATCTCCTGATGGGTCACACTCCGGTCACACCCCAGCTCTTTGGGATCTCCTGATGGTCACACTCCCGCTCTTGGGATCTCCTGATGGGTCACCTCCCAGCTCTTTGGGATCTCCTGATGGGTCACACTCCCAGCTCTTTGGGATCTCCTGATGGGTCACACTCCCAGCTCTTTGGGATCTCCTGATGGGTCACACTCCCAGCTCTTTGGGATCTCCTGATGGGTCACACTCCCAGCTCTTTGGGATCTCCTGATGGGTCACACTCCCAGCCCTTTTGGGATCTCCTGATGGGTCACACTCCCAGCCCTTTTGATCTCCTGATGGGTCACACTCCCAGCTCTTTGATCTCCTGATGGGGTCACACTCCCAGCTCTTTGGGATCTCCTGATGGGTCACACTCCCAGCTCTTTGGGATCTCCTGATGGGTCACACTCCCAGCTCTTTGGGATCTCCTGATGGGTCACACTCCCAGCTCTTTGGGATCTCCTGATGGGTCACACTCCCAGCTATTCCCAGCTGTGTCCATTGCCCAGGGAGGGTTGGGGTGAGGGAGCCCAGCAGGGCTGGTGCCCCCTGCCCCACCTGCAGCCCCCAGAGCCCATCCCAAGGGAGGGATGAGAGCTGTGAGCTCCAGGAAAAGCTGCCTGTCCCCAGTGGGTGTGAGCAGAGCTGGGCAGGTGTGGGACAGGTGAGGTTCTGTCCCAGAAGGGACCCCAGGGCTGTGTCCTGGCCACAGCTGGGAAGAGGCTGCCTGAGAGCCTGACACATCTGTCAGCTCATTGTCTGGGCCCAGCACAGAACAAAGAGCACAACAACAGAAGAAATGCAAAATGCATTTAAAAATACTCTTTCATTTCCCTTTTTGCCAGAAGCAGAAGTGCTTAAATAACAGAGGACAAAAGCAGCTCTTGCAGAACTTCCAAGAGCTGGGAAAAATAAAAAGCACTGTGAGAAGGACTGGGTTTAGGAGATTTTCCCCCTTGTCCTGCCCAGTGTGGGGAGCCCCCAGAGCAGGCAGAGCTGATCCCCTAAAGCAGACAGCAGCTCCTGGCTGCAGCATTCCCAGTCCAACAGGTCCTTGGGATACGTGTCCCCTGGCCAGTTTAAAAGTAAGCTTTCAGAAAGGTATGAGGCAATTTTTTTCCCTCCCATCAGTATTTTTCTTCTGCAAATTGCTTGGCTAAAAGGCTCAATGGAATATGAAAATCAAAGGGGTAAAGATTAAAATCTAAAAAAAAAGAAAGAAAGCACTGCAAAAATGTTTGTATATTTAAGGGATATTTGTAACCAGAGGAAGCACCCAGTCTGTAAGTGAATGTCCTGTCACTGCTGATACACTCTTACAGCACAGGGGTTACTGTGGTGCTGCTCCATACAGGGGGATCAAATTTTATTTTCCTCTCTGAATGTACTTTTGTGTAACTCAGGATGGAGACAAGCTGCATGGATGCAATAATTAGGGGCAGCAAAGCTTGCAAGGTTTTAGGGTAGAGGCTGTCCCACATGCAGTGAAGTGCTTTTGCACTGAGGACAGTATTTGGTGCTTTACCATGGCTTTAGGGCTGTCAGGAGCATTCTGTGGGAATCCAAGTGGTCTTGGCTTAAAGCAGCAGAGTGTGCTGAGCTGCTGACCCAGGCTGACCATTCACAAGTTGTGACCTTCTGGTGCTCTCCACCAGCCAGGCTGGCTGGGCTCAGGCCTGGTAAAAAGCAGATGTTGCACCATTTCATTCCTCAGTTTGGCTAATTTCTACATAAACATTGGATTTTAATATGGATGTGAACTCTCTCCTGGTGAGAAAAGTGTTCAGTGATGTGTTTCAATGCAATGCTGGTGCTTTCAGTTAGGACTGGGAAGGTGCTTGAAATCAAGTCCATTTTGAGAGCTGTGCTAGCTTAATTCCCTCGATTTGTCTCTCTCTTTTTTTTTAATGAGTTCTATGATTAAAAAAGAAAACCCACAGTGAGGTTAATGTTGTGATATTCTTGTAGATGGGCAGCAGATCTGGGAAATGGAGGCAACGGTGGACAAAGACAAGAGCCAGCCTGTGAGTATGAAACACGGGGTGTCCTCTCCTGCAGCTGCTGGGCAGCACCTTGTGTTCAAGGGGAGCTTCCCAGGAGCAGATCAGGAGCAGAAAGAGCTGCAGCAGTGCATGTGCTGCAGGAAGAGTCAATTCCTGCAGCAGAACCCCCCCAAGGGAGCCACTGCTGCATTCTGTCCTGCACGCCCACAGTGCCAGCCCAGGCTCTGCAGGATGCTGCCCCTGGGCCAGCCCTGGGTGCTGTGTCCAAATGTCCAAATCAGGGTTTGTCCTGCAGGGTTTCCAGTGCTCTTTGGAGGGAAGGAGCCCCTCTGCTCCCTTGGCTTGCTGGGACCTTGCTTGGGCAGGCAGAGCTCTCAGGAGCCAGCAGTGACTCTGCCATGGGCCGTGCCTGCCCAGGAGGCAGCAGGGTCTGCCTGTGGATAAACCAAAAGCCTGCAGAATAATTGAGTTACTCTGACAAAAAGAGGGAATTCTGCAGTGTACACTCCTTTATCAGGCACTGTGGGATTAGCAGAGCTTCTGCATTTGTTGCCATTTCATGTTTTATTTGTAGCTGAGACTTCTCTCCAAGTGCAGGAGGGATACAGTCCATAGAAACCAACGTGTCAGTACCAAAAATCTTCTGGTCTTCCACCATCTGCCCCTTTTTTCCCATGCCCTTCTTTATAGGGGTGAATGGGGAGGTTCCTCTTGTCGTGGCTGGGGGTGTAGCAAGGGGAGCTGCACTGCACCCCCTGGGCAGCAGCCTCAGGTGCTGATCCCTTGCTGTCCCCTGTGTTATTTCTTGCAGAGCATGCTTTTTGTGGAAATCCCCGAGTACAGGAACAAGCACATCCGCACGGCCGTGAAGGTGAATTTCTATGTCATCAATGGCAAAAGGAAAAGAAGCCAACCCCAGCATTTCACCTATCACCCAGGTAATTCTCAGGGACAGAGCCTCTTGTTATCCAAGTTCATGAGCAGGATTTGATTTTCTGCTCTGTTGTTTTCTTGGCGTTCTTTGAGGATCTAAATGTTGCTAACTTAATTCAGCACTCAGCAGCTGCTTGGTTTAAAAGATGCCTGTGATTTAGGATTGGGAATTTCCATCAGTTTGGGGTGTCAGTTATCTGTTATTCTGGCAATGGGCTGATGCTGCCCCATGCACTTGGTGGAAGTTTGCCAAGAGCCTAAGTGGGAACAGGCTCAGTCTGGGACACAGTGTGACCCTCTGAAAACCATGAGTGTTGCCTTCTCTGACATGTCCAGCAATAAGAAAACATCAGATCTGGGAAAGGGCTTGGGATGGAGGAAGGCAAGCAATATATATTCTTCAGAGTGAGGCTAGTTGAGGAAAATATGAATGCTTTTGTGATGTTCTTCCTCTGGGGGATTGGTGAGCCATGTCACAATAAATGCAACAGGATTACTAATGAGATTCCCAGAATTTCTCAGCTTTGGCTGGGGGCAAAATATTGTGAGAAAACCAGAGTATTGTGGCTATGGAGAGCAGAAAGCATAAAATAACAGCACCAGATTTTATGCAAGCTTCAAATGATGTCTTAATTTGATTCATCTCTAAGGAAAGGCAAACATTCATTCAGACTCTTATTTTGGTCTCCTCCAGCCTGAAAATCTCTGGTCCTCTCCCTGAATTTATGAACTCTATAGGGTATCACCAGTGTGAAGGCTTTGTACAGCTGCTAAATTGTTCTGCTCTGGAACAGTACAGAGAGAAACACACTTCTCTCTCAACAGAATCCCTAAAACAGACCACTTAGGAGAAGGAAGCTTTACTTCCAGACAGGAATTTTGCATGACCACTGTATGGTTTCCATTGTATGGTGTTTCTGTAGTGAGTTTTGGGGCAGATTTGACCAAAAAATCATTGGAAATGTAGAGGACCATCATTTACCCCACCAGGATTCACACAACTCTTACTGAATCATGGTGTTTTAAATGATGGTGCCAGACAGGTGTTCAGCTCTCAGCACTGAGGAAACTTTGTGCAGCAGAGACAAAAGCTCTAGAATAGTTCAGCTCTGTCTTTGGTCACTTGTTAGATGTTTGATAGAAAGATGGGCAGTTGTTGATGTCCTGGGATTTCTATTGATTCAGTCTCCTTTGAGATGGAAGTACTGCATGAAATACCTATCTATGACTTATTACTTTGTCTGTATTCCAGAATGGCCCTTAAATGAATTAAAACAGGAGCTGAAATGTTGAATTTTTCAACTTTAGCAATTTGTGGTTCGTTAGTGCATTTAAGATTTTTCAAGAACCTCTTAGCACAGAGTGCTTTGAAGAATCTTTGCCATGGTTGCATGTAGGTGATTTATTAAACTCAGTGCTTGTTACATATGAATTTATACGCACAAATCTTGTAAAAGGTTTAAATCTCTATTGCTTCAAGGAAAACCTCTCTGTTTCTCCTCAGCTGGTTACGAATAACGTCCTTTGCATGCTTTATTCTAGTACCATCAATCAAAACAGAGCCCATTGATGACTATGATCCAGCCCTAATCTGCAATCCAGTGCACACTGCTCTGGGGACAGTAACACAGCCTTACTATTCACAGCACACAATGGCCACCGAGTCCCCTTCCTGCCTCGTGGCCACCATGGCTCCTTGCCAGCAGCTGCGCTCAGGCCTCTCCTCACCCGACTCGCGGTACCAGCAGCAGAACCCGGCTGTGATTTACCAAAGGAGCAAGAGCCTGAGCCCCAGCCAGCTGGGCTACCAGCAGCCCGGCCTGATGGCCACGCCAGCTGCCATTGGGGACGGGCACAGGTCCGTGCTGGTGCACGCTGGCTCCCCAGCCCAGAGCTCGGCCGTGCTGCAGCACTCCCCGGGCCACCAGCAGTCCTCTCCTGTCATCCACTACTCTCCAACCAACCAGCAGCTGAGGTGTGGGAGCCACCAGGAGTTCCAGCACATCATGTGCTGTGAGAATTTCCCGTCCGGCGTGTCGAGGTCCAGCCAGGCGCAGAGGCTCAGCCCCAGCTCCTACCCCACGGTGATCCAGCAGCAGGCGGCCCCGGGCGCGCGGGCGGCCAAGAACGGGTCCCCGGGCAGCCAGCAGAAGGAGGTGCTGCCAGCAGGAGTCACCATCAAGCAGGAGCAGAACCTGGACCAGGCCTACCTGGACGATGGTAAGTGCTGCGCCCCTCTCAGGGCTGCCTTGCTGGAGGGAGGGGGTGAGTTAGAGTTCCCAAGGCTCCTGTTGCTTGCTGTGGCCCCCTTGGTGGCTGTGGACATTGCTGTGCTTTCAGGCTGGACTGGGGCCCCTCATCAGGTGTATTTTTGGTTGATGGCAAAGCACTTTGGCCACTCACCCACAGGACCCCTCTGCTTGCTCTGTGCCACGTTGAGCTGGTCCCATTTTGTCTCCTTTTGCCAAAAGTTCCATCGCCAGTTTGGAAAATGGCGGATCTGAAATTACTTTTTCATTATTTTATTATATTTTTTCATATCAGGGCAAAGTCCACTTTGTAAAATGCTCTTGTACATTTTGTACCAAAAAAAAAGCCCATTGAGCAATCTATCAAGGCCTGTAATGAATGGGGTAGTGCTGCAGGCAAAACCATTGCAGATGTTCTAGATGAACAGTGGGACATTGATAAGTTAAACAATGCTGTTCCTTTGTTGTGAGCCAGCTGATTTAGCCTTTAGGAATGAACATAAGTTAGAGTAAAGCTTTCTTTGAACATATCCTGCTTATTCTTAGGTAGGCAGCTATTGGCAGTCTGGTTGATTGGTTCTTTTATTAAAGCATGTTTCTGGCAGGAGGAAGTCAATGCAAAATTAATAGTGCAGCTGGACAGGCAATCACAGAGAGCAGCAGCAAACCCAACATTGATTTTGGTGGGAGCAGAGTGAGGCTGCTGGAAATATTGCTGCAAATGCAGGATGTTCCTGTGCAGGAAGTACAGACCTGATTGCCACAAATGGTGGCTCTGCTCTCCTCTCAGTGCAGGCAGTGGCAGGCTTGATCTCCTGGGTGTGCACCAGGATGTGCTCCAAGCACCCAACAGTTTGGGATTTTTACTGCACTTACCTGGAGTAATTGTGAAATTGTGTCTGTGGAAGTTTTGCTTTCCTCAGCTTGGGTCCTGAGTGCTCTGTTTTGTGTGCAGCCTCCACTGCTGGGTTTGTGGGCAGAGGTTGGAGTGTTTCCTCTGTTACTGCGCTTGCTGAGTGGCTGATGCAGCCTTGGTGCCATTGCAGTAAAACCTGGAGAGTTTTTATGGCTTCCCTTCTCTGAGCAGGAGATTCAGGAGTCCTGGATTTAACTTGGGAGATTCACTTTTCAGTCAGGGACTTGGGCAAGATAACAAAGCAGGAGAATCTTTCTGACAGGAGAACAAAGTGCTGTTGTTTAGGGTAATTTTAAGATGAGAGGCTGAGAGATTCTTCCACATTTCTAAGAATACTTTCTACACACCTTGTAAAAGAAAGAGAAGAGAAAGTTTTTACTTCGAGATTCTATCTTCAAAGTCAAGCTATAGTCCACTTAACAGAACTCCCAAGATAGACTGCAAAGTTAATTTTGCTGAGTTTTGCATCAGGCCAGTGACACGCAAGGGCAGCACAGCTCACCCAGGATGCACTCAGCCTTCCTGCTAAGGCAGAACTGCAGCAATTAATAATGAAATCCCAGGCTTCTCCTGGGCTGGCTGCTTCATCTTCAATTGATTTCAGCTAGAGACTGCTTTATCAATCCTGCCACCCAAGCCAGGCCAGGCAAGATAGGCCACATGCAGTCTCTTTACTGACCTCAGTGAGTTTATATCAGCTGGAAGTGTGACTTGGAGAATTGTGATTTACTTTAGGGCTTTGCAAAGCATTTCATTCTGAAATGTTGAGGACTTGAATTGAAAAGCCACATTGTTTGCTGCTGGGGAAAAGTGACTCAGAACATAACAAAAGCCATGTTTTTCCTGACTAGAAAGTTTGGGTTTGTGCTTTATAGTATTAAAAGAAAGCAAGCCCAAAGGATTATGGAGGCTTTGCCCTTAAATCCCTTTTATCCAGAAAGCTCTCAGAGACAGAGTGAGCTGTGAGGTCTTGCAGTGATTTTCACGGACAGACACGGAGCTGGTGCTGGCCCAGGCAGGCTTGGCACGAGCCAAGTGCTGCTGCTGCTGCTGCCCAGGCTCTTGGGCAATCACTGCTGGTGTCTCACTTCCCTTTGCTCTTCCTCCCTTCCCCCATCTTCCTCCTGGCCCTGCCTTGTTCTCCTTTCTCCAGAGTTCTGCTGACATCCAGCTTTCGTCCCTTTGCTCTCGCGCCTCCTCTCAGCAGCCCTTGCCCACTGCCTCCATGGTTAGCACACAGCCTCGGTGTTCTGGGCTTGCTTTCTGTCCTGAGCTGTGCCACAAACTTGTGGAGTGACCTGGGCATGGCCCACTCTGGCAGTTCCTCCTTCCTGGAGCTGGTGCCTCTCAGAGTGGGCACGTTGGGTGTGCTGGGGCTGTCCTGGCAGTGACCAGAGCAGAGCATCCTGCAGCTGACACACATACCCCTCCATATTTCTGTGTAAAATAGAAATAGACGTCTCAAAATAGATGTTTCTGTAACTTTCTGATAGCAAGTTCTGGGAAGAATCCCAAGAAGAGGGGGCTGTTTGTGAAAAAGTGACAGAGAACCTTTGTTACACACCTCTGCCTCAGAGATTCATTGCTGTGGGGAGTGAGGATAGTGGCAGGAGTGTCCCTGAGTGCCAGGAGACCCTTGGGGATGCATCAGGTGTCCAGGCTAGTGCTGGCAAGCAGGGACCAGCCTCAAATGCAAGTGAAAGCCATGGGGTGACAGAGTGATAAGCTCCTTTCAGCTGAGGCCTCATCTTAATATTATTCATAACCAAACCGCCCACGCTGGTAAAAGTTACCCAAACAACCACATCAGTATGTTGACAAATAGAATGTAGTTCCTCCAGCACCCTCAGAGCGCTGAGATTAACTCTTTAAAGCACAACCCAGCCCAAAATGTAGCTCTTTGCAGCCCTGTCTGCAATCCCCTGGTGGGGCAGGGTCGAGGGGGTGGCCCAGGGCTGGGGCACTGACTGTGCTCCTCCTGCAGAGCCACTGGGCTCCAGTGCAGCCCAGCTGCCATGGGCACTTTCCCCTCTGGGACACAGACACGAGGCTCAATTCCATGCACAGATCATGGTTGTGTAGCTTGAGTGTTATCAGCTACCCTGCCTTAGATTGGGATCTTTTGGTTCAGCTGTCAGGCTGAACTTTGCAAAGAAAAATGATTGTCATTATTCAAATAGTAACTGCCTAACCACATCTGACACTCCCAAGGCTGCTGGATACAGCAGCTCTAAATTATTTTTGGTGCACAGTGATGTCCTTTGGGGAGGAGAGGAGCAAGGCAGATGCTGTGTAGTGGTTTATCAGGCTGCTGATCAGCAGAGATGTTTTATACTGAGCTCAGGTATTTCGCAGAAAACTGGAGACACGTCAGATATTTCTTTAGAAAGCAGCTGTGCAGGATGTGCAGTGCGGTCCTCACACCAGCCAGCACTTCAGATCCCCTCCATGACAAGCTGTGTGTTCACTGGGCAGTTTTGCTCATCCTGCACCATCAGAGTGTTACATCCCTGCATTTCCTTCCTGTGTTCCTTCATTCAGCAACAAAAAAACCTCATTGTGTCCCCCGGTGCCGTGACATGGAATTCACATCCCTTCTTTCCTTCACATTCAGCAGGAAGCTTTCTTTTCTGGCCAGCTCTGTTCTCCTTGGGCAGGGAGTACCTGCAGCAAACCCTGTCAGAGCCCAGAGTGCTGCTCTAGGACTGAGCTCCCTGTGCCAGCCAGTCCTGGGGGCTGTGGCATGTCCTGAGCATCCTGCTGGCCCTCCCCAGCCCTGCCCCTGGGTGGAGGGGTGGCACAGGCAGCTCCTGCCAGCTGGGGGTTCCAGAGGGAGCCTCTCTGAGCTCTGGAGCTGTTCTGGCAGGGCCGGGGTCCTGCCTGGCTGAGAGCAGCTGCTTTTCTCTCTAAACACTGTCCTGAGCCTGTGCACAGACAGCACAGAGGTTGGTGGCTCTAGGGGCAGATCTTAGGTTGGTTTGTAGTTGTTTCCATCTTGTGTCCATGCACAGAGTCGAGTAGCAAGGCAGGGCAGAGGGGAATGTTCTTGTTTGCTGGCATTTTAGACAGGGGTGAATTTGAGTCCTGCAAGTGGGCTGAGGTTCAGTTTCAAGCAACAACTTGCATCTAAAAAAGCCATGCTCTGGTTTTAATTAGAACTCCTTTTCATAGAAGGTGTGGTCACTTCTGCTCAGGCAGAGTTTGACTAAGAGTGAAGCCTGTATATTCTCCAAAACATTTTGCTCAAACACTCTAGCAAATCTATGTATTCATCAGGCTCATTCCTGAAGCTCTGACTCACATTATTACAGATTTTCTGTTCTCTGCTGGGACCTTGCAGCACTCCCTCGGTACACTGCAGCTTTATTTTTGGACCACTGCTCTTGTGGGTTTGTGTTAGGATCTCCGTGCCCTGTCCTGTGCCTTGCTTTTCTAGAGGCAATATAAAAAGAGGAAAAATCATTATCCCAAAACCCTGAAGTCTGTTGGCAGGAAGTAGAAGGATCAGTCTGGTAGGAGGAAGGTCTGGGTTCAGTCTGAGCTTGGTTTTTCAGCAAAATAGTCAACTTCCCTGCACTTTACCTTTATTAAAAAGTACCTTATCCTTCCCTCTTGTTCAGTTAAGCATTAATTAATTTGTGTTAGTAACACACACATGGATTCTCAGAAAGAACCCTACACTTGCATACCTGCATATGAATTAAGTATTTGTATTGTTATAGCAGGCTCCATCTGCTCTTCTTCTTCACCTCTGGCAAAAATTGACTGTTTAAAAGTTCAGACAAATCCAGCCCCATTTGAAGGCTGCCCTTTCCCCAGCAGCCTCAAAGCATGCAAAGCAAAACAAAGCGAGAAAAAGAAAAACCCTTACATCCCAAATCAGCAGTAGAGGAAGGAAGAAAATGAACTGAGTGATTAAAACCATCGCTGCACTGGCACCTCTTTGTTCTGGAGCTCAGGAATCTTTAATTGGTGCAGGCAGTGCCCACAGGCAGTTGTGTCACAAAGCGTTTCCTGTGGAGGAGCACAGGAACATGCAGAGCCCATGAGGAGCCCAGGGGGGCACGGGGGCACTGCTGCCTCCTCCGTGGGCAGCAAAGCCCCGTTCAGGGATCTGAGGTGGAAGGCACGTCCCCCTTTGAAGGCTGGCTGTTATCAGCTGAAAGCACTCAGCTTTTGGGAGGCATCAGGCAATTTGCAATGATAGTTTTGAAATACTGGCAAAGAGTTACTTGAAAAAAAGAACTTGTTCGTGCAGTTGGGAATTGAAAGCTTCTAAACCACAATAAAGTCCTTTCCCAGACTTGCTGTCCATTTACTCCAAGCTCATGGCATTCCTTAGACAGTCTGAATCACAGGCAGCAGACAGCTCTTACAAAGGAGACCATAGACACCCATCTGTTGGGAGGCATCTGCCAAAATAGACCATACATTTACTTTTATTCCTTCAATCCACTTTCAATTTAAAGGGATAATAACAATAACATTTTTCACTCCAGTGCAGAGAAATGGTAATGAATTAAAATGATTCCACTGCAGAAGGATGCAGACAGGCTTGTCCCCAGCTCTCAGAGAGGGGTGAAGCAGGATCAGAGCTTTTGAGGGACTTGGCTCCAGCTGAGGTAAGAAGTCAGTGGTGAAACTGTGGCTTTCCTGGGGAATCCCAGACCTGCAGGTCCCCCCAGGTGTGCAGGAGCTGGAGCAGCACTGGCTGTGCTGTAGGTGGTTAGATCATGCTGCACTGAAGGGAGGGACTGTCTCCTTTCTCTCCTTTCATGCTGTACCTGTCAGAGAGCTGGAGGTGCATTCCAGCAGTGAGCATTGGCTGCAGGTCACTGGCACTGGGGTCAGCCTGCAGAAACATTCTCAATTCTTGGGGACGAGTCTGGACTGAGCAGAACTTGTGTGAGCAAGTGCAGGTGTGAGGAAAAGGGATCTTGCTACAAGCTGGGAAAACTCTGGGTGCTTCACACAGAAATTCTTTCAGTGCAGTTAAAATCATAACAGTTTTGACAGCAGTTTTTAAAATGGGAACTTTGGTGATGAGAGGTGTGCAGCTAGAAAACATTTTATAACAAAACCATGTGAAGTAGGAAAGGGGATGAACTCATTCTAGTGCTGAATTCTCCATTTTGCATTGAACCAGGGAAGTGCTCTCTGCAAACCTTGAGCAGGGCTTGTGTTACACTCCAGCAGCTCACCACAGAGCTGTGCTGGTTAAGGTGGTTGGGGTGTTTTTTTGGTTTTTTTTTAAATTTTATTTTGCTAACACAACTATTCTGGTGAAAACCCTTGTAGAGACACAGCTCTGCTGGTGTCAAACCCTGGGATCAGCACAGTCAGGGAACAGCAGCAGCTCTTTCCCTGCAGGGGTTTGTGCTGGGGTGGCTGTGCATGAGCAGGGGGCTTGTTCCTGCTCAGCTGGGGTAGCTGACAGAGTAAATATGAACAGGTGGGGAAATAAAAGGGATTTTTCTGTGCCAGTGATTGCAGAGTTCAGCATGCTTGGTCTGTTGGTCAGGATGAATCCCAGTAACTCCCAGCACAGGTGAAGCACTGAGCTGCATTCATGTCCAGGAGCAGGCTTTGCTGAGGGACCTTGGACCTGCAGCAAGGGAGTGTTTGCCCTCACAGAGAGGGAGGGCAATGAAATCCTTTGAGCTCCCTTCAGAATGAGCATGATGTAATTGAATATTAATCAGTGAATTAGCTCACATCCACATGGCAGCTCGAGGCTTTTGCTAATTCTTTGCAAACTTCATTGCAGTTCTTGGAATATTAATAGCAATTTAAAAGTCTCTGTGCAGGTGACTTTTCTTACTGATCTTTTTAGGTCCTATCCAAGAAAAAACCAAAATGTTAAAAATAAAAATGGCATGGTTTGGGCTCTCAAAATTCAGACAGACAAAACTGATGCAACTTTGGGGCGGGAGGTTGATTGCCTGATTGAAAAACCAGTCTCATGATTGCTGGAAGCCTGACTCATGAGCCCTGAACGCCTGGGTTTGGCATTGCTGCTCCTCTCAGCTTCATTTGCTACAAATTGAGTTAATGCTAGGAATGTGCAGAGGTGGGGAAAGGTCTTTTCTCCCCTTCAAGCTCGATGTAATAGTTGGGAGGATTCAGCTCCTCCTGCAATGGCTCTTCAAAAGGCAACTTGGGTCCTTTTTGTGCTGCACTTGGAAATGCTGGGAGCAGCTGCAGAGAGCCTTGCTGCTTGGAAAAGTTTGGAAAACATCTGCACATTTTTTTAACTGTTGTGAAATAAAATGCTTGGCAAGAATAACCATCTTAAAGATCTACAAGCTTTTTATGGTGCAAACTGAAAGGCAGTTATAAAGTCTTCTACTGTAGAAAAAGGCCTGGATTCTCAGCATTACTTGCACAAGCAGGATTTCTCAGCTCAGGTCTCCTCCTGCCAAGGAGCAGGAATAGTTGCTGGGGGACTTTTTGTCTGTATAGACCTCTTGTCTCACAAGAATGGAGACCTAGAATTGATTAGCTTAAAATCTGGGCTTTTTCCACCTGTTTTTCATAGTTTGTTATAAATAATAGTGTAATTTATTTATAATTAACTACACATATAGAAATATAATAATAATTTATAATCAGTAGTTATTGATAAATCTCTGGCTATTTTTAAATTAAGAAAATGAGGAGGAATCATCTGAAATTCCCACCTGAGTTAGTTTTCTTGTGAGAACCCAGAGCAGTGAGAGCTGCTTTTCTGCCCAGCAGAAGCTGGTATGGCCTTACACTGCCCAACCCTTTTATTGCTGTTTCCTCACTAGTTCCAAGAGACTTCTGTGCCCACATTGGGATGCAGTGAGTGCTCAGAGGCATTTTTAAAGTAAATGTACAAGACAGTCCTGCACTGGCTGTGAGAGGTACTCCATGACCTGCTCGGTCACTGCAGCTCCTCTGATGTGAAAAGCAAGCAGCACATCCCTGCCTGTGCCAGGAGTCAGGGATGGGGGAAGAACAAATACTTGGAGACCTTAAAATCCCTGCAGCACTTGAGCTGCTAGGTTGGATTTTTAGGCAGGTGCTGGCTTTCACACTCTCACTCTGTAATGCAACTTCTGTGTTTACCAAGAAGAAACCTAAAATGTATAAACAATGCAGTTGTGTCTGAATCATCACCGAGCCCCATGCTTCAGTTTTGCAAGCACAGAAATCTGGGCATGCATCCAGCTGGGAATTTCACAGATGACTCCTCGCTCTAAGAGGGGTCTGTGCAAAAACCTGAAATCCAAGGATTCCCAATTTTGCAAGCATTCATATCCTCCAGTTTGTGTGCACATCTCCAAGGGATGCTGCAGTCTGTTTGGAATTAAAACTCTGATCTCTACAAATTTGCATGACTAATGGTCTGCAAATGACCGAGAACTTGGTCTCAGTTGGATTTAAGCAGTGTTGGGTATAAAAGAGTTAAATCTTCAGCTGTGTTAACTGGAGTCACAGCAGTGAGGATCACAGAGCTTCACCATGAGCAGCTCTTGTGACCCAGTGACAAACAAGGCTGACACTCCTCATCTTCTTACAGTTCTCCTCATCCACACAGCTCCCATTTTAATCAAGCCGTGTCCTTTTGTGGATTTTTAGTTTGGAAACTTTGCACTCCAAAACATAATCTAACCTCTGCCTTCAGGTGAACAAACACTGCCTCTTTAGAGTGAGATTACAGTGTAGATGTAGTGAGAAAAGGATTATTGACTTCTGCCTGTGGATGTTGGAGTGCTGGGCTTGTACCTGAGGGGGAATTCTTCCGTGTGGATAATTGTCAGGTGTGGAAGTAAAGGTCAGAAGGGGCTGTCCCTTGCTCCTGGCTGGGCATTGGGAAGGGCTGGTTGTGCACCAAACACTGAGCTCTGCTTGAACCTGAGGCCCTGCACAAGCTGTGGGGTGATGTCCCTGCAAAGTGCCAGCAGTGTGGTCCTTCCTCAGTGGTGACTTGCTCTGCAAGGAGTAACTTGGCCAGGGCAAAAGCAGCAGTGAATTAGAGAAGTGTGAGTTTGCAATCATTCCCTGTGATCAGCTCTGCCAGGGCAGTCTAGTCAAAGATTCCCAAATTGTGGTGTGGTTTGGTTTGGTTTGGTTTCTTAATGATGAATGACTTCATCAGCCCTGAATGAACGGAGTCAAATGTAGGACAAATAGTGAGACACAGGAATGACTCCTGTGACATTTGCAATGGATGGGTGCTGGTTTATTTAGGTGGTTTCTGAGTTTCTTTGGAAAGAGTGAGAGTGACTAAAAGAAGGGGAACCACTTCATGAGTGTGGGGGTCAGTGGTGAAAGTACTGTGCCACTTAAACCTCCCTGGGCTCAGCATCTGTCATTATGAGCAGTTCTTTGGTGAGATCTGGCTTCCAGGAGACTCCACAGCCACAGGGCCAGAGGCCTGGCTGCTGGAGCAGACATTGCATTCCTTTTGGGGTCAGATACCTCCCAGTACTGGGTTTTCATCAGCCACTGGTGGGCCTCCAGTTCAGCCCAGGAGGCAGCAGGGCTGCCCTGCTGAAGTGGTCACCAGCAGAGGAACCTGTGCTTTGGACTCAGGGAAGTGCCCCAGTTCAAGTCACTGCAGATGAAGTCATTATAATTCTGTACAAATGATGTTTGCAAAGGCTGGAAATAGTCTGGACACACCAGGAACCGGGCAGACCCAGATTAAATCAAGATTGAGGCAAACAAGAGGCGAACTTTTAGCAGCTGCATTTTTAAATTGTAGTTTGGGTTGTGTATCTTTCTTCCTTAAAATTGCATCACATTTTCTCTTATCTGATTTCTTCTGCACCCTTGTTCATTTGCTTTGAGTGGGGTGCTGTCTCCTTCCTTGGAAAGGAGTCCATGATTGCAGCATCCAGCAAGTAGACCCTGATTTTCAGCTAGCTAGGCTGGGTTACATGAGGGCTCTTTTGAGGCCATCCTGCAGCTTCATACCCTCAAATAACTTAGTGGTGTTGTAAGCTAGGTTTCCTACTTTTAAACATGCCATTGATTTTTATATAAATTTTTCTTCAGGACAATTTTTGTAGTGTCTCTGGCCTTTTCTTTTGTTCTTGGTTACCCTTCATAGCTCTTCAAAACTAACGTAAACTTTTAGATCAAGATTATGGCTTCAGAGAATTTCAGACTGCTGAGATAACAGTCCTGGTTTAGATGCAGCACTGAATGCTCCTCCAGTTTGTCATGCAGAAACACATCTCTGCTCTCAGAGCCTACTGCTGAGCACCAGTGTCAGTGCAGGGGCTGGAGGGAGCCTCTCCTATGGGGAAATTCCAGTGCAGCCCTTGGGACCAGTACCCTGGCAAATGATCCAGCCCTTCATGGCAGTGAAGGGTCTCAGCAGTCTGTGTGAGCAGCACCAGGCACTGGTGTCCTCCTGAGTGAGCACACGCTGCTGCCCGGGGTTTGTTGCCCACGTGGGTGCAGTGCCCGAGCTCAGGCTGGCAGGATGGGAGCCTGCAGGATGAGGGTTAGCCTGCCCAGCCCTGAGTGCCCCAGGGCACAGCCTCTGGGGTCTCTCTCCCACCACAGCTCAGATGCTTGGTGATCTGGGGAGCCCCTGTCTGTGGCACGGAGGCAGAAATGCTTTGGCAGGGCAAGAAGTGAGGAAATGAATTTTCTTGTCTTTGAAAACAGCGTGGCCATCGAGCCTGGACAGCTCGAATTTGTTATGATAGCAAAACAAGTTCTATGGAAACCATTGTGAGCCCTGAGCGAGGCTGCCCAGGAGAGTTGGGGAAAGCCGCTTTTGTTTGTTGTGCTTGGCATCGCTCTGCTCTGGATGAAGATGCTTTAATTTTGTGGGGAGACCCAAGAGAGCATTCCTCTTTTTCCATACCAGAGAGCCTTCCAAGCTGGCATAAGCGTCCCCTCTTTCCAGCTGCTCCTTTCCAAACACACTGTGCCTCCTAAAGATAGTCTGTACAGTGGCTGGGGCTGGTGGAAAACATGAAGCTTGCATGGATTAGCCCAGGAATTCATTTGGGCTGACGAATTGGGTTTCCCTCTATAAACAGCAGTAGTGTTTTCATCTTCTGGACAGCACAGCCAGCTTCACGTCCTCCTGCTCCTCGCCCGGCCCTCCGCCTGGGTCCAGCCCAGCTGAGAGCACAGCAAGGCCTCTGCTGGGGGATGGAAAACAGCCCGTGTTCAACGAGGTGTTTGCACCCATCTCCCCTCTCAGACAGGTTTTTTCCAGCCCTTAGAAGAGGTGGTGGGGTTATTTTGTTGGGCTGGGTTTTTTTCTCCGGTTTATTTTTCTTTCCAGGTAAAAGGGAAATTAAAGCAGTCCCTTCTCCCTGGCTTAGTGACCTTACAGGCTGCCCACACTATGTATTTTCTTTTCTACTTTGTTTAATTTTAAGTACAATGTGCTTAGCATCTGCAGGAGTTGGGGATTCTCTAGAGAGGATTTTGCCTCCCTTTCTCCCCCCAGGACCCTGCACAGCATCGCTGCCTCCAGAGCCACCCTGCCCCTGCCAGGGGAGCACCCCCAGCACTGCTCCAAATACACTTTCCTGTCACTTAGACCTTCTTTTATAGCTTAGTAAATAATGAGGAGTTATTAATCACCCCACATGGTTCCTGTGGTTGCTCAGGAAAGGTGAAGGCCAGTTTTGTGCTCAGGCTGCAGTTAGTGGTGGTTTGTATTTACCTGACTGTTCAGTGATGGATGGTTTTGTCCATGTCCCTGAGTAACTGAGTGTGGAATGGAGTTGTTGTGGATAAAAATGGGGGATTTGATACTCAGCTGTCAAATGGAGCAATTGTTCAGGTGGTAAAGATCTTTCCCTTAACTTAATCTAATCACCCTGTTTTCACATGTATAACCCACACCCCGTTAAAGATTTGTTCCTTGGAAATAAGTCTCAGCAAGCCTCACCCTCCTCATAACTCTGCAGTCTGCCCTGCCCTTTCAAGGCACTCTGATCCAGCCTGTCCTCTTTCTCAATCATAGATAGCATTGATTTTTCCCATCACAAGATGGGATTTTAAACAAACAACTGTAAAAAAACAGAAAACCAGAAAGTGGGTAGCAATGCTGTAATGGTTTGCAGTTTTATTTCTGATGAGTACATATTTGTGCAGTCTCCCCACTCCCTGGTGTGACTGCAGGGGAGTTTAGCCTCATTCCCACCAGAGTGAGGAGGGGGCTGCCCAAGAGGAGCCCCGGGGTGCTCTCAGGACAGGCTTTCCTGTCTGGGTCCTCCAAGCAAACTTGCTGGCTGCCACGGGTGTGCAGCTGGAGCATCAGCCACACGAGGCAGACAAAGGCCAGCAGATTTCCAAAAGGCTAACAGCTGGATGCAGATGGCATTCTCAAATTAAGCCCAAAGCAGTTGCTCTCTGGCCCCTTCCCATGCTGGGCAATGGCAGGGCCAGGTTGGGCACCTCACACCAGTGGGAGGAAAAGAAAACAGCTGTGGCTGTTTCTGAGCACCTAGAAATGAGAAGGGGGAGTCCCCAGTGGGGCCAGTCACCCTCCTGAGTCACAGGAATTGTGGCCAGAAGGCTGCAGCCTGTCTCTCCTGGGGGTCATCCCACCCTCAGCCAGGGTCAGCAGTGACCAAACCCTCTGGAGACTCTGTTGGCTGTGTCCATTCCCCGTGGTGATTTCCAGCCCAAAGACAAACTGTGTGATGATTTTCAGTGTTGATTAGTCATGCTGTGGGGTGGCTTACAGTGCTGTCAAGGGGACCCCAAGGAAAGCCCCGTGGTGTGACCCATGTGTGACCCAGCCAGGGCAGAGCACTCTCCCAGCCCACCAACAGGATGTTGGCTGCTGACTTGGCCATGAGACATAACCCAGCTCTGCTTGAGGGGGCTCTCCCAAGGCCTCTGGTTGCTGTCAGTTCAAAACAGGGGAAGTTTCCAGTTCTGTGATGCTCCTTCTGCCGTCTCCCAGCACCTACAGTAGCATGAACTTGTTCTGAAGTTTCCAAGGCTTAACCACCCACTTTAGCTTGAGCAAATTTTAGCTTCTTGGCCGAAGAGCAGGAACACACAGCCTCGGGAATAGTCTGGTTTTTCCCATCACTTCCATGTTTAGGTCTCTTGATGTGGCATTTTTGTAGTACCTGGGATATTCCCTCCCCTTCACCAGGCCTGTTTTGGCACAACTCCGGTGTGGTTGGAAGCATGGCATGTGCTCCCTGCCAGGCAGGCCTGCAGTGCCAGGGCACGGCCAGAGCTGGCTGGGACGGGCTCTGCAGATGGCCTGCAGCCCATGGCCAAGTGTGTGAGCCTCTCGAGCTGGGGGGAGCACAGTTCAGGATGGACACGTCCTGCTGCTTTCTTTGGTTTCTCCCCTCCACTGAGCCTGTGGCAGAGTGCAGCAGCTGGTGGCATCCAGCCATCAGGGCTGTCCCAGAGCTTGTGGCAGTGCTGTCACTCTGTGCTGGTGATGGTGGTGAGGTCCCAGGAGCCTTCCTCAGGTGATGCTGTGAGTTGTCAGCCATGGCTCCCCAGCACAAGCCAGCCTCACCAGTACGGAGACTTCCCCCCTCTGCTGGCCATCCCAAGGCCGTTCCCTTAGGCCATCCCAACGGATGTTCCCTTAGGCCATCCCTTAGGCCATCCCAAGGCCGATCCCTTAGGCCATCCCAAGGCTGTTCCCTTAGGCCATCCCAAGGCCGTTCCCTTAGGCCATCCCAAGGCTGTTCCCTTAGGCCATCCCAAGGCTGTTCCCTTAGGCCATCCCAAGGCCGATCCCTTAGGCCATCCCAATGGATGTTCCCTTAGGCCATCCCAAGGCCGTTCCCTTAGGCCATCCGAAAGGCCATTCCCTTAGGCCATTCCAAGGCCGTTCCCTTAGGCCATCCCAACGGATGTTCCCTTAGGCCATCCCAAGGCCAATCCCTTAGGCCATCCCAAGGCCATTCCCTCAGGCCATCCCAAGGCCGTTCCCTTAGGCCATCCCAAGGCTGTTCCCTTAGGCCATCCCAACAGATGTTCCCTTAGGCCATCCCAACGGATGTTCCCTTAGGCCATCCCAAGGCCGTTCCCTTAGGCCATCCCAAAGGATGTTCCCTGAGGCCATCCCAAGGCCGTTCCCTTAGGCCATCCCAAGGCCGTTCCCTTAGGCCATCCCAAGGCCGTTCCCTTAGGCCATCCCAAGGCCGTTCCCAGTCCTGCTCAGGACTCTCTGTGGTGTTCCCAGAGGTGCTGTGCACAGCCCGTGCCCCATCCCGAGGGTGCCGTGTGCTTGTCCCTGGGTGTGTGACCCCAGGGCTCCTGTTGAGAGTGAGCTGCCAGGTCCCCTCAGGAGCGTGGCCTTGCTGCAGGCCCCGTGTGGTGGCCCTGCTCTGTGTGTGTGACCGGGGCATGTCTGTCCTGCTGGCAGCCCCTCTCCTGCCAGCCCTGCTCACACAGATTGCTGGGGATGTGCCCTTGGCCTTGCTGCTGCTGTGTGTTCCAGCTGTCTGTGGCTGCTTCCCTCTGCAGGACAGACAGATTCCCATTGAATCCCCATTCCCAGCCTGCCAACTGCTGCCGAGTGTGTGCTGGGCTCCGATGAGATCATGTCAAACCTAAGCAAGTCTGATCTTTCTCTTGGGCAGGAGGGTGTTTTATCATGCTGTGGTTCCAAGGCCGCTGTTGTTGGGTTGGAATTCTCCCAGGAAGTGCAGCAGTGCATGGTTAAATGCAAAGTAATAGGTTCAATATGAGGCACAGACACAGAGCTCTGAGCTGGCTGAGCACACTTGTGTTTAAAGGAGAACGTGGTTACACAGCTGGGGAGAGATCAGGATGGCTTGCCAGGCATCCCAGACCTTGCAGCGTGCCCCTGGGACACTGCCTGAGCACAGGATTCACCTCCTGCCTGCCTGGCCTGGGGATCCACACAGCTCCCAGACCTCACAGCTGGAAAACTGGGGATGGCTCATCATTAATTCCCAGGAAGGATTCCCTGGGGCAGTCTCTTTGGGTGGTGGTTCCTACATCTTGATCTGGAGTTGGGATATCTGAACTAATTGAGGGAGATCTGGAAATAATTGAGGGCTAATTTCTGAACAAATGTAGGTTATTTCTGTTGTGGTGAGGTTGGGAATTGCCCAGCCTCAGCAGTATGGGCTGCACTTCAGCTAAAGGTGAACCTCAGCTGGACATGGAGGAGCTCATTCTATTATTGGTAATTGATAGCCCTTCTTTTCTCCTTCCCTTAATCCTTCTTATTTTCTTTCATCTTCTCTTAGTATTGAAAACAAAAGTTTTCTTATTCATGCCATTGATTCAGATTGAAATTTTGAAGCCTTTGGATGATGCAGATAACATTTTCTTGTTCTCTCAAGCTGTTTACTGTCAGATGTTCCTGGGCTTCTTGAGGCAAGATGTAAAAGCAGTTACAGTATCTGCTCCCCTGGTCTTTTGCACTCCTTTTTCCAGCTATCCCTGTCTCTTATAATTAAGTCTGTCTCGTGGCCTCTGATTTATTCATATACCTCATAGTATTGTATAGTATTTTTATTAGTACATTATTTTATGGTAGAAACCCCAGCCCTCTGTTGTGGCAGATGCTGCTTTGACTCCAAAGTTAAAAAAAAGCAGTTCCTCCCTCAAAGGAGTTCCAGTCAAAGTGCAAAATAAGAGCAAACAGCTGGATGTGGCAGACACACAGTATCTTGTATGTGGCACCTCCTTGACATTATTAGATGTGAATTGTAACACTCTGTCAGTAACCAGTTAAATATTTCATGGTCTGGATGCTTTCCAGCTGCCTTGGGAGCAGTAACTGCAGCCCCCAAGTGAGGGACTGCTGTTGGCAGGACCTGCAGAGCTGCTGCCCATCTCTGCTCTTGGAGGCACTTCCCGAAGGGGGGAAGAATCTTCCCCCAAATATTCATTTGTGGAAGGATGTGGAGGCATGATAGAAAAAATAATCCAAGTGTTAAAGTGATTTTGTGTGTTCCTCTGCTCAGTGTGGTGCCTGTTGCCCATGGTCCTGCTGACAGTCCAACAGATGGGAGCAAATGCCTGGTGCAGGCTGGCTGGGCTGGGGCTGTTTGTCAGGCAGAGGAATTGCAGGCAGAGGGAGATTTGCATGTCTGGGCAGAGGGGAGCTGGGTTTGCTTGGCAGAATTCCTCACAGGCCACTTGTGCATCTTGCCTGTTACCTTAGGACGGGGATTTTCTGCTGTTTTCCCCTGAGAACCAGGCTCAGAATTCAGTTTAGACATGTCAGGAGGGAAAGCTGGAGTGGGGAGAGGCTGGGGCTCTGCAGGACTCACAGCCCTTCAGAGGGATGTTGCAGAGTGAAGACACAGCCCAAGATAAGATGCCAGAGAATTAGAGCCAGTGAATAGTTTTGTGGATTAAGAGACATAAGCACTAGAGCTCAGGGGAGGGAAACAGATTCCATTATTGACTGTTCATCCCCTGCAAAACTGCCTAAAGTAAAGGCTTAATATGGTTTGTTTTCCCTTAATTAAATATTTGTTACATGGTTTGTTTTCCCTCAATTAAATATTTGTTCTGGTTGTTCCTTTGTGACAGAAATGAAAAAGCAGCAGCATTGCCTATCTTGTACTTTCAGCTAATCCTGAACATGCTGTAGCTGTTCTGTCCTTCCCCCAATTATTTCCTGTAAAAAATGGCTTTCTTGCATCCATTCTCTTTTCTCTCTCTGTTTTTGAATCACTCTGCTGAATGACTCACCCTGCCCCAGTAAATAGGTTTACTTTAGGAGAATGATGAAACTGCACAGTGACATGTGGATAGAGAGCTGTTGCTCGTGTGCTTTCGCTGCAGTTGCTGGTTTAGAGCTGTTGTGGTATCCTATATCAATTTCATCAGGTTTTAAACCACGAGGTGCTGCTGCAGGGAAAAGGCATCACCAACCTCCTCTGCTTGTGCTGGTTTTGATCTAAAAGAAATGTGTCTTAGTACCAATGGCACTGCTTGTGTCAGCAGCTCTGGATTAAATCCCTGGGGTCCAAACCAAGCCCAATAAACCAGACAGGAGCAGCTTCACCCTTGTGCTTTGCAGCAGCAGCACAGTCAAGTCAAGAGATAGCAGTGACAAAGTGAGGACTCTTGCCTTGTGTTTCCTAAGCTTCAGTCCATCAGCCTAATATTGCTGTATGGGCTTAGCCAAGTAACATGGTTTATAAAATGAACTCCATCCCCTTCTGGTATAAGTTTTTGTGTATTTATTTATTATGTGCTCATTCTGCTTGGAATATTTTACTTGGTCTTGTTGCATGTAAACTAAAGCTAAATACAAACTTCATCTTTTCTCAGTAACTCACCAAGTATCAATGAGAGAGAGCCAACTCCATGACTCAAACACGTGTCCCTTCCCTTGCAATTGCAGCCAAAACTCTCTGGCATCAGAGTGCTGCAGAATGAAAGTCAGATCTAAATATATGTGAGCAGAAAGAAAGTCAGTTAAAAAAAGACTTTGTTATGGAAAGCTACTACAAACCAAATCCACGGTGGCCTGGAGTTCCTCATCACACCCAGGCTGATCTAGTTTTCCACTTTCAAGGTACTCTTCCCAAAGCAGCTGCTGACACTGGTGGAGGAGCTGCACAGAGCCAGCTCAGCTCCTTGCAGTCCCTTTCTGCCTCCTTTGTGGGGACTGAACAGACCTCAGGGCTTTACCTGATAAAGCACAGGATATTTATCACCATCCTAGCCAACAGGAATACAGGAGCTTTTGTTTCATGCCCATGTAGTTCTGGCATTGATACCCAGAGCCAGTCCTTGGTCAGTAACCTGGGAAGGGCCTGGGCAGTGCCTGGCCCTGGGTGCCACCCTGAGCACCATCCTTGGGTTTGTGTCAGTGTCTGCAGTGCTCTGGAGAGGGCAGAGAAAGGGTGCAGAGAGTGAGATTCAAAGAAACAGAAACACCCCAGTTTGCTGAGGAGCCTCTCCCAGCTCTGCTCTAAGTGTTTGAAACAACCCTCTAAACCCAGCTCTGAGCCTGCAGAACAGCTCCAAGGGCTGCCCACAGGCATTTGCTGCAGCCTGCTGGGGCAGGAGGAAAGGGGCATGAAATAATTCCTGAAGGTGCCCCTTCTTCCTGCAGTCCATGTGTAGGCAGGGCTTGCACCTGATGAAAAAAGTGGTGACTACTGAAATGCATCGAGCAAACAGGAAATCACACTCTGGAGCAACAATTGCTCTTTGTGATGCTGCTGCAGCCAGCAGCCAGGATAGAATCCCAGCTCATGTGTGTGCATGTGTGTCCTGCAAATATCACAATTCCCTGGGTCATGGAAAAGTGCCTCGAAAACTTAACTCAGTAGATTCAAACAGGGATCAAATGGATGAGAAAACTGAAAGCACCACAAATGGCACCCATCAGCTTTAGGACTGTTCCCTTCAGCTCGTGTAGGGCAGCCTTTGGCAGCTGTTTCTGCAGCAGAACATGTCATTTGTGCTGTGATTCTCCTTCTGCCCCTTTTCTGTGTCATTTGTGCTGTGATTCTCCTTCTGCCCCTTTTCTGTGTCATTTGTGCTGTGATTCTCCTTCTGCCCCTTTTCTGTGTCATTTGTGCTGTGATTCTCCTTCTGCCCCTTTTCTGTGTCATTTGTGCTGTGATTCTCCTTCTGCCCCTTTTCTGTGTCATTTGTGCTCTAACTCTCCTCCTGCCTGAGTGAGCTCAGCAGCTGATGGTGCTTTGGGATCTCAAGGGTCCAAAGTCCTGCCTAAGGATGTTCAAACACTCCTGCAGGGCTCTTGGGGATGCTGCTCTCTGCTCCATCCCACACGCAGCAGAGTGGATTTGCTGAGGGTGTAGCTCATGTGGAGGGTTCATCCTCTCAGGCTGTTTTCTCTTGGCTGAGCAGGGATTATTGGAGTTCCAGGAGTGTGACCTCACAGCCTTTGTGCATTTTTCAGCCCAGAGCAGATCTGTACCAGGTCTGGTCCTTCAGGGATGCTTGGCCAGGCTCATATGGCAGGATGATGACAGAGCTCCAAGCCCTGGAGTCCTCCCATTCCCCTCTGGGTCACTTTTCCTGCCAGCTTTGAGACTGTCAATCTTTTCTGGAAGTACAGTGACAATAATGAAAGTGCTTAGAGAACCCTTAGTGTTTCTGAGGTGGTGTCACAGACAGATTTGTTTTTTGAGTACTTCCTTCCTGCTAGTTTTGATCTACAGTGCATTTAGGGCATTGAATTCTTTTAGCAGAAATGCTGTCTTTATTTTTTGCTCTTTTCTTGCAGGCACACCCAGCTTCCTGTTAAATTTGGGTAGGACAATACTAGAGATACCAATTGTTTGATTTGTACCCCTCACTCTGGCACTGTGCTGAAATATAAGGGCAGGATATTTAAATGTCATTGTGCAATCCAGATCCTGTAAATCCAGAGCAGTTCAGATATTGATGTCAGTTGGGATGGGCTTTAGCCAAAAATATGCATTTTATTTAGATTCTGTTTTCCATCAGATATCTGTATTATGTTGCTGCATTCATGGAAAGATGCCAATGGCTTTGGAGTCTATTGACACTCCTACAGCAAAAATGCATCCTGGGACTTGAGTTGCCACTTAGTTTGAGGTCAGCAACCTCTTCCAAGAGTTTGCTTAATTAATGGAGGTGAGCTGATTGCTGCTGGCCTGGAGGGTGTGGAGGAGGCTCACAGGTCACACAGACTCCATGGGTTACGAGCAGGACAAGACAGAAAAGTTGACAAGACAGATGCAGGGTGCATCTCTTGGCATTATTTCAGTGAGGAGGACGCCCTGGTTTTGATGTGTAATTAAAGCTTCACAGCTGAGAACATCCCAGAGGTTGTATATCCCCATTTTCCAGGAAAAAAAGCCTTTAATTGCTGTTGATTTCTCCAACAGCCCCACACACTGCCAGTACCTTTCCCCAGCACAGTTGGTTGGTTTGGGCTCCTCGTGCCTGTGCACCCAAGCTGGTATTTCCCAGTCGCTGTGCTCTCGTGTGCAGAAGCTGATTTTCCAGGATGCAGAATATAAAATGGGCTGTGTACTGAGAGGGAGGTTCCAGGGCATCATACGTGGCTGCACAATCCTGGGGAGCCAAGTAAAATACTTCTTTTCTATATATAGTCACCTGAAATCCAGCAGCAAACACACTCCTGAATCTTGCACTCAAAACTTAGTTTTTAAGAAGCACTTTTTGCTCCTTAATATTGCAATTTTTTAAATTATTATTTCCACATGGTTTTGCAGGAGTGCCAAATGCTTTCCTGGTGAATTCAAAAGAAATCTACAAAGATTAAGAAATAATAAAAAAAAAAAAAAGGGCAGAAAATTTTAAATACTGCCTTTTCCTGAGGAAAATAATTCACCTTATTTGCAATTGAAGCAAAGACTGTAAATTTCATGATTTTTTTACCCAGATCTTTCCTGTTCTGTACAATTAAGGCAAAGTGGGATTTTCACAGTCACTGTGGTTGGATCTCTCAGTTAAAAGGGACTGACTTTGGATCTTATTTGGGCACTGGGGTGACAACAGAAGTGAATTTTGCAAAGGCAGTGATGGGTCTGACCTGACTCACAGGTCACAGGGACCCCTGGCCTCTGCAGTGTCAGACAAATTATCAGCTTTTCACCTTTTGTCACCAATCTGGGAGTGTAAGTTTTGGAATATTCATTTTTAGATAATATCAGTTGAGAAAAGAGGGGATAAAAAGTAAAATCTAGTGCTGGATCTGAGCAAACAGAGAGGTCAGTGGTTAAATTCTGCCTTGTGTGTTGTATTTGCTGAAATGTCCTTCTATGAAATTAAGCCACAAAGTGGAAGAATAGCTGAAAGCTGTAACACTTGGCCATGCAGCAGAGGTCAAAGGGTACCTTTTTTTCTCAAAAATGGTTTTGCAAATCTTTTTCAGAGCTGATAGATACACACCTTAGCTGGATACAAAACATTATATGAAAAAGAATGACTGTGATCTTTGATCCAAGCAATCAAAAAGAAAGGTAATTGGTATTTTTCTGCCTTTTCTCCAGCTGTGTGTTTCTCTTAACCTTTATTTATTTATTTTTTCAATTAAGAAGTCATGCCCCTTTTTATTTGGCATAGAGGGTTTGAAATACTTAATTTTATTTAATTTTTTAATTTTAATATTCTTTTTCTTCCCCACTTGTGTAGCACAGAGCTGTCCTGAGGTAGCTGGGGCCTGGTGGGCAGGGAAGGAGAGGTGGGGCTGTGCATGCTGGGCTGAAGCATCTAAAGGATCCCCTCCTTCCAGGCAGGGCAGGTTTGAGGGCACTCTGCCAACTAGGGTCAGCTTTGCTGCACCAGCTCCTGCCCAGGGCTTTGCTTTGCATGTCCCAATTCCTGCTGGCCATGGAGCACTGCAGGGAGGAGCCCCTGGGGCTGAGCTGTGCCTCCTCTGAGGAGCCCCTCCCTGCTGCAGGATCCCCAGAGGGTCGGTGCCACCGGTGTGGAACACCCACAGCATCCCTGGTACCCAGGGGGACCTGTGGGAATGTCCCCAGAGGGTCAGTGCCACCGGTGTGGAGCACCCATGGCATCCCTGGTACCCAGGGGGACCTGTGGGAATGTCCCCAGAGGGTCAGTGCCACCGGTGTGGAATACCCACAGCATCCCTGGTACCCAGGGGGACCCGTGGGAATGTCCCCAGAGGGTCAGTGCCACCGGTGTGGAACACCCATGGCATCCCTGGTACCCAGGGGGACCTGTGGGGTGGCACAGGTGCAGAGGGGTGTGAGTGTGGCACCCTCACAGGGTGACATTGCCACCTCAAGGGGGTCCTGTGGTCTCTGGGCTGCTGGGACACAGCCCAGTGTCACCCCCCAGAACACAGCCCAGTTTCCAGCTGGGAGGATGAGAGGGAGGCCTGGCTGTCAGTGGGGCCTGGGGCAGGGGCTGGTGCCCACCAGGGACACAGACTGCCCCCAGAATTCCAGCAGCTCTGGGTCACCTCCCTGGGCACTCCCAGGGCTCTGTCCCACTCCTGCAGCAGCAGGAGGTGACACAGGACACACTGAAGGGTGCCCTGCAGGGGTTTCCTTGGCCTGCATGGCTGCTGGCAGCTGTGATTGATTTAATCTTTCATTATCTTTGCACATGTGCCTGTGGCCTCAGTTAATCAGTTCTCTCATTAACCAGATCAATAGTGGTGTGCTCCAGAGCAACCAGTGCCAGGCACCTTAACAATGTTTTATTTATTAGTCACATCATCTCCTGTTCCTCTCAGCTAGAAATGAGCAAATAATGAGAGCTGATACTGGAGATACATTTTAACCACACTGCCAAAAAGAGATAGCTGGAGTTCAGAAGAGCAGCTTCAGCACATGCTCTGGGCTCCCTCTGAGCTTTAGGCATGGCTCAGTTTGCTGGGTTGGTTCAGGCAGGTTTGGTTCAGGCAGGTTTGGTTCAGGCAGGTTTGGTTCAGGCTCAGTTACTGGTTTGGGTCAGGCTCAGTTGCTGGTTTGGGTCAGGCTCAGTTGCTGGTTTGGTTCAGGCTCAGTTGCTGGTTTGGTTCAGGCTCAGTTTCTGGTTTGGGTCAGGCTCAGTTGCTGGTTTGGGTCAGGCTCAGTTGCTGGTTTGGGTCAGGCTCAGTTGCTGGTTTGGGTCAGGCTCAGTTTCTGGTTTGGGTCAGGCTCAGTTGCTGGTTTGGGTCAGGCTCAGTTTCTGGTTTGGGTCAGGCTCAGTTGCTGGTTTGGGTCAGGCTCAGTTGCTGGTTTGGGTCAGGCTCAGTTGCTGGTTTGGGTCAGGCTCAGTTGCTGCTTTGGGTCAGGCTCAGTTGCTGGTTTGGGTCAGGCTCAGTTTCTGGTTGGGGTCAGGCTCAGTTGCTGCTTTGGGTCAGGCTCAGTTGCTGCTTTGGTCCAGCCTTCTGTTGAAGGCCAGGTCTCTTGGGTAGCCCTGGCTGTGGGCACAGTGCTCACACTGGAGCAGATCCCCAGGGATGTGTGATTTCACAGGCCCTGGGCTGGAGGTGATTTCCAGCCTGGAGAGGGAGCCATGCCTTGGGATCACTCCTGTTCATTTACATGTTGATTGGCTTTAGGGACTCTGGTTGCAGGTTTTAGTGCTGGGACAAGCCCTGACACATTGTAGTGATGCCCAGCCTCACCTGCAGCTGACACTCCTCTCAGCACCTGCATTTGGGTGAAGCTCAGGGGGACTGTGGGACATTCAGGCCAGCTGATAACAGGGAGCTCTTACATTCAGGTTCTCACAAAAACCCCAATTGTCCACGTGGAAGAGCTGGCAGGGAGCAGCCCTGGGTGTGCCTGTCCATGGGGTTAATGGCTCACACTGCTCCCCTGCAGCTTCTCAGCCCTGCTCAGGCTGCAGCCCCCTGTAACCTCAGCCCACAGAAGCCACTGCTGACCTCAGGGGAGGGAAAGTGAAGCTTGCAGGCTGAGTCAGCACTTCACCACAGCATCCAACCTGCCCAGAGCCAGCCCCAAGCAGGGAATAACCAAAGCTGGACCCCTCAAAGCCTCTTCAGGGAGCCCCACTGAATTATCTGTTCGTGTTTCACTTTGTATTTAACCCTTCCTAGCTGCAGATGACTGCTGGCTCTGCTATTTCCATGACTTATCAGATAAAAGGAATAGGTAAAGCTCATCTGTGGTATTTTTGGTAGCACAAACAAGTGTGTTGATAAATAAATTGCCTGCAGCCTCAGCCCACTTGTTTCTCAAAAGGAAATGACCCTCTAAGAGTGGGTGCCCACTTCTTTTACCTCACTGCTATTTTTAGCTGAGGCTGTGAAAACTTTCCATTGAAGACCTGCTCCTGTCATTTCCTGGGCAGAGCAGGCAGGAAGCTGTGAGTGAGCAGGAGGAGGCTCTGCTCAGGCTGGACCAACCTCCCCTCCCTCTGGCTGCTCCCTGCACTGCACTGCAGCCCTCCCTGCTCACCAAACGTTCCTTCTTTGCCACAAGTCCCCCAGAGCCAGCAGCTGGCAGTGCCAGGTAGGATGCTGGCCAGCAGTTCTGCTTCTCTTGCCCAAATCATCCCCAGGAGGCTCCAGTCTGACTCAAATCAGGCATCTCCCAGCGGGAGTTAGGAAGAGCTGAGCCATGGGCTGGTCCTGGTGGGATTTCTGAGCATGGAGTTCCTGGAGTACAGCCCCCCACAGCAGCAGCAACACGGAGGTCTGAAAAAATACTGATTTTACTGCCTCAGAGACAAATCCCAGCATGCAGAGAGGAAGGAGATTTCAAACCATTAATAGTAAATACTAAAAATTAATTCATGTGTTCCCCTTCCCAGAGACTTGCCAGAGACTGGGCACCAGGTCTTTTAGATAGGGGGAAGTGGTGAAAGTCTATTTTAATTAATGTTTCCCATAAACATTTATTAGAAATTGGATAGATATAGGGTCTTACAGCTGCAAACCTGAGGATTAATCAGTCTTGGGTGAGGGTCTGCTGTGGTTTTAGTTAGTTTGTGTTTCAGCCCTTAAATACCAGCAGGGAGAAATCATTGAGATCTGGGGTCTGAAACCTAGGAAATTTAGTTTTCTTGTTTTAAGGCAAATTAGTCAGAGTAACTGAGCAGTTTCCACACCATGATGAACACAGCACCAAGGGGCTGCAGTGAAATGGAGCCCCAAAAGGGCAGTTCTGGAGTTCTGCATCAAAATGCTCATGGTTTAGGTCTCTCCTAATCAAAGTGCAGAGATTTCTGCACTTAAATTCTGGGGAGCACCTGAATTCTAGAGAGAGAATGGTTGTTCCAGGAGGTGCCAGAGGGTGCTTTAGGCAAGTGAGTGTGAAAAGTTGCCAGGAGACATTGGCTGTTGTAAATAAAGTAATATTGTTCTGGCTTTTAAACAGACAGCAGAGCTCTTCAGTGTCTTCCCTTGAGCTTTAGTGACAAGCCTGTCCCAGGCTCTCCCAGTACCCTGGTGCTGCAGGCAGGGTGTTTGTGCTCCACTCTGCAAACAAGTGATAGGAAAGATGTAAAGCAGCTAGAGTCTAGAGTGGGATTAAAAATACCAACCAAAAACCACCCAAAAGCAAACGTTTTCACCTGAATTGCAGTCTCTGTGTTTTCATCACTGTTTGCTATATTTCCTCCAAACCTGGCCTTTTTCTCTTGAAGGTATTTTTCTTTCAGCCTAGTGGAACTATTCAGTTGTTTAGCTCCCTAGAGATGCTCCTTCCTTTTTCCCCTGGGTAAGGGCAGTGTCTGTGGCAGAGGGGGTGTGTGTGAGGATGTGGCAGGCCCTGGGCACTGGCTGCAGCCTTTCTCTGCTTTATGGCACCTGGATCACGTTGAATACAGTGAAACCCCTTCTCTCCCCTCCTTCCCCTTGCCTTCCAAAAACTGTAATCTGGGCAAGCAGCACCATGAGTTATCATTTAGATTTTAATGAAACTCAGTTATGAGTGCAGAGGGGGTGTTTGCAGCTTGACTGCCCAAGGATTGCTTTTACTTTTTACTTGTCCTGATGTTGGAAGTGCTTTAATGTTTCCTCCTCTTTCTTTTATTTCCCAGTTAACGAAATTATCAGGAAGGAATTTTCTGGACTCCCTGCCAGAAGTCAGACATAGAAGAGATTTGTGAGACAACTTTTACCGAATCCTTCCACAAGTGACCTCTTAGATCCTTCCAGTGCCCCTGCAACCTCTGGCTTCCTTTGCAGTTCATCTCCAGGCAGAGACTCAGTGCAAGGAACAATGAATTGGCACCAAGCGACAGCCTTGGCTGAGCACCTCGCCACCTCTGTGTGTAAACAGCACACAGGACACCCTTCCTTTCATCCAGAGATCACATTGTTCTCCTGGAACACAGCATCTGTCCGAGGAAACACTTCAAGCCTGCTGCAACCCATCTGTCTGTGTGTCCATCCATCCATCCATCCATCCATCCATCCATCCATCCATCCATCCATCCATCCATCCATCCATCCATCCATCCATCCATCCATCCATCCATCCATCCATCCATCCATCCATCCATCCATCCATCCATCCATCCATCCATCCATCCATCCATCCATCCATCCATCCATCCATCCATCCATCCATCCATCCATCCATCCATCCATCCATCCATCAGGGGAGACAGGAGCCATCCCCTGGGCAGGGCCCAGAGCCTGGGCTGGGCACTGGGGGTGGGCAAAGGGGAGCAGAGTCATGTATTCATGGGACAGTAACACCATCCTGCAGGTCACTAACAATGATTTGCCCTCCAGGTCTCAAAGCCCTCCTGAGAAATGTTATTATTGTAGGAAACTGAGGCAGCCAAGCTCGCTCAGCCTTCATCCAGTCTAGGATCAAAGCCAGTTTGCTCTGGGCACTGGGGTTGCTGAGATCTTCAGACAGGAGATCTCAGCTGAATCCAGGAGTTTTCTTCATTTTTCTTGTCAGACTGGATAGGAATTTGAAGGAGAGGGATTCTCATAACCAACCAGTGAAAAGAGCAATTCAGCAGTTGCAATGCCTGCCCCGAGGTAAAATAAACCCAGGTAAAGCAGAGATTAATATATAGGAGTCACAGTAAATCCAAAGATTTTATGATTGATCCTTATTAGTATTTAGGCAGTGTATGAACACACCTTAGATATTTTCTCTCTAACAAATTGTTGCTGTTTCTTTTCATGTAGAACCTGCTCTTGTCTCATAACTTGTTTCATTTAGCAGCTGGAACATTTACTCACCCGAGCTGCAGAGGAAAATAATTGCATCTTACAGAAGCCATACATTCCAGAGAAAATAGACACTTATTTATATTCACCTGGTCTCTTTAGCTTTGCAAAGCTACCAGCAGTTCCTGGAAAGGTTCCATTTCCATGGGAGTTAGTATTTTGTTATGTTTTGCTTCGTGTGTTAGAATATCCTGTCCTGACTCCTGCTTTGCACATTCCAGGTAACCACTGCCACCTGCAGTTGTACAAGTTAGAATATTTAGGGGAGTCAGGGATAAAAAGGCTTCTGAGTGGGTAACCAGTGTACAGTAAAAGATAGCCATAATATTTTAGGAATGCCATAGTAATCTTTCCTGGTTTTATAAATAAGGAATGCTGATATTTTTGGGAATGCAGAGCCTGAGCTCTGCTCTAGAGCACAGTGAAATTAATCCAGTTTTCAGTTGTGTCACAGTAAACTTGGCAGAGTACCAGCGTGTCCACTGCTCACAGCAGGAAAGAAGGGATGGGAATACAGCAGAGCAGCCTCAAAATTGGTTCCCCAGTGTCTCAAGAAAGATTTTGCACAATCCCTGCAGAGCATGGCTCGGTCCAACAAAAATCTCTTCAGGATTATCAGGAAGAATATATTTTCTGCCACTAAAAACTGGTGCTTAAACTCTGGAAGCTCTTGGGGTTAGAGTGGGAGACAGAAGCATTAGGTTCTTCAGAACCCCTGACCTGGGGCTCAGCTAAAATTTGGCTCTTGAACAGAAATCTGGATGTCACAAGAGCAGCTCTGAACTGCAGATTCAGCCCAGCTGAGATCCAGAAGCAGAGCAGAGCCCTGCACATCCCAGCCTGGCATTAATGGCACCCCTGGCTTCCATCCCTGCTTTGTGAGACTCAGACCTTTCAGCCCAAAATGAGTTCCCTGTATCCCAACACCCAGAACTCCTGGGGGGCCTCTCTGGTGCACCTCTCTGGTGCTCTCCTGGTGAGCTCTGCCCTGCAGGTGCCCTGGCCAAGCCTCAGCCTGGACCTGCAGAGGTGAAAATGGCCTTTTCTAATTGCTGATTTTTACAGAAACAAAAGTGAGGCCCGGCCTTGCTGGAGAGGGGAATTCCTGTTAGACAGCACTCAGCAGGACTGACTGGCTCACACGCCTCAAAAAGCTATTTTGGATTGTTAAAAGCTGTCAGTGGGCCAGAGTCTGACACACATTAAGGGGTTTTTAGTGCATTCTGATGAATGAGACAATTTTGACATATTCTAAAGGCCAAAAGTTGCCTTGTCAGAAGTTCTGTGCTGTAGCTGAGTAAAAGAACAGACCAAATGCATCTCCCAGTTTCACACTTGGATGTATCAAATGTTTTCCATGATCCAACCTGTAAAGTATAGGAGAAATTTAAAAAACAACCCAGAAATGCATCCACAGAAAAAAAAAATCCTCAGATTACTGGCAGGACCTTCTCTTTTGCTGGATTTTAAACAGAAGCTCAAAGAAGCCCAGGAAGGTCTTTTCAGACCTGTGATGTGCTGCTGCTGCTGCTGCTCTGGTGATTGTCTGCAGCAGCTACTCATCAATTTAGGAGAATAATTTTTTGCATATTTATTTTTAGATGATATCAATTTAGAAAAGGGGATTGGAAGTAAAATCTAGTGCTGGATCTGAGCAAAGGAAAAGGTCAGTGTTTAAGTTCTGCCTTCTGGATTGTTGAGGCTGAAATGTCCTTTAAATAAATTCATCCCCCAAAGGAAGGAGTAGCTGAAACCTTGGAGCAAAGGCTGTTCAGGGCCCAGAGGGAGCCAGGCAGGCACAGCCCTGCAGCCAAAATGCACAAGATTTCCACTGTGCTCATGTGTTCTTCAGGCCCTTTGCTATAGAGGGGGACAGAGGCTTGGGTTTTCATTTGTTGGATTTATTTCGTGGGGTTGCTTTTTTTTTTTTTTTTTTTTTTTTGTTCAGTTTATTTTGTTTGGTTGGAGGGGTTTTTTAGGTTGGTTTTTTTGGTTGTTGTTTTTCGTTTTTTGGGGCTGATTTTTTTTTTGTTGGGGTTTTTTTGGGGGAAGGGTTTTTAATGTGCTACAGGTGCTCTAGCCATGCTTGCATTGACTGTATTCCCTCCTCCTCTTTAAGGCATAGGTATTAATCTGTGTACATGTACAGTGCACAATGTCATTTATACAATACACCCACACAGGGAGGGGCTTTTACATGGGCTGGCAGTGACAGGACAAGGGGGGGATGGCTTCCAACTGACAGAGAATTGCTTTCAATCAGAAATTAGGGTAAAAAGCCTCCCTGGCAGTGCCCAAGGCCAGGCTGGACAGGGCTGGGAGCACCTGGGGCAGTGGGAGGTGTCCCTGCCATGGCAGGGGTGGCACTGGGTGAAGTCCCTGCCAGCCCAGGCCATGCCCTGCTCTCTGTGGGTGCATTATTTTATCCATGTTAGAAATGAACACCCCGTGCAGAGCTGGTCCCTCCTGTGCTGGCTCCCAGCACTGGAGCAGCTCAGCGTGGAGGCTTCACCCCATGTATTCTGAATTTTAGGGGTTCAGCCACACCTGCATGAGCTCAGGCCCTGCTGCCCCATCTGCTTTTCCATGCAACAGTAGTTAAAGAATCCAGCTTCACCACCTTTGTATTTATTTCCAGAGAAAAGGAGCATCCTCAGGCGTAGTGTTGTCTCTTTAAAAAGGAAACTGATATGTTAGAATATATAGCTAGGCTGAAGAATTTCAATATATACAGTACTAAATTATTTCCTGTTCTTGCTGAGCAGAGTTTTTTCCCAGTATTAGTATTTCTGTTACTTAGTACAACTTTCTCTCTGTAGAAGCACCAGCTTAAGCTTGAAGAGTTAATAGCATTTTGTGAGCAATTTGTTCTCACTTTATCTGGAAGATAGCCATATTTGCACATGAGGAAACTCTGTCTTTCCTCAGTTATCTGAATGTTTCACCACAGTGCCTTCCTGCCATTGTACCAAAGGCCTACAAATATCTTGTCTGCAGGGTGAACAACTCTAATGCATTTTCCATCAAAGTTACACCATGTGACATTCATGTTGGAACTCAAAAGTTCATCTCTTTTTATTTGTCTTGTGTGGTGTGTGTGTGTGTGATTTTTTAATTTCCATTTTTCCATCCGAGCTTTGGCTGCAAATACAGGATGAGCATCTCTAAACGCTGCATCAAATATACGTAGAATAAAAATCATCTTTCATGATATGTAAACAGTCTGAGAGTGGAATGGAGTGGGCAGATATCAGGAAGATTTTTATTTTTGGTCAGTTATGAGTGTTGGAAGTCGAGTTTGCCAGGAGAGGAATTGCTTGTGAAGATATTTGCAATGAAATGCAAAGTCCTGGTTTTGTTTTTCTCCATGAGAATGAGCAAAAAATAAGATCAGAGCAGCAACAGTGGAGTGGAAGTGTCTCATGTATGTTGTTTTTACTGGGAGAAAGAATGTAGAAGAGTCATGGGTTTTGCACTTGCTTTATTTGTATCCATGTAAATACGTATCCCTCCATTCTCCCCGTAGGAATGCAGCATTTCCTGAATGGAGAGGATTTCCAAAACCAGCACTATGTTATTCTCCATTGTATGAAAAGCTGCTGCTTCATTACATATCTAGACCAGTCCTCAAAGTAGCTAGCATGTTTTTTAAAGTGTATTTTGTAATCCGTATCTTTACAACAGAAGTGACTGTGCTCTTTGTCTGACCAAATATGCAATACAACTTTTGGATTAAGGTTTGTATTTATAAAGGATCAGTTTTCATTTTCTGAATGCCTTACTTTTCTATGCAATTGTTGTTGAATTGCTGTTGTCCTAAAACAAAAAAAAAAAAAAAAAAAATGTATTTGATAAATTTCCCAAAGACTTCAAAGACAGCTTTAAACACTTCAGAAATATGTTTCTAAATATTTCAATCTGACTTTTTCCCCTGCATTTCTTTCCAAATTGCTACTTAATAGGGAACAACGATCTGCCAGATGGGACTCAGGAAAATGACTGTCTTAATTTAAAATTTTAAACTGATTCAGATCCTCATAATTTTTACACCACTTAAAATGATCTGATGTTCCAGTGTAGCTGCAATTCTGTTTGTTTGTTATTTGTGTTCCATATTCCTGTGCAATAGGAAGAGATGCCACTGCTGGGTCTCGGTGGGGTGAATTGTAAAATTCTCCAGAAACCAACTCTTTTCCTCATCCTTTACATTGCAGTGGTTTCTTACCTGTGAGGCAGCACTGTGCCATCACACATGGAAGATTGTAATTCTTTACTCATCTCAGTTCAGAATGAATAATCACCTCTGGGAACATTTGACATCAGATTGGCATCTGTGTCTTTAATATCTGCTGGTTCTAACTGCAGGGCTCCCAGCTGATACCAGCTTCTCCAGCTACCAGGCAGTGTCCAACCAGCCTGGTCTGTTCCAGGTTTGTTTAGCCATTTGTGTTCTTTCAGCGGTACAAAAATATAAATTAGTACCTGCACATTGCAATCAACTTCACCTGAAGGTGCTGATGCTGCAAAAGATGTCCTCAAATGCAAAAAGTTACCTGGGGGGTTGAGTTTCCTTCTGTCACTCCTAAAATAGCAGCATTGGGCAGAAAGCTCCAGAAGGAGTGAGTCTCAGAAAGGAATGGTGTTTGCAAAGCCCAGGGGTCCCAGATGTGCTGCAGTTACTGCAGGATGGACTCGGAGCAGGGACTGCACCTGGGCACAGAGAGCCTGACCAGTGCTGGCCTGTCTGGCACTCCCATGTTTGTCTGAGTGTGTAATTATGAAGTGATTCCCCCCAAAGTCAGCCCTCCCTGCCCCGGATAGTCAGGTAAAGCCATATTTTAGTAGACACACGAGTGAGCACTTGTCACTCACATCATCCTTACAGATGTCTTTTGAATCAATTTGCCTGTTCAAAAACCCAGCTCTCACAATTGAAAAGGGATTTATATCATTCACATTCCTACAACAACGTTGTTAACTTCCAATGTAATGTTTTTTTGCTATCTGTAAAGTATTTTTATATATTGCCTGTACTATGGTAGATTAGCAATAAATGAAAGGGCATCATCTGCTGCAAGAGTGTTTGGTCTGTTCTTGAATACCTTTCCTGCCTTTGATAAATGAATATCAGGGGGCTGAGTCACCGACTTGTCTTCTTGTCCTGTCTGCCTCAGAAATTCTCAGGAATGGTTGTGCAAAAGGATTGCAGAGCATGGAGCCTTTCCTCACCAATGAGCTGCTCAGCTGCCCTTTGGGCCAGGACCCCACCCAGGCCCTGTGGCTGAGGCTGGTTGCACTGACACTTCTTCATTTCCCTCTTAATTTCCTATCCCCACCACCCCAGTAGAAAGCCCCAAACAATCCACACCCACAGGTACTGCAGAGCCTTGACCTGAATGAAGCAGTCATTTCCACCTATGGAAATGGCCTTCTGCAGCAGTAGATGCTTTTTTAGAGTCTGGGGATGGACTCCATTTCACTTCTTTTCATCTAAATCTTAATTCTGCATTTCTCTGCTGGAGACACTAAAAGAGACATTTTCATACTGCTGTGCTGGAGGGATGCCCAGAGCCCATTATGGCCCAGTGAGAGTCGAGTTTATGCAACATTCAATTAAAGACATTTACCTTAACAAAATCAATATTATCCTTTGCATTTAAACCCAGAGAATTCAAACCATATTCCATGCATTTGTTGGCCGTGGAGCAAGTGTTTTGCCTTGCTTATTCACAAAAACCTCAGAGCAGGGGCCATGTGGAAGTTCTTAGCTCCCAAACCCTGCACAAAGGCTGGGAGCCTCAGGAACCAGACAGGCTTCGCCAACAAAGAAGCTGTTACTGGCTAGGAGAGAACATTTTATGATGAGCAAATATATGGCACACAGGACTTCAGCTTTATTCAGCAACAGGAAAATTTAAGTAACTTAACCTGGAAATTCCACAGCTCTGGTCTGAGAACTTGAGCACCTGACCCGATCCTCTGGCTTTAATTTACATCTTGGGGCCGAATTAAAGGACTACAACAGTACCCCAGGTTTTTCGTCTTAACGGGAAATTTCCTGGATTTTGTAGACTTAACTCGCTCTTTTGTAACCCTTCAACATAGCTGAGTTTTTTCCCAGTTTCAGGGAAGTTTTCAGCAGCAAGGCAGAAAACCCCATGTTTGTAATGAACATCTGGGGCTCGTATGAGCACTCGCGTGCTCGGCTGTGTAAATATGCGATTTACAGCTTCTTTTTCTTCCCTGAAATACAGATGTAATTTAGGCAATTTAAGGAGCTGCCTTTCAGCTTCAGAGCAGATTCTTTTCTCAATACATCATCACTGGCTTGCTCAGGTGGCCAGGCTCAACTGGGCTGCTCCAAGGGAGCTTCCCAAGGAAGAGGAGCTCCCACCCAACGCCATCCTCACCTTCCCCGCTCCTGTGCCTTACTGGGACTGCTGCTCCTCTGAACTCAGCATCTCTTGGGGTGGAGGGGCTTGAATTCATTTTATTTAGGGAAGGCAAAGCCCCAGCAGAGGCTTTGAGCTCCTACTGACCCAAAGGGCAAGACTGCACAGAAAATTGCTGAGGTTTGAGGGATCACTTCCCCTGAAAGGCTGGGAGAGGCTGGCAGGAGCTGCCCTGCACACGAGTGGGTCACAGGCAGGCACCGGAGGTGACTGCAGCCCAAAGGCACCTCTTTATTCCACAGACCAAATTTATTTATTTATTCTACAGCCAAATCCAGGAGGCACGGGGGCAGCCACTAAAACAAAACCATTCTCTGTTGCTCAGCCGTAGCCACAAACAGCAGAAGGATGCATTTCCTTGGGCTGCTGCAGCACAGGGTGGCAGTGCCATCTGCAGGGAGCTGAGCCACAGCCTGGCGGGGAGCCCACCTGAGGGACCCCGGGGAGCAGGGCTGGCCTGGCCATGGAGGGACCCTGGGGTGTTGGATTGTGCCCTTTTCTGACCCAGAGATGGGGCAACTGAGAGGTGTTCTAAAAACTTTGATTCCATTTCCAGTCTCCTGTGAAGGGTGAGACAATACAGATGTTATAATTCACACCATCACAATCAAAACCCAACTATTTCCTAAGTACATTTTAAGTGTTTCTCAGCCTATATTTAGCCAGGCCATGCTGTAGATGCCTTAAAGCCAATCATCTAAAATTGCCCCTCATGGGTGCTACCACAATGCATCTTTCACAGTTCAATTCTCCAAAGCATCCACTCTTATTTACATCTTTGAAACTTGTTTCTAGTTCCATTTCTCTCTCAACAATCCCTATCCTATTCCATGGCATTTCTGAGTTACCATTTCTTATCTTGAAGTTCCCATTCAAATACACACCTTGTGAGCCTTCTGCCAGACTTCAACAATTCTCTACAAATCCATTTCCCACACTGAGGGAGCAGGGCTGGCCCAACCATGGCACAGCCCCGTGGGCAGCAGCTGGCACTGCCCAGGACCCTCCCTGCACTGCTCACCTGCAGGGCTGCTCAAAGCCTGCCTCTTTCACTGCCTCTTTCACTGCCCCATTTCTCTGGGCCGTTTGCAATGTCCCTCTCTGGAGCCCGAGTCCTGAGCTGTGCAGAGGCAGCTGACAGTGACTGAGGCTCCCTGCACATCAGCAGCACACACTGACCCACAGAGCCTCACACAGGGCTTTCCCAAAGCTTTTTTTCCAACTTAGCTGTTAAAAGACAAAAGGGGGAATAGGGAGAGGAGATCATGCCACGAAGTATATTTCTTGGTTGCTGAGAGACTTCAAATCTGCCTAATGAATAAACACAGCACACTTAATTTTGTTTATGAAAACAGACTTATTGTGATGGCAAAAAGCATGAGTCAGTGCCCGGGCTGAGGGGAGAGCAGCAGCTGGAGACACTCACCGAGGAGCAACGCCTCGGAAAGCAGAGCAGCTCCTCTCCACCAGAGCCAAGAGCTGCAATTCCTCCTCTAACACAAACCACCAGGACACAGCGAGTGGGAGAGGCTTCCTCATGACCTGGCTGCTGAGCAGATATTGCCAGGAAAACTGCAGGTCTGGGGGGGAGCAGCAGACACTGCCCACCCCGAGCCCAGCACAGCACAGCCCAGGCTGCTCCTGGCACAGCTCACCCCAGCCTGGCTCTGGGCTCCACTAAACCAGCACAGCCACCAGGGAAGGGGAAGGTCTGAGACCCTCCAGGAGGAGGAGGAATTGCTGGGCCACAACACATGTTCCCCATTCATCCCTGCGTCCCCCCTGATGCCTTTGGCATTTGTTTTGCTTGAAAATGAGCCAGGTGGGATCTGAAACTGCTCCCATGGCCAGGTGAGATCTGAAACTGCTCCCATGGCCAGGTGAGATCTGAAACTGCTCCCATGGCCAGGTGGGATCTGAAACTGCTCCCATGGCCAGGTGAGATCTGAAACTGCCCCCATGGCCAGGTGGGATCTGAAACTGCTCCCATGGCCAGGTGGGATCTGAAACTGCCCCCATGGCCAGGTGGGATCTCAAACTGCTCCCATGGCTTCCTGGCCTGGTGAAGGTCCTGAGGCTTCATATCAGCAGGTGCAGCCAGAGCATTATCTCCTTGAGGTGATTTTATTGTCCAAGAAGTGTCTCACCATTGGATTCCCTTCCCAAGTCCCATCTTCCAAAGGGGACTCCAGTGTCCAGGACACCTGAGGAGCTCTGGGCTGTGACACTGAGCCCTGACACTGCCACCTGCCACCAGGACCCTGCAGAGCCAGCCTGGCAGATCTTCCTGTGCTGCTCAGCATGCCTTCACCAACAGCCCCAGCCCTCCCTCCCAGCAGGGCCTGCTGCTCCCTTCCCCAGCTCCACTGGTGCAAATCTGCCCCATCTGCACGAGGGATGGAGGATCCTGAACAAGGAGCCTCTCAGCAGCTCTCCCTGCACAGAGCCCCTTTGTGTGCTGGGGGGTAACACACAGGGCTCTGTTCAAACAGAATGGGCCAGACACAAGCTCAACGCTTTTCCTTCCTTCCTAAAAAAAGAATTTTAAAAAGGAACCCATTTTCGGAAGGCCAAGCATGGAGGAAGGAAAGAAATTTCAATAAAAAACCTTAAATTGCAATTAAGAACCTTAAAAAGCTAAAATTGCTCATCTTACATTGGTAATGCCACCCCATACAGCACAGGAGACAGGCCAAGCCATCCCAGCTCCCTAAAAATGCCCCAGAAAGGCTGAACCAAGCAGGGATGGAAATTCTGAGTGTCCCACTGTCCACGGGAGGCAGAGAGGAGCCTGCCCCTGCAGTTACAACCTTGGAGGACAAAAAGACAAGAAAGGAATGATGGATTTTTAGCTTGTCCACTACTTAGGGCCCTTTGAGGCTTCTGCATACAGCAGAAGGAGGTGGGGGCTCCTGCAGGCTGGGCTTTGCTCTGCAAGCACAGTCATTATTTTCAGATATTGAAACCAGTTCTCTGACAGGCCAAGCCATTGCCTGCCCCACCTGCTGGCCCAGCAAGGCTGGGATTTCATCACTAAACCTTGCACCTTTAGCCAAAAAATCACCAGCTACAGAAAATATAAATCACCAGCTAGAGAGTAATAACAATTAAAAAAAAATAAAAAAAGGAGTGTAACTTCAGCAGACTGAAAGGTCACATTTATCCATGGTAAAATGGTGCTGGGGTCCAGGAGTACCAAGGCTGGGAGGGTGCAGGATTTTCCCCCTGGGTTTGCCCTAATTGACACTAAAAGCCAGGCACAAAGCCCAGAGGTGTGACTGTGAGTGCTCAGCCCACTGCTGTGCCCCAGGGCTGGCTGTACCTGCTCTGCTCCTTCTTGGGCAGTGATTGATGTGCTCCCTGCCCCACACCCAGGGCAGCTCCTGTCCAGGGTTACTGCTCAGCCATTCCCAGCAGTTACTGCATGCTCCACTCAGAGAATTCTTTTCAAATTGTGTTAAGTATCAAATGAAGCCCTGGATAAATAAAGGCCAGCAAGAAATACCAGAGGTCCTTCTGCAGCCTGGGTTAGTTCCAGGCCAGTCTTTCTGTTACTGCAATTCACAGAGAAATTGCCATAAAAGAGTGAAAACTCTGTGATCTGAGACCTTCTGTTGTTTTTCTTTTTGGTACCAGACTTGTCCCCTAAAGCTCAAGATGGTTGAATCCCAGATGGATCCTTTTCCAGCTCCTTTGAAGTTCCTGATTAAACAGTGACTTTTCATGGATCTTCAGTACAAAGCCAATTCCTCATCTGCCACAACAGCACAAATGGCAGAGGATGTGACACCAGCCCCAACAAAGTGCCAGAAGTTTCATATAAAACCTGGGACAATTCCTCCTCTGCTTCTCACAGAAGTGAAAATTTCAGGTTCCCTGGCTCCAGAGGGAGGAGCAGAGGCAGCACCTCCCCAGAAGCATCCCTGGCACCATGGGGACCACTGGGTTTCCCATTTTGCTGTGCCCTGGTACAGGAGGCCTTGGCCCTTTTTAACATACAAACAAATCACGGTGAATAATAATTCCCCCATAAGATCCATGTGAAATACCCTATAGCCAAAAGTACTTATAATTCAGGGGGGAAAAAAAGTGTATTAAAAACTAATTCTGTGGTACTGAAGTTGGCTCAAAGCAGCCCCTTTAAACCAAACAAAAACCCTCCCTGAGCACTGTAGATGAGTTGGCTTTTCCCCAGGCAGCTCTGATTGAAAATCAAAGGCAGATGTGAGGGCAGAGCAGCAGCTCCAGCTCTCCCAGCAGTCCCTGGCACACTCTGAGAATCTCCAGCAAAGGGAACGGGCTGGGCCCCAGGGCCACCCCATGGCCAGACCCTCCTGTGTCCCTGCTGTCCCCAAGAGAGCCTGCTGAGCTCACACAGCAGGGCTGAGCCAAAGAGCTCAGGGGCAAGCTGAGTTTCCTTACACCTGAGGGGTCGGGGTGCAGCTGAAATTCAGCCCTGCCTTGTGCCAGGGTGGGCAGAGCCCTCCTGCCCAGAGGGGCTCTGTGCCCCCAGAGTGAGCAGCTGAAATTCAGCCCTGCCTTGTGCCAGGGTGGGCAGGGCCCTCCTGCCCAGAGGGGCTCTGTGCCCACAGAGTGAGCAGCTGAAATTCAGCCCTGCCTTGTGCCAGGGTGGGCAGAGCCCTCCTGCTCAGGGCTGCATCACCCCAGAGTGCAGCCAGCCAGCAGAGAGCTGACACAGGCTGGGCAGGAGGAGCACTGAGCAGCTCTAAACTCCTTTAAGAGAGCTGGAGAAGAAGTGAGATGATAAAAGAGGTTTTGTGCTGTGCTGGCAGAGGAGCAGAATTGATGATGTGATGAGTCAGTTCCCTCTCAGCATTAACAACCCTCCACATCCCTGCTCCAAAAGCAGCCTCTGTTCGAGGTCCCTGGCTCCAGGATCATCCTTGGGACAAGGATCTGTCTTCTCTCAAACGTGACTCTTCCTTGGGGGAAGAGAAAAGCACCACGACAAAGGGTTCCAGGGCTGAGGGGCTGCCTGGCCTCTGGGCAGGACAGAGTTTTGAGTCACAGTACATCCCATGTGAATGATCCCATTTACAGCACGAATTTCAGCCCGTTCCAGCTTGCCCTACCCAGAAATATTAGAAGTGACCTTGAAAATCAGATCCCCTTCCACATGCAGAACTGAACTTTGCAGGATTCTTTTTTCTGTTTGCTTTTTTTTTTTTTTGAAGTTCTCAGCACTGGGAGCACTCCCCTGCACTGCCACCCAAACAGCCCCTGCTGCAGGATGCCTGCAGTGCCCACCACACCAATGACTCTTTGTCTCTTGGCCAAAGTTGTGCCAAAGGAGGCCTGACTCAGACCTGCTCACCAGCAGCAGTGAAAACTCCCCTACAGGTGTCCCACAGAAGCAGAGGGAGGAGGTGACCCTCTCTCTGATAGCTCTCTCTGGACAGTGAAAACCTGGAATATCTCTGCAGTACTGGGCAGCAGGGTGGGAGCCTGCCACAACAGAGAGCCTCAGGAGCATTAGTTTTACTCATTTTGTCCTTTTCTCTAAAATAAAATAATCTGAGAATGGCAATGCCATTAAAAGAGAGAAGGTGGGAATGAGATTCTTGCTAAGAAACCACTCACCATGGCCCCAGATAAAACATCAGCTCTGCTTCATGACTCATCTCTGAATCTACAGTGATTTAAATACCCAAGTACTTTGAATTTTATGTGGTCACAATAAATAGCAACAGGCAATTGAATTCCCATCCTCGATGTGCAACACTTGGTTAAGGGGAACTCTCCACCTCACCATCTGCTCTCTCTTCCCCCTTTCTCTCATTCCTGCAGCACCTTGAATTTCTGCCTCTTTTCTCCCAAGAGAGCACAGAACCCTGAAAAGCACTCCCAGCACTGCAGAACCATCCTCAAAGAACTGAGGACATAGTCCAGGAATCTTAACAGGAGCAGCTTTTACCTCTTTACACTCTCTGACCTGCAGGCTTGGGCTCTGGAGGCAGGATCCCAGTGCAGCACAGCCCATGCTGGTCCTTCCTCCAGCGAGGAACACGCTGGCTCCACTAAATAATAACAATAAATACAATAAACAAATCAAACCCAACAGTCTAACGGTGCACAGTAAGCACAACCCCTGCTGGAAGTGGAGCCCTGCACACACAGCCCTGTGTTTGTCCCACTGAGCCCCTCTGGCTCTGCACAAAGGCTCCCATTCTGCTCCAGCCCTTCCCTGCAGACAGAGCTGGAGCTGGAGCTGGAGTGCAGCCCAGCAGAGCCCTCACAGGAACCAGCTGCAGGGGCAGTCTGGGCTGGAAATGGGCTTGGACACTGTCCTCTGATGGCCCAGCACACCCCAGAGCCTGGGCAGGGTGGCTGTCCTGAGCCCAGGGCCTGCTGGCCCTGGAACCCAAGGAGCAGCCATGATTCCAGGGGCAAGAACCTCAGCAGAGCCCTCCAGCTACTGCAGAGCTGCCTTCTCAGCCTTTCTCCTGCTGCCAGAAGGGTTTAGTGCTGAACCCAAAACCTCCCAGCTCCTCTGTTGTGCAGTTCTGTCTGCACTGGGGCTGCCCCAGCCAGGAACCACCTGGCCCCTCCAGGACCCAGCAGCTCTCACCTGGACCCCCCAGGACCCAGCAGCTCTCACCTGGCCCCCCAGGACTCGAGTGCCCCTCTGGCTCAGCAGCTGCCCCATTCCTCCCCAGGTGTGCCCCCCCCCCAATGGCAGCACCTGCAGCATTCCTGTCCCGAGGTCCCCGTGGGAGGGAGTTTGGGTCAGCCAAGGGCTGTGCCAGCCCCAGCCCCCCGGGCTCATCCCTGGCTCAGAGGGGCACAAGGAGCTCGCTGTGTCCCCCACGCTGCTCTGTGCTGCTCTCAGAGGGACTGGCACATCTGCACTGCATTACAGCCTGCTCAAAGAAATGCTGTCTACATTAAGTACAAGTATTTAATTAGCACTTCATTTAGAGCATGTGGTACAGCTCACAGCTCCAATTTGGGCCAGAGATGGTTTGCAGGGGTGGGTGGAAGCAGGGGGTGATGCCAGGAGAGCAGAGCAGCTCCCAGACCCTGCAGGGAACCTGCCCTGCCCTGAACAGGAGAGCGAGCACAGCTCACAGGAACCACACAAGTGGTGCAGCACTGAGCTCCCTTCCCTGCTGTCACCGGTGGGCGCTGCCAGCCCCAGGGAGGGAGGCTGTCCCTGCTCCCGGGGGGGCTGAGAGCTGCTCCCGTCCATCCCGAGCCCAGCCCTGCCTCGCCCGGGGAAGCCCCGGTGATTCAGACCCTGCGTGAGTCACCCCATCCCTCCCTGCCTGCATCCCCTCCCCGGGAGAGGCTGATGGGCTGTGGCCAAGGCCAGCACCCCTGGGCTCTGCAGAGTGCCCCGGCCAGCAGGAGCTGCCCTCCCCGGGCACTCGGGGTCCCTGCTGTCCCTGCATGCCCACCCCAAGTCCCAGCTGCACCCTTGCTCTAAACCATTCCAAAACAGCCCCTCCAGTCACACCCAGGACTCTGCTGGCTCCTCAGGAACTGGGAGATTCCAGTGTCCGTGCTGGCCTCAACATTCCCCCCTGGAAGGAGAGCCAAAGCCTCCAATGGGAGTTTCCTGCCAAGGCTGAGGAAGGAAGGATCCTCTCTCTATTTCACACCTCTCAAGCTGAAGTTCTGATCTGGCCAACCTCAGATTTTTGCATCTGCTTGAATCCCCAAATCCAGCTACTTTTGTAGTACCTACAAAAAGCACAAACAAACAAAAATGCCTTGGAAGACGCAGCTGTAGAATTATCAGAATAAATCTCCCCCAGACAGAACAAGCAGCTGTGGTTTTGTGGGGTTTTATACACAAATGCACACACATCTCTCTGCTCATGTACATGGAGATCTATAAATACAGCTATTTGGGAATATATGATAAAAAAATCTTCTTGGCAGTACCTAAAACTGCCATTAAAGTAAACGTGACTGTGGGGAACACACACATAAAATCACTGATTGTCTCTTTTCAGCTTTATGAGCAGCGTCTCCACTTTCCATTCTGGAGCCATATCCTGTGCCATCTCTTTGCAAGGGGCACCAGTAATCTGTTTTTCACATTTAAGTCTCTTAGAGTATTTACTTATAGTGTCACACTCGCCCAGAATATGGCCATTATCATCCAGTTATCACTGGGGACAGCAAGTGACACAGTTCAGGGACAAACAGCACTGCTGCTGTTGGATGTGACACACACAAAATTTAAATGTTAAAGGGGTGGAAGGCAACACGCATCTCTGGAACAGATGTCTGACTTCCAAAGCACTGTCCTGTCACTCTAGGTCCTTGTAAACAGTCTCTGTCCATCTTTTTTGTACGGGGAGGTCACAACTGGGTGACCCCAGAGCTGCTCCTCTGCAGGCTGAACAACCCCAAACCTCCAGGACAGCTCTCCCAGGGTCTCTCTGAAAATGAAGAGGTTGGTCCCAGCTGGACAAAAGGCAAATGCAGAAGGTGCTTGCCCTGCTCCCTGCAGTGCCTGTGCCACGTGTCTGCCACAGGGAGAGCAGCTGGAAAAGGCTGGGTGTGCTCTCAGCATGACCCCATTCCCACGGAGCACCCCTGGCTGCTCCCTGGAGCTGCAGCACAGGGGGAGAGACTCACATGGAGCCTCCTTGGGGGGAGCAAAGAGGAGCAGAGGGAGCAGGAGGAGCAGGGATCTCCTGGGGCAGAAGCTCTGATTTACACTGCCCAAAGGAACAGGAACAGCACATAAGGAGGAGACAGGAAAGACATCTTGGGCTGGGGTTCTGCTGGCTCCCCTTCTCCTCCCTGCATATTCCCTGGAAGTTTTCCTTGTGGCACAAACTGCTTCATGTGCATCTTGTTTACTTTTGGCCTGGATCACTTCCTTTGGAGCCAGCCCAGCCCCTGTTGGGAACATCAGATAAATCTGGATTCATTTGAAACTCCCTTTTGGAAGAGGCAGGGTTGTCCTTGTCAACATGTCAGATTAGGAATGCTCCATTTGGTTTAATGGGGCTGGCTTTTGGTTTAATCCAAGAGCCTCCATAAACTTCCATTGTAATTTATGCTCCAAAGCTTACAGCCCTCAGAACTCACACTGCCCCTCCTTTCCTTGCTGGGTTTTTTGGAGGTAGTGGTTTCCTTTCTAAGCTGCTCCTTTGCTGTGCATCAGACCAATTGCATCCACCAGAGAGGCTCCATTTATTCTGCTCCAAGGAAGGGGTTTGATCTATCTGAAAACAATATGATTTTTATGATCTGCAACATTTAAAAATGCATCAAAGGATGAAGGGAAAGCGAGGAACAGAATATTACAGAAGGGTACCTGAGATCACTACAGGATCAAGTGGGACCAGATTCATTTCTCCTAACAAAGAATTCTCAGCTGTTACTGGCAAGTGATTTCAGACTCAATGGAACAGCAACTTCTGAAAAGCTCTGTAGTTGTTCTTTTGCTCCTCTCTTACCTCATAGATGGATGAACTCTCCATTATCTAAAGAAGATAAAAAGGACAGCAAGGCATCTTTCACATTAGTAACTGCAGAGTTCTCTGAGGTGTCCCCACAGCAGGCAAAGTGTTCTGAGTACTGGATGCATCAGAAAGGTTCTTGGATATTTGAGAGGAGGGATAACCACGAATTTAGTGCTGAGCTGGCACTCAGGACATCTGGGTTGAAATCCCATCTCTGGCATCTCCAGCATCTGGCACCCACACATCTATTGTGTGATTTGAATGAGCAACTGCCTGCCATTCCCAGCCCATGGAGCAGGGATAATGACACTTCCTCACGCTCCCCTTTGGTCTGTCTCATCCACTTAGGTGGAAAATGCATCAGCTCAGAGCTGTCCTGCCCCAGCCTGGGACAGCCGGCCTGGGACGGGGTTGGCCAACAGAAAATGTTTTCCAGAGATGGCTCAACCCTTTTGAAGGAGCTCAAAGGCTGGAAGGGACCTCATTCCAAGCCCTGCCATGGACAGGTCCACTGTCCCAGGCTGCTCCAAGCCCTGTCCAGCCTGGTCTTGGGCAGTGCCAGGGATGGGGCAGAAGGGATGCTGAGCACCTTGAGGAAAACCTCCCCCACAGCCCTCAGAGCTGGCACAAATAAAGCTGTCAGACATTTCTAATATTTCTCAGCCATTTAAAATGTGAATATTCATAATTCTTGCAAACCAGAGCCTAATTAGAATCATAAATTATTGCTTCAGTGTAGAGCAGAAGAGCAGCTTGTGTTCTGTGGCTCATTTCACCCCGAGGAGCCCCAGCCACACCTCGTGTGTCCCTGAGCACAGCAGTGAGCACCGAGCACAGCACAGGTTTCACCTTTCACAAAGCATGAAGGGGCAAACCCAGATCTCCAAGCTGGATGGCTTAAATACAACTTTTACCCCCAAAAAGGTTTTGAGGGGGATGCTGAGCAGCAGGAGTGGGTGGGGAGGGTGTTTGTGGCAGAAGGGAAGCACCCAGCCCTCCCCACCTCTCCCATGCCCAAAGGCTGCTGGTTTCCACTTTCAGAGAGGATCTGAGTCCTCTGCACGTTGTTTCTTCAATAAATAAAGCTCTCAGAATCACAGAATCATTTGGGCTGCAAAAGCCCTCCCAGCCCATCCATTCCAAGCTGTGCCCAGTGCCCAGCCTGTCCCCAGCCCAGAGCTCTGAGTGCCACCCCCAGGAATTCCCGGGACACCTCCAGGATGGGCACTGCACCCCTCCCTGGGCAGTGCCAGTGCCTGAGCCCCCTTTCCATGGGGGAATTCCTGCTGCAATCCTGCTCAGGGTGGCAGGGGACGAGCACAGGAGCTCCCCAGTCCTCCGTGGTGCCCTTCCCTGCTGGGGGTGCTGAGCTGGCTGCAGGTGCCCTCCCTGGCTGTGCCCTCCCTGGCTGTGTTTGGCATTCAGGGGGAGAACAGATCCTGGCTGCACCTCCTGAGCAGCCCCCAGAGAGCTGAGGACGTGCCCAGTGCCCCTGGGCTGAACACAGCAAGCACATCTGGAGGTGTTTCCAGCTCCAGATGTTCTGTTAGGCAAACACAGAGCAGCACTCAGGGCCCCGTGGCCCTGCCCTGCCTCAGCCCAGTGAAAATCAAACTGGAATTGAAGGGCCCCAGGGCAGACCATGGCCAAAGGCAGGGCAGCGAGGCAGAGCAAAGCCAGATTCTCAGCAGCTCTGAGACGTGGCACTCACACCAGGGCTGGCAGCTCCTCTGGTCCTGCTCTGGCTCTGAGATCAACTCCAGTCCCATCCCATTTTCAGGTCTTCTGAACAGACCTGCTCAACATCAGGAAAAAATGACAGGGTTCAGCTCCACAAAGCAATAATTAAAAATGAACAGATCTGCTGTGTGTCAAAGCACTGGGCCTAGTACAGCCCATGTGAAATAACAGTAGTAACAGTGATAATGCTAATTTTGATGATTTTAATTATTTGAAAATCATACAATCTCCTCAAGAGAAAAATCTAGAAATCAAAAAAGCATTGTTTCTATTTGGATTTTCATTAGATAAAATACTTCCCCTTTTTAACCTGCTTTTAGTATAAAAATAGAACCAGGGTAAGGACCAAGATCCAAATCTGTTCTATTTGTGTTAACAACAGTTCCCAAAAATTTCAGGCTGCCTCTTTCCTGCACTACTGTTGTGGTGTGGGTTCAGTTTCCATTTGTATTGTTTTCCCCGTTGATGTTGTTCTCCCCATTTTGCATCCCTAAGCCTATGTTGATGGTTCAGCCCTGGTTTCCCCCTCTCCCTGAGTTGGTTCCCCGCTGTTCTGAGAAAGCTGCCAAGCCCTTGTCTCCACCCCCGTTCCCTTAGCAGCCACCCCACTTGTTACATTTTCCCCTCTTCCAGAGCCCTGTCCATCTCTCGGGGCCCTGCCCATTTCTCCAGAAACTTCTCCCTTCCTCAGAAAGTGATTGGGCAGGTGCCTCGAGCCCCTCCCTAGCTTTTATATCATTAGTTCTTGTCCATGTCAGTTATATTCAATTCCCCTCCTCAGTTTCCCCCATTGGTTCTTGTATCTATGTTCCACTATATACTGCTGTTGCCCTTTGTTCTCTGCCTTTTCCCGCCTGGATCCCCTGGACACAATGAGACAATAAATCTCTGGATTGCACCAGGCGAGTTAAGACCTCTTTTCTCTCTGGCTTCTCCGCCTTTGCCGCTCCTCTCGAGATTGTTGCTGCCCGGTCGAAGGCGCTGCCCAGACGTCCCAGACGCATCCAGGCAGTGCCCCCAGCTGCTGCTGTGCTCCCAGCTAGCCGGCGCCGCCTTCCCCCGCTCTCAGGGGAGTGAAGTGCACTCGACGCAGCAGCGCGGCACGCTACATTTTTCTATATTTCCTTTTGAGAGTTGTCCAATATCGTAGCCTTGAATCCAAACCTTTTTCTATTTCCCTGTAGGTCCAGCATCAAATCCCAAGGATCAAATTATTCCCTGGAATTTAAGTGTCTCTGCAATAGATCAAATACTTATTCAAGAAAAACCCTTCAGATTATTTGATATAATCTGTGGGTTTTAAGAATATGCAAATTTAAAGAGGAAATATGAAATAATAACAGCTCAGAGTGGGGCATAAATTAAACACCAGCTATTTTAAATTTGATATGAGCTATTTCTATATTCTCAGATAGTGCATCACTGCTGCTGATATTGTAGAGGAAGTCAAGGGAGTAATTCTCCAGGAAGCTGGACAGTTAAATGAGCTTTACTTGGAGCAGGAGCAGGGAGAAAAGGAAATTCAGTGTATTTGAGCTCCAGTACATCTGTGCTCCATGAGAGATCCTTCAACACTGAGAGACCAACAAGGAACTGGAAAAGCAAGGAAACTTCTCTTCTTCTTGCCATTTGTGCACACAAAGGAGGCGTGAGAGGCCGAGTCTGTGAGCTCCAAACCTCTGACAGACACAGGGATGAGGAACAAGCACTTGGCTTTCCTGGGGAAGGCTTCCCTTGCTCCATAAAACCTGATTTTAATTGGAACTCGTGCCTGTGTGAGCTTCTCTTCCTGATGCAGCCAGAGCATTTCAAGACAGCTTCTAACTAATAATTTCAAGCTGCTGTTTTTAAAGCTTTTAAATTGAGTTTCAGGTTTTATTCAAAAGCAGTTTCACACCAACTGGAAGTGGAACCAGGTGTCCTGTAAATAACAGATGCTTTCCAGCATTTCTAACCTAATAAAAACAGGAAATCTGCTCGTCTGAACGGGTGCCTCCTGATTTACAGAACGGATTGAACATTTATCTATCAGGTCTCCTCTCCAAGAGCAGACTTTATAGAGCAAAATAAATCCAACACATAAAAGTCAACATTTACCAAGAAAGCATGTTAGAAGAGCAAATGCAAAACAGCTCTAAATCTGCTCTTCACCTCTAATGTTTCTGACTGTTGATATAGATCATGACTTTTAGTTGTCATTTAAATAACTTCAGTCAACTCCTTTCAAATATTTCCCTTTCCCTGAAGCAAACAGGGCAGAGGCTGCTGAGCCCCTGCTGCAGCACAGCTGGCAGGCTCTGGGAACGATTAATATAATATAATATAATATAAGATAATATAATATAATATAATAGAATATAAGATAATATAATATAATGATAATATAATAGTAATATAATATAATATAAGATAATATATATAATATAATATAATATAATATAATGGAATATAATGGAATATAATGGAATATAATATATAATATAATGGAATGGAATATAATGGAATGGAGTCTAATGGAATATAATATAATATAAGCAATATATAATATATTCTATAATTATAATGTTAATATATATTATATATGTATATATAGAATATAAAATATGCAATATAAAATAATATATTATATAATATAATATATATTATAGTATATTATATTATATTATATTATATTATATTATATTATATTATATTATATTATATTATATTATATTATATTATATTATATTATATTATATTATATTATATTATATTATATTATATTATATTGACTAGACTAGACTAGACTAGACTAGACTAGACTAGACTAGACTAGACTAGACTAGACCAGACCAGACCAGACCAGACTAGACTAGACTAGACTAGACTAGAATAGAATAGTTAGAATTCTGTCACTGGTTTCTGTTTCTCCGCAGCTCAGAAGTGCAGAGCGCGGTGCAGAAAATGCCGTTTTCCCTGGCAGCCGCGAGAGGGGAGCCTTTTCCTTCTGTAAACTCGGGACAGTCTCTTCACCTGGCCAGCGCACGGGAAGCCTGGCAGAGGGAGAGGCAGCTCCGCGGCCGAGCAGGAGGTTTGGCCCCGCTTCCCAAGCCAGTCGATGCCTTCCCGCAGCCCATTGAAACCGATCCGGCCCGCTCATACCCGCACTAGTTATCGATGTGTGCTGAGCGCTCTCGGTTCACTTTATGTTTTTCTCTCCCACCCCAGCAAAGCAACCTCAGAACTTCACTTTGTACAAACACCAAGGAGCAAAGCCCCTCTTCTTCTCTGGTCAGCTCCAGACAGAAGAGAGAGCCCTATTAATGCTATTGGTTTGGCACTTTTGCTGCCAGGTCAGAAAGCCCTGTTTCTAACAATATTTCACTGTCTTTACCAGTTCCTGCCTGCAGCTCTAACTGGAACCAGGCACAAAATATCAAAACACTTTGGCACTTGCAGAGATTTGTGGGGTGGGAGAAGCTGCCCACCCTTGAAGAGAAACAAAGGGAATCTCATTAATATCCATGTCTGCAGGGAGACAGAGGGTTCTGTTTCTTTGGATTTAGCCATTATTCTGATTTTATTACTTTCATTAGTATTGTCATCCAGGCTTCTGCTACTTTATACTTTACCAAGTTAATTAATGCTAAAGATTAAAATGCAGCTGCCTAAAACATCCTACCAGGATTCAACTGGAAAATAAAAAACCCAAACAGAATTCTAGAAATAAAGTTTTATGAAAGAACCAACTCTCAAAGAACTGGCTGAGCAACTTTCTTGGCTTTTGGGAACTGATCTCCAGCAAGGTCTAGGGTCTCTGTGCAATGGTAAGGCAGCAAATGTTTGGGGCTTGGGAAAGCTCAGAAAAACAAAGGTTTGTAACCTTGTTTAATATTGAAAACTCAGCCTTCAGAGATCAGAAATGGAGAGACGAGTGGTTAAATGAGGATAAACCTCTATACTGCACTTAAAAGCCAGTTGTGCATCTGGGAAGAGCAGGATGAGAATTTATGAGGCTGCTCTGGAAGAATTCACAGGCATTCGAGCTGGTACTGAGACACAGCCATCCTGAGTTGCTCAAGGGGATGGGGGAAAGAAGAAGGAGAGGAAAATCAAAAATGCTGGGGGGAGCTAAATGCATAAATTGGCATATTTGTGCCTATTTCCATTCTTTTCATATTTCTGAATTAATTTGGTCTTCATAAGAAAGTAACGGCAGCCTCAGAGGAGCTGCAGAGCATTTCAGGCATGGCACAGAGCAGGAGCTCACAGAGCCTGGGGCTGCAGGGCACACTGAGCATCACCCACGGCAGGGTGTCCCACTGTCCCAGGGTGTCCCAGTGTCCAGCCTGGCCTTGGCACTGCCAGGGATCCAGGGGCAGCCCCAGCTGCTCTGGGCACCTGTGCCAGGGCCTGCCCACCCTGCCAGGGAACAATTCCTTCCTAATCCCTGCCCTCAGCCTGCTCTGTGCCAGGCTGAAGGCACTGCCCCTGTCCTGTCTGTGTCTCCTGAGCTTGCCATTCCAGGCACGTTGGAGGGCAGGAGTGCTGGACCCTGGAGCCCGGCTGGCAGCGCCTCTTCATTAGGAGAAGAGGGATGTCTAACGTCTCGAGTACTTAACTCCAATTAACTGATTAGCTGGAGGGGAAATCCGAGCAAACACAAGGCTGTTTGATGTCTGCAAGTCAAAGACTGCCAGCTGTCTCTGTTTGGAGTCACAGACCGGCTGGGCTTTCAGCGTGGTGTGGAATTTGGGGGGGCACAGCTCCTGTGCTCAGCCTGGCCAGGGCTCCGCGTGCTCTGGAGGTGCCCAGGGAAGCTCTGCCCAAAGTCTCAGCACATCTGTGGTGCCAAAGCCTCACCTTGGGGTGCCCGGGGTGCCTGAGGGGCACACGACTGCAGGGAGAAGAGCTGGACCAGGGAAGCATGGGGCTGATGGTGGCACCTGAAGGAAAGGGGTCACTCTGGCACGAAACTGTTGACAATAACGCCAAGAGCAGCTCCCTGCTCAGAGATGAGGCTTCCACCCGCAGCTCAACCAGCTCCACGTGCTGCTCCAGTCATTAGGGACATTTCACAGGAGCAGGACAATTTCACAGCCCCATGGGACAACCTGCCAGCAGCAGAGCCCCGGGCACAGCCCAGCCTGGCACCCCCAAAGCACTGCCAGACCTCCTTTTGGGCTGAGCCCTGCGAGAGCACACCTGGGCAGCCTGCTGCTGCTCCTGGCCCTGCTGCTCCTCCTCCCTCCCCTCCTGCTTTCCCTTCCTCTCCTGCTGCTCGGGTCTGCCTGGGCTCGATGATCTCCGGTGTTTCCCGTGGAGGGTGGGAAGCCATCAGTGAGGTTGGGTGGGGCAGCCAGGTGAGGCCCCAGCTGCCCAGGGCTGGCAGCAAGAGGCAGTGCCAGGCACCAGGGACTGTCCCCTGTGGCCCAGGAGCCAGGGCAGGTGAGCCTGCCTGCCAGGGCAGCTCTGCTCTCACACCTGAGCAGCACACAGAGCTCTCCAAGGGCTCGGGAGCTGCCAGGCTCCTTCCCCTCACTGCCTGCTCTCAGCTCTGCTGTGCTCTGTGTCCTGCAGGAGGGTTTCAGCTGTTCTGATTAATCCTCAGACTCTCCATGTCTGCACCCACCCCAGGCCCTGGCTGGGACTGGCACTGTCAATTGTCATTCCTGCATTTTTCTATTAAATTTACTGTCCTCTTTCACTGCTTTACCTGGTATGACATTTGTGCTTTTCTTTCCCAGTGTTCTTTTAGCAGCACTATTGATTCAAATGGATGCAATAAATCGTTTTCAAAGAACACGTTCCTGTTGAAGATCAAATCAGAACACCCAGCCAAGTTAATTGTCTTAAAAGGTGTGCTCAGGATCAGTGGAGAAAAGTTTCTTTATTGGATCAGATTCTGATCACAGATTTAATGAGACTTGCATGGTATGAGACAGGACAACTCTGGCCTTTAATATTCACAGTTCTCCAATAAACCTTAGCAATTAGTTTTTAAATAGCAGTAGCAATATGCACACCATTACTTACTGTGGAAGCTTCAAACATTTAGCATAGGATGGTTTTCCTATAAAAATAACTTTTAAACTTTGATTGACAAAGACATTAATAAAATACTAAAAATATCTTCCTGTAGAGAACATAAATGTTATTTATCCCAAGCCATCCTGTGTCCAAACCAAGTCCATGTGCTTTGGAGTTAGACATTTTCCATATCTATTCCAAATTTATATACAGACTACACTGGATTGCTGGGATGACAGGGGTCCAAGATGACCCTGATACAGAAAAAAGAGCAGAAGAGAGCCTGTCCTGCCTCCAACCAAATAATCCCACCAGGCAGCACCACTGCAGCCAGCACTGCTGGCAGGGAAAGGGACAGTGCCAGGGACAGAACCCACCTCCAAAGCATCCAGCTAGCTGGGAAGCAAACCACTCAGAGCTCAGAGCACGATGCTCTGGGCAACCAATGCAAGCTGCAAAATGCTCTGCAGGCTCCCCAAGTGCTGCAGTGTGCAATGCACAACCCCAGAGAGCTCCTCCTTTCCCTGGGCAGTGCCCAGAGGAAAGGCTCCCAAACACCTGCCACCCAGAGCACCAACCCCACTGCCACGAGTGCTGCTGCTCCAGGAGCCCAGGGGCTGGCAGGTGCCAGGGGAGGGAGGCACTGGATTGCCCAATTCCCAGGAACAGCTCCTCAGCAGGTGTGCACTGCAGGGCAGGGCAGAGGGCACTGCAGACCTGGCCCAGGTGAGTGCTCTGCCCCTGGTGCTGCCCAGCCCTGCCTGAGGGCTGCAAACACAGACACAGGGGAAATAAAAGCTGCTCTGGGCACAGCCCTGCCCTGCAGCTGGGCTCCCTGGCACTCAGGCACAGGTGCCATGCAGGGGGATCACTCTCCATGCCAGGCCTGCCTCACCCCCACCCAGGGTGGCTGGATCACCAGATCTCCCTTTTTTCCAGATCTCTAGCTCCAGGCTCCTCTGTAGTGCACAGGAGTGTTTTAATGTGTGCCATCCTTAAATGTCAGTGGCAAGCAGACGAGGCTTTTATGACGGCAATTTTTCTTTCATTTTTCCTGCTGAAACCACGCAGCAGGAATGAAAACAAGACATAGATGGTGAAAAGTGTGAGAAGTGTATTATCATCAGAATAATTCTGCTTTAACCAGGTGAGGCCCATCAGGGCACTGAGGCTCCAGCTCTGTTTCAGGGTGCTCTGCTGCACACTGAACCCCTGGAGCTGGAGCAGAATCCTCCTCAGAGCTGCCCAGCCCCTCTGCTTTGTCTGGGCTCAGCTCTGGGCTGCTGGAGCTGCCTCAGCTCTCCTGGGCACTGGGGGACCCCAGAGCTGAGGGACAGAGCAGCAGCACAGCCCAGCTCAGCAGAGGGGAGGAAAAGCCTTCTTCATCCCAGAATTTTGTCTGTGGCACTTGCAGAGCCTGCAGAAAGAGCCAGGGATTTAATGAGCATTTGAAAGTTAAATAATTTGTGGATGTGACTGTTCTGAAGCCTCTGTTTGCAGAGAGCCAAAAAAAGCAATGTCCCTGTATGCAGAGGAAGCTGAACCTCTCTAAACTGCCCAAAAATCTCTTCAGAAAGTCCTGGAAATGCCAACTGAGGCAGACAGGCACCAGGTTGGGAAGGCCACAGACTCAGGACACGTTTTGCTACAGCTGCTAAAGGATGGAGAGATCTGAAATCCACTGACATCAACTCCCTCCTGCACGAGGAGATGGAATAGATTTTCTTTGCACCCTTTTGAAAACAACTTTGCGAACATTTATCACACTGGCATTCAGCTGAACCACAGCGAAGCCTTGAGGTGTTCCTGCTGTCAGGCTGAGGCAGCACAGAGCTCCCTTTAAAACAAAACTGTAACTAATAGCACTAAAAGGAAAAAGCACACTCGAGCAGTGGGGGGAAAGGAAGGCAGCACTTCAGAGGGTGGGTGCTGACTGTGGGACCACCTGGGCTGCTTTTCTCCTGCCTGGGTAGGGGTGGCTGCTCTGGAGGGGAGGGGAGGGAGCAGCTCCCTGTGCTGAGGCACTGAGAGAGCCCCAGCTCTGCCTCCCCCTCTGCCCATCCCAGCAGAGGAAGGCAGGGCTGTCACCATGCCAGCACCTGAACTCACAGCCCTCCTGCCCAAGTTCATGAAACACACCCTGAACAGCAGCATCCCTTCTCAGGAAGAGTGGGAGCTGCTCCTGAGCCCTCAGGGACTTCTCAAAGCTCAGACCAAGCCAAAGGCTCCCCCAGGTCTGTGCCCTGCTGGGCCCCAGTGCCTCCCCAGCTGCTGAGCACCAGCTCAGGGCTCTGCCTGCTCCAGGGGCTGCTGCCCATCTGTCAGAGGCAGCCCCAGGCTGGCAGGGAGCTGTGCAGCCTGCTGCAGCTCCCCTGGCTCTGCCAAGCCCCCAGCCTGCTCTCCAGGGCTGCTCTGTGTCACAGCCAGCTGATTCTGACCCAAATGTGCCTCCCAAACCTGCCCGGGGCAGGAAACCACCCCCAAAGGGCTTCACTGCCCCAGCAGCACTGTGTGCACAGACCCACAAACACCCAGCAAATGCCATCTCCACATTTCCAGGGCGTTTGGAATGAGAGCACCAGGATCAGGGCTTGGCCCCAGGAGTCCCCCCTGGCTTCTCTGCCAGCCCAGCTGAGATTCTGGCCCAGATCAGCTCTGCTCCCGAGGCTCCCTGCCTGTTCAGCAGGGGGAATGACCCAGTCATTACCCTCAGCCCCTCCACATGCCCAGAGAGAAATTTGCCATGAAATTACAACTTCTGAGGAGGAGCAGACAGGAGCTTTGTCCATGCACTGCGTGGGGAGACCTGCTCCCAGCCTGGCAAACCTCACCCCTCTCTGCTCTGTCTGCCCAAGGGAGCTCATGAACCACGTCAGGAGCTTGGATTAACCCCTCAGGTAATCTCTAATGCAGCTGTAATTAAAAATCTGCCTGGAACCGAGCAAATCAGCATCAGTCCTTCAGGCTCTGAGGAGAACAGGACTCCTTTGTGGCCTGGTAATTTGAAGGTGGCTGATAAAAAAGAAGCCAGGAAGTTGAATAGCTGATCTGTTCAACACAGCATATTTTTAATTTCCCCTGCCTTGTTTGTGACTAAGATCTTCACCATGCTGAGCCACGGAACTGCAGCATTATTCACATCACAATTGGAACAAAGAGCAAACAGCTCGCACTAATTCCCTATAAAGCCAGAACAAATTGTGTCATTTGCAATGCAAATGTGATTTCAAGCTTCATTAACATCTTTTTTAGGGCCAGTGAGCTTCCCTGCTCCCAGAGATGTGCCCAGCACCCTGGCACCCCTCAGCTCCTCTGCCAGGGTGGCAAACAGAACACAGCGAGCAGCAAAAGCCAGCAGCAGGAGCAGGACTTGCTGGGCTCCCTTGGAAAGGGAAACTTTCATTTAGTGGGGTACATTCCTGGTGCACCCAAACATTGCCATTTCTTCTGCCAGTGCTTCAATAACTTCAGATCACAGCAGTGAGCAGAGATGAAAATGGGAATTAATTTCCTCAAAAACAGCCCAGACCCCTGTGAGCCTCCTTCCACCCTCGGGACCGAAAATGAGATCAGATGGTGAGATAAAACCTTTGTGCCAATGGAGATGGGGGATGAGAGCTCCAGGACTTGGAGCCTGCCGGGCAGCCCAGGGATCACATCCCAGTCTGCAGAGCAGCCCAGGGATCACATCCCAGTCTGCAGAGCAGCCCAGGGATCACATCCCAGCCTGTTGTGGTTCCTCCTGTGCATCCCTGGTGCCTCCAGCAGGATCCAGAGCCTGCTGCCCCCTGAGGAGGAGCAGCAGGGACTGTGAGCAGCCAGCTTCAGGCAGGACCCAGCTGTGCCCGTGGCAGGGGCACCAGGACAGTGCCAGGGCAGGGGTGGCTCCACGGGAGGCCCCTGCTGGCTGGGCAATGTTTGATACCCAGTAATGACATTTAGTGGAAGTGGGAGCAAACTCTAATGGGCAGTTTGGAAGCAGCACTGGAGGGATTTAAAGGCTGCTTGCAGAGGAAACTCTGCTGAGCTGGTTTGTGGATTCAGGCTGGAGCAATTACACCAGAGCAGCTCTTGGGGAGGGGAACTGAGCTGTAAACTCTGGGGAATTGGGATCTTTTCATGCACTTCTTAAACTTTGTTGGCACAACTGGAGAAGTTTTCCCTTGCAAGCGAACCCCAGGGGAGGCTGAGCGGGGTTTGGGAATGCCGGGTTTTGGTGGAGTGGCCACGAGGGGTCCTGCTCAACCCAAAATGTTCTGCACCTCCCTCAGCTAAATGTGACAAAATGCAAATGAAAACAGGCACAGGGGCTGGCTACAGAGCTGCAGACGCTAAATTTAGGGAATGCAAACATTCCTCTGATTCATCTGCCCAGGGAGTGCCAGTGCAGGGATAAATCAGAGCTGGCTCAGGCCACAGCAGCTCGGGGTCAGCCCAAGCACTGACCATGCCCAGGCACAGCTGAACCAACCCCCGGGTGCAGCCAGGCTCTGCACTGCTGGGCAAACTGAGCTCCTGCTTGCTCTGGGCTCAGCCAGACCCTCCCTGTCTTCCTGGCACCCTCTGGAACTGCCCCCAGGGCTGGCAGAGCCCCCTGGCAGCACAGAGCTCTGGGTGTGTGCCCAGGGCAAGCTCTGCCAGCACAGGGGGCACAGAGCCCTGCTGGCACTGCCAGGGACCCAGGGCAGCAGGACAGTGCCAGCAGCTGCCCAGCCAGGCACTGGGCACTGCTGGCACTGCCAGGGAGGCTGGAGCACTCCCAGCCAGGCACTGGGCACTGCTGGCACTGCCAGGGAGGCTGGAGCACTCCCAGCCAGGCACTGGGCACTGTGCTGGCACTGCCAGGGAGGCTGGAGCACTCCCAGCCAGGCACTGGGCACTGCTGGCACTGCCAGGGAGGCTGGAGCACTCCCAGCCAGGCACTGGGCACTGTGCTGGCACTGCCAGGGAGGCTGGAGCACTCCCAGCCAGGCACTGGGCACTGTGCTGGCACTGCCAGGGAGGCTGGAGCACTCCCAGCCAGGCACTGGGCACTGTGCTGGCACTGCCAGGGAGGCTGGAGCACTCCCAGCCAGGCACTGGGCACTGCTGGCACTGCCAGGGAGGCTGGAGCACTCCCAGCCAGGCACTGGGCACTGTGCTGGCACTGCCAGGGAGGCTGGAGCACTCCCATGAAATGCTGGTGGCACAGCCTACCAGAAGCTTTTCTGGGAGAACAAAATTCTGAATGGGGAACTAAAACCCAGATAAATATCTGCCTTTTGTGTGCTGGACCTGGAGCAGCAGGGCTGGAGTTGAGCACTTTGGGAGCTGCTGTGCTCCCTTAAACCACCCACTGCTCCAAAGAGTGAGCCCTGGCTGCTCTCTGGGGAGGAGGTGGGCAGGCTGTGGGGGGTGTGAGGGGGCTGTGAGGGCTCAGCAGGCATCACTGCTCCTGCCAGCCCACCTGAAACCCTGCCACAGGGCAGCAGAGCAGCTCACTCAGCTCCTGCTTTGCCCCTTGACTCATCTCCCTGGGTTTTCCTGACCAAAGCAGCTTTTGCAGCTGCTCAGCCTGCAGGGCAGCCCAGGAGCAGCCCAGGGATCACATCCCAGCCTGCAGCCCAGGAGCAGCCCAGGGATCACATCCCAGCCTGCAGGGCAGCCCAGGGATCACATCCCAGCCTGCAGGGCAGCCCAGGAGCAGCCCAGGGATCACATCCCAGCCTGCAGGGCAGCCTACAGCCCAGGAGCAGATCCCAGCCTGCAGCCCAGGAGCAGCCCAGCATCCCTGCCAGAGCTCACTCTGAAGAATGGCACTTGCAGGCACACAGAGCCAGCTGGGAGAAAACCAAACTCCTGTGTCTCCTGTGAGAGCCCACCTTTAGCTCCTCCTCTGCCAGGTCCCCTTTAAAGCAGCCCTTCCCCAATGCACACATGCCATTGCTCCAAAAACTTCTGTAATCACCTCCTGTGAACAAACATGAGTCATGAACCAAACTCTGGAAGCAAAACAGGCTCCAAAACGCATCTGTGTAATGCTCCCATCACCCTGGTGCTGGCCAAGCTCTCCCTGTAACTCACTCTGATGGAGATAAGGGGCACAGAGAGTCCGAGTGGCCACTCTGCCTCGGGCTGGGAGAGATTATGGAAGGAGAAAAACAAACCATTACCGCGGGTCAGCTGGAAACGATCCAGGGACCTGCGGGCAGGGAGAGCTGGAAGGCAGGGAAAGGAATTCCCTTTTTTCCCCCAGAAAATGTATGGACCTGAAGCCTCCAGAGCCGGGGCTGTGAGGAACCAGAGTTGTGCCCCTGTCATTTGTCCGTGTGAGCACAGCCCCGGGTGTGCAGGATGGGGAGCTGGGAGCACAGCCCAGGTGTGCAGGATGGGGAGCTGGGAGCACAGCCCCGGGTGTGCAGGATGGGGAGCTGGGAGCACAGCCCAGGGTGTGCAGGATGGGGAGCTGTGAGCACAGCCCAGGGTGTGCAGGATGGGGAGCTGGGAGCACAGCCCAGGTGTGCAGGATGGGGAGCTGGGAGCACAGCCCCGGGTGTGCAGGATGGGGAGCTGGGAGCACAGCCCCGGGTGTGCAGGATGGGGAGGTGGGAGCACAGCCCAGGGTGTGCAGGATGGGGAGCTGCCAGTGCTGGGAGCACAGCCCCAGAGCTGCAGGGGAGGGGACAAGGCCTGCAGTGACCAGGGGAGAAACGTGAGATCCTGGAGCTGCTGCTGCAGCCCTGGCACCTGGCAGAGCTGTTCTGACAGAAATCACAGGCCCTCATCCATCACTCCTGACTTCCACAAGTACCAGTGGGAGCACACTCCCATCTCCACCGAGTCCCACGGAGCCAGGGCACCACTTTTTTGTCAGATCATTCCTAAAAGGCATTGTACATATATTTATTTCCATCTGGTTTATAGCCTTCATCACCATAGTAACTTATCCTCCTGTCAGGGCTGCACTCAGCAGAGGGAAAATCCACTTTCCCCTATCAGCACTCAAGGTCACTGCACCACTCTCACAAGTGATCTCAGGAGCCCACCCTGCCTTGCCAAATTCTCTGCTGCTGAGGACCTGGGCCCGGGGCAGGGAGAGGAAGCTGCCCCCGGGCAGGGCATCAGAACTGAGCCTGCACTGGAGCACAGAATGGAGCACTGTGAATCCTTGCACTCAGCTCCATCTCAGGCCAAATCAGCTGCTCTGAATATTGGATTCTTTTCTGATGCTTAAACTTAATAAAAAAAATTTAAAAAAAATAGAATATGAGTCCAAAAAGAGGCTGCAGGCACCAGTTGCTGCATATAATCACTGAAAGCTGTAGCACTGTGAATATTTCTGATTATGTTTCAGTTTTTCATTATTAAAAACGGGCTGCAGTTGATTCATAGTTTTGCTGCAATCAGCTGAAACCCAATTACCATCACAGCACCAACCACTTCTGGGCCAGCCTGGGGCTGCCAGGGAGAGACAGAGCCCTGCATCTCCCCGGGGGCAAGCAGGGAATTTGTTCTGGAATTTTCTACAAAACTTCCTGCAGAGGAAAGTGGTCATTGCCCTTCCCAGAGCAGCTGCTCCCTGAGCTGGGCCCTGCATCCCAGCATCACCAGAGCTGCCACCAGAGCCCGCAGAGCCCCCTGCCCAGCCCGGGCCAACCCCCTCCTCTCTCCTGCCCTCTCTGCTGCCCAGCCTGCTCCCACCAGCTCCCACCAGGCACACCGAGGGGCAGCAGCAAGGTGGGGAGCAGCGTTTGTGCTCCTGCCAGACGTTCAGCAGGAGCAGCAGGAGCAATAATGGCTTGTCACTCTGCCCATCCCTCTCCCCTTCCCTCCCTCCAACCTGTCACTTTGCTTCGGGCTTGCCCACGCAAAGAACCGGGAAATTGCTGCCATTTCCCTGAATACCAGACCATTGATCCGTGCCTGTACCTTCGGAGGGCTCTTCCTACACAATTACAGCCCAAAGGGTGTCGGCAAAGTTGTTAAGAGTGTGGCAAGAATCCACAAATCATTAATCCGGTCCTGTGTTCTGCCTCTAATTAGAGGCAATTTGCATCTGCTACGTACACATCCTGGTGCCAAAAGCAGCTCAGGCTGAGGAAGGAGATGGAGCTGAGCATCACTTGAGGCTCAAGGTGCAGCAGGGGGAAGAGGGGAGGGAAGGGGGTGAGCAGGGACGGGGCAGGAGGGAAGCAGAGCCCACTTCGTGTTCCTGCCCTTCCTCAGAGCTCCTCAGTGAAGTCACATCTCCATTGGCAACATCACAATCGTCTCCACAGCAACAAATGTGATGCTGCAGATCACCGAAATATCTATTTTTGAAAAGGTAGGAGGAAAACACAAATGTGGAGCATGTAGGGGTTGAACAGGCACACAAGCCTAATGACTATAATGGGAGGTGCACAAAAATACTGAGAGGAGCTGAGCAAAATCACCCTCTGCAAACTCCTTCCTGGGCCCCCTCAGCATCCTGGGGGCAAAGACAGCAGAGGGGTCCCAGGGGCCCCCTGAGCTCAGGGTCCCTGTCCCTGCTGGATGCCCCCAGCCCCAGCAAGGGCAGGGAGGAGCTGGGGGCCCTGTGGGACCCTCTGGGGCCCAGGACCAGCCAGGATTACACCAGGCTTAAGTGCAGATCCTCCTCAGAAAAGGACCTAAAAGGGATTTGCATCCATAAAACACAGGGGGATTAAAGTGAAGGGAGAGCTGTTTCCAAGTCTAATTTAGATGTAGCCAAGGGCTGTGAGCAGCACTGCCCTCGGGCTCCTCCAGCTGCTGCTAGAACTTCCTGGAAGTTTCTGCTGTGGTTTGTGCCAGCCAAGGTTAAAACTCGCTGCAGGTTAGCAGCTCTTGGAAAGGTTCCTGACATTCTGGACAGAACCTTAAAGAGCCCTTCAGAGGCAGGGGTGTGAATGCAGACTGTGTGCGACAGGCCTTGTGCCAACCCTCCCTGCTGGGGCCAGGGCTCTGAGCACTGAGATCCCATCCCTCCTCAGCAAGAGGAACCCTCAGAGGGGGGACAAGAGCCCTTCTCTCCCCTGGGGACACAGCCTCGCTCTGCAGAGCTCCCGGGCCACTGGGGCTGGGGGCTTGAGCCTGTGGCACTGTTCAGTCCTCACTGCTCAGGCAGCTCTCCTGAAAAGCCCTTCCTTGGGAGATGCAGGAGGGATTGCACCAGGAGGGGAGGGGATGGCCCAGGAGGGGAGGGGGATGGCCAGGAGGGGAGGGGGATGGCCCAGGAGGGGAGGGGGATGGCCAGCAGGGGAGGGGGATGGCCAGGAGGGGATGGGGATGGCCAGCAGGGGAGGAGGATGGCCCAGGAGGGGAGGGGATGGCCAGCAGGGAGGGGGATGGCCAGCAGGGGAGGGGATGGCCAGCAGGGGAGGGGGATGCCCCAAGAGGGGAGGGGATGGCCAGGAGGGGGGGATGGCCAGGAGGGGAGGGGATGCCCAAGAGGGAGGGGATGGCCAGCAGGGAGGGGGATGGCCAGGAGGGGAGGGATGGCCAGTAGGGGAGGGGGATGGCCAGCAGGGGAGGGGGATGGCCAGGAGGGGAGGGGATGGCCAGCAGGGGAGGGGGATGGCCAGGAGGGGAGGGGATGGCCAGGAAGGGAGGGGGATGGCCAGGAGGGGAGGGGGATGGCCCAGGAGGGGAGGGGATGGCCAGGAGGGGAGGGGGATGGCCAGGAGGGGAGGGGGATGGCCCAGGAGGGGATGGGGATGGCCCAGGAGGGGAGGGGGATGGCCAGGAGGGGATGGGGATGGCCCAGGAGGGGAGGGGATGGCCAGGAGGGGATGGGGATGGCCCAGGAGGGGAGGGGGATGGCCAGGAGGGGATGGGGATGGCCAGCAGGGGAGGGGGATGGCCAGGAGGGGAGGGGGATGCCCCAAGAGGGGAGGGGGATGCCCCCTCTGTGGAGCATGATGCAGAATAAATAGCCTGCCAAGCTGATGTGGTGATGAAGTGGGTGTGGATTGCCAGCAGGGTTTCTGCATTCCCTGGTCCTCTCCTGGTGCTGTCCTTTATCTCAAGAAGCTTCAGAAATTGGCATTTTCCTCTGCCCTTTGCACCATGGCAGAGGTTTCTGAAAAAAAAAGATTAAAATTCAACACATAATTCTGCAAGCTAAAATTTAAATGGTGATTCCATAGTGCTAACTGAACAAACCCCAAACCTCCATTTCATCTGCTCCTCCGAGCTCCCTCTGCCCCCCTGGGCTGGGAATTCCACAGCTCCAGCGGGGGTTTGGACAATGCCCCCAGGCTCAGGGTGGGATTGCTGGGTCTGTGCAGGGCCTGCCTTGGACCAGTGACCCCGTGGCTCCCTCCCAGGAGATTCTGTGATTCTGGGTATTTGCCAAAGCCCCAGATGCCTGGAAAATGAGAGTGTGGGGTGAGAGCAGAGGTGGACAAATGGACAGAGCTGTGATGCCTCCAAATCCCTTCTGGCACATTCCAGGCATCACTGCTGCTCCTGCCTTTGGGAACTGCAAACTGTAATCAAATTTATGCAGAGCAGAACCCTGAGAAGATGAAAAAGCTGTGTTTAAACGTCACATAGGAAGTGCAGTGCAGTAAATATTGTTAATTGGTGCTGTGAGTTATGTGTGCTGTGCCCTGCTGGGGTTTGGGATCAGCACTTCATCCCTGGAGCTGCTGATGGCTTCCACTGGATGCTCACTAACAAGGACCAGGGTGTGAGAGCACCATAAATAGTGGAGAATAAATGGCAATACTTTTCTCTCCACAAATAATATATCTCTCTTCAAAATGAGTCTCTCTGCTCTGGCACAACAGAATTTGATTGCCTTTGCTCTGCTGGGGAGAAAACCCATCCCTCAGAAAGTGCCACTTTCTCAAAAAGCAGAGAAATGGATCCAGGTTTGAAAAGGGATCCCTGGACACATTTGAGACCCTGGGAGGGCTTTCAGGGAGCTCAGGGGCTGTGCCATGCCTGCCCTGCTGCCAGGGCTGTCTGCACACACAGCCAGGCTCCTTTTCCCTGGGGATCAGCCCCGAGGGGTGCCCACACCTTTGGCACAGCCCTGGCTCTCCTCTGGGCTGTGCAGGGCTCCAGCCTCCCCTCCAGCACAGCCCAAATGCCTTTCATGCCACAGCAAATGTAATTCTTTGGGCTGGAAATCGATTTCCTTCCCAACTCCGTTTTTAACCAGCAAGGCAGAACAAACCCACCTACTGTTTCCTTCGTGCTCTGGAGGCTTCTGCTCCTCTGCACCCTGAAAAGCTGACTGAGAGAGGAGCAGGAGCTGGGGTGCAGCAGGGACTGGCACAGCCCTGCTCTGCTCTCCCAGCTGTGCTGCAGGGCAGGGCAAGGCAGCAGGGAGAGCAGAGCCAGCCCATGGCCCTGACAGAGCCCCAGGAGCACTGACCCCTCCCAGGCCAGGCCCTGGGCACTGCCCTGGGTGCCTGGCAGTGCCAACAGGGCTGATCTCTGCACCCAGAGCTGTGCAGAACATTCTGGAACACTTGCAAACACCAAGGTGGGGTCACCCCCTCAGTCAGCCCAGGGTGCAAAGAGATCCTCCCTTCCTGACAGCAGAAATTTAGAGATCTGCATCCCTCCTGGAGACATTACCTCTCATTTTTTTATGGATAACACAACATTAGCATGCACAAGTGCAATTAATATTTTCTTATTTTGCTACCTCATAAAATATAGAAATTTAAATCGCTGAGGAATCAGAGGAATGAAAGGAGCATTATGTTTAAGCAGCCACATAATGTGGTTTGCATCATGTAATGGGATGTGTTTAATGCTCTCCTACACAGCAGCCTTTCATCATTTACATTTGCCTCTGGCTTAATAACCTGAGCCACTCTGTTTGGGTTTGTTACAGCTGTAAACATTTCCCAGGCAGAACCACACCTGGAACACGGAAATTGGCAATCTGCATTTCCACGCTTCACTTCCACACTTCTGCCTCTGCCTGCAGGTTCAGGATTCCATCAGGAGTGTGAGAGAGGCCAGGCAGGAGGAGAGTGGGAGCTGCTGGGAGCCCCCAGGGCTGTGACACCCACCCTGCTGTCCCTGGGACACCTCAGGGCTCTTCCCTAAGGACAGGCAAGTCAAAAACTCCAGCAGAGCTGGGAATCACCCCCAGCCCTGCAGGGAGAGCAGCAAGGGCAGAGCTCCTGGAGGTGGCTGAGCTGGGGGGTCCCAGGGACCCCTTCCCTGTGGGCAGGACCCAAAGAGCCCCCCTGGAATGTCCTGGGGCCAGCAGGAGCTCAGCCCACGCCCAGCCCTGGTGGCTCAAGGTGTATTTTCAATTCTCCAGCCAGGGGAGATCCTGCAAGGCAGGAATTTGCTGTACAGGTCAGGAAGCTGTCAGGGAGCAGCCCCCTGCTCGTGGGAGCTGCCAGGAGGGTTGGGGCTGGGAGCAGGGAGGGTGGGAATGCTCTGTGCCCCTCCTGACCATCCCCAGCCCCCCCATCCCCCTGGCTCCAGGGCTGCACAGCTGCCCAGATGTGGTGCCCAGCAGCTGGGGAGCAGGGACTGGAGCCTGGAGCTTCCCAGCCTCAAAACTGGGAAGGGAGGGAAGGGCTGGGATCATCCTGGGGCCCAGGGGAGCTCCATGAGGAACAGGCAGGGCCAGAGCCCTTCCCAGAGCATCCCTGAGCTCCACTGATGGGGCAGAGAGGAGCAAACAAACAAACAAACAAACAAACAAACAAACAAACAAACAAACAAACACAGCTTTTCCCAGCCTCCAGAGGAGGAAGATATGGCTGCAGACATTTCTGTGCCCGGCCTGGCCCCTCCAAACCCCCAGGGCTTACAGGAGCACTGGGGGCTTTGGGCCCACCTGGAACCTGGGCAGCTCCAGGTGCTCCCTGAGCATGGTCTCAGTGCCCAGACACAAATCCCAGCAGGGCCCAGGACACTGCCCCACCCTCAGCCAGAAATGAAGAGAGATGCCTTGAAAGCCTCTGGCTTCCAGGGCAAGCATGAAGCCAGGAGCATACAGGGAGTATTAGGTTTAATATCCAATAAAACAAGAATAAACTTTATGGGGATTTCTTTAAAAATTACCTTTCACAGGCATTTTTATGCAGGCAGAGTTTCTGATGAACAGAGGTTCACTTAGGAGATTGCAAGTACAGAGATCCCTGATCTCTTTCATCTTTTTTCATTAAAAATCTGCCGTTGTGCAGGGTTGAAAGTTCTCCAAGATTTTATTAAATTGGGCAAAGCCAGAGGAGAAATAGCAAATAATGTTCACAAGGATAAAGTTGTGCTCTCATTATGGACTTCACCCTCTCCTCTCAATGCTGGGGTTTCATTCTGCCCCTCTGGCACTTTCTGGCTCCTGTTCATTTTGATGAACAACAGGTTCTTAGTCTTAATTTAAATCTAGATGCAGTGTAATCTTTGTAATTCCATATCACATACAAATCTCGTTTGGGACTTTGTTTGTTTTTTTTTTTAAAGGCATGCCAAGGCATGGCTTTCATCAAATTCTACCTAAAATGTTCTTTAGACTTAAATAACAGAGTTACAAAGTCAGCGTAACGGTAGCGAAAGAGGGTGGGGGGAGGGAGAAAATAAAGGAAATTAAACAGGTAATTGAAGAGATTTTCAGGTGAGATTTGGAATCACAAGCAGTGCCAGGAAGGCATTTCAATGGAAGGGAAGTCCCCATGCATCAGGCACTGCAGAGGAGAGGGCTCTGCCCTACACCTGACAGCAGGGCAGGGGTGTGCAGGCAGACAGTCCCAGGCTCTGCAGAAAAGCAGCAGGGCCAGGGCAGTGTGGGGCTGGAGAAGAGCCTGGAGAAGGCTGTGGCTGCATCCCTGAGGCACATCCACCATGGAAGGGGCACAGGGAGCACAGGGAGAAAGGCCTGAGCTCTCAGCTAGGCACCAAAACTGGGCAGTGACCTTGGACACAGCTAACTCTCCATCCAGGACCTTGTGGAGGTGGGAATGTGGGCCAGGGGGGCGTCCTGACCCTGGGCACTCCTGGCCAAGGGAAGGAAAGTCAGGAATGGCAGTGAGAAACAGGCAGGCACAGAAAATCTGTGCTGGTGGTCTGCTCTGCCCCTGGAGGAGGCTGCAGAGGTGCAGGGCTGGCTCCTGCTCACAGCAAAGCTCCTTCCACTCCAAACAGCCCAGGAGACAAAGCCCAGCTGCGGGGCCAGCACAGGCAGAGGGAGCAGCCCAGGGAATGGCACCTTGCAACCCTCCTGCAATCACTGCACTCACCCTCAGCCCTTCATCAGAGCTCATCAGGAAAACAGAGCTGATGAAATCAGAAGAAATATTGCCTGAATAACTCTTGAGATGGGCTCGGAGATTTCTGCAGCCTTATTAAAAATGATGGGCGAATTCTGATCAGCTTCTAATAATACCAGGTGTAATTACCCACGTGGTTTTAGTCCTTACAAAAAACAACTTGGTAGCACTTGTAGGATTAAATATTTCACACAATGGAAGAAGAAAATGGACAGTGGCCCTTCACAGAGCAGGATTCTCCTGGGAACAAACTTTCTTACACAGGTTTATGAATTTTCTGCTTCCAGATGCACTGGGAGCACAGGTTTTCCTGTGGTAAGAGAATCTCCACTTCCAGCCTGGGTAGGAATCAAGATTTACAGAGAAATGTGGAAATAATTAAAGGAGGGGGAAAAGCTACTCATGTTTTAATTTCACGCCTAGGTTCATTCAGAGTTTAAGATGAAGGCATGAGTCACCAGTTCCTATTTTATTCAAGCCCAACTCCTGGAGAGTGTTTGATTACAGGGAGCTACAGCCTGAGCTCTGGCAGCAGCACTCTGGGATACTGGCTACCATCTTCCTGATCCCTTGTCTTTGAGATTCAGCCCAAGCTGCAGCAGCCCCCAGCAGAGGCTGTGCCACACTCAGCCCTGCCACTCTCAGCCTGCCCAAGGAACGGGCTCCAGGGCTGCCAGCTCCTTCTGGGGCAGCAGGGCTGCTCCCAGAGCTCAGCCCTGGGGTTGTTGGCTGTGACAACCCCTAGGAAGCACTTCCAGCCACGCCTGAGGGAGAAGAGAGAGCTGCCTGTGTGCCTCAGCAGCCCCTTCCCCTCCCTTGGTGCCAAGGGGGCTCGGGGAGGGAAAACTGCTGGGGGATGCTTGAGACAGGACCAGCCACAGCTGCTGAAGTTCAGAGAGTCACCTTCCCTAAAAGCCATGGTTTTCTGACAGAAGCCCTGTCAATGAGGAGGAGCTTGGCTGTGTTCTAGGGTTTTGGCCAGGGACCCTGGTCTTTTCCCTGGCTGTGCCTCAGCAGCTGCATCAGAGACATTCCCAGAGCAGGGAGCAGGATGAGACTCCTCCTCACCTTTCCCTTCACTCGCTCCTTCAAAAGATTGCTGTTAGAATGCAGCACAGCCTGGGACCAGAAACCAGGAACACAAAGCCCAAATCCCCACTTCTGGCACCTTTTGTGCCCCAGCTGGAGCTCAGGACTGTCCTTTAAGAATGTGACACTGGTGTCACTGGTTCTAAACCACTGACCTCAACAAACACCCCCTGATGGTGGTGTGAGAGCTCCCACCTCTCTGACCTCTTCAGACTTCCAGAGCCTTCATCCCCTACGTTTCAGTAATTAAAAATTACACGTGGCACAGACCCCATGCTTGGCTTGTATCCAGCTTTCCTTCACTCTTCCACTCGACTGAGAGCCTTTACTTTATTTAATTCTTCAGTGCTGGACAGAGCTTTACCCTTAAACAGCAGAGTATTTTCTTCTGCTCAGCATGAAAGGATAGTTTTAACTGATTAACTCAGACATGCTCCAGAAGGAGAGTTTTTAAATTCAATTTTTACATGAACATCGTGTTCACATTAGAAGCCTCCATAACGGGGAAAAAAAAGGATGATTTCTCAATAGTTATTAAAAAGACCAGAATTTCAATTAAATTCCTGACCAGTAACAGGAAGGGTAAGAGAATCCAATTACAGCAACTCTTGTTTCCATCAGATGCTCCATGGGGATAAAAATGACCACGTGTGAGAATAGAAATTGCAATCTGAGATCCCACATTAAGATGTTGGCTCTGAACTGCAGCTTTGATTTTCTGCCACTTTCCCTGACCAGCAAGGTGCTCCCCCCCAGCTCACACCAAATCAGAACTGATCACCAGGGGCTCCTTTGGGTGAGGAGGTACCAAGAACCCTCATGGGCGTTTTGCTCTCCATCCTCTCAGCGTGCATTCCAGACCTGTGAATGTGCCATCAGCTCAGCTAGTCGTGATAAGTGGCAGCAGAATTGTGCCAGCCACTCTATAAATGGAATTTTCAAGACAGGGGAAAAAAAATAACATGAAATGAACCAAACCAAAACAGCAACTAAGTCTGTGCTGTTTAATAGGATGAGAGGGGGAGAAAATTCTCGATTGTCAGAACAACTGTCGTCGTTGTGGGGAGAAAAAGGATGGCTGTGCCCAGTGTCCCCTGGGCCCAAAACCAAAGGAGAAAATAGATATTTCCCTTTTGGATCTGTCTCATTGCAGGGAAATCTCTCAGTGGCCCAGTTTGGGAGTGCCAAGTGCATTGAAAGCCGAGCCCTTGCAGAGGGCAGCGCGCACAGCACGGAGCAGTGCTGGCTGTGCAGGGACATTTACCCCAATATCCCACCCAGGCAAGCAGGAAAGGCCACCCTGAGGACTGAGAACTCCCACAAATGACAGGGCTGAAGTCTGGGGGGGTCACAGCTCCGAGCCAGCTGCAGTAGCAGTTTGTAAGGTTGGGTTTCTGCAGTGTGCCCCCTCCTGCTGCCACCTACGCCTTGGAAAGGAGAGACTCCAGCTCTGCCAGCACAACAGCACCTGGGAAAGCTCTGAAACTCTTCAGGGCTCAGATGTCTGAGCTGGGACTCATCACACCCAGCTGGGCTACTCGACTGCCTTTGCTGGAGCTCCCCACACCAACACCTGGAGGGGAGGGCTCACCTGGCCTGAGGGCACTGCCACCAGCAGGGCAGGGCAGTTTGTCCCAGCCCCACCAGGTCCCCTCCACTGCGGGGCTCAGGTGACCCAGATGTCCCCCCAGAGCTCCCCAGGGGCAGCAGGGAGCCCCCAGCACCCACACATCACCCAGGCACAGAGCCCAGCAGGGCTGCTGCTGCTGCTCTGCGGGGTCTGGGGGTTCCACACGGGGCCAGGGCTGATCCCGTTTGCTGAGGGGTTTAAGGTCCCTCTGCTCCATTCCCAGGTGCTAAAATAGCATCACTATTAAAGGCTAAATGCTGGAACACTGAGAATATCCTTCTTCTGCAGGAAAGCATGGAGGAATATTAACTAGACAGAACTGGTTCACTCTGGAATTTTACCACGAGGAGATTGACTCAGTGCACAGCCACCCCTCCCTCAGAGGCTTCACCTGCAAGGTGAATTTCCTCCTGGGTTTCCTCTACAGAGAAATGGACACCCAGCCTGGCAATGGCACCTTTGGAATGCTGCATTTCCAACAGGACAAACACCTTAATTCACCCTTTCCTCACAAGTCCAGCAACTGTCTGAGAATGCAGCTGCACTGAAATAACGGTGCCATCACTCATATTTCATTGGTGATGAAAGCCAAAAAAGCCACTTTTACTCCCTGAATTCCCAGTACTTCCGTGACTTGCTGTAAGGCAGGCCACAGAGACAGGGATTATTTTCTCTGTTCCAGAGAGTAACGTGACCCACCAATTAAAGTCCAGCCCTAAAGCTCACCCAGCCTGTGACAGCAGTGACACATCTCAGCGCCCACTGCAAAAGAAAAGCCACTGACCACAAAATACAAAGGACAGGGTTTTAAAAAAATAATATATATATATAAGCTTCTTAATGAGGACAGGGCATTTTATATAAAAGAATAGGAGAAAATTACTAATTTTGTTTGACCCCAAATGACCCCATGCAGCTGCAACAGGACCTCAGTGGGATTTAAAGCATCAGGCAGAGCCTTTTACCTCCAGCCCAGTGGAAGTCACTGAGCATGAGCTGCACAAATAGAGATGCTGAGATGTTCCTGTCCTCACTTTAACTCAGCACACGCTGCCAGGGGGAGAACATGCTTTGAACATGCTTTTGGAAATGGGGGGGGGGGGTTCCCAAGGACAAACACACTTCAAAGGAAAATATCTAGTGCCACTTTTTTTTTTTTTAAGCATTAAAATGGATTTTTAGACAAATAATGGCACTGCACAAATACTGTCCTCATTTTGTCCTAGAGGTTGTCCCACTGATGCTAGGGCTCAGAAAATGAATAGCTGGAGAAGCGAGTCACAAATCAGCAGTGGAAGGAAAGGGAGATAGCAAAAACTATTACCTGACAGCAGATAGCTACAGAGCTCAGCGTTTTTATCAGTGTTTGAGTAATGGAACTTCCCCAGCAGGCAGAGCGGGGAGGGAAGCAGGCCAAGGCCAAACTCTGACACTGAAAGGGATGCTGTGACAACCACGGAGCTGCCAGACCCCTCTGGTGGCCCCCAGACCCTGAGAAACGCCTGGCTGAGGCACTGCTGCTCCCAGTGCCCGCCCAAAACCCAGGGAAACCACCCCAAAACTGGTGCTGTGCTTTGCTCTGCAGAACACAGCCCTGGGTTTCAGTCTCCTCCCCAGGAACCAGCAGCCCTGGGCGTTATGAAGGGTCTGGTTTTGTGCAGCACCTCAGCCCTGGCCATCAGGGCAGCAGTGCCAGGGTGGCAGCGATGGGGCAGCTCCCAGGAGGCTGGTACCACTGCCAGGGGCAGCAGCAGGCAGCTCTGGGCCAGGAGGGCAGGTCTGCCACCTGAGAAACAATATTTTCTGTTCTTAGACCAGATCAATGCAAGTGCTGTGACGAGAGTCTGAATAACCTCTTAGCCAGCACCGATCCCTCCTGGGCTCTCCATCCCTAAATTGCTGTGACTGGGGAGTTTAGGAGGCTTCTGAAATGCTTTGATTGTCTTCAGCTTTCCATTTTCTTCCCTCATGCAGCTCTTCCCTCTTACTGAGTCAACAGAATAATGAGGATGCTGTTCTCAGGTTTAAAGCTGAGTAAGTGACATTTCTATCCATTATTTATTTGCCTGGAAACTCTCATGAATACCACCAGTGATAATCACCTAATTCCTACCAATTTATTTCCAGATCACCATCACACACCAAGCGTGCTGCAGGTAGCAGCTCAATCCAATATTTATGAAGTGCTTTTTCTTTCAATGAATGCAGAGAGCCTCAGCGTGGCCACAAGCACAGCTGCTCTTGGGAGCTGGGGACACTGGAGTAAAACACAGCCCAGCCGTGAGGGTGTGCTGCTACTCACAGTCCTGGGAGCAGCAGAGCCCTGCCAGGGAGCTGCACTGAGCTACTCACACCGTGCTCCAGGAGTTACTCTGCACACAGGTTACTCACACCATGCTACAGGAGTTACTCCGCACACAGGTTACTCACCCTGTGCCACAAGAGTTACTCTGCACACAGGTTACTCACCCTGTGCCACAAGAGTTACTCTGCACACAGGTTACTCACCCTGTGCCACAGGAGTTACTCTGCACACGGGTTACTCACACCATACCACAGGAGTTACTCAGCACACAGGTTACTCACCCTGTACCACAGGAGTTACTCTGCACACAGGTTACTCACCCTGTGCCACAAGAGTTACTCTGCACACAGGTTACTCTGCACACAGGTTACTCACACCATACCACAGGAGTTACTCTGCACATAGGTTACTCACACCATACCACAGGAGTTACTCTGCACATGGGTTACTCTCACCATACCGCAGGAGTTACTCTGCACACGGGTTACTCTCACCATACCGCAGGAGTTACTCTGCACACAGGTTACTCACACCGTGCTACAGGAGTTACTCTGCACACAGGTTACTCACCCTGTGCTCACTGCAGCCTCTCCATCCCAGGGGTCTGTGTCAAACATAGTTTTTCCCGTATTTTAAGAACCATCAGGGATCTCCTGCAGAAGGCTGGAGGTCACAGGGCCCTTCCCTGGCCTGGCTCCTGTCACCCAGAAACCTCACAGCCCGTTGGCTGCAAAGCCCAGCCTCAAACCTGCCACATTCCTGGCATGTTTTGGCTGGCAGCCCGTGATGCCAACATCACTCCTGCTCCCCAGCACCATCCAAGCCCTGTGAATTTTCACCTGCTCAGTCTGCACAGCCACAAGGATCTGGCTAAGACAGGGGCCTGAAAGATGCCAGGGCAGCTCAGGTTTTTGGCACAGATTTTTGAGGCTTTGGGAGGTCTGAGTGCCATCCAGTTTGAACTCGGGCTCAGAGGTGAAGCAAAGGCTGCTGCCCATCAGTGCCAGCAGCTCTCCCCCTCAGTGCCACTGTTCCCTCCTGAGCCAGGCCCGGGCTGCTGGGAGTTATTTTCCTCAGAATCTGAGAAACTTCACTCTGACTCAGCCTGATCTCCATTCCAAAACAGGGAAGAGGAAAACAGCCAAGCTGGGGAGAGGAGGAGGAGGAGGAAAGGGAGGAGCAGGCAGCTGATCTGTTTTTAGAAAGAAGAGCCCAAAGGCAGCCTGGATGTCCCTGGATCCCAAGCAGAATGGTATTCCATTGCTGATCTCTTCCTCCCCATTGAATTCAAGACTCCCAGGGGCCTTGGGATCAGTGGAGCAGGAAGGATGGGCACAGCATCCCCTGGCAGGGATGCAGCAGCAGTGGGAAATTACACTGACCGTGTTTCTGGCACACACCCATGCAGAGGACGATCAGAAACCCTGGCAAAGGGCACAGGAAAAGATCTCAAGGGGAAAGTTTCACACCAAGGATGCCCCAGCCTGTGTCAGGATCAAAGGGAAGAGACTTTGCAGTCCTTATTTGATCATTTGCTCTTTTCTCTCCCCCTCGGAGCACATCACAAGAGTAAACCCTCCCTCCCTCCCTCCCTCCGAGCCATTTGTAGAGGAAAATCCCCGTGCCCAGCTCTGCAGCCCCTCAGCATCACAGCCTGGGCTGCTGTCAGCTGCCCCTGGCACTGGCAGGAACCTGGGGGCTGTTGGCAAGGGAAACAAACCAGAAAAGAGCCAGAATAAGCACACAACCAAAAATAACACCCAGAATGAGACCCATCCACCAGGCAGGCACGGGGCTGCTCCCTGGAGCTCTCCTGCTCTGAGGGAACACCAGGAAATCACAGCAGAGCTTTGGGGTTGGCTCTGGTGCCCTGCCCACCTCCCACTGCCCCTGTGCCCGCAGAGGTGCCAGCCAGCCCCTGCACAACACCCTGCCAGGGCCTCAAACCCGTTTTTCTGTCTAAATGCCAGAGCTACTGCTGGTGTTCAGCCCTTGCTGCCTTCCCTGCCCAGCCAGGACCTCTCAGCTGCACAGGTCCTGCAGGCAGACATGCAGGAAATAAAAATGAAATAAAAATGAAATGCTTCCCAAGGACCTGGGGGTGTCCCCAGTGCTCCTGCAGCTGCTTTGATCCTACTGGTGCTGGGCTAAACCTCAAAATGAACAACACCCTGCATTTCCCACTGCCTCTAAATGTAATTAATGGGTACAGTTAGCCAACCAAAAGATAAAACCCTCTGGCAGAAAGTCCATAGCAATGTAAATTTCAGTCTGTTTTTTGGAAGTGTTTTATTTACTTGGCACCTTTGGCTTTGTTTTTCATTGATTATAATCCTTTTATCCCCTGAAATCTCTATTGATTCCATTTCAAACTCTGCTCTTAATCTCATTTAATACATGTAGACATTAGACCATTTCATATTCCAGTTGCCTGGGAAGTTGACAAAAACAGCTTTTTATAATCTCATTTTTCATTCAAATATTCTTCAAATTCTGTTTTCAGCCCCCTCACTCATCTGGTTTTCTTTATTCTGAGCCTAAATAAATGTGTATCATGACAAACCCCTGTGATTACAGGGCAGTAAATTCCCAAATCCCACCTGCAGAGAGCTGGTTCCCAGATTTGTGTCTCTGATTTGGGACCTCTCAGGCCTCCACGTGAGGGTACAACCTTGGCACATGCTGAGGCTCCTCATTTGTGTGCCCTGCACGCCCACAAATGGCTTTTTCTTCTTTACCCACAGCAACACCACTTGTGCATTCAATGCCATTAACTCCTCCTGTCGATGAGGCGAGGAATGATGTGAATGTTTTACTGAAAAATGGCAGGAAAAAATCAGAGTGCAGGTGTGGGAGCAAGGGAGACTGAGCTGAAAATCCTGAACCCTCATTTCTCAAGCAGCTGCAACTTCCACTGATGCTTAAAGCCAACTGAAGTCAAGCATGTGAAGCAACAGCAAAATCATTTCTCTATATATTCAAGAGATTTTCATCCCAAGGGCTGCTGAAGAGCTTTTCCAAGATACATAATGAGAGCTAAATCGATGGATCTCAAAAGAGAGAGACTTCTGGGCTGGGATTTGTTACTTGATTTCTGCAAGAGAAACCTAGAAAGGGCGGGCAGAATATGTTGTGCATTAAAATTACAATGAAATACAGTGCTGGGTCGGAGGGGTGATATCACAGGACTTTCAAAAGGCACTTGCATTGCCACAGGAACGTGGTAAGGAGAGATAAAAATAAACCATCAGCTCTAAGCAGCTGGAAGAGCTCATTAGCAGAGCCCCACGTCCTCTGGCTCCTGGGGACAACGACCCATGGGGGGCACAGCCTCCAGCCCTGCTCTCCTCAGCAGCAGAAATCCTCCCCTGGGCACAGGGAAACCTGGGCTGGGGGCTGGGAACTGCGTGGAAAACTGGTAAATAAGTGACAGCAGAACAACAGTGCCCCAACACTGCCAGGGAACACTGGCACACCACTGCCAGGGAACACTGCCCCAACACTGCCAGGGAGCACTGGCTCACCACTGCCAGCAGAACAACAGTGCCCCAACACTGCCAGGGAACACTGGCACACCACTGCCAGGGAACAACACTGGCACACCACTGCCAGGGAACAACACTGGCACACCACTGCCAGCAGAGCAACACTGGCACACCACTGCCAGGGAACACTGGCACACCACTGCCAGGGAACAACACTGGCACACCACTGCCAGGGAACACTGGCACACCACTGCCAGCAGAACAACACTGGCACACCACTGCCAGGGAACACTGCCCCAACACTGCCAGGGAACACTGGCACACCACTGCCAGCAGAACAGCACTGCCGCAACACTGGCACACCACTGCCAGGGAACACTGCCCCAACACTGCCAGGGAACACTGGCACACCACTGCCAGCAGAACAGCACTGCCCCAGCACTGGCACACCACTGCCAGGGAACACTGCCCCAACACTGCCAGGGAGCACTGGCACACCACTGCCAGCAGTGCTGTCCCTCTGGGCAGTGACATTTTGGTTCCTGGATCATCCTTGCATGCTCCCAAGTGGAAGTTGGCACTTGAGGGCCAAAGCAGCTCCCCTGGACACAACCAGCAAATTCCAGGGCACAGTGCCAGGGACACCCAGGCCAGATGAGCTCCCCAGCCCCCTGGTGAGGAATGAGCTTTGTGAAGGGGCCTCCCCAGAGCAGCAGGGTCCAGCCTTGCCCTCTGCTGATGATGTGCTGCCACAAACTTCTCCTCCCACTGAGCCTGGCAGGGCTTTCCCTGGAGAGGGGAGCTCCTGAATGCTCAGGGCTCCATCCCCCCAGCTCCTGCAGGCACCCCCAGGGCCCCTGAGAGCTCACAGCTCCTTCCAGGGCAGGGAAGGCACAGCTCAAGCCACTGCTGCAGCTGTGCCTATGAACCCTCCAAGGGAGTGGTTAAACCATGTGTTTATCAGCAAACATTCTTGGAGAGAAAGGAAAAAACCATGACTAAATGTTGTTATAATTGTGGGATGCATTTTCCCTGACTAATAATGGTTATAGATCTGATCTGAGGATGGTGAGGAGCAGAGACAGCTCTGAAACTTCAGGTCACAGCTCGGAGAGAAACAAAAACTTCCCCAGATCAATGTGAGCAACGAGTCCAACCCATGTCAGGTCTGGATTTTGCAAAGCCCCTGGTAATCAGACAGGAGCTCTCCTCATCTCAGACCCCAGAGTTCAAAGGAATATTCTGATATTGATTTGGCTCTAAACATCTCCCCTGGAACAGCAAGCCCAGCAGAAGAAAGCCAGGCACATGAAACCATGAAAAGAAAGGAAAGTCTGCAAAGAGAAAGTGCTCATTCTTACCAAAAAGAAGAGAAAAACCCAACCAACAACAACAAAAAAAATCCCTCAACAAACAAACCCAACCCAACTCAGCTGTTACATCCCTCTCCAAATTCTCTCTGCACCTCAACTTTGAAGATAATTTTTGCCTTGAAAGAAATAATTTCAATGTAAAATTATTCCATAGCATTTGCAGCTGAAATCTGCCTCTGCCAGGACTACTCCATAGCTCATTTAGAAGAGAGAGAATAAAGTGCAAGGGAAATGTTTATTTCTGTAACATCAAAAGTCAGCTGTAATTTAATTAGCAGCTATGGTGGATTACAAGATTTGTGATTCCTCCAATAAAGACAGATTTTTTTTTTTTTAGGGGCAATTAACACAAGACCAGATGTGAAGCCTTGAAATTCAGGGAGAACAAAAGTGGGAGGTGGAGCTGACAATAAAGACGCAGGAAGTGGAAACAAACAAGGTGTTTTCTAATTTTTATCACAGTTGTCCTTGCCTGGGGGGAGACAGGTTACTGTTACAGGGAGATTAAATAACTAAAATTAGTGTGCAGAGCTTCCTCATGTGCAAAATGGAGTTCCTGTTCTCCATGTCCCTCCATCCAGGGCAAAGTTGTTTATTCATTAAAAAAAAAAATTACTTGTAGCAGTATTTTGGGAGTTCATGAACTTTTATTATTTGTGCCATTTAATAAGCACAGGGAAAGAAAAAGGTCATGTCTTGACTGGAATAGCTTGTAAGTGAATTTATCAGCAAACACAGAAGCTGAAGATAAAGACAATCCACATTTAGTTGCTGTATTTGATTGTTTTCCTTGTGGCTTAATAGTGTAAATTAAAAGAGAGCTTAAATGTTAGCACCACTGACAAGATGGCACATCCAAAATTACAAGGAAGCAAATAAAATGATTCATGTGGAATTTTGAAATATCTCAAAATATGTCAGCCACCAGATGTCACAAAACCTGCAGGGGATGATGCAGTGCACCAGGAGAAGGGCAAGGCTCTGGCAAAGCACAGCATGGCAGGAAATTATCCCACCAGTGCCCATAAATCTGAGAGCCCGGGAAGGAAAGGAATACAACGCACCAAAGACAAAACAAACTGAGATTTTCTCTGCCACCATCTAGCCCAAAGGAGAGGTGGAGTGCTCCAGAGCAGCATCTCGAGCATGGCAGAGCACAAGAGTGCCATGAACTAAAACAGAGCATTAAGAAATCTCCAGGGCCAGTCTGGGCTCACCTGGGTGTGACAAGGTCAGTGTGTTCAGCATCACCCCCACCCACGTGCTGCAGAGCAGGCAGTCCCTTGGAACTGCCAACAGGACAAATTCCCAAATATTGATTTTTATTCACACACGAAATGCACCATTCAGAGCAACTAGAAAGTGCTTTGCCCACTGGCTTTGCCAAATGCATTTCCATGCACTCATGGAAGCACAGGAAATGTGTATGAATTCATTGCTATGCCAGCTTGATGCCAACAGCAAAATCCTCAGCCTAGGCAGTGATCTCAGTAAAGAGCTGGACAAAACCTGCCCCAGTCTGCCAGAACGAAGGCAGCCAAGGGTGCAGACAAGCATTTGTCCTGTGCAGGAAACAGCCCCAGCAAATAAACTCTCTGGTAAGACCCTTGGACCCTTCTACAAGCATTTTTCCTCCTGACCCTGCATTTATTCGTTGGGCTGAGGGTCTGAGGAGCTCTGGCAGAGCATCACCCCCAGGCAGGGGCGCAGCAGAGGGACTGCAGAGTGTTAGGGGAGGGGGTGTGTGCTCAAATTAATTAATCCAATTAAACATCAGCACTGGGAAAGGTAAATAAAGAGAAAGATTTTCAACCACCTTGACCTTGAGTCGTTAATGAGGTGCAAATCCTCTCCCTGGGAAAGGTGGCTGCTCGAGACAGTCTGCAGGAGAACCTGCAGAGCAGCCACAGCATCCTGTTTATCTCCTCCTGGCCATGGATACAACCAGGAAATATGGGAATGTGGGGCTCCTAACTCGCAGCAGCTTGTGACATATAGAGAGGAAACAGGAGCGGTGTTTCAGTCAGAGCACCCACCACGTCCAAAATAACAATCCACCCCATCCACTCTGACAAAATAACACATAATAGAACTAAAACTGTGCTGACAAAAATAGTCTGTTAAGCTTCCCATTCCTCTGAGGCCTGCAGTCTATTTTTGCTGCTGAGAGCTGAAGTTACACACGCCCCACCGAAGCTCAGCCACTTGAAAGAGGCAGCCTGCAAAGCATTAATAATTCATCTGATTGAGTTTAGCTGGCACACTCAGCAACCAAACTGCACCAAACTCCTGCGAGGAAGGAGAGGAGCTGTTGCAGAAGGAGATTTCCTGCCTTACAGCACGTTCCTTTTTTCTCCTGGGGGTGTTTATTGGCCATGAAAAGCTGCCCACATGGCACCAGGGCAGGAGAAGAGACATCAGAAGGGTGAAATTCTCCATGTCACCCATGATCCACCAGTCCAGTTCACTCCTGGTAACTCTGGTGCTCTTGGATAGGCCTTTTGAGGAGTTCTCCCTGGCAGGGGAAGGGCAGCAAAGAGCTCTGGTGCCCCCCCTGCCCTCCCCACCCAGCCCTAGACCTGAACAGAGCTGAGGGGCAGCTGCCACTCCCCACTCACTGTTCCTGGGCTGGTCCAGGGCACAGACAGCTCCAGAGGAAATCCCTGCTGCCCCAGCAGCCCTTCATCAACCCAGCCCTGCACTGAGGGCCATTCTATTGACTTTCCAAGCATTTTCTAGAAAATGGGACTGAACTAAAGCCCTGGCAGCCTCCCGGTTTATTCGCTCTATCGATTGCTCTGGAGATGAGTGGGAGCAATTGTCTGGAAAAGGTTCATTCTCCAGAGTGAGGATGGGGAATGTTAAATGTATTCCAAGAGGTGAAGAACAGCTGAAAGGGAGAGCAGATGCAGCTAGGAATGACTGGGACAGAAATGCACAGAGCACTGGGCTCTGCAAGAGCAATTTGTGATGGCACAAAGGGGATGCTGAGCATGCCCCAAGCAGAGATTCCTTCTGAGGTGAGATGGAGAAGGGCCAGCTTTATTCCTTGGCAGACCTGTCCCCTGACACGAGGCACTGGAAGAGTTGCAGGTTTTATTTTCAGTGCCCTGGACCCCAACCCTTGCCCCTGGCTGAGCAGAACTGGCACTAAAGCAGCCAAGAGAGCCAGGGCAGCCCCAGCCCAGGAGAGGGAACAGCAGCCTCAGGACTGGTGTGGTGAGGCAGCAAAATGATTCATTATCTAAAAGGATTTGTCCCAGTTTAGTTACAGCGTTGGGTTTTAGTGTTGTGCAACTAACACAGGCCCTGGGAGGCCCACAATTACCTTTTATATTACAGCAAAAAGTGCAGGTGTCAAAACCTGAGACAGATGATAATCCATGGGCATTCATCATCCCAGCACCTGGGGACACAAAGCTCTGCAAGAGGCAGGACACAATGTCTGGCAAAATATGCCCAGGAGAAAATCCAGGGGCTGAGTTTCATCAAGAAGAGCTGCACCTCACAAAGAACCTTGTGCTGCTTATGTATAATCTCATTTATATATTTATATAGATAAGCTATTTCTTAACAGATGGGGGAAATCCATACATTAGGCTTCTCTGGCAATAATTTGTTGGTGATTTTTCATTTGCATGAAACCAACCTTAAGTAATTTGTGTTTATGAGGAAAAAAACCCAACAAGATCTTTCACCATATTGAACTTTACCATCTCATGGAACAGGTCATTCACTGAATCATTATTGGATTATCTTCCAGTAATTAAGTCTCTGCAGTACAGCAGTTATTCATCTGAGTAAGTCTTAAAATACCACAGCAAGAGAGCATTAGCAACCACTTTTAGAAAAGTAATTCAGTCTCAAGAAGATGGAATATCATCTGTCCTTCCCAGTGTGTTATTCTGGCCCCCAGAAGCCTCAGGTCCTGCTGGAGCAACCAGAGGGGCCCAGAAACACCCACTCACCCCCCAGGAGATCTCTTCTTCCAGAAAATTCAGGATTCAAGCAGCGTGCTCGTTTTCCTGGTTTTTACAGCTGCTTGTGCCACAGCAACACGAAATGAGCAGCCAGATCTGTCATCACTGGGATATCTTGTGAGCAAATAAAGCAGACACAGGAATTGCCCAAAGTTTCCCTGCCAGAGCAGGATTTGTGCAGCTGACTCTTCCCCAGGGGTCACTGTGCCCTGGGTGAAGCACAGATTGTTCTGGCTGCAGGGTAAAGCTGCACAGAGTGGTCACTGAGCAGCTGGGGCTGCAGGAGGAGATCCATGGCACTCTGGGACATTCAACCACTCCTGAACTTTCAGAAACCTAATTTTCCTGGGGATCAATATGGTCAGTGCAGGTGTAAGGGGAAAACAAACAATTCCATCTGCAGGGCCCGTGCAGTGCCTGCATCCCCCAGCAGCTCTGCTCTGCCCTGGGCCCAGAGTGTCACCAACATGTTCTGTGAAAAATCCTTTCCTTAGGATTTTTCCCTCCTGAGAAGCTGAGAGGCCTCAGGAACAAACTGTAAACAATTCTTATCTGCTGCTGTGGGATGCACCAGGTGGGTCTGGGATTGGTCTCATCTGGTTGTTTCCAAATAATGACAAATCACAGATCACCTGCCCAGACTGGTCAGAGACAAGCCTTTGTCATTCATTCCTTTTCTATTCTTAGCTTAGCCTTCTGATGGAATCCTTTCCTCTATTCTTTTACTATAGTTTTAATATATTATCTATCATAAAATAATAAATCAGCCTTCTGAAGATGGAGTCAATTTTCTTGTCTCTTCCCTCACCCTGGGAGCCTTGTGGGCGATACCACACCCAGAGGAGCTCTGGTGATGCACAGCCAGAGGGGAAAGCACTGACACTGGGCACAGGTGTCACAGCCTGGCATTGTCCCCTGCTGCCACCCCAGCCCTGCTGCTCTCACCGGGAGATTCACCACAGCCAGGTGCTCTCCCCTCCCCACCTCTGCCTTATCTGACAATTAATTTTCTGGCATATTAAACCAATGGTTATTAATGGTGCCACAGCTGTCCGTGCCAGTGACTGTGATCAGCTCAGGTTCTCTTCAGCAGATAAATATTTTTCTATAAACCTAGCAACGCTGGATTTATGGAGAAAACTGTCAGCTTCTCAGTGAAGAAACTCTATCTTCTCAAACATTTGTGCAGTGTGTAGTAAAACATAACCTTGATCCAAATATAAAAAGTGTTTAGGTAGGAGATGAAAGGGGTGGTTTCTTGAATTAGAAATAATATCCTAGCCAGGAGTTATTCATGAAAGTGGAGTCTTAATATTTACTTAGGCTTTCAGCAGCACTGACGTGCACTAGAATTTATTAACTTTTCAAGTATTGCCCAATGTACCTGGGCACTGAAATCTTCCCCAGAAGCTCACCACACGTTGGGTCTGTCAGTGTCTATTTTAAGCATCCAGCTTCACCTGGAATCAAGGTTTAACATACTCCCTTCCAGACCCAAATGTGTGGTTTGCTTACAGACAAGGGGCCAGGAAAGGCTCTCCCAGCCCTGCAGGGTCTGTGGGCAGCTCCTGACCCCCCGACTGCTGGGGTTCCTGGGCAGGGACAGAGCCACCCCCTCTGGGCTGGCCCAGCTCCCAGGGGGCTTCTGCAGTGCCAGGGCCCACTGGGGCTCTTCCCAAAAATCCCAGGCAGATCTCAGCCCTGCCAGACCCAGAAGAGCTGAGAAACCCCCAGTGAGCCAAGGCCAGGTGCAGGCAGCTTCACACAAGCACAAAGCACCCCGAAACCCTCTGCTGGCACTGCTTTCTGTGTGCCCAAAGCACCCAGAAACCCTCTGCTGGCACTGCTTTCTCTGTGCCCAAAGCACCCAGAAACCCTCTGCTGGCACTGCTTTCTGCGTGCCCAAAGCACCCAGAAACCCTCTGCTGGCACTGCTTTCTGTGTGCCCAAAGCACCCAGAAACCCTCTGCTGGCACTGCTTTCTGTGTGCCCAAAGCACCCAGAAACCCTCTGCTGGCACTGCTTTCTGTGTGCCCAAAGCACCCAGAAACCCTCTGCTGGCACTGCTTCTGCATGCCCAAAGCACCCAGAACCCTCTGCTGGCACTGCTTTCTGTGCCCAAAGCACCCCAGAAACCCTCTGCTGGCACTGCTTTCTGTGTGCCCAAAGCACCCAGAAACCCTCTGCTGGCACTGCTTTCTGTGTGCCCAAAGCACCCAGAAACCCTCTGCTGGCACTGCTTTCTGCATGCCCCAAACCCTCTGCACTCCCAGCACCCAGAACCCTCTGCTGGCACTGCTTTCTGCGTGCCCAAAGCACCCAGAAACCCTCTGCTGGCACTGCTTTCTGTGTGCCCAAAGCACCCAGAAACCCTCTGCTGGCACTGCTTTCTGTGTGCCCAAAGCACCCAGAAACCCTCTGCTGGCACTGCTTTCTGTGTGCCCAAAGCACCCAGAAACCCTCTGCTGGCACTGCTTTCTGCGTGCCCAAAGCACCCAGAAACCCTCTGCTGGCACTGCTTTCTGCTGTGCCCAAAGCACCCAGAAACCCTCTGCTGGCACTGCTTTCTGTGTGCCCAAAGCACCCAGAAACCCTCTGCTGGCACTGCTTTCTGTGTGCCCAAAGCACCCAGAAACCCTCTGCTGGCACTGCTTTCTGCGTGCCCAAAGCACCCAGAAACCCTCTGCTGGCACTGCTTTCTGTGTGCCCAAAGCACCCAGAAACCCTCTGCTGGCACTGCTTTCTGTGTGCCCAAAGCACCCAGAAACCCTCTGCTGGCACTGCTTTCTGTGTGCCCAAAGCACCCAGAAACCCTCTGCTGGCACTGCTTTCTGTGTGCCCAAAGCACCCAGAAACCCTCTGCTGGCACTGCTTTCTGTGTGCCCAAAGCACCCAGAAACCCTCTGCTGGCACTGCTTTCTGCGTGCCCAAAGCACCCAGAAACCCTCTGCTGGCACTGCTTTCTGCGTGCCCAAAGCACCCAGAAACCCTCTGCTGGCACTGCTTTCTGTGTGCCCAAAGCTGGGGGATGGCTCCTGGCTTCAGCTGCTCCCAGGATCCAAAACCACTCCCTGCCTTGCACCCTGTACAACACTCACTGTGTTTCACATTACAGTGGGTGAAGCCCTGGCAAGACACAAAACTCATTGATGGCACTAAGAAATTTACTACAAGCCTTCTCTCTGCTCAGTTTGAGTGCAGAATGTCTATTTTAATAAACTGGGTTTTGAAAACATCTGAGGATTTCCTTAAAAAATAAACAGATGTTATTTACACAACAGAAGCTGCCCATTTCTCTATGGCATCAGGCTCAGAAACACACCTGGGGGTTTGCAGGTGAATGGTGAAAGGGCAGAATGCATCAAGCACCAGAGGTGTGGAAGTCACCAGAGGGGAGCAGGACCTGGCCTTGGAGGGGCCAGAGCAGGTGCTCAAGAAACACCAAGCTCTGGTGGTTGGATGAAGGAATCCAAGAATGGATTCCTCACTTTCCAACTGCATTTCTTCCCCATTTTCAGTTTGGTACAGCCTCTTCATTTTCAGGAGATATTTTTTCCCCAGGAGCCCCAACACTGTTGTCACAGCTCCTGGAGCTCCTCCGCTGGCTCCTGGCCCAGACAAGTTGTTAGTGAGCACATGCCTTTGTCATTGCTGAGACAGGAGTTGGACAGCTCTGCTCTGAACCAGGGCTGGCTGCCCCAAGGGTGCTGGGTGCTCCCTGGGCTCTGAGGGCTTGGAATGGCACCCTGAACTCCTACAGAGCCCAGGCTGAGCTTGCCACAGTGAGAGCTGCCAGGCCAGAGGTCCTCCCTCACCTTGGGCAGAGCCTGTGGCACCCAGGGACTGCACACCAGGCACTGCAGGGCACTGGTGTGCACTGACCCTTTCCAGGTGTCCTCTGGAAAGGGTCAGTGCTGAGCACTGAGTTAGTCTGGCTTGCTAGAACCTAATCCCAGGGCCAGGCTCCTGCCTGGTGCCCTGTCCCAGCTCTGGGCTGCTTTCAGAGCTGCTCTTTGGGTGCTGCTGTTGGTTTCTGCAGGTTTTCCCCACTCAGAGCCTCTCTGTGCTGTCACTTGGCTCAGCCCCACTGAGGTGTGGCAGCCCAGGATGACAGATCTCATTACAAGTTTCCAGACAGCCCAAGCTCTCCTCCTTAGACTCCTCTGTGCCAGAGGATTTTGCCAACCCAAAGCCATGTGGTTTTCCTTCTCGTGCCTGCAGACCCCAGTGCTTTCCCTGCTCAGGGCTCTGCAAGCAGCAGATGGGGCTGCCACGATCCCTCCCAGCAGAACACAGCACCAGCAGCACCCAGACCCAGCCAGCTCTGCCAGGGCCATCCCAGAGCCTGCTCACTGCTGGCAGCTCCAGAGCTCAGGGCCAGCACCACCAGAATGCTGCCAGAAGCCCCTTGCACTGGCACTGATCAAACCCAGAGCCAGTTCCAGACAGGGTCTCAAACACAACAGCCAGTTCTGCCCAAATCTGGGGGGAGCTCCTCATGGAAATGAACTGAGAGGCTGAACTGCTGTGCCTTCCCATCCTCCTGGCACAGGACAGGCCAGCACTGTGAGCTCCCAGCCAGAGCCCACCTGAGGCTGGCATTCCCTTGTCACAGCCAGGAGCCACCCAGGGGGACACTCAGAGGGGTTGAGCACAGAGCTGCACCCCAATTCCATCTGCTCTGAGAGCCCAAGGGAGCCTTCCCTGGCACAGAGGAGGGGCTGGCAGCACACTGAGCTGCTGTGTGTAACACACCCTGGAGACCCCAGGCCAAGATCCAGCCTGCACTGAGGGCAGGAAGGACCCTGGCACAGTGACAGAGCCTGCAGCACTTGGGTCAGGGTGAAAACACCAATGCTGCTGGGAGCTGCTGCCCTGCAGCACAGCAAGGACTGTGGGCTGGCAAACACACCCCCTGCTAAAGACAAACTTCTACTCATGTTATTGGATTTGAGGCTTGTAAGTGGTTTTCAGCCAGAATTCTCTGTGGGAATGGTTTGATCTCTTCAGTGCTACTCAAGTCCCAGAATCAAGTCAGATCCAATAACCCAGTGCAGCTTGCAAACAGAATATTATTTGTTTCTGACCCATTTCTGAATGATTTTCATTACTATTGAAGGTGTGAGGCTCAGACAGCCATCATTCCAAAGACTTCAGGGCTTTCTGTAAAGCTGAGGAGGTTCTGTAAGAGCAGAACAAGGGCTTCACCCTGCCAGTCTGAGCTCAGAGCTGCAGAGAGCATCAGCAGGCAATGAACATGCACTGCCACCACCTCTGCAGGAGGATGGAGCCAGGACTGAGGGCTGGGCAGGCTCCCAAAGCCAGTGCTCTGCAGGCAGAGGTGCTGGAGGAGTCAACTGCAGCTCCACAAGGGCCAAACCAGCCCCTCACAACCACGGGAAACACTCAGCCTGTCAGAAGTCAGGAACATTCCAGAGGGCTGCCTTTCCCCTGGAGCAATGGCTTCCCTCAGAGCCCCTTGCAGCAGCTCTGCTCTTCCCATCCTCCTGCAAAGCCCAGGCTGAGCTCTGCAGAGCTGCTGCAGTTCCTCCTGCCTGGCAGCTCCCCACAGGTTTGGCTGTGACCTTCCCCTCCCTCAGCATCCCTCAGGAGCAGCTCCTTCCCCAGAGCTCTGGCAGCACAGGAGGGGCAGGAATCCCATCCCCAGCCCACCCAGGACCTCCTGAACTCAGCCTTGCCTGGCAGGGGGCAGCAGGAAGGAGAACATTCCTGGAGATGCAAGGAGCACACACAATTCTGATTTAAAGTCACCTGCAGAACCCCTGAGGCTCAGCCAGTGCTTGGAGCCAGCATCACCCACAGCTGATGCTGCTCTCACAGAAGCTGTGTGGGAAATGAAATGAACCCGAGTGAGGTGCAGGAGAAGCAGAGCCAGGAGGCTCCAAAGTCAGCCCTCAGCCCTGGTGTCAGGATAACAAAGGGACAGCCCAGCCCAGGGGGATGAGAGCTGGGCCAGCTCCACCTGAACCCCAGCTCAGCCCCTGCCCACTGAGGTTGTTAAATGCATCAATTGGTACAAGTCAAAAAGGTGCTCCTGAGAATGCTTCCCAATTTTATTAAAGCATCTGAGGATGGAAGTTCCTAATGTCATGAAATCCAACTTCTAACACCAGCAAGTTCTTCCCAGACAGATGAAAATGAATAATTTTGCAGCCAGTGTTGACAAACTGCTGTTCTCCTGCCACGGCAGGTGTGTGTTTAGCAGATGCTCTCCAAACACCTTTATGTAAACATTGCTTTTGAAACCCATGTGGTGCAGTCACCTCACCCTACCAGAGGGGAAAAAAGCCTCAGCATCTCTCCATCACCAGGGAGATCATTTCAACAGCCCCAGAAGCACCAGACCCTGTCCTGACACTGTTTAGTGCAGCTCTAAGTCTTCCCACAGTTAGCTTCCCTACCAAGAAATCACAAAAAGCATTAATGGCTGCAATGTCTCATTAATTAGTGTAAATACAGGTGAATCAGACCAGGCAACTCAGGAGAACTTCTGCTCACAGCATGTTAATACATTGCTAATTAAGACCATCAGCAGTCCCTTTAATTAATACATTGACTTGCTTAAGATTTAATTGAAATTTTCCCAGCTCTCATTTTTCCAGTCCAGAACGTGTACCAGGCAGGAACTGCACAGAAGGAAGAATGAAGCTGTTCCCTTCATGTCTGAGGGATGAATTCAGCGTTTCAGCTCCCAGCTCACTCCACCCTGCAGGTCAGGATGGGGTGTGAGGGAACCCCAGAGAACACTTGTGAATGTGCACACACTCACTCAGAGCTCTCTTGGGGCAGGAGAGGAGCTGCTTCTGCTCCAGAGGTGGCACATGGGCACCAGAACAGCAGAACTAAAGATTCCTGTGGCTTTGGTGCCTCTGAACCCAGAGACTGAGATCCACCAACACCCACAGAGCTTTGTCTCCAGAATTACAGATTTGGAGAAAAACCCTCAGGGACAGGATTCCTTCAGCTCCTCTCTTGAAGTGTAAAGCTCCAGACTGAATCACTGGTTTAAATTTCTGTCTCCAAAGGCAAAATGAGAACTATTTCTACTATATCACTGCACTTTTTAAAAACAAAGAGCACTCAGTGTATCCTCCCATCTGCTTTCTTCTGTGCTTGAATCACTTCAAACCTAACAGAGCTTCTGAACAAGTTGTGTGTTTAACAAATACCCTGAAGAGCTGCTGAATTGAGATTCACAAAGTGTCAGAAAGAACCTCCAGAGAATTTACCTGCAGGCAGAAGAGGGAGATGAGAAACAAAACTATTTCCATTTTCCCTTGCTAGAAATATTTCAAAACATTGGAAAAATATCTAAGTGGTTTGCATATATTAAAACTGAACAGGGAAATGCCTTTTAATTGCACAGAAACTTCAGTGTCCCGAAGTTCTGGAGCACTTAAAGCATATTCCCATTCCCACTTTAATCCCTCTCTCCAAGGCTGGTTTCCCTCGAGGCTGAGCACTTCAGGAGCAGGAGATTTCCAGGGAATGTCAGAGAGCTGTGTCTGAGAACTCTGCCAGGGGTTGGCAGTGAGTCCTTCCCGTGCACCAAATGGGAACACCAGATCCCAATTCCCTGGGGTCAGCCCAGGCCCCTCTCTGTCACACAGAGTGCTGAGCCACCCCTCACTGGGGGCACAAACCCAACACCCACTGCCCTCCCCTCCTCAGGATGGAGCTCAGCACAGTCCTCACCTCTGCCATTTTCAGTTTGCTCAGGAACGTGGGGCTCCTGTCCCAAAACTGCCCTAAATCATCCTGGACACAGCACAGGCAGGGCTGGGCAGGCAGAGGGAGAGGGAATTGCCCTGGGTGGGGCTGCCTGGGGGCTCTGCAGGCCCTGGGGCTTGGACCAGAGCTGTAGCCATGTCCCAGTACCCCTCCCCAAACAATCCTCCTGGTGCCACATTCCCAGAGAAAGAGAGAGAAACTCTCCCCCAAGAGCAAAGGCTCCCTAGAACCTGACCCACTTCATCTTCTGAAAAGAAAACAGCAAAAATTCTCCAGCCACCACGTTTTTTTCCAGGGGAATTCTGCAGGGATGGGGACAGCCCAGGAGTGCAGCCCCTGCCAGTGTGGTGCTCCTTGAAGGGCTGAAATCCAAAAAGGAGCGTGCCTGGGAGGGAGAAGGGAGGGGAAGCACAGAAACAGAGGCACTAAGAAGGACAAATATTCTGCTGGTAGGCAGGCCCATGATGGAGGGGGGATTGTGATTAAAGAAATCTCCAGAAGAGAACTTTAAACCAAAGAGAACAGCCCAAGTTACAGGACCCAACCCCAAAGAGAGCTGTCCTGGCAGAGGAGGCTGCATCTCCCTGGCCCCTTACATGGCCAATCCCTGAGGAATCCCAGCTTTGTTTGGATTTCACTGTCCAGGCAGCACAAGGGCTCTGCACATCCTGGGGCTCTGCTCACGTTTCCCATTCATCTTTGGGATGTTTTAAGGCCTTTTTTGGGGGAGGAAGCACAGCCTGGCTGGTGTCCCCGTGGTCTGGGCAGCCCAGGGAGCAGCAGGGACAGGTGGGCATGTCCTGCACTCAGCAGGGCAGAAACCATCACCCAGGGGCTGGAACCCCTCCTCTGCCACCCAGTGTGGGGCTGCTGGCACTGACATACTTGATGAAAAATTTTTTGTTAACATCTTTTTCTTTTGAGAAGCTGAGAGGTTTCAGAACCAAAATGTAAACTATAATTATTTGCTGCTGTAGAATGCAACAGGTGCATTTTTGATTAGTTTTATGTAGTTGCTTTTAATTAATGGTCAATTACAGCCTAGCTGTCTCAGACTTTCTGGTCAGTTATAAAATTTTATTATTATTCCATTTCTTTCCTTGCTAGCTTCTGATCAAAGCCTTTCTTCTTTTCTTTTAGTATAGTTTGAGTATATAATTTTCTTTTGATATTATATATATCAAAAAATAATAAAGCAGCCTTCTGAAACAAAGTCAAAATTCTCATCTCCTTCCTCGTCCTGAAACCCCTGCAAACACCCCACAGGCTGCTGCCTCTCAGCCTGCTGCTCCTTGCCCAGCTTTGCTGCCCTCCCTCAGCAGGGCACTGTGGCTTTGAGCAGGCACAAAGCTCTGCAAACACCACCACGAAACACCTGAAATTTGGCACCTCCAGCTGTGCTGATAAATCAGCCTGCTGCAGAAAATGCTGCCTTGAACAGAAATGTTTGACTTTAACCTCTGGAGGAAGCCTCTGCTCCCCTCATTGCAATTCCAGCACCAGGACAAAGTTTGGTGTGGAATTACTGGGCAGCACTGAAAATGCATCACTCCCAGGGCTCCACGTGTGGATCAGCCACTTAACCAGTCACCTATTTATAGCTCTGCCAGGCAATCAGGATGCTGCTCACAAAACACTTTGCCTTAAAATAAAATTGCCTTCCTCAAATGACATTGTCAGGTTCTGTTCTTTTCACGTTTAATGTGAAACTTCAAATAAAAGATAAGGCAGTTTATTGAGAAAGGAAGGACTGTTCTTAATGGGAGAGAAAAATGAATGTATAATGGGCTAAATTTGAGTGATTATCACAGTGAGGAGATGCTGAGATGTAATGGATATGAGACAAGGGGGGAGGAGTGAGGGAAGGAGCAGCACTGCCTGCCACAGGCCTGGTTTGAAGAAGATTTCCATGGCCACAGCCTCAAACCACGAGAGCCTTGGGGGGTTGGGGGTGATTTCTTCAGAGCCTGCACAGCTCCCAGGGGCCTCCTGCCCTCCAGGGACTGCCCAGAGCCCGGGGAGCCCTCCTACCCAAAGCCCAGCTCCAACACCAAACCATCCAGGTTTTTCCTGCCAGGCTCTCACCCTGCTGGTGCTTCCCCTCCTCCCCTGCCCTCCTGACCCCTCAGATCCCAAATTTGCTCACAAATGCACTTCCACTCCTTCCCAGGCTCCACAAGCCTCTTCCAAAGCACAAGTTTTTCTTGAGCTGCCCACTCTCCCTAATCCCCACACGTCCTGGCACTTTCATCTCCTCAGCCTAAGATGAATGAGAATCTGAGGTGCCAAGGGATTGGCAGACAAGTCCTGCTCTGCTCCCTGGGGTGTTGATGCAAGCCCAGAGAAATGCCCTTCACAGCAGAGTGGGGCTGGGTGGGACAGAGCATCACCAAGACACCCCCTGGGCCTGCCCCAGAGAGAGCAGAGCTGGACAGACCCCACACAGCTGGATCCCAGTGAGCAGGACAGACCCCACACAGCTGGATCCCAGTGAGCAGGACAGACCCCACACAGCTGGATCCCAGTGAGCAGGACAGACCCCACACAGCTGGATCCCAGTGAGCAGGACAGACCCCACACAGCTGGATCCCAGTGAGCAGGACAGACCCCACACAGCTGGATCCCAGTGAGCTGGACAGACCCCACACAGCTGGATCCCAGTGAGCAGGACAGACCCCACACAGCTGGATCCCAGTGAGCAGGACAGACCCCACACAGCTGGATCCCAGTGAGCAGGACAGACCCCACACAGCTGGATCCCAGTGAGCTGGACAGACCCCACACAGCTGAATCCCAGTGAGCTGGACAGACCCCACACAGCTGAATCCCAGTGAGCTGGACAGACCCCACACAGCTGGATCCCAGGGATCCGTGCCTCTGAGCAGATAAACAGCTGGATCCCAGGGATCAGGACAAACCCCAAACAGCTGGATCCCAGGGATCAGGACAAACCCCACACAGCTGGATCCCAGGGATCAGTGTCTCTCAAGACACAGCTGATGAATGCAGCCCCATTTGTGTTACCACAAACCAGAACGAGCACAATTACCCTTGCAGAGTGACAGGAGGATTCTTTGCTGTGTCACAAATCACCCCCATGCTCAGCAGAGTTTTTGACTTTCACACAGTCCCATTTGCAGGAGGGATTCATCTTTATCTCAAACTGTAATTGAATGCCAGTAGTTACCTTGGTGACATTTAAAAATCTATCCCTGTGCTTTGCTGTCAACACTTTATAACACAATAAAGTGCCTCATGGAAAAAGTCAGAGCACAGCTTAGGGAATAGTTCCTATGACAACTCCATGAATCAAGGGGAAGGCAGAGATCCCAAATGTCAAATGGACAGCAGCACTCAGGTGGAGAGGGTCAGTGCTGCTCCCAAAGCTGTGCTGCATGCAGCTCCCAGCCCCTTCTGGAACTAAACCAAGCCTCCCATTGCCCAGGGACTCTCACTGCCAAAACCCCAGAGATTTATTGTGCAGTCAGTGCCACTGATTTCTGCAGCCTCTGCTGGGGCTGGCCACTGCCCCTGGGGGAGGCAGAGCCACACTCCTGTCAGTGCTGTTTGTTCTTCAGGTGTCAAACACAAGGTGGGAATTGAATTATTGGTCAAAATACACGATTCCCACTCTGCTTGTGGGACATGCCCTGAGCTCCTGGGACAGAGGGCACGGGGCATTCACCCCTGGCATCTCCAGCTTCATTGGTCACCAGAGGCAGAGCTGTTTCACTGGCACTGGCCCACAGCTCCAGCTCTCCAGAGTCCTAAATCCACTTCCAGGAGACAAAATCCAGCCTGGCATGCCCTGAAGATAAGGCTGAGCTTTTCAGCAGCTCCTGCACTGCCAGCAGCAGAGTGCATCAGAAACCCAGGTGATCCCTTTTATTAAAGAGCATTTTCCACTCACACAAAGGTGACGGGCCCTGCCAAGCACAGGCAGGCAGATTTATGAGCAGTAAAAAGAGCAGATCTCAATCAGAACATCCAACAAAAACTGTGGCTTCGTGGCACTCCCTAAAGATGCCAGAAGTTTGGCCACTTTCATTGGAATTTCAAACAGAGGGAACAAAACACGAGCAGACTGATGATAACAACATGCCTGAGAAAGACAAACCAGGTAAACCAGCAGATTATAACCTTGCCCTTCAGTAAAGTTCTTTTCACCTTAAATCCACTCATTGTGGAGATAATCTTGCCACTGGAGACCACAAAAGAAAAGTTATTTGCATACAGAATGGGCTCACAGAAAATTAAACTGCTGTGCAAAACTTGAGCTTATTATGCAAGAAATGCGATAAGCTAAAACACACAAAAAACCCTCCTCAAGATCTGAGCAACATCAGCTAAAAATACCTCTATTGCATGTCATTTACAAATCCAAAGAGTTGTTTAGGCTGTGTTTAGATTGTGATCAAACAACACTCGATACATATTTTTTTTCCACTTATGATTAAAGATAGTGCTGGGTTTTAGGTGTTCTGATTGCTTTCCTCGCTTCGTTTTTATTGCTATTTTTAATTTGCACTCGATGTTCCCTGCACCCTTGCTGAAGGCACAGGGCACTGCTGGGAGGGTGCCACACTCCTGCTCCCCTTCTGCTGGCAGGGAGCAGCCAGTCCTGGGGCTGGAGGGTGGGGAGTGCCCCGAGCCCTGCTCACAGCCCTGCCCTGCAGGGCCTGGCACGGGCACCCCCAGCACCCTCTGCAGTGCTCCCACCCTGGGACAGGGCACAGAGCCCCTGGGACAGGGCTGCCTGCATCCCAAACTCCTCCTGTGCCAGGGCTGCCTGCATCCCAAACTCCTCCTGTGCCAGGGCTGCCTGCATCCCAAACTCCTCCTGTGCCAGGGCTGCCTGCATCCCAAACTCCTCCTGTGCCAGGGCTGCCTGCATCCCAAACTCCTCCTGTGCCAGGGCTGCCTGCATCCCAAACTGCAGGGACAGGGCACAGAGCCCCTGTGCCAGGGCTGCCTGCATCCCAAACTGCAGGGACAGGGCACAGAGCCCCTGTGTCAGGGCTGCCTGCATCCCAAACTGCAGGGACAGGGCACAGACCCCCTGTGCCAGGGCTGCCTGCATCCCAAACTCCTCCTGTGCCAGGGCTGCCTGCATCCCAAACTCCTCCTGTGCCAGGGCTGCCTGCATCCCAAACTCCTCCTGTGCCAGGGCTGCCTGCATCCCAAACTCCTCCTGTGCCAGGGCTGCCTGCATCCCAAACTCCTCCTGTGCCAGGGCTGCCTGCATCCCAAACTCCAGGGACAGGGCACAGAGCCCCTGTGCCAGGGCTGCCTGCATCCCAAACTCCAGGGACAGGGCACAGAGCCCCTGTGCCAGGGCTGCCTGCATCCCAAACTCCTCCTGTGCCAGGGCTGCCTGCATCCCAAACTCCCCCAGGCTCCAGGTGTCACCCTGGGCTGGCACTGTCCCTGCATGGCCCAGCTCAGGGCAGGTGTCCTGTACCAGGAATGCTGTGCAGGTGCCAGGGTAGGTGAGTTAAGTCTCAGCATAACTCCTCCAACTTTTCATTCTTTCCAACTGCAAAGAACAGAGCTCGGTGCTGTGATGAAAAGTTCCTGGACATAAATTACCATCATTTTTCTGTTACATAAGATGATTTATCCAAAGCATGCACTGTGCTCATTCCAGCTCCCAAAGTCAATAGAATTATAAGTGTTCAGCACCTCTGAAAAACCAGGACATGCTTATTCGTGGGAATAATTTATGGTACCCAAATTAGAGTACTCTGTCCTTAAGTTGCCAGGGCAGAACTCCTTCCCTTCTGTGTGGACAGTGATGGAGCAACACTGGGATTTACCCCCGGATCTTCAGTGGAATGCCAGGACTGCTCACACTTTAAAGAAGCACCAAAGCACCTGAACTCCTGACCCTGGAGGTCTCCTCTGCCCATCCACAAAGTGCCTCCAACCAATATCCTCCCTTCAGGAGCCCCTGCATCCGTGAGGAGTCAAACAGGAGTTACTGCCAGAGATGCTCAAGCTGTGCATGAGGAGCAGCCACCACCTGGCAAGGGCAGAGCAGGAACGAGTGGGAAATCCACTGTACTGAGCTCTGCTCATCCTCAGGGCCATTTCCCCAGGGCAGTTCTCGTCACCAATCCCTCCTCACGTGTCTCTTGGACAGAGCTTTCCTTCCTTCCTTCTGGATTGTGCCTGCAGTCCTTCCTGTGGGGGGACTGATGGCTGCTATGGGGGCACTCAAACACCCTGGAGGTCTTGTCCAACCTAAAGGATTCTGTGAAGGAGCAGATTGGAGGAATCACTCAGGAAGCTGTTCCTAGAACTGAGCCTGACAAAGCCAGCCAAACCTTCCCCCAGTGGTCAGTCCTGCTGGCCATCAGGGAGAGTCTGTGGTGCAGTAACTCAGGATAGGATTTGGGATTTTTTCCTTAAATATGAAAAAATTAAATCCACTAAAAACCAAAATTATGATGTTCCCCCAAATTAAAGGTCTCAGCTAGTACTTGAGGTACAAATATGCCCAGAGTCCATCACGTCCTGCTCAGCACAACATTTGTATGGCTGCTCAGACTGGGGGCAGGCAAGGCCAGCAGAGGGCTTGAGGGGAGCACAGGTGGGTCCTGTCCCTTCCCAGCTCTGTCACCCCCAGCACAGTGATCTGTTTATTGAGCCCAGCACACACGTGGGCAGTTTCACTTAAAAAAAACTAATATTAGGTATCATGTGTTACAGAGTAAACTTTTCACAGGGAAGATGTTTCTATAGAAACTAATGTTTTTCTAGCCACACATTTCACATCAGGGTTGCCATGGAAACAGAGCTAGAGATGTGTTCAGCAAATAAGTTGTCAGTGCTTCCCCAGCCCCTGCACTCTGCCCCTGTGAGTTCAGGCTGAGCACAGCACCCTGGGCTGCCTGGGGACCCAGTTTTCATGGGAGTGTGGAATCCTCCCTGCCATGGAGAGCACCCTTGTCCCCTCAGGTTCCATGGCCACGCTCTCCAGAGCAGGTGAAGTGCTCAGCTCTGGATCAGGTCAGAAACCCAGAGAGCCCAGGGGTGCTGGAAGGAGAGTGCCAGTGGCACACCTTCACCTGCAGTGAAATCACCCTGCTGGAAACAGCCTGGGCACTCAGAGAGACCTGGGGTGCTGCTGGGCTGTCACAGGGACCTCAGCTCAGGGAAAGGCTGAATCCCCCTGGCCCTGAGCTTATATTTAGGCTGCAGCATGCCCAAGGGTGACATCCAGACTCCCACGCACCTCCAAGGAAAGTCTGCCAAAAGATCACAGCTCTAATCTGGCATTTACATAGCAGCTGGGATTTTAATGGCTATTTGTTCAGTTCCTCCCCATTCATCCAGCAGCCATTCGTGCACCTCCAGCCCTGGCACTGCTCCTGACCTTTGCTTTCCCTCCCAGCTGCCCCACCCTAAGCCCCCAGCCCAGCAAGCAGCAGATGCTCCCATTCACCACCCCAGCAGGCTGCTCCCTGCCCTGCCTTGCCTTCCCCAGGAGGAACCTTGGCTCCTCCAGGCAGCTCTTGGCCTCTCACTGTTGGCTCCAGCATGAGAAACCCAAACCCCACGCAGAGGGGCCACCTGAAGGGCAAGAAGCTGTGACTGACCCTTCCATCAGCTCCAAATGCAGCAGCACACCTACAGCACCCGCAGCTCTGCCCTGCCCAGGGCTGGGCTCCAGACAGAACCTGCTCAGCCAGCTCCCAGCACTGCCAGGGCAGGCAAGGGAACCATTTGCTGGAGTGCCATCGTGTTTGGCTCCCAGTCCAGACCAGCTTCCAAAAGAGACAGAACAGCCGTGGTGCTGAGGCTGAAGGGATGGGATGAAACTCCCTGCTGGCCCCAGTGCCTCTGACTGGGGCTCAGAGGGCAGCCCTGCTCAGTTTCCATTGCCAGCAGTGCCTCCAGGGCTGGTTTACATTCCCTGTGCTCAGGTGTTGGTTTGCAGGGCTTTGCCACAAGGCAACTGCCCTTAACCCGGGGGAAATCAGTGTCAGTGCAGCCCAGGGGTCCCTGCAGATGGGCCTGGTGTCCCCATGGAAGGGTCACCCCTGCTCCATTCTTTAGAGATCCACATGAACATACCACACTGGGTAGTTGATAAAACCTGGGTTTTCAAGCTCGTCCTCCAACCTGCAGCAGCTCTGGTTGGAGTATTTTAAATTATTTCATATTTCTGTAACTATGCAGTGGAATAACACTGAATCTGACACCCTCCCTCTCTCACACCCTGCCCCCTCCTACGAACAGAAGGAGCAGGCACACAGCTCCTGGTGCTTCATTCTGAGGTGTTACAACGAGACAGTCCAGACTCAAATGTCTTTAAGGAATCATTTTCAGGAGCAGAACGACAGTGTCCTCGTTCCCACTAAAGACTCAACAGAATAACCTAAAACAAATAAGTAAAATTTGCCCGGGATAGCCCATAATTGGAATTCTGAAGGAGCCACGTACCAGCCATGATGATAAGGAAATAGCTGAGCTTTAAAAATACCACCAGAACTAAAAAATAGCTTTATATGGGCCTGGGCAACAATTGGAGAGTGACCTTAAAGCTCCTCTGTCGACAGATTGGGAGTTACAGTGAATTTTACTAATTCATATTTACAGGTCCTGCTCACCCCGGCCTCTGCTTGCAAAGCCTCAGGCTGGAATCTGCTCAAGCCAGGAGTTGCTTGCACATGCTCAAGAAATGCTAAATATAAACTGGACAGTATGCAAAGAAATAATTTTAATGAACTTTTTAGGTCAAGGTCCAAGTCTTCGTTTGCCCCTAAAAAGCACCAAGGGGGCAGTGAACACCTGTCCCAGGTACAAGGCCTGGAGCACTTCTGCAGCTCAAACACAAACTCAGAGGGAGGTCTCACCAACCCAAAACATCCTAACCTTACAGCACTTAAGAACCAATTAATATCCCCTCTAATAAAGACAGAAAATAGGTCTCATAGAATTAATTACCTCATACAGCCTCATACTGCCCCATGGCTCTAAATCTCTCCTTTTAGCACTGTTTTAAAACCAGATTTTCAAGGGCACTGCCTCTTGATGAAGAGCATTTCCAACATGTCCTTCCAACACTTCAGATTATTTAAGGAGCAATCTGTAAATCAGGAATTGCAAAGGGGTCATCTCACTATGATCTTTGCACTGAGTGGGCAGACCTTGGGTCAAAAGAGCCAAGAAGAAATCAGGTACAAGAGCATAAAGGTCTCCCATTCCAGTGCCATCCAACACCTCCTGGGGAGCTCAGCTACTTCATCCCGTCCTAAACTGAATCCAACCCACCAAATAAAAACCTTTGGCATTACAGCCAGGGCCTGTTTGCCTTCTCCTTTCCTGCTTGTCTCAAAAGGAGCAACACTCTGCCTGGGGGCAAGGATCCACTCCCCACAGCCAGGGGAGAGCAGCAGCACCCTGGGAAATGCACGTTTCCATTTCTATCACATTGTGCAGCAGCACGAGCTGCTCCCAGGGTCATTTTCTGGGCACTCCAGGTCATGCCAAAGGGTAACACCAGTAAAGGTTTGAGTGTGCAAGGAGAGGCTGAGTGTGCAAGGAGAGGCTGAGTGTGCAAGGAGAGGCTGAGTGTGCAAGGAGAGGCTGAGTGTGCAAGGAGAGGCTGAGTGTGCAAGGAGAGGCTGAGCGTGCCCCTCCCAGCAGAGATCTCCTGGCTGCTGAAGTTCCATCACCAGGGGCCAGAGCTTAACTCCCAAACCAGAAATGACCCCAAGGCTGCACAGTCCTGTGTCCCTTTGGATTTAGTTCAGCAATTCAGCTCTCAGTTGCAGGGTTTAAAATCCACTTCAGCCCCTGGGGATCCAGCATTGCACCCAGGGCTCTCAGCTGCTCTCACCTGTGGCTGCCACAGGTGAAGGTGTCAGGCAGGTCCTGTGTCTGTGTTTCTGCTGAGCACAGGCTGATCCTACTTTTAGATCTCTTTATTCCAAATTCCTCACAGCCCCCACCCCAGTCAGGTTCCTCCCTCAGCAGCCCTTCCTCCACCAGTGGCCCCAACTGTGCTGCCACTGCCAGGGGTGGTTGGAAGGAGAGTGCCCTGCAGACCAAGCCTTCCTGTCCCCTGGAAACCCAGAGCAGCAGGTTCCCCTGCCCTGCACAGCCACTCCAGCCCACCCAGTCTGCACTGCCAGCCCAGCCCCAGGTTCTGCCCCCTCACCTCTCCCCTGCCCTGGGATGATGTCAGGGTGTGGGAGTCACTCCGAGCTGGTGCAGGGTTGGTGCTGAGCCCTGTTCCAGAACTCCTCAGTGCCTGAGCTGCCACTGATGTGCTCTGCTCATTAAAGCAGGGAAATGAGGTGGGGTCATTAGAGCTCTCCTTAGCCAGCAACAGCCAGGGCCCTGCAGAACTCCTCTGGAAGCACAGAAGGAGCCCTTAGGAACAGCATGGAGTTTGGGACTGGGCAGGGTCATTGCCCTAAGCAAAGAGAAACACTAATGAACACCAAAAAAAAGAATAATAATCCAGTCTCTCAAAGGCACAGAAAAGCTTCAGAAGGGGCCCCTTTGCTGCACCTCACTGCAGCTGCTGCTCACAGAGCCAGGAGCAATTCCTGCAACAAAATTAGCTTTTCCAAATGGCAAACTGTGACCTATTCCCGGGCTCATGCATTAACAAAACCTCCTGTAAGCATTTTTAAAAAACTATTACTAGGAAAACTGTAAGCACACGGGCTGGAAAATAGTTACAGTCTTAATACTGATGAAAACTACTGCCCTGAAGTCCAATCACACAAACAAATAGAATAATAAAGCAGATGACATTTCCCATTAGCAATCTCCACTGGTTATGTTTGCAACTCTTGAGAAGCAAACTAGTGAAAAATATCAAGCCTGTTTTGTTAAGACAGTGAATAAACTGGATGCTTGTTAAGCCCTGATGGTTCCTTAAGTATTTGGCTAGATGTGAATTTCTTGAGAGAGGAGGTTCAAGGTCCTTTCAGTCCGAGCCTGTGGGACCTGAATGCAAAGCCCATCTTGTAAAATACCCCCAGAGCCAGCTCCATTGCTGAGACTGGACTGAACCCACCAGGCTCAGAACCCAAGTAGGAAATGCCCATTCATACTTTGGGCACTTCCCCTCACACCTTTTCTTTTTGTAGCTCCAGCACATTCCATGGCCTTGCTCCCTGCACCTGGATGAGCCCAGTGCCCAGAGGCCTTGGATCTCCAGGTGGATTCCCCCTCCCAGCCTGCAGGTGTGTGAGCACACCTGCATGCCCTGCACAGGTTTTGTTGCAGGAAATTGGATTTTCCCAAGGTCATTTTGCCCCAGCAGGCACAGGAGCTTTGGAAACCCTTTGGGATGGTTGATGTTCAGGATGTGAACAAAGAGGGGAAAACAAAGCACTGAAGAAAGACAAATTTACCCTCTTGCCAAGAGCAAACCAGACAAGACCTCTTCAGAAACCCCACCATGGCCCTGTGCAGGGGGCTGACCTGGCACCAGCAGTGTCCCCACCAACGTCCCCATTTCCCCTCTGCAGTGTCTGCAGCAGAGGGATGGGTGCTTCTGCAAGTCAGAGAGGCTCCAAGGGGTCTCAAACCCCTGACCCCAGCTCCAAGTGTGCTGTTGCCATCACAAGAGCTATAAATAAATCTCAAATCACCCAAACTCTCATGTCAGTACAGTTCCAAATCAGCTTGGGCAGAGAAGATCAGCCTCTCTGGGCTTGCATGCTTGGTTCTAATAGCATTGACTGCCTGGTAACAAGATGAAGAGCTCTCATAAAAAGAGACAAGCAGCAAGAAATTGTATTATGCACTAATACCCCCCTCACTGACAGCACTTATCTGCAGGACTGAGGTCTGCACGGAGAAAGGGAGTTAAAAGCTCTGTTATCATCAACAAAGGCTCTGCCTCTGCACCAGAGGGATGCAGGGAGGGTTGGTGCCTCCCCTGGAGCCAGGAGGAGCAGTAACTGCCCTGGAGCCAGGTCCCAGCTGCTGTACCTGTCCCACAGGTGTGCACAGGGACAAACCAGAGCTGTGCCAGCTCCAGGAGCTGCAGGGGAGCCTCACTGAGCACTCCCCAGGCAGCAGCTGCCCCAGCCCTGACCTTCCTTTCCATCACTCACAGCCCCCAAAGGCTCTCTGTGCTCAGGGACCAGGGCTGGGCACAGGGAGGGAGGCTGGCAGCACAGGAAACAGCAGCAGCTCAGAAGGGAATGGTAAAACTCTCACCTGCCCTGGGCTGTCTCCTCATTCACCTCCCAGCCTCAGCAGCAGCTCAGGAACCTGCCTCTTCTGATGGGAGGAACTGAGAGGGAGGGCTGAGTGGGTTCCATTCCAGAGCTCCAGGCTTGGCCTGAAGTCTAAGTGTTACTGGAGTTTAAAATAACATAAAATAAAACCCAGGAAAGTGAGAGCGACCCACGGCACGGAGGAAACAGCACTGGGAGTGCTCCTGGGAAAGAGGAGCAGCAGGAAGAGCCCAGGGCCCCACACAAAAATTGCTTTCAGCTGCTCAGTAACGAGGGTTAAACAGCCCTGAATGGCTTCAGGTGTGACCAAACAGGCAGCAGTAAAATGCTGATTTTTAAAGAGAAATCAACATATTCTTCTGAAAAGCAAGACAACATCAAGGCCTTTTTAATGGGAATATCTTTAACTAGCCCCCAAAACTCTCTGAGGACTGTTGAGGCAGCACGTGGCACAGCCCTGCTGCTGGGAGTCCATGGAGCAATATCCTGCTCTCCTCCTTAAAGGTCTAAAGAAAAATCTAAGGGGCTGCTATTACAAAAGTGCCTTTTCAAAATCCTGCTTCAATCAGCTGAATGTGCTTTGGATTTGGGGTGCCCTGGATGCTCTCACAGACACATCCCAGCCCTGGGCACAGAGCTGCACCTCTGCATCCACAGGGATGGGCTGGCAGCCCAGCAGGGCAGCAGCAGAACATTTCTGGTCCTTCTTCTCCCACAAATCCCCATCAGAGGAGCAGTTAAACTGTGGCTCCCACCACTAACCCTTCTAACTTCTTTAAACAAGAAGATATGTAGTAAACAAGGAAGAGAGAAGAAAGAAACCAGTGAAGTTTTACAGTTTAGAAAGCATAATTAAAATAAAGCAACCCCTTTTGGAGAAACTCTAGATAAACATGCAGCCCTTTTGTGTAATCTGTTGTTTGACAGTGCTCTCAAACTAAGATCACTAAGAGCAACACTAAAATTAAAGAGCAAATATATGGACTGAAGTAGATTTCATGACAACACCAGGGAAGGAAAACTAAAGATGTTGGTCAGAATGACAGGGTTTTGTTTAAGAGCACATGTACTGCTTTGTAGCTGGCAGAAGAAAAATTGATTTTCCAGACACTGCTATAAAACATGCCAAGAACCAGAGCAAACCAAAGAAAACACCAGCTGCAGCTGGATAATAAAACATCCCAAATCTTCCCCGTGTGCCCATGTACGGCAGGAAAAAACCACCCTGCACTTCACTTTGCTCCCTCTGTCACAGGCCAGAGGGCAAGAATGATGAATAGAAAGCAGAAATAATATCAGAACCCCTGGGCACGGGGAATTATCATCAGGGAGGAGCCTGGGATCAGCGCCCTGCCCTGCTTAGTCCTGGGCAGTGACCCCTGTGAGCCCTGCAGGGATGGATGGACGGACGGACGGACGGACGGACGGATGGATGGATGGATGGATGGATGGATGGATGGATGGATGGATGGATGGATGGATGGATGATGGATGGATGGATGGATGGATGGATGGATGGATGGATGAAGGATGGATGGATGGATGGATGGATGGATGATGGATGGATGAAGGATGGATGGATGGATGGATGGATGGATGGATGGATGGGATTGATGGATGGATGAAGGATGGATGGATGGATGGATGGATGGATGATGGATGGATGAAGGATGGATGGATGGATGGATGGATGGATGGATGGATGGATGGATGGATGATGGATGGATGGACGGATGGATGGACGGATGGATGGATGAGGGATGGATGGATGGATGGATGGATGGATGGATGGATGGATGGATGGATAGATGGATGGATGGATGGATGGATGGATGGATAGATGGATGGATGGATGGATGGATGGATGGATGGATGGATGGATGGATGGATGGATGGATGGATGGATGGATGGATGGATGGATGGATGGATGGATGGATGGATGGATGGATGGATGGATGGATGGATGGATGGATGGATGGATGGATGGATGGATGGATGGATGGATGGTGAACAAGAGGAGTAGGAAAGCTCCAGGATGGAAACCCATGGCAGCTTGGCCAGGGCTGGTTTTGGGACCCCCAGGTGAGCTGAGACGTTGGAACCCTTCCCAGGTGTGTGCACCTAGCTGTGCACACACACCCCTCACAGAGGTGCAGTGCAATGCAGGTTTGCTCTACACCTACTGATGCTGACAGGCTATAAATAGGATAAAACAGAATTGGCTGAAAGGTTTCTGGAAACCCACTCAAAAACCTGAGCCACGTTTGTTTTATTTTCAGTTTGCATCCCTAAATAAACAAACTCAGGGAATGTGCGCAATCTGCAGCGGGGCCTCCATCAGCCTCCTTCATTTGCATCTCCTCCTTTCAACTTCTGACGTACATCTTTACCCGGAGAAAAAATCAATGTTACTTTCATTCTCCTTAAGCCCATTTTTGTACTTTTCCGTGACAAATTATTCTTTTAATTTGGAGTCTGGGAAAGAGGCTGAAAAGGTTTTTTTCTGAAAGCTGAAACATCATTGTCAAAGTAAGATGAAATCATGCAGTCCCACAAATCCTGAGTTTTTGTAAGTATAAGCCTCTAAAGAAGTAGAGGTGGAGCTGTTGTTCAGAGGCAGTGCAGCAGGCAGTGATGGTAACAAGACTGCCAGTGACAGAAGCAAGCAGAGATAATTTAGCACACATCTCTCTTTATTCTTGCTCTTTGAAAAGGCCTGGTCTCTATAGCAGCGCCACTGTGGATAAATATTGCCTTTGTTTCCTTTCCTTCTGGGGGTAAATTTACTTTTCCTCTTCAGATAGCAGCTCTCATCCTAGACTCTGCCTCTGCTGTGGGCCAAATTCTACCTGGAGTGTGAACATCTCACCAGAAGTTTAGGCAGGAAAATGTTGGATTAAGAAAAATTAAAACAAACCAAAATCTATTATTATTAGGGTTGTCTTTAACCAGAAAGTGTTACAGGCATAAGAAAAACCAAAATCTCTGGGCCAGTGAGACCAGAATCAGCCCCAGCTCTTCTGAGCTTGGGCAGAACGTGTCCAGCATTGGTCCCTCCAGGTGTGTTTGTGCCTTACCTGCCTCAGCCCCGAGCTGGAGGCAGCACTTGGCAGGATTTGGGCCCTGTGATGCTGCACAGCACAGCTGGAGAAACCCACTGTTCCAGAGAGGCATCTCAGGCTGATGGCTGGGACTGGCGAGTCCGGGAGCCCAGAGGTTCCCAGAGATCCAAGGACTCTTCCCTCAGGAGCAGCAGCTGGGCCCAGGGGAAGCACTCAGGGCTGGAATGCTGCCAAGGACCCTGGAATTGTGCTGTGCCCACCTCTCCTGGGCAGCAGGACCAGGGACAGCCCTGAGCTACTTGGCCATGGCTCACTCAGCTCCAGACTCTGGGTGCTGTTTGCTGTCTCCTCCTCGCTCCATGGATCATCCCTCTGGCACCCTGCCACCTTTCCCACCCCTGGTTATCCTTTCAGCTTGATGAAAAACCTGTTCTGAGTCATGGCAGGGAGGAACTGCATCATTCCAGAGGTTTCATTTATACCTGCCAACCTTGGGGCTCAGGCTGCTCTGGGAAAGGGCTCAGAGACAGAGACAGACAAATCTGCCCTGCTGGAAACTTCAGCTGTGCCAGGATGTCTTCATTTTATTGTGTAAAAGATATAAACAGTGAGGAGATCCTGCTCAAGAGGAGAGCAGGTAACTCTGGCATGGATGTGATGGGTCTGTTGAAATAAGCTTCATTTTCTGGAAGGGATTTTCAGGAGGGATTAGGAGTTGGTTAAAAATGCAATAAGCTGTGCTCAGGGCAGCACACGGGGAAGCTGGGCCAGAGGAGAGCAGTAAGAACTCAGCCACAGGAGCTCTCACAGGGACTGCAACACATCTTCCTCTGGAGCACCAGCAGGAGCCAGAACTATCCAGGCAGCACTGAAAACACTGGGAAGCTTTTCCTGCCCAAAATAGCCAGAATTAGCATTCGTGGTAGAATGCTGCAAGATTTTAGCATCACTGGAGGGTTCATCCCAAAGCCTGGGAGCAACAGGGCAGGTGGGAATGGCTGTGGGATGGACACTGGGAATGGACACTGGGAATGGCTGTGGGATGGACACTGGGAATGGACACACACTGGGAATGGCTATGGGATGGACACTGGGAATGACTGTGGGATGGACACTGGGATGGACACTGGGAATGGCTGTGGGATGGACACTGGGAATGGACACTGGGAATGGACACACACTGGGAATGGCTGTGGGATGGACACTGGGAATGGACACTGGGAGTGGCTGTGGGATGGACACTGGGAATGGCTGTGGGATAGACACTGGGATGGACACTGGGAATGGCTGTGGGTTGGACAAGGAAGGAATTCTGCTCTTCCAGAGAGGCCCTAGCCCTGTGCAGGGCGTTGGGGCTGCAGCTCCCCATGCAGACTAAACCATTGCATCAATCCTTGAGGAATTACTGTGGCTCACAGCGGGACACAGAAGCATTTTCCAGGAATTAGCAAAGTTCCCAATTGACTCAGAACCAAGTCGCACTCTGAGTGCAGCAAACAATTATTCCTGCCCCCAGCGCAGCATCAGGGAGGATTTTAAGGAGTCATTATGTGGTGGCTTTCAGAGGGAGCTAATTGGATGTCTCCAGGTCAGAGCCTAAGTGCTGCTACTTCCAGCAAGGGAGGAAAAGACCAACAGTAATGTCTGTAATTAAAACAGAATCGCTGTGTGCTCAACCCCCTCCCGGGAGAGCCAGCCCAGCCCTGCCAGCTGAGCAACTGCTCCTGTGCAACTGCTCCTGTGCAACTGCTCCTGTGCAACTGCTCCTGTGCAACTATCCCTCTGCAACTGCTCCTGTGAAACTGCAACCCTGCAACTGCTCCCCTGCAACTGCTCCCCTGCAACTGATCCCCTGCAACTGCCCCTCTGCAACTGCCCCTCTGCAACTGCTCCCCTGCAACTGCTCCCCTGCAACTGGTCCCGTGCAACTGCTCCCGTGCGACTGCTCCCCTGCAGCTGCTCCCCTGCAGCTGCAACCTCTGCAGCTGCAACCTCTGCAACGGGACTGCAAGCCAAGCCCAGGGCAGGGTGTCAGTGTTTGCTCCTGCTCAGCCTGCCTCAGAGCTGCAAGCAGAACGGCTCTGTCCCTGTCCCTGTGTCCCTGTCCCATCCCTGTCCCTGTCCTTCTCCCATCCTTGTCCCTGTGTCCCTGTGTCCCTGTGTCTGTCCCTGTCCCACCCCAGGGCAGAGCACTCTGGGCAGGAGGGGAAGGGGATCCCTGCTGGACCAGGGAACCTCTCAGGATGCCAGGGCAGCCCACTCCAGGCCTCCTCAGCACTGAGGATTTATTAATTAACAGATCCCCGTTAGCCAGAGCAGCCCCACTGGGCCTGGGGTGGGTCAGGCCCCAGAGCTGGCCCAGCCCTGGCTGCTCCTGGCCCCTGAGCACAGACAGCCCTGGGGCTGCCCTGCAGCGCTGGTGCTCCTGCAGCACAGAGCCAGGGCTGGAGCAGAGCTGCACCATCAGCTCTGGCTGTCCAGAGGACCAAGGGCACCCTGCAACCTTGTTCTTGTGCTCTCCCTGGCAGGTGAGTTTAACAGAATGCCAGAGATGAGAAATGACAGCCCCAGGCTTCCCTTTGCTGGGGACAGCCAGCTCCAGTGTCACCTGCACCGTCTCTCAAAAGCAGGCAGCCACAGGGAGTGCCTCTCCACCTGCTGCTCACCCTGCAGAGCTGGGCCAGCCCCTGGAATTCCCACAGAAATGCCAGTGCAGCCTGAGCTGATTTATTCCATTTCCTCTTGCTTCTCTCTGGAGTGCTGTAGAGAGATGTTGGACAATGCTAACACTGCTCCAATATTCTAAGGTACCAGTGGCTGGAAAACCATAAACCAGGAGGAATGAGACTGAAAACAAACTCAGGCAGAATTCAGTACCAAACACCCCACAGCCTATCCATAAAAACAACTGCCTGAATTAATTATTAAAGTAATTTTGGACACTACAAACTGCAGAACTACCTGGGTGACTCCCAGATATCCCCAGCAAAGCCCTTCTGAACACCCCACACTGCAGTCAGCTCTGCTCTGCATCCCCTGGCCACGGCACAGTCCCCACCAGAGGACAGGTCAGCCACTGACCACGAGACAGGAGATGGGATCTCTGCCCCACACACTGTGCTGCTGCTCCAGTGCCCATTTCCCAATTAAACTGGCCCAGTTTATCTTCCTGTCTGACAGAAAAAAAGAGTAGCAGCCAAGAACCCATTAATATCTTTCTATCAGAGCCCTGCTAAGCTAAGATTTGATCAGCAAAGCAATCAGACCTTGTTAAAGCTATGACGTGGCATTGCAGAGATTGAAAATATGGAGATTTTTATAAAATCTGTATAAAATCAATTAAATCTTTACCTTTTGCTGTCCTAGAATGCCTGCAGATGCTGGGGAGCAGAGTGACCTCTGAGTGTGTTTGTTCCTGCAGGGGAACCATCCATTTGTGAGTTATTTCAACAGATTTGTCAAGGCAGTGCTGGTTTATCTGTTTTATGAGAGAAATAACAAATGCTAGCATTGTTCTTCAGTTCCCAGCAGCCAGCAGATCCAACAGAGAACTCAGTTGTACAGTGCACCCCCCAGCTCCCCTCCTCAGCCAGATTAAACACAGAAGTGGCAAAAAGCACAGATTTATTGGGCTCATGCTGGAAAATTACTCTTCTTTATTTGTTCTGTGGCAGCTTCAGGAGCCACAGCAGCAGAGCCCATCCCTGCTGCACGAGGACAAACAATCCACAGTGCTAATTAAACCTCAATTTGCTCGGAATCTGAGCCAAAAGAGATGCCAAATTAAAAGAGCTGTGATCATCTGTGAACTTCCCTTCTGTCCACGCCGTGCCAAGAGAGCAGGGAAAGCTCTGGACGCCACGAGAGCGACAGAGCAGAGGGACAGAGGAGCTCAGGTCTGTCTGAGCCCTGCCCAGGATGGAGCTGGGACCCCCAGCAGCTCCCACGGACCCCAAGGCACTTCTGGCAGGAATTCCCGTGGCAAAGCAAGCCCCAGGCTGCCATGCCCGAGTTCCAAGGGTGTGCAGCTGCAGCCTGCTGCCAGGAGGGCTCAGTCAAACAGGAACTGCCCAAAAGTCCTGCTGGTTTTTACAGAAATCCATCAGAAGTGCAGTCAGTGTGAATGGCCAACCCTCAGCGAGCTGCCAGTGGAGAACCTGATCTCATTCTTGTCATTTCTACAAGAATTATTCTCAGAGCAGTATTTCATAAACTTAATAAGAAGGAAAAGAATCTTATTAAGCAGAAAGCTGGTCTACATTCTGTGGTGATTTTGCTGTAAGCAAGTCCTAGAGCTGGGCAGTAATTGGGTTTAATAACTGCATTACACAAGTCTTGCTTCTTGTATGTGTGGTTCCATGTCTAAGTTACAAGAATCACACATAGGTTTAACTTTGAGTGTATTTATTTTGATTTTATGACACACTAGGCAAGATAAACCTCTCCATGACATATCTTACCTGGACTCTACTGCATTTTCTTTTATCAACTGTTAATAGTTTCACCAGTAATTGCATCATCGTAAGGTGAAATTTGTAGTCTGGATTTAGCAAAAGAGATGGTCAGGGTCACCATATGGAAGATTTATTTACTATTTTAGAAAGAAAGCAGTATTATGGAGCTATGTAATTCCCAAAAAAAAAGTAACCCACTGGGGAATTTTAGAAGCAGGATCAAAAGCATTTCTTTCAGAGCTGTATACAGCTAAAAATTAATGAGTTCCTGTATTATTTGTGCTCCCAGGTTTATCTGAGACAAACACATTACAAGTTCATGTATGTGGGAGTTTCACAGAGCTGCACCTCTTTCACAAAGAAGGAATTGAAGAGATCAGAAGGAAACTCCATCCAGGTCCCTTCAGCAAAGCACAGAGCTGGGCATTGCTCTGGGTTTGCTGTACCCAGCCTGGGCACAGAGCTGGGCATTGCTCTGGGTTTGCTGTGCCCAGCCTGGGCACAGAGCTGGGCATTGCTCTGGGTTTGCTGTGCCCAGCCTGGGCACAGAGCTGGGCATTGCTCTGGGTTTGCTGTGCCCAGCCTGGGCACAGAGCTGGGCATTGCTCTGGGTTTGCTGTGCCCAGCCTGGGAACAGAGCTGGGCATTGCTCTGGGTTTGCTGTACCCAGCCTGGGCACAGAGCTGGGCATTGCTCTGGGTTTGCTGTGCCCAGCCTGGGCACAGAGCTGGGCATTGCTCTGGGTTTGCTGTGCCCAGCTCCAGCCTGGGCACAGAGCTGGGCATTGCTCTGGGTTTGCTGTGCCCAGCCTGGGCACAGAGCTGGGCATTGCTCTGGGTTTGCTGTGCCCAGCCTGGGCACAGAGCTGGGCATTGCTCTGGGTTTGCTGTGCCCAGCCTGGGAACAGAGCTGGGCATTGCTCTGGGTTTGCTGTGCCCAGCCTGGGCACAGAGCTGGGCATTGCTCTGGGTTTGCTGTACCCAGCCTGGGCACAGAGCTGGGCATTGCTCTGGGTTTGCTGTACCCAGCCTGGGCACAGAGCTGGGCATTGCTCTGGGTTTGCTGTACCCAGCCTGGGCACAGAGCTGGGCATTGCTCTGGGTTTGCTGTGCCCAGCCCCAGCCTGGGCACAGAGCTGGGCATTGCTGTGCCAGCAGCCCCAGAGCCCTGCCTGGGGTTGGCACTGTGGTTCCAGCACTGCCTCTGCTCCACGCTGAGCTCTCCACACCTCCCACCCAGCCTGAGAGCTCTCCCTGGGCCCGCTCCACAGTTACTCTCCAGAGGGTTCCCTTTCCAAGGGGAAGCTCTCCAGCAGTGAACACGTGCATTTCTTGCCATTGGGAATGTTCTGCTTTGCAGACACAACAAACCAGAGAGGGAAATCAGCCCAGGCTGAGCAGGAATTTCCCCGGTGCCCAGAGGAGCTGGGATCTCTCTGTCCATCTCCACTGCCTGACTTGCAGAAACACCGAGATAAAATCATTTCCATTCTAGTGCAGCCCCCCCAGCTTTTAGTAGCAGCAATTACAGGAGCCATGCACCATGGCTTTTGCCTAATAAATTTTTTCCTTTATACTGTCAAAATCATTTTAAAAGCTCAACACAATATACATTTTCGTTTGAATCAAAGGTTTATGACTGAGGTAATTATTTCCCATCCACTGAATATATCACCAGTATTAAAAACTGGCTAAGCTAGAAAAAGAGATGTAATGGAAGTTGATCTCCTCTTATGTATATTTCTGAACGGGAATAAATGACTGAAAATAGTGTGCCAAGTGATATTTGACAGTTCGAGTGATCTATCATCAGGGAACCAGCAGATTTCATTTGGACTGAAGGACCCTCTTGCCCCTGCAGTGTTTCAGAGCACAGGTTCTGACCTGAGGCAGAGGCAGTAATGCAGTATTTAGGAGCATTATCCATTCTCACTCACAAAGCTGAGCCCATGCTTGGGAAGGCATTTCTCAGATCCTTGCAAGGCTCTTTCAGCTCAGTAATCTGAAAAAAAAACATGATATGTTTTTGGGAGCCTGCCAGAGTAGTGATAAATAATCCACTGGTCCTGATAGCTCCAATACAGCACTTCCCTGAAACTCATTTCAGCCCAAGAACCTCCCTCTCCTGTAAAGGTTTTCCACTGCTCATGTTGATACACAATATAAATCAGTTATTTAAACACACTCGAAGTTCTGCATTTTACCAAACGTTTTGGAATATAAACACTTTTAAAGCTGGTTCCTGGTTCAGAGCCACAGTTACAATCACATTCCTCGGCTGCAAAGGAATCCAAAGGTTCAAGAGTTACCTGCAGACAGAAATTCTCCCTTTTCCCCTTGCTGGGGAGTTAATTGCACACTCAGAGCAGGAGCTGTGCTGTGCATGCAGAGGTTCCTCTCCTCACTCACACAGGGTTTGCCAGGTGGATGCAGCCTGGACTGGGCAGAGGCTGCTCAGCCAAGCTCCTGAGATACCCCTGAGGAGGAAAAGCATGCAGAGGTTCCTCTCCTCACTCACACAGGGTTTGCCAGGGCTTTCCAGGCTGGATGCAGCCTGGACTGGGGCAGAGGTGGCTCAGCCAAGCTCCTGAGATACCCCTGAGGAGGAAAAGCTGCACAGCTGAAACCACCCCTGGGAGGCTGGCTGAGCTCACCCACACCTCTCTACTTCTCCAAATTAAAGGGTTTTCTGCCCAATTGAGCACCTGACTCCTGCCTGGTTTCCAGTTCATTTCCTGCTCGTTTCCCAGTTTCCTGGCAGAGCTAGAGCTGATGCTGATCCTGGTGTCACAGCCTGCTCAGGCACTCTGCAGCACTCCCCAGGGGCCAGCACTCCCCATCCAGCCAGGGCAGGCTCCAGAACACTTCCCCGTGGATCTGCAGAGGGAATATGGGGGAGGCTGGCAGCACAAGGCACTGGAGTAGAATCTCCAGGGTTTGTAAATTAATTTTAGTCGCACCGGGCACCTTGCAAACACAAACACAACATCCCCAGAGCTGTGCTCGGAGGAGGGATGTGTTACTCCTCGCTCCCCCAGTGCCACTAACACGACACAGACGTGCAGGAGCTCCTCAGGAGCTCTCCTGGATGATTTGCAGCAAGGACAAACAGAAGCAGAATGGGAGAAGAGCCTGGTGCTGCCTGTGCACAAACACAAAGCTCCCAGCCAGCTGTACAAGGAATAAGGCTACAGAAAAGCTTCTCTGCCAGTAGAAACGCCCAAGGAGCTGTTAAATGATGAAAGGGGGCAGTAAGATATCCCAGTGGAATCCCCTCTCTGCTGCAGACCCCCTGTGATCCAGTCCAGGGGGTTGCAGGTGGGATCCTGCTGGCCAGAAGGGAACAGCAGTGCCAGAATTCTGCCAAAGGCCCTCACAGGGAACTGAGCCCTGAGTCACCCGTTGGGACAGACTCAGTTTGTTCATGGTGGGCACCCACATTTCCTCCAAAGCACCCCAGCTGGCAATCAAGGGACCCTAAGGGGATTAAATTCATGTTTCCCTCAAGCAGGGCTCTATCCATAGGAAGGTGCCCTCCAGAAGCACTGCACTGAGAGTAATGGAGCTGCTCACAAGAACAGACAGGAGAAGCAAGCAACAAAAATGCCTGCATAGGCCATAAATCAGCAAGGAAATGTGTCAGCATGCAGTGACAGGAGGATTGGGTCCACTTGCAGGAAATCTGCTCCCCTGGAGGGGCCAGAGCTGCCCTCAGTGCAGTCTCCTCGATCTCAGGGGATGGCAGCAATATTGCAAACAGCAATTACCTCCCACCCAAAATCCTTCAGGCTGGCACAGCACACTTGGAAAAGCTTATTTTGACACTGGAAGCCATCAGGAGCCCCCAGAGCCATCTCTTCTCCAGGCTGCAGCAGTCCAATCCCCAGTGTCCCAGCAGAGCAGGTACTCCATGCACTGACCATCCTGGTGGCCCTCTTTGAACACACTCCAGCCTGGGGATGCTTTCCTGCCCTGAGAGCCCAAAATGAATGCAGTTCTTCAGCAGAAAGGAATTCAGCCTCCTGATTTGCTTGGGAGGTGAAAGGTGCTGTGAAGCTGAAATTCCCTGCTTTGCTGGCAGCACTGCTCCTGAGTGTGGAATCCACCTGAGTGCAGAATGTTGCTGGAATTATCTTAAATAGCCAGGGAAACTGATAGAATAGGATTTCAATGTCAGCAATCAAAGGAACAGAAGGAAAAGCAGCCACGGGCTATAAAAGTAATGAAAGTGGGATTAAATTTTTTCTCTGCAGCACTGCCAGTTCCTCAAGGAGCACAAAATAGTTGATTGACACTTGGAATCCTTGGCCAGCCCTCCATGAACAGCTGATCACTGCAGAAAAACTGCTGGGGCACTACTGGTCACCCTCAGGGGCAGGGACCACCTCTGGTTCCCCCAGGAATTCTGTGCTCCTGAAGGATGTGCTGAGACAGGCCTGAAGAGGGAAGACCCCCATTTGCCAGGGCAGATCTAACATTGGCCCCAGTCAGTGACCCACAGCCACTCCTCACCTGGTGTCCTTGGCCTCACCTGAACCTGCCAAGGCAGAGTCCAGAGGAGGGGGAATCCTGCAGTGGGTACCAAGCAGGCTGCAGGACATCCATATCAACCCTGACCACGACAAGAACCATTTCCAGTCAGCATTGCTCAAAACTGGAGTTGAGAGCTGCTCACTTGCAGAGGAGAGTTCCACTCCTGCCTGTCTCCAGATGGAAATGGGATCCTGGTCCAAACAGCACAGTCAGGGGTGATTGACTGGCTAGCAGGAAAACCCTGCATTGATCATAGGGTGGCAGAGAGTTGTTGTCCTTTTGTGCCTGCTCCTTTAGGATCGCTGTCACTCTGTGGGCAACCAGAACTCACAGAAATCAGGGCTGGCAAGTGGAGGTTGCTGGAAATCTCCCCTGCCCCAGGCATGGTCACAGCCAGTCCTGAGAGCTCTTTACCCAATCTTTTCTTTGAATCTCCTCTGAGCAGATTTACAACCTCCTGAGGTTCCAGCTACTCTCCATCTACTCACAGGGCAATCGTTTTGTCTGGTTTGTTTGGTTTTTTTTCCTTGATATCCAAAGTAACCTCCCTAATTGCAAATTGCTTTTTGTCCCATCATTTGTGGTCAGGGGACAAGTGTTTACTGTCATCTTTGCAAATGTGTTTATACATTTGAAGACAGTTGCTGAATCCTTACATCGTGTTTGCTTTTCCAGCTCAAATAATGAATTCCAGCCTTGCACACGGCTTCCATTTCCGAGCCTCTCGCGGTTGTGGTTGCTGTTCTCCTCTCTGCTTTGCCCGCATCTCTCTGGCAGGGTGAGTGACACGCCTGAGACCGGCCGGAGCGCCCCAGCCGAGCCCGGCCAGCGCTGCAGGAGCAGGAATGCCGCCCTCTGATGTCTCGGGCTGCTGCTCCTGCTCTGAGCGCTGGGAGCAGCGGGGGCGGCTGCTCTGCAGCACTGCCCGGGCCACAGACTCCAGTCTGGGCCACCGACTCCAGGCTGAGTCTCCTCTGCAGCGGGTGTCCCTCACGGTGCTCATTTGAGGAGTGATACTCCTCCTTTGTGGCACATCACATCATTTTGTCCCCTTCAGCTTCGCCGTGCTGAGTTCAGACAGGCTCTGCAGCACCTCGGGGTCATTTGAAACCTCAGCCTGGCACTCCGTGCTGGAATCACTGCACATCTTCTAGAAATGCCCTCCATCCTGTCACCCGAGTTATTACAGCAAGCACTGACCAGAACTGTTCCCAGACTACTCCCCGGGAGACCCTACTTAATACGTCCTTCCTCTTTGACAGCAAAGACTTTTAAAATGCAGGCTTTTGTTAGCAAGATATTCCAGAGTATTGTACAACAGCCAAAACTCCCATACCTGTCACTGTGGCCAGTGAAACCAATCACCTCCCTGCTAAAGGCTGAGAGCCTGCTCAGAAACCTTTCCAAAGCCAAACAAAAATCCTGTGCAATATCAGGGGAAAGCAGCCCGAGCTGACAGCCCTCTACACAACTGCTGTTCAACAGCTCCGGCTGAGGAATATCAGCACGACTGTTCCTGTGTGCCCACACAAAAAAAAAAAAAAAAAAAAATCCTGAACCACAGTCCCATCTACTTTAGGGGGAGAAAAGAGGTGTTTTGCTAAAATTACCATAGTATAGATTTTTCATTTGTATTACCATAGCAACAAAGGACTTGGCTTGAAACGAGACCCCGCAGTGCTCCGGGTGAAGGGCACGGTGCCCACAGGGACAGACAGCCCTCGTCCCTTTGAGGTGACTGTCCCCATCCCGCAGGGAGGTGCGGGACATCACCTGCAGGAAATTCCCTCCAGGAGCGGTGCCTGGGCAGAGAAGGGAAATCAGAGCCAGGAGGTGTCGTGGTCTCTGCACCCACGGGGGGACAGCAGCGCACGGGATGGGAGCGCTCGCTCGAGTCTGCGACAGAGCTTGAGCCGCTGCTGGCTCCTTAACCCTGGCACCCAGATTCAGCTCGCTGCTTTCAAACGGAGATTGCGTCCCCACAGAGTAACTTCCACCCAGATGTCAAACAACTGTCATTAAAAAGCAGAGCTAGGCAATATTCTCCAGGTCTGTGACAAGGACCCAGCGCGCTGATTGCTGCCGTGCGCTGCGAGGGCGCCCCGGGAACAAAGCACGGGCTGCGCTCCGCTGGAGCCTCTGCGCGCATCGGGGACACAGACGGGATGGGATTTGTGCTTTTACTTGTAATCCCACTTCTCCGAGCGGCGGCCGCCCGGTGGGCACGGCAGGGGCAGAGCAGCGGGAGCTGCGGGCATCCCGGGATGCCACCTGTGCGCGGCGGGCACGGGGCAGGGCTGCGGGCGGCCCCGGCCCGGCTGCGCTCCTCCTCGGCTCCGGGAGCTCCTCCTCCTCCTCCTGCTGCCGCCGCCGCCGCCGCCGCTGCTCGTCCGGCGCGGGCGGTGCGGGCAGGGCTGCCCGGGCGCGGTGCCGGTGCCGGTGCCGCACCATGCGCGGGGCCGGGGCTCGGCCGGAGCGCGTCCGTCCCGCCCGCGGCCCCGGCGGGGGCGCAGCGCGGTAGCGCCCGCTCCGAGCCAGCCGCGGGCTCCGCGCTCGCTGCCCGCCGGCAACTCGCAGGCGAGTTCGGGCAACTTGCCCGGCCCCGGGGGAGCCGCGGGGGCAGCGCCCGGCCGGGGGTGGCCGGAGCCGCCGAGCCCCCGGAGCGGGCGGGGCCCCTCGGCTGCAGCAACAGGTTCTGTCCCTCCGCAGGGATGGAAGCGAGCGAGCGGCCGGCATTCCCCGCCGGAGCCGGGCCGGCCGCGCCGCCAGCAGCGGGAGGGGCTCGGCTGCTCCCCGGCACCGCTCGGCTCGTTCGTGCCCTGGCCCGGCCCCGGCGCGGAGGAGGCTGACGGCGCTCCGGGCTCATCCCGCCGCTCGCTGCTGCTGCTCCGGCTTCCCCCGCCGGCTCCGCGCGTCCGGGGCTGCACAGCGCACGATGGAGGCTCGCGTGTCCAATTTCTGCCGCCTTGCCTAATCTGAAGGTCTTTTATAGCTTTCATTTTTAAATAATTAAGGGATGTCTTTTATGTTGGTGTGTTTACTGACTTCTGCTCGTTGGTGACTGACAGACACATCAAGTGAACTGTTCTTGATAGGCAATGTCTTTCCGGTAGATTTTTTTTTTCATTGGAAAAGACTTGGGGAGGGGTCGAGGACAGGACGAGCATGAAAGAACTCTTCCGTACTACGTATCTTAATTCTGGGAGCAAAATATTTATCTATACAAGTGAATGTCAAATCCTTTACTTTTTAAAATTATGTTTAAGGGATTGCTATGAATGTGACTTGCTAAAATTTGTTGACATAAATATGTTTCACAGCAGGAGAGTAACTGCAGTTATTAATCCTGATGTATTTCAGAACATTCTCCTGGGGATATAAGTTATCTGCAAAGTTATTTCACTTTTGATTATTATCAGTAGAATAAGGCTCAGCTCTATAAAACCAAACAGTGAGTAGCATATTTGACATAATTCTCTTTGTAGGTTGTCATAAGATGCCACAACTGTCCAGCTCAAGGAGAGCAAGACAGAGAATTTTTTTTTCAGCTTATCTGCTTTTCAGGAGAGTTTTATTTCGTGTTATACATTGACCTTTCTAAGTTTTCCTTTGATTTGGCTGGAAGTGCAGTTTTGCAAGCAAAGTTGAAGTTTGAGGTCTGTTCTTAGGCTGTAAAGAGCTGCAGGAGTGTGGCAGGAGGTGCCTGGCAGTGAGGCACAGCACAGAAATCCTGTGCCAGGAGAGAGCTGAGTGTGGCACTGCTTGGAAATCCTGCTTAACTAAGGAAAGACAAAAGGAGATGGGATCATTACATTGTTCCTTATGGAATTCCTTCCAAAAATTCACTGTATTCATATTCAACCTGCACTGAAATCTGAAACTTTTTAAAATGGCTTTTTAAACTTAATTTACAAATGGTAAAAAGCGACAGAGATGAGTTGCAGGCACTGGAATTGATAGAAGAGACATGGGGGGTGTTCTGCATCTTCTTTGCAGGCTTGTTATCATCCAGGCACAACTTTGAATTGTCTGTGCCGTGGAGCAGGAGCAGGACTCCTTGCAGGAGCTCTGATTACATCAGAGATGCACTGCAGAATTCAAAATACTGCAGCGGACACTGGGGGGGGGAACAACACTTGCAGTGGAATTTTATCATGTTTCTCATGAGTTCTATTTCCTTCTCTCAGAAGGGCATCTTTAATAATTCTTTTCCCATTGCCTTGGAGTCTGGCATCCTTCCTGAATTTTGGCTGCAAGTAAGGGCAGCACGGATTTCTAATTTGATTTCTTCACCAGACATAATGGACATCATCTTGTGCAGGACAGATTTTTGAAAATACGTCTTCTCTTACTTGCCATGCACAATCCACCCCTTGGAGTCACCCCTAGGCCAGTTATTCCATGTTACTGCAGGTTCTGAAAGCCAGAGCAATGCCCAGGGTGGACAAGGCAGGAAGAGACAGTTCTTGCCCCAGTAAGTTCACAGAAGAGGAGAGCAATGGTGCTCAGAGAGAAGGGGTTGCCCAAGAGGAGAGCACACTGCCAGCAGGGCAGCCAGGAGTGCCAGGCATTCCAAGGGCAGGATGCTGCTCAGAGCTCAGGCCAGGAGGGCTTTCACCATTGACCCAGCCAGAGCAGGGCAGAGGATTCCAGTCACAGCAGAGCCCTGAAGTTCTCCTTGTTTAGCTGCTGGGAAGGTTGGGGCCCTAGGCTGATGTGTTGGTGTGACCTTACATTGCTGTGTGCTGTCTCCACTGCTGAAGGCACTTCTCACCAGCTGTCCCCAGTGTCACCAGGCTGCAATGGAGGAACAAAGCAGCTTGCTTGGCCTTTAAGCTCAATAGCAAGGAGTCCTTCCATTAATTGGGTCTCTCTCCTCCTAAAGCAATGCTGACCATCATTCTGCCGAGGCACCCTCAGAAGGAAAAGGAGAAACACACAGAGAAATGCATTGGTTTATTTTTTCTCCTTTCTGCCTTCCTTCAAGTCAGGCCACGTTTATTATTGTCCTTTATCTCCTCCTACTCTTCCCCTGTAGATATGATGCTGCGTGTATCTGAGGCAGAGAACATGAAAATAACCCATGTGGAGCATCAGATCCTACGTGGGATTTGTGGGCTTGCCAGCTCTGGTTGTGGCAAACCAAGGAGCAGCCTTTCCTAAGTGCAGCCACTCAGTGTGGCACACGGGGGATTCATTGGTCCAATTTGTTGTCTCACACAGGTCGAGGAGCTGGCAGTGAAAAAAGAAATCCCTTTCTCTTTGCTCTGCTCTTTCACAGTTGCTGCCTGGGGGTTACAGTGTGTGTCTGACACACGCAGAACATTTACATTTCCCTCTCTCCGTTTCTTCCCATTGTGTCAACTGTGGATATGCTGGGAGATCAAACCAGTGACAGGGATGAGCTGCCTCCTCATTTTTCCTGGCTGAGATTCAGAGGATAAGTTGTTGCTAACCAACATCATCTGGTATTACAGAAGGGAAAGTGGTTAACAGCTCCCACTTATCCATATCTTATATCAGTCACAATCTTCATTCTGTTGGACCAGCCCTGCATTAGACGTGGCTGAGGCAGAAGGGAAAAGGCATTTTAAATAAAACAGCAGTTGGTCTGGGAGATGAAGCCCTACACAAACATCCATCAGGCAGCCCTGGTTTCCTTATCAAACCATGGCTTGCACTCCAGTGGCATTTCTTCTGCTGATCCATGGCAGGGGTGGGACAAGATGAGCTTTAAGGTCCCTTCCAACCCAAACCATTCTGTGATTCTGGAAGAGTGAGGGGTCAGGAAATAGCTCTCCACCCAAAGCTGACCTGGGGCCACCTGTTTGTAAGCGTGCACAGAGCTGCTCTGCTCATCCCAAACCCCCGGGAAGTTCAGGAGCAGGACTGAGAGAGTTTTTAATTGAAGCATTGTAAGTGCCCTTGCAGCAAGGAGAGCTCTTAAACTGATGTGCAGCTGTGCTGTTGTGTAATCATGGGTTTTTCTTCTTTAATAGGTATGTACCACTCCTGGTGTGGTTTATAAACCCAGCTTCTGAAAAGGAGGGTTCTGTGGCTCAGCAAGTGGCCCTAGCAGGGGTTCTGTCCCTGGGGTGCCCATCCAAGGGGAGGTAAGTCAGCCAGGACAAGAACAAAACTCTACTGAAGCCAATCAACTGGAATATTTATTCCTTTCCTGTGAAGCCCAGGCTAGAAAGCCAAAATACTGGTGCATATTTAATATCTCTATATTGTACAGTCTCCTTAATAAATAAATACTCTTTTCCAGTGAAACTCAGGGACTCCATGCACTCAGCTGAGGCCGAGTGTGCAGATAAAAGGCCTTGGAGCAGTGCTGCACAGCCTCCTGTGGAGGAGCAGATTCCAGGCTGACTCCTGAAGGGTAGTGCTTAGGGAGGCCAGAAGTTTGAACATTTCCAGCTCCTGTGTTTGGTACCCAGTTGAACTCTGTTCTCTGCACTCCCCGGACTTTACGCCAGTGTTGCATGAGCTGAATTTGAACAGGATTTTCCAGGCTGTCATTAGAAATGTTTGGGTTCTTACAATCAGAGGTAAAGGCAGCTTGGCTCAGCATACTGCAAGGACAAAGCCCTGTTACTGCTTGTAGAGTGTCAGTGATAACTGAAACAACAAGGTCTCTATGGAAATCCTGTGTTTCTGTGCAATCTTTTGTAAATGAGCCCATAAAAAGAGAGTTGTCCTGTCATTAATTGTGTATAAACTCTATACAAATGTCTATGTGATCACCAATACAAATGAGCCTTTTTCCCCCAAGCTGTTTCCAGATGGACTTTTAGAAATTAGTCTTGTACTAACTGGTTTTTAGAAGTGTGTATTTACTAAATTACAACAAAATTGACTTCTGATTCTTTCTGTATATTTCATGGGTGCTAAAATACTCAAAAGTTTTATGAGTAATACTTTACAAAATTACACAATTAAATTTTCTACAAAACACACTTGAATTCTGTGTGCTCACAGATTAGTGTCACTAATGTGATACTGTCATCATTTTTATACCTCTACTCTGAACCAGAAACATCCTGCCACATGAGGGAATTATTCCTGGTTTCCATCTTTATCTGCTGGGACCTGAGGCCTCTGTATTTGAGACAGGAGAAGCCTCCATTGTGATAAACATGCCAGGCAGAGCTCCTGAGCTGGGCACGGCCCCTGGCATGGGGTCAGTGCTGCCCAGCTGGGCAAACCCAGCCTGCCCAGAAAGGCCTGACCACGCTCAGCCACTGCTGTTTCCTTTCCAATTGCTCTCATCATCCATAAATGCTTTTGGGCCCCAACCAGCACACTTGCTGAAACCCTGAAAGCAGCCTGCCCTTTCCTCACCACCGTGTCTGTTTTCTGTTCCAGAAGACACTTGCAGGAGCAGCGAAGGGATGCAAAGCTGTCTTCCACGATGACTCTTATGCCTGGAGAGAACTCCGACTATGACTATAGTGCCCTGAGCTGTACTTCAGATGCTTCCTTCAACCACACGTTCTTTCCAGAGTCTGAAACCCTCAAGGGAGTGTTCTACCAAAGAGCCAGGCTAATCCACCCTCAGGAGGATCTGCTCAGAGGCTTCCACCCCGACGACCGCAAGCGTCACATAATTATCAACGTGGGGGGCATCAAGTACCTGCTCCCCTGGACCACGCTGGACGAGTTCCCCCTGACGCGCCTGGGACAGCTCAAGTTCTGCACTAATTTTGACGACATTCTGAACATCTGTGACGATTATGATGTGACGTGCAACGAGTTCTTCTTCGACCGCAACCCAGGGGCGTTCAGGACGATCCTGACCTTCCTGCGGGTCGGCAAGCTCCGGCTCCTGCGGGAGATGTGCGCGCTGTCCTTCCAGGAGGAGCTGCTCTACTGGGGCATTGAGGAAGACAACTTGGACTGGTGTTGTAAAAGGAGATACCTGCAAAAAATGGAGGAGCTCACAGAGATTAATGAACGGGAGGATGACCTCCTAGAAAATGAAACAACAGGTGAAACAGTAGAGGAGACAAAAATTGGTTTGTGCATGAAAAAGTTGCAAGACATGGTGGAAAGGCCCCAGTCTGGCCTTCCTGGAAAGGTGTTTGCGTGTTTGTCTGTTTTGTTTGTAACTATTACAGCAGTGAACTTATCCATCAGCACCATGCCTGACCTGAGGGAGGAGGAGGAAAAGGTAAGTTACCTTTCAGGATGCCAAGTGGTATGTGCTGGGAAGAGCAGAGCAAGTACAAGGTCTGAGGTTGTTGACTTCAATGGGGATTTTGCAGCTGTCTATAGAGGGGGGGAAATATTGTGAAGAATATTTGAAATGTTACATGACTCCTCAACTACTTGTAAGAGAGTTAATCATATCCAGTTTTGTGTCCAAAGAAAATTCTGTTAGGGTGCACTCTTCTGTATATTACCTTGTTAGACTTTGTATTTGCTACTTAGAAAGCCTAAAATTCCCGAGCAGTATCTTCTGTGGAATAAGCAGAGCCTTTCTAAGTTTTGCATTTAGCGTGTTCCAAACTGCCAACATGTTTCCCCATAGCAACAGCTTCAATTCCTTTAATATTTCGGGTGTAAAAAAACCAGCACAGAAGCCTCTCCTCCTGTCACCGCACCGACTAAAACAGTTATTACCCAGAGCCGATCACAAACTCCTCCTCTTTCCCGCAGGGTGAGTGTTCCCAGATGTGCTACAATATTTTCATTGTGGAGTCCGTGTGTGTGGCATGGTTCTCCCTGGAGTTCCTGCTCAGATTCATCCAGGCCAGGAGCAAGTTCGCGTTCCTGCGGCGGCCGCTGACGCTGATAGACATAATCGCCATCCTGCCCTACTACATCACCCTGCTGGTGGACACGGGCTCCGAGGGCTCCAAGAAGCCCAGCTCGGGCAACATCTACCTGGACAAGGTGGGGCTGGTGCTGCGGATCCTGCGGGCGCTGCGCATCCTGTACGTGATGCGGCTGGCGCGGCACTCGCTGGGGCTGCAGACGCTGGGGCTGACGGCGCGGCGCTGCACGCGCGAGTTCGGGCTGCTGCTGCTCTTCCTGTGCGTGGCCATCGCGCTCTTCGCGCCCCTGCTCTACGTCATCGAGAACGAGATGGCCGACTCGCAGGAGTTCACCAGCATCCCCGCCTGCTACTGGTGGGCAGTCATCACCATGACCACCGTGGGCTACGGGGACATGGTGCCCAGGAGCATCCCCGGGCAGGTGGTGGCCCTGAGCAGCATCCTCAGCGGCATCCTCCTCATGGCCTTCCCGGTCACCTCCATCTTCCACACCTTCTCACGCTCCTACCTGGAGCTGAAGCAGGAGCAGGAGAGGATCATGTACAGGAGAGCACAGTTCTTACTGAAAGCCAAGTCTCAGATGAGCAATGAGTCACAAGGCAGCGAGGTTTTGTTCACCACTCTCTCTTCCGAGCCTAGGGACAATGAATGAAATTTACGTTCCTGTTCCTCTTGCTGTCGTTGTATCAGATTCCATCTTTTAATTCGCTCTGGAAGCACCCTACAAAGGTAATCCTCAAAGTAAAATGAAGAGAAGGGGCTCTAACTGGGACCTGATGTGGTTTAAGAAGTCTGGTATTATGCTGTTCCTTCCCCCCCCATATAAAGTATAGGGCAGAACTTTCACTGAGATCATGCAGTGGGATTCAAGGAATTAAAACTTCTCTGGCAACAACAAAAAAAAAAGAGCAACATATAATTATGCACTCGACAGGCTGTTTTGCCATTTGTAATACACATTTTTCCAACCGAATCACAATGTACATAATCATTAAACAGGCTACCATTTTTCTCGTTCCTCTTGTATATAAATAATGTAAATACATTAGAATTAATGGCTAAATTGTCTCCCAGTAACATGCCTTAGAGGGTAATGGAAACAACCACGGATGTTTGTCCCACTGTGCTTTTCAAAAACGTCACGTAGGATTCGTCACTCAGCACAGAACCAGCTCTTTCTTTGCAAGTCAGCCCTAACCACAGCAGAACAGAAGAATCGAGCTGTTTATAGCCTAACCTTGCTAAAGATGTAAATACTCAGAGCTCACCAGCTTCAAAATTTAATTGATGTTACAGCATTGATCCGATGCCATCGAATGCAACATTCCAAGGAACAAAGCCTTGGAGATTTGTAGCACTTAATGTTATTATAAGAGGTGACTCGCTGCAAACCCCGTGAAATGTGCATGAGGAGATGCCAGCCTTCCCCACCATCTGTTCCCAGCTTCACTCTCCCCCAGCTCTGCAAGGGAACTGGGAGAGGGCAGTCTCCAGCGACCCCAGCACTGCTGGGCAAACTGGGGCCACCCTTCCCACGAGCTCTCACTTCTGGGGCAGGAGCAGGAGCTCTGTGCCCGTGGGAAGCTGCCAGTGAGGGAAGAAGAAAGTCTGATTTGAGTGGTGGAGGGGAGCACGGAGAGCTCTGTGCTTCACTGTCCTCCATCAGGGACTCGGCACAGCATTCACTTCAGCTCTGCCATCAGTACACACCTGGTGGTGACGGGGAAGGTTCTAAATAGGACAGGAAAAGCACTGAACAGCCCAAAGCACAACCAGGTCTTGTTCATCTTGGTCCAGGCTCTGTCCCTGAGCACAGGGACACTCGGGTTTGGCACAGGTTTCTGTGCACGCTCATCACAGACCCCCTTTCCTTTAGAGGGAGTGACCCTGACTTGCAGAACAGCTCAGCAGAAAAACTCCAGAACTTCAAAAATAATTAAATCCACTTGTTTGATTTCATGTGTGCTTAGAGGTAAAGAAAAGCTGGTTTAAAGAGTTTCACCTATTTTCCACTCTTTTTCAGTGAAATGACTTACTAGCAGTTAAGAGCTTGGGGAATTTAGAAGTCCCCATCACACTGACCAGTGCTTCTTTGTCTTAATTTTCAGAAATACTATTTCTTATTGGCATTTCTGGAGCAGGGTGCAAGAAATGTCAGAATGCATAATGGTTCATGGTTTAAATGAAGGCCAAGGACACAACATTGCCCTTCCCAAAAAAGTAAAATCACTTTCTCAGTCTGTGCTGTTTGGCCAAACCTACAGCACGCTGATTTTCTGTTCAAATGTCTTTAAAATACAAATTGAAGCCGTTCTGATTTGCTTGTTCCTGAAGGAAAATTCCCAAACTTTTAAAAATGCACTTTACGAATAATTAGGGCTCTAGCATTCTCCAGCCTGTGGTAGGGAAATGTGCCTATGGAACATTACTGCGGAGTGCTAAAACTGTTGGCAATTAACTCTGTGCCAAAGCTGCAAATGAACCAGCTCTTCACTCTTGTTCTTCATCTTTAATTAGAGTTGGACAAAAAACAGGAACATCGTGACAAAAAATTCTTCTCCCCATTTTTTTGAAATTTCAGAGCTGTTTGATCATCTGGAGCATTGGCTCCAGCACAAGTGCTATGCATCTTCTACCTTTGTGTCAGCGTTCGTTATAAAAAGAACTGGTAATTAGATTAGTCCTGTGAGCAACAGTTGCTTATCCAAGAATGTGTTTGACAGGCTGAGCCATAAATAAGGAGCTGTACGTGAATATAAGGAGAAATCAAGACTTACCAAATAAAACCTAAGCTCATTTCCATGTTCTGCTAGCTAATAAATGCTGTAGGGCCATCCATTTCTCAATGTCTTTACATTAGTGCTCATTTATTTCATGTATCACTTAATTTTTTTTATCCCACAACCAGAGCTTGATTCTAAAGCCCTTGTCCAATAAAAATAAAATAAAAACATCACCCTGGAGTTGGGTGTTGGTTGGGCAGAAGTGTGAAAGCACCTTGGCTGTCGCAGGCTGTGCCAAGGCAGGGGCAGAGGAGCTGTCGGGGCTGTGCCACCCTGTGCTGGGCAGCAGGTGCCCGTGCCCAGCTCGGGCTGTGTGGCTGAGTGGCTGTGACCTCCCTGCTGTGTTTTACAGGGGGAACTCCTGCTGTGGTCCTTGTGCTCTGGGAATCCAGCTCGGAGGCCCCAGAGCACAGCCTCAGGGTGGGCCCTGCTGCTGTGCTCCAGCTTTCCTGGGGGTCTCAGAGACCATGCCCCTCTGCCCTCTGCTAGCTGGGTTTGTAGCCAGATCCATGGCAAGGAGGGCTTGGCTGGCTGTTTCTAGGACACAGCTGAGGGCTGCCACTCCTCTCTGGCCTCTGCCCAGCGTGTGCAGCCACCAGGACAGCTCCAGCCCAGGCACTGGGTGCTCTGATGAAGCTCTGCAGAAGGGCAGTGCCTGTGTGCAGCAGCAGCAGCAGCAGCAGGGGCTGGCATTGCTCTGATCCCTGCTCTGGGGGCTCTGGGCAGCAGGAATCCCACAGCAGGAGCTGTACTCCTTGGATTAATGAAGTGATGGGCTGTCCCTGCCTGTCCCCGTGCTCCTTCAGGGACAGAGGGTGGCACAGGGAGTGGGGATGGGCACAGCTCAGCTCTGAGCAGGGCCGGAAAGCAGCAGCAAAGGGAATCATCCCCCTGCAGGAAAATCCAGGTATGAGATTGTTGTTCCAAGAATCACAGCTCTTTGGGACAGAACTTTAAAATATTTTAACAAAGAATCTGTCAGATTCGTAAGAGAACAAAAAGGATCCATAAAAACTGAGAAAGAAAAAGCCCTGTTGAAAGCAGAATTTCCAGGTAAGGTGGTACACTCAATTGCTTTCCCTGAAATCCTTCCCTTTCCAGCCTCCTCCTGCCCCAAAAGCAGCCGGAGCCCCTTGGTGGGTGCAGCACAGGAGTGAGGGCAGAGCCCGTGGCTGCTCCCAGAGCCCAGCAGAGGAGGTGAGCTGGAACCACTCCTCTTGTGCCCCCAGTCTCTACAGCTCAAGGTCCTCCAGAGCTCTCTGCAGGGAATAATCAGAGCTCGTCTCCCTTTGGCCCTTCACAATGCTCCCAGGGTAATTCAGCAGCCCAGATCTGCACAGGCAGAGGCTTCAGCAATGTCTAATGAAACAAAAAGCTCCTGCAGGGCTGAGGCACGGGTTCCCACGTCGTCTGGGAGGAAACCTGGTGTGCTCCATCCGTCCCTGACTCGTGTGGGAAGGGTTTCCCTGGGGGCTCAGCCTGGTGCACAAGCAACATGGTTTGCTGCAAATGTCCCATCCCTCTTTGGGCTTTGCAACAGGCTGGAAACCAGAGTAGATAATTCTAAGTGAATTGAATTCTAGAGTGAATTGACTGCTTAATAATTTGAATTTAAATTAGAATAATTAGAAATGAGACAATAAAGGAAGTGCCAAATGTGACTTTTGAAGACCATGACATCAATCCCTACTCACACCACTTGGTGCCATCAACCCCTGCCCTGAGCAGCTGACTCTGGCTGGGGTGTCACAGATGTCACCATTTTCACAGTCACTACTCACCATTTACTACCAGGAGTTGGTACAATACTGCGTGGCCCATTTTTTCTGTGTTAATAGTTCTGTTGGCTACCTCATGCAAGATTTGACAGTGGATTTAATATCTATTTATCCAAAAGATGACTGTGGTTGCAAAATACAGGGAGGAAAAGATCCCAAGTCCCATGAGCTGGTGGATCTGGAGTATCCCAGACACAGAGAGTGCAGCCCACAGAATCCCAGAAGATCTGAAGGCGTGGAACTAGAGTCATTCATCTGACAGCAGATGAATGTCAGCCCGTCAACAAAAATGCCCCTGAAAAGTTCTCTTGCTCCAGCAGAAATTGCAAACCACTGGATTTACCCACTCACACCCTCTGTGGCATCTCAGCCATCCCATTCCAGCACCCCTCACCAGCTCAGCCTCCCTGACACAGCAATGGGCAGAGCCAGAGCAAGGTGAAGGCCAGGTTAGATGGCAAAGGTGTTCCCTGAATGGAAGCAGCTCTGTGTGAGTCCTCAGGACAGGACTCCTTGTCTGGCAAAGCCAAACACCACTAATAACGATACATTCCTACACCACCAATAAAGTCAAGGAGAATTTTGTGTGCTGCCACCCTGAAAGTGTTCAGAGTTTGGCCTATTAATTTTTAACAATAAAACCAGTCCTCCCTCCCTTTTTGCTCTTTGTTTTTCTTTGTAATTTCCCAGCATCTCACCTCTCTGAAATGCTCCCTAGAAATCCCTAACGAGATGAGGAATGTTATTAGCCATGAGCCTGCCAGGAGCATGGTGAGGAAACTGCAGGATCAGGATATCAGGGGATCTTCTGCCCTCTTCAGCAAGGCTTTTACTTTTTCTTTGCCTGCAGGAACTAATCCAGAAGCAAATGTCAGTTGAACAGAAATTAAGTTCTACCATAACTGGAACCACAGCAGGCCAATTAGGGTAATTAGAGCATATTTGCTACACTTTATAAATATTCATTCATTGTCCCTGTAGCCCTTGTGACAGGAGCGGGAGCCTTGTGCAGCACCAGACACAGGCAGGGCACAGAAACCTGTGTAACTCTGTCAGGCTGAGTTCTCAGCTCCTCCTTTGTCAGGGCCCCTCATTAATGACAGCAGCTTTGTAGCCATCCTTAATTATGGTCATAATTTAACTCCTGCATTCAGTGGGGGTCCAGAAAAACTGGGCTGTACACCACAATAATTAGCCAGCTCGAGGGACTGACCTGGAATATAAGAAATTCCCAGCCATCATCTGCAGATTGGGATGTTTTAAAAAACTTTAGAGCTCATTTGACAGCTCTCAGTCATGCAAGTGAAGTGGTCAGCAAGATAATAATGTTTTTGTTAAAGATAACAGTATCATTTTAATGGTGCCCACCTCAGGAACAAAGGAGGCACCAGCATAAATTTCTACAGTTAATTCTATAGAGAAAGGAAGTTCTGACACAGAATTGGGAATGATAAATTGAAGTGCTGCTCTCACTCTCATTAGTGATGCTCCTCATGTCACAAAGCAGCTGAGAGAAATCATCTGTAACTCTCACAGAGCTGGCTCCCAGGTCAGCCAGGAAAAGATGACTCAGTCTCTTCACTCATAAATAAAGGCACATTTTGGGAAATCAATAAATATTCTCCTCATGCAAACCAAACCCAACAGCACAATCACAGGTGACTTTAATTTTGGAGAGGAATATTTCTGGGGAGCATCCGTGGGCAAAGTTAAGGCTGCAAATCATCTCATGGCAGAGTGAGGGGAGGCTTCAGAAACCCTGAAATTGGTTTGAGGAAACTTTCTCTTGAAAGGGAGCTGGGAAAGCCCCAGGTACATTCTGTCCCTGCTTCCCCCTCGCTCTCCAGGGAGCTCCAGCACAGCTGCAGTGCTGCAGGCACCTGCACAGCACCCTGAGGATTCCAGAGGAATTCCTCCATGGAAGGGTAGCCAGGCCTTGGAGGGGCTGCCCAGGGAGGGCTGGAGTGCCCATCCCTGGAGATGTCCCAGGCGTTCCTGGAGGTGGCACTCAGAGTTCTGGGCTGGGGACAGGGTGGGGATGGGGCACAGCTGGGACTGGATGTTCCTTGGAGGTCCCTTCCAACCTCAGTGACTCTGGGATGCTGGGATGCTGGGATGCTGGGATGTTGGGATGCTGGGATGCTGGGATGCTGGGATGCCGGGATGTTGGGATGCTGGGATTCTGGGATGCTGGGATGCTGGGATGCTGGGATGCTGGGATTCTGGGATGCTGGGATTCTGGGATGCTGGGATGCTGGGATGCTGGGATGCCGGGATGCTGGGATGCTGGGATTCTGGGATGCTGGGATGCTGGGATGCCGGGATGCCGGGATGCTGGGATGCTGGGATGTTGGGATGCTGGGATGCTGGGATGCTGGGATGCCGGGATGTTGGGATGCTGGGAGGAGGTACAGTTACATTTTCGCACGTTCCTGACAGGCAAAGCCAAAGGACAAGTGTCCCCTGTAAATGCATCTCTGGTTATTGTCTGTATTGGGTATAATTACATTTATCATCAGGAGAGGGACAGTGCCCCAAATGCCCACCTGGCCCCAGAGGTGGCTCCGTGCTGCTGGAAGAGTCAAGAATCGCTTGGAACCAGCCCAGTTCCGGGCTGTCAGGGTTCGGGGAATGGAATGGGCTTTGATCCTCGCGGAGCAGGAGCAGGAGCAGGAGCAGGAGCAGGAGCAGGAGCAGGAGCAGGAGCAGGAGCAGAGCAGGAGCAGAGCAGGAGCAGAGCAGAGGCAGGAGCAGGAGCAGGAGCAGAGCAGGAGCAGAGCAGAGGCAGGAGCAGGAGCAGAGCAGGAGCAGAGCAGGAGCAGGAGCAGAGCAGGAGCAGGAGCAGGAGCAGGAGCAGGAGCAGGAGCAGAGCAGGAGCAGAGCAGAGGCAGGAGCAGGAGCAGAGACAGGAGCAGGAGCAGGAGCAGAGCAGGAGCAGGAGCAGGAGCAGGAGCAGGAGCAGAGCAGGAGCAGAGCAGGAGCAGAGCAGAGGCAGGAGCAGGAGCAGGAGCAGGAGAAGGAGACAGGAGCAGGAGCAGGAGCAGAGCAGGAGCAGGAGCAGGAGCAGAGCAGAGGCAGGAGCAGGAGCAGGAGCAGAGACGGAGCAGGAGCAGGAGCAGGAGCAGAGACAGGAGCAGGAGCAGGAGCAGGAGCAGAGCAGGAGCAGGAGCAGGAGCAGGAGCAGAGCAGGAGCAGAGACAGGAGCAGGAGCAGGAGCAGGAGCAGGAGCAGAGCAGAGGCAGGAGCAGGAGCAGGAGCAGGAGCAGAGACAGGAGCAGGAGCAGAGCAGGAGCAGGAGACAGGAGCAGAGACAGGAGCAGGAGCAGGAGCAGGAGAAGGAGACAGGAGCAGAGACAGGAGCAGAGACAGGAGCAGGAGCAGGAGCGTGCCCGATCCAAGGATCTCACATTGCCATCTACGGGCCGCTCCCGGCAAACTCCGCTCCCAAAGCACCGGCCCGCTCCGAAAGGGTGGGTACGATACCTCGGGAAGTTCTTTTGAAACTCCAGAGGGAAACATTCAATCCATCGCAGGGCAGCCCTGGCCTCTCGCTTCCAGAGTGGGCTGGGGGATCTGCAGGGAAAGGAGGATGAAGGTACCATCACCATCACTTCTGCAAGGGGGAAACTCCTGGAAATAGTTATGCAGCATTTATTTGGTTGCAATATTGACAAGAGATACTTTTCAAAAGGCTAATACAACTTTATGTGACTAAAATTAAGATTTTCCAGGTCACGTGGGCAATGTAAACAGCAGGCTGGTAAGTAAAGTTATGGTTTTATTTATAAAGAAATGACAGAATCCAATTCAAGTGATTTAAAAAAAAAAAAAAAAAAAAAAAAGATAGTCATCTAATTGAAGATGACGAGGCAGCTATAGAGAGTTTTAATGAGTTTCAATCACTGTCACACCTGCTACCTCCCACTACTCCAGCAGTAAAGTGAAAGAGAGCAGAGTTTCAGAAACGTGTTTGAAATGACAACATGCAAGTCCTGGAAATTACTTCAATAAATTCTGCCTAAAACATTCAGTGCCCCATGTGGAATACACCTCTGGCTCTGCACATACATATGTGTCCATATAAATACATATATAAAAGGGCAAGTTTAAACACTCTACTGATTTTTGGTAATTTCAGACCCTTACGTAGTGAAGTTAGAAGTGTGCTTCACAAAATGAGAACTTTTCAGCAGGCCGTGGAGCAATAGGCCAAGAGGAATTGATTTAAACTAAAAAGGGTAGATTCAGACTAATGACAAGGAAGATTTTGTTAATGTGAGGGTGGGCAGGCACTGGCCCAGGGTGCCCAGAGCAGCTGGGGCTGCCCCTGGATCCCTGGCAGTGCCCAAGGCCAGGGTGGACAGGGTTGGGAGCAGCCTGGGATGGTGGAAGGTGGGTTCGGATAAAATGAGCTTTAAGGCCTTTCCCACCAAACCATCCTGTGGCTCCATGACTCCTTCCCCTGCTCCTGAGCAGGTAAATGCCCATTTTCCTAAGAGACTTCATTTCCCAGACAACTTGCTAAGGAGCCATTTTAAATTTGGAGATAACCTTTCCTCACCAGCAGGGATTTGGTCTCCTAGCAACAGCACGAACACCTTGTGAGCCAAACTAGAGCTTCCTCTCCCAGCAGGAGCATCCCTGTGCTGGTCCTTCCCCAGGGAGCCCACAAGGGGCCAGGGCACCAAGGGGGACAGGCAGCACCCAGCTGAGGGTGCCAGGCAGCAGCACAGAGCCTGGGGCTGTGCACAAGCTGTCTCAGCCTGCTGGCTGTGGCTGCAGCTGGGGCCTGATCCCACTGGACACCTTCGTTTTAATCATCCCTAAAGCAGACCAGGAATAGTTTCTTCTCTGGCTGGAAAACCTGTCCCACAGCAGGACTAGACTGAATTTGCAACAGCTTGCTTTCCTGCTAAGGTTCACATGACAGCCATCATTTTGGAGGGCAGCTAGTTTTTGTTCCTAGCAGGGGCAGGAAATAGCAGAATTGCAGGTACTTTGCAATGAAAAGAACAAGAGGGCAAAGCAGCAGCAGCACACAGATCCATTTCAGTTGGCTCTGAATCAATCACATGGAATATATTGTGAAGACAAGATCAGACGGGCACAGGCAAGGCTAAAAGCCTGGAGAATGGGCCAGCAGAGGGGATTTTCCTTTCCTGAGGTGGGAGCAGAGTGCCTCAGCTGTTTGCTGCTCTCAGGGGAGCACAGAGGGTGCAGCTCTGTCAGTGCTCCCCTCAGAGCAGGTGCAATGCCCCCCTGCCTTGCCCAGGTACACAGTCCCTGAATTTGAGCTATTACAACTTTCACAACATCTTTATTAAATTGGTTCCTTGGAACCTGCTCACTGGAGTAAGATTTCAACATAACACACACAGAGCAGAGACTGGGGAGAAAGTGATGTGCACCAAAGGAGTGCAGAATAAAACTTTGCAAACTCTGCATTTCTTCTGTCTTTTGCCTTATTCTGCTTTTCTCTGCTTCTTTCCCTGCCCTGTACATATTTCCCCACCAAGATGTTGAAGCTGCAGAATGAGGTAGAGCAGCAGGGCTAATATATTTAACCAAGCAACACAAACCACAAAAGGTTAATGCCACAAACCAATTTGTGGGTGCGTTTTCCTGTTCTTTAACATTTGCTCCAAATTTTGCTACCCTAATCCATCTCCATTTTAATATTCATCTCCATTTTATTTTATTTCCCTGGTGGTTTTTTTGAAGACCTGCACAATGATGGATTTGTACAAGGGACCTCAGCTCTTGCTAAGCTTGAATTGCATCTCACAAGCTCGGGAGAGCTGTGGTTTATTAACTTGCAGTGCCACCTAGCACACAGCCCTCACATTATTCTTCCTGTAGTTTCACAAAGGACAGCTCAAAGCTTTCACAAAAAAAAAAGGATAAATTTATGCTTGGAGTATTTTAAGGACCCAATGCAAAGTTTTGTTTTGAACAGTGAAGTTTTTATTAGAAAATGCAGCCCCATGACATGGAGGGCAAAGGCCAAGATCTTGTCCTGACCTCATCCCTCCTGACAGCAGAGCCCAGCCACGCTCAGCTCCCTGGCCAAAGCAGCTTCTCTGCATCCACAGTGTCAGCACAGCCCAGCCTTCCAACAGGGCTTTGGCAGCAACACAAATCACATCTTAGTGCTCCTCTTAGAACTTCTAAGGAGAGCTTCTCCCCATGAACAGAGAAAGCACTACATGTTTGGGACTGAAGAACTGAAGCAAGTCAAAACAAAAGATAAGCCAGCAATAATAAGAATGCTTTGGGCTTAGTTATGATTTTATGGTCCTTGATTGCTCAGCCTATCCTCAGAGTCCAGCACTGCCAAAGACTGCATTTACAGGAGAACACACAGGCAAAACAATCCTGGAACAAGGGAAAAGACTTCACACACAATTTCTACCCACTCAGATTTAGAATCAAAGAGCTTTTCCCTTCTCCCCAAATCCTGGGGTTCACCTTGCCTGGGATGACAGAAGGAATGCCTTTGTGAGGGCAGTGAGATGTGACAGCACCCACTGTGGGTATTGCACAATCACTGCTTCTGCTGCCTTTCACATTCCAGTCTCTTCTTGACATCACAGTGAAGAGAAATCACAGTCAAGGCAGAAAAATTTAAACCCAGGTCAGGCATTTCAACAAGTGCCCCTGGTTTCTAATTCCCAAGAGAGGAAAGCCCAGAATCCAATCACAATCAGTGCCTGAGCTGTGCCTCCACAAGCACACGACTCTTGGGCACACACCACAAACAATGACGTTTACTTTAAGCCCTGGCCTTTCATGTTCTCTAAAGTGCAAGATCTGACTCTCTGTTTACAAACTCACTGCTGTTCCTTCACGAGACTGCCATTGCCAGAACCATGGCATGCAATAATGCAGCTGGGAGTGTGGCTGTTCTCAAATTTATTTTACCAAAATACACCTTTTTCAACCACTAATTATAATGGCACTATTCCTTTTTTCCCCTGGTACAATGTGAAGATTAGTCATGACAGGTGTTTCTTTCCTCCTCAGAAAGTAAAGAAATTCATACCTTAATTAATATAAGGAGATAATTGCTATGCTGAGGTGATGAGGCCTCAGGCAGCTCTGTTGAGAAGCTATTTATTTCTCCTTCTTTTCATTCAGTAAAGCACAGACACTCCCCAGATGTGCAGAGCTCTTCATGCCAGCGAGCAAATCCAACTGGGGAGGTGCCACTGCCAAGCAACAGGGAGAAAACTCAGGAAACAGGTCTGGAGGGAGGATAAATACCTAATTTTGCCCTCTCTCACCTCCCCATTATCTCCGAATCTCTGAAATCTTCTAAGCACTGATAAAAGCATTTTCTGTCTGTTTTACCAGCTTTCAGGGGTCAAACTTGTGTCTTATCAACAGTTAACCTCAGTTTCTCTATTCAAGCTGGGGAATCACTGCTTTGCCATCCAGCAAAGGAGGATGGATGGCTCGGGAAGTTCTGAACACCCTGGTGCTGTTCCAGTCCATGAATACACACAGAACTGAAAGGTGTTGACCACCATGGTCTCGTTAGTGCTGTCCTGGCAATTCCCTGTCACAGATGAATAGTGCTACAGACCAGCTAGAGATTAATGGTAATTATTTTTTATTCATTTCATGCACTGTTTCAATTTGTTAAGCAGTTCAGAGACTGAGTAATAACACGATTCCTGCGTTTTGTGGTTTTCCAGGTTACAACTGCTAATTAGGATATTCTCAATCATCATGTGCACAAGTCAGTAGTTATGCCAAATTTTTACTATTAAATCACAACCAAGGAACACATTTCTTTCCACTTTCATGGATAGATTTACATTTGTATAAAAATAATCAGACAGCTACAAAAATAAGCATTTTTCTTAGGAAAAAAAAGGCAACATAAAAAAGCAGTATGGTATTTCTGTCTGGTTTTCCCATGTGATATAGCCATTACACAGAGGAGATGGAACCCTATAGAACTTACTCTGAAAATGCATGGGTTTTTTTAAGCATTTAAAATTCTAGTACTGAGGAAACGTTGAGTCAATCTTAGTGGCCCAAGCCATGAGCCCCCCTTTGATATCCTTAGCTAACACAGAACCAAACTCTTCAGCAGGCAACTCCTGCAGAATTTTTACAGCCTTCTGGGAATCATTTCCTAACTTGCAAACAACATATACAGGGAGAGGGGTTTGGTCATCAGTTCTCTGCTTTTCTTCGCAAATCCTTTTTTGTAAACGCTGCAGAGCCTGCTCATCCTTCTCCTCCAGGCTCCGGAGCGGGATGTGCAGGGCGTGCTGCAGGCGGCAGATCTCCGCCTCCACCTGCGGCCGCACATCCAGCAGCACGTGCGGCACCCGCGCGTCCAGCAGCTCCTTGTACTGCTGCACCGAGACCCTGTCCCCGCTGGGCAGCAGCCGCAGGGCCCGGCACTTGTCCGTGGCAGAGGAGCCGCAGAACGCCTCGTAATCCTGCAGGCAGGTGACGCTGGGGTTGTCCCCGCACACGGCGCAGTCCGCTTTCCTCGGCCGCAGCTTGATGTTGCGGAATCTCCCCTCGAGGGCGTCGAACATCAGCATGTAGCCGCCGAAGGAGGAGCCCATGCCCGAGGCGATCTTCAGCACCTCCAGCGCCTGCATGCAGCCGATGATGCCGGTGACCACGCCGAGCACGCCGCCGTCGGCGCAGTTGGTGACGGTGTCGGGCGGGGGCGGCTCGGGGAACAGGCAGCGGTAGCAGGGCCCGCCGCGGTAGTTGTACACGGCGAGCTGCCCCTCGAGGCGCAGGGCGCTGCCGGACACCAGCGGCTTGCCGGCCAGCACGCAGGCATCGCTCACCAGGTAGCGGGTGGGGACGTTGTCGGAGCAGTCGGCCACGATGTCGTACTGGCGCACGAGGCGCAGCGCGGAGCGCGGCCGCAGCGCCCCGCGGTACGGCACGTACTGCACGGCCGAGTTCAGCCGCCGCAGCGCCGCGGCCGCCGAGCGCGCCTTGGGCCGCCCGCGCCGCGCCTCGCCGTGCAGCACCTGCCGCTGCAGGTTGCTCGTCTCCACCACGTCGTGATCCACCAGCCCCAGGCGGCCCACGCCGGCCGCCGCCAGGTACTGCGCCAGCGGACAGCCCAGCCCGCCGCAGCCCACCACGAGCACGGAGCTCCGCGCCAGGCGCAGCTGCCCCCGCACGCCCAGCTCGGGCAGCACCAGCTGCCGGCTGTACCGCAGGATCTCGGCCGCGCTCAGCGCCGACCGCGCCGGCAGAGGCGGCAGCTCCGCGGGGAAGCCGAGGGCTCCCTCCTCCTCCTCCTCCTCCTCGTCGTCCTCATCCTCCTCGTCGGCATCCCCCGAGTCCCCCCGCGCCAGCTCGGCCGCCAGGCGCTCCCGCAGCCCGCGGGCTCCATCCTCATCCTCGGCATCCCCCGCGTCCCCCCGCGCCGGCTCGGCCGCCGAGGGCTGCCGCGCCCCGCAGGCTCCCTCGTCCCGCTCTCCGTCCTCCTCCTGCTCGGCCGTGTCCCCCCGCGCCAGCTCGGCCGCCAGCCGCTCCCGCAGCCCGCGCAGCTCGCGCTCCCGCCGGCGGATCTCGGCCCGCAGCCGCGCCGCCGCTGCCCCCGCCATGGCCGCCGCCGCCGCCGCCACCGGCCCCGCCGCTTCCGGCGCGGCGCCGCGTCACTGCCGCCATGGCGGCGCGGGGCCCCGGCCGCGTCTCCGTGCTGCTGCCCACCTACAACGAGCGCGACAACCTGCCCCTCGTCGTGTGGCTGCTGGTGCGCACCTTCAGCGACAGGTACCGGGGACACCGCCGGGGCCGGGGCGCAGCCCGGGGCCGGTGCGGGGTGCGGGCAGGGCTGCGCAGTGACAGCTGTGTCTGCGGGGCTGGGGAGTGCCCGGCCGTAGAGTGACCCGGGGGCGGCAGGAGTGCGGAGGGCAGGGACGCCATCCCTGCAGGTGTCCCTGACCCGCGCGAGTCACCCGGCACTGGGATGGAAATCCCTCCCAGAACATCGAGTCCCATGAAGCCCTGCCCCATCCCCACCTCGTCCCGGGCACCGAGTGCCACCTCCCGCCCTTCCTGGGACACCCCCAGGGATGGGCACTCCAACCCGCCCTGGGCACCCCGCCTGCTCATTGGGAAATCATTCTCGTTCCAGTGGGATCGACTTCGAAATTATCATCATAGATGATGGAAGCCCGGATGGGACACAGGAAGTTGCTCAGCAGCTGGAAAAAATATATGGATCAGATAAAATAGTGAGTTGTGTATTCAGTAATATTTTTTTTCTATTTTTTTGTATCGGAAAGTACTGTAAGTCCTTGAGAGCTGGGATGGATTCCCTGCATTCTGCCCTTTCTTCCCATCCTTAAGCTGTTGTACACCACTTTAGACACGTGTAAGCTCAGGATAGTTCATTCTGACCAAATATGCAAGATCATGAATTCTTTGCAAAACGTTGTCAGTCCTCGGTGCATTGCTGTGTGCTCCTGAGCAATGACTGTGAGTGTTGCTGTGCTTGGTGCAGGCCTGAGGGAAAGATAGGGTTTGGATAAGATTTAATTTCATTTTAATTGACTGCAGAAGTAAGGACATTGGAAAGATGAAAGCTGGGCTGGGCTTATGATTTATTTTTAATCTGTCTGATTACATTCCTCAAGAACAAGAATTTTTTAGGAATTTTTTATTTAGTTTTTTTATCTATGTAATATATTACTGCATAACCTTCAGTTATATACAAGATGCTGTCATTTACTTAGTGGCAGTCAGATACTTTTCCAATCTGTTACTCCATAAATACCAAGTTTTTTAAAGTATTTTTGGACTAAGTTGCACTTATGAAGATTGTTTTAGGAAAAAAAAATATATAGGAAATTTCAGAGTCTTTTTTAAAACTGTATGTCAAGTCATTTATGTGTTTTTTATATCTCCTGTAGCTCCTGAGACCCAGAGCAAAGAAGTTAGGCCTGGGTAAGTCCTTATTAACTCTGATTAGTAAAAGCAAATAAAAGAATCTGCTGGATACTTTGATTCAGTGTATAAAGGTCCAGAAAAAAATCACAGTAAAGCCCAAAAGCAGAAACACATTTTCATCAAGTTGTTTGTAAACAAACAAGCTTTAAAAATGCACATAAAAGTCCCAGTGTGTTTCTGAAACATTTCCCAGAAGCTCAGAGCAGATCCTCGGTGCTGCCCTGACCCACTGGGCCCAGGATGGGGCTGAGGATTGGTGATGACTTGGAGCCCAGTCTGGTTCCTGAGGCTCCTGAGTGCAGGTGGTGCTTTGTAAATGACATTTCCAGTGGTGGCCCATCCTCAGGTGAAGTTTCTCTGTGCATTTCTGTGTTCAGAGAGTGAGGGCAGTTGTTTCTGTGTCCATCAGGCACTGCTTACATTCATGGAATGAAGTATGCCACTGGGGATTTCATCGTTATCATGGATGCTGACCTCTCCCACCATGTAAGGCTGCATGTCTTCTACCCTGGTACAGTCTGCTGCAATTCACTGGTCAGTGCTTGCTGTTGTTTTACCCCTGCCTTTCTTTCTTTCATTTCAGCCAAAATTCATTCCAGAGTTTATCAGGTAGGTGCCAATTATAGTATGAAAGTTAATCTTTATAATTTTATTTATGAGGCAGTCTATGGAATTCTGTGCCACAGTGGGTAAAAGATAACTATGAGATTCCCTGAAGTAGCTCTTTATAAGAGAACAATTGACAGATGTTTGACTAATGCTCATAGCCACCCTAACTGTTGCTTTCCTCTCTTCTTATTTGTTCAGAAGTTTGTAAAATACAGATTTTGTACTGAAAGAGTGATTGTTCTTACTTTGAAATTTGAACTTTGAAACATTCCTCCAGTTTTTCTGATACAGCCAATTGTTTATAGAAAGCAGAAAGAAGGTAATTTTGACATTGTATCTGGAACAAGATATAAAGGAAACGGAGGAGTGTATGGCTGGGATTTGAAAAGAAAGTTAATCAGGTTAGTACTTTTCAGCTCTTCACCCAGAAAATTGTTACTTGTAAATAATAATTCCAAGTACTCCATCCCTGTAAGCTGAACTCCTCAGCCCCCAGAAGTGCTGTGGCTGCTGGGCACTGCAGTCACACTGAATACCAGGAGCACCCACCACTGGCAGTTCTTTGGTTCCAATCCACCAAGAAGGACTGGAATGACACAGGTGGGCTGGGAAAAGGGGTTGGACCAGTGGCCTCAGGTTGGGCCAGACATCCAGTTCCAGCATCCAGGGAACAGGCTGAGGCTGAGCCCTGGCAGGTGTGAGGGACACCCTCAGCCTGCACAGCCTGAATGCTCCTGTCCCTCCCAGACAACAGGCAGATGTTCATGTTTATTTATCCCACAAAGAATCTGCAGTCTGATCTGGAGGTGGATCTGGGTTGCTCCTGGTTTTTCATGGCTGGAGTAAGTGCCCATCTTTATGTACTACACAACTCTGACATGGATGTTTCCTTTCACAGTCGCGGAGCCAATTTTCTGACTCAGGTCTTGCTGAGACCGGGGGCATCAGATCTAACAGGGAGTTTCAGGTAGGGTCTGGTTTGCAATTCCTAGAGTTTATTGGAAATTAAGAAACTGCTGGCCAAGGAACTGGGGTAAGAAGAGACGTTCTTTACTGTGGAATGTGAAATCTGTTTGGAAAGGGTGGAAGGAACGGTGGATTAGATTGCAAGAACTGCTGCTCCCATGACCTCGTTAGAGAGTTTATAAATAGTAATGAGCTGAGTGATTGCAGTTCAGATTCCTACACTCTGTCTGGATTTCTGAATTCCAGAAACTGGGCTTCAGGCTTTATTTCCTTTGGAATTGTTTCCAGGTTGTACAGGAAAGAAGTCTTACAGAAGCTGATGGAGAAGTGTGTTTCTAAAGGATATGTCTTCCAGATGGAGATGATTGTCCGGGCTCGGCAGCTGGGATTCACCGTTGGAGAGGTATGGGGCAAGCTGGGATGGGTACACTGTGCTTCCCTTCCATGGGACACACATTGCAGACTTCTGGGTACTTCAGGAAGCAGCCAAGATTTTAAATTAATACAAAGAAATTACATGTGTAGAGTTCTGTTTTTCCAGCTTTGTCAGGTGAATGCCAGACCTGAAGTGCAGTTATTTATTCCCCTCTTCCTGTTGCCATTCCTTTTGCAGCACACAATTTTACAAGGTTCTTCAAAGGAGGGAAAGAAGTCAAAATACACCACAAAGCTGCTCTGAGCCTTTTCTTCCCTGCTTCCTATTGTACAGACATCTCTACTCAAGTCTTTACAAATTATTTCTTTTTTCCAGCAGCCTGATTCTATTTCAGATTTGTTCTCTGTCAACTATTGCCTTGTTATTTTCCAACTTTTCAGCTCTCACAACTTTCTGCTTCTAAACTCCTTGAATGTGCTGTCTATAGTCAATGAAAAAACTCCATACAATTGTTAGATTCTCTGTCTCCAGCAGTCTGCTGCCTTTTTTATTTCATTGAATTGCTCTTGCTGCATCTTTAAAGATGCTTCACTGGGAATCTCTCTGCAGGAGAATCTTAGAGACAGTTCTTCGTCCTCGTTTCCAGGACTATGAATTGTCAGAGAATTGTGGTGCTTGTACTTCTCTCTCTAAACTTCACATGTGGCATTTCTGCATCGACACAGGGTAGAGCATTTCCTCACAACAAAGCAGCTCTTTTCCCCCACCCTTTTTTGGTTGTGGAACAGCATCCCAGGGAAAAATATTTCTTCAGCAAAGTTGGGAATTGAGCTTGAGCTGTGCCAGTTTGAAAGGAATAATGGCTGATGAGAACTCACACAGGCTGTACCTGAAGAGTTGCATGCACATCTCTCCTGTTCTGCTGTACTTCACCAGGTGTGCAGTGTCCTCCAGCACATGGAATAGAGCCTGTGAGACCAATGAGGGAACCTCTTGTGCAAGGAAGGCAGAAGCCCAGGAACAGCTCAGTGCTCAATTCCTATGCTGAAGGGTAACACTGGAGTCCCCTTAGAGGAGATATTAACTATTCTTCATCCTGGTCAGGAAGTGCCACTTGTGCCATGCTGCCCTGGCACTCAGTGACTTCTGCCCATTCCCTGCAGATCAGCTGTGTGGAGTTGCCAGGATTGTCACTGGGATCAGCAAGGTGACACTGCTAAGACAGCAGAGTCATTGCTGAGTCTTTCTGCCTGCCTTTTTGGGCATCTTCCTCCCATCTTCTT